>NW_028261384.1:31958669-33158669 GCF_051295495.1 Thamnophis sirtalis | reverse complement strand
TGTTATCTCTCAAGAATCTTTGGAAGTCCTTTCAATAAGTGCTAAGAATCCAAAGTACATTTCATCTTTGATTCATCCTTCCCATCATAATGCAGAGATTATAGAAGGGATAGGAGATGGTCCTGGTTCAGGAGGGCAAGGTGGGAAACTCCATGCATTTTCTATGTAGTTGGAATTTGTAGGTGAAAGGGCTACAGGATTAATCTCTATAGTTACAAGGAAGGGCATCCAATTTCTTATAATACCATTTGAGAGGAGGGACCTGGTAGTGATGGAGAGGGAAGGAGCTTCCTGATGCCCTCCAGCAAACCTTATAAGAATGCTCTGTCATGTGAAAGTATTAATATGGCAGAGAACTGAGATAGCATTTAAAAATAAATGAAACAGAGGAAAATACAAGGTAAATTTGCAACCAATAATTAAAAAAACCCAACTAATGCTATAAAGTTTGATTTAATAGACTTTTGGAAGCAGAGGGGAGATTGTGTCTGTTAAGTCTATGTATTGAAAGGTAAGTTTTTGGTGTTTCCTTCCTGTTCTTGGAAGCTGACTATATTCTTAACTACTTACAAATGAATGAATCTTGGAAAGGATTTATTTTTGGCATCAGCCATTTTTTTCCCAACAGTGATGTCATCACCGGAATGTTGGTTGAAGCACAAACAAAGATTGGGAAAGAGAATTGCCACTGCTGCCATTGGCCCAGCGTATTTCACTGTTCTTCACTAGTATTGTTCCATAAGCTCTCTGAATAAAATCATTTCTGTTTTTCAGCAACCACTCACATACAGAGTATTCCATACCTATGATATTTCTATTCTTTTATTTTATATTTGTATATCAACACATACTCAACTTAGGAGAGCATGTCTCTCTTTACAAGTGAACACTAGACATGTACTGTACTACATTCTGTCTCTTATGTTCCTCATTTGTTTTTTATTAATCAAGATACAAGGCAAATGAGATGTAAGACATCCCAAAATAAACTTCTAATCTAAATAAGAGATTAACAAGTAATGTTTGGTTCTTTCAGACCCAGGTTACACACTTATATCACCAATAGTGTCAATCTAGCTAAATGCAGTCACAAAGGTCTCAAATGTCAATCCTGATATCAATTGGTAAGGTTAGTCTCTAGTTCTGTTCAGGAGCTTTAATTTCTGTATAGCAATCATATTCTTCAAGAATTGATGATGGTAGGGGGGCACAATTTCCAGGTTGAAATGATATAGGGGTTTATTTAAATTTTTTTAGAATCTGGCTATAATGTCTAGTGTTGTATAAGTATCCCTCGACTTACAACCTTTCGTTTATTGACTGCTCATAGTTACAATGGCATTGAAATGACTTAAGACTGTTGTTCACACTTACAACTGATGTTCATTCCCATGGTCCTGTGATCCAAATTCAGATGCTTGATAACTGGCTCATTTTTATCACTGTTGCAGTATACTGGAGTCATGTGATCACCTTTTGCAACCTTCTGACAAGCAGTCTTTGGGGGAAGCTAGAATCACTTAACAACCGTGTTGTTAACTTAACTGCAATGATTCACTTAACAACTGTAGTAAGAAAGTTCTTAGAATGGGGCCAAATTCATTTAACAACTGCCTCACTTAGCAGTAGAAGTTTTGGCTTCAGTTGTGGTCATAAATGGGAGCACTATCTATATAGCAATGACAAGCTAGAGTCTATTCTTGGTTAACATTAACTTGCTATTACAATGCTTACTTTTAGGAGGATTAAACACAATAGTTCAGATTTGAGTCTTACATGATTTTGTCTGACAAAATTCCCTTACATATATTCTTCCTATTAAAAATCTAGCTTTTCCCAATACGTATTATCTATATCTGCCCTCTAATTGCACTGAAAATATGAACTTTAAAATCTATCAATATTATTAATTAATCAAATAAACTAATTTCTATAATTGCTCATCTGAGTTCATGATTTTGGTGGCTCACTATATACAAAACTATAAAAATAAAATGAGAAATAAAACATGCAGCAGCTAGAGCATCATAAAAAGCCTACAACACAGCCCAGAAAACAGGTTCCACGATACATCCTGGGTTCCAAGCACAGAACCAGGCTTCAAAGCCATACAGAAGCTTGCAGGATTGCAGCCAACTTTATTTCTGGAGAGAAGGTACAGTATTCCAGGGGTTTGTGCCACACAAAAAAGGCTCTTCTACTGAGCCCTGCCAGCAACATTCCTTGGCTAACAGTATCTGCAACATTCTCCTCTTGCCCAATCAGATAGCATAGGTGGAAACAAGCATGAAGAGGTACTGTAATTAACCCAGCTCTCCCGGTACCTATTAGCACCTTGAATTGTACCTGCAAGCAATTTGGCAGCCAAGGCAGCTCATGGAGCAGCAGTGTCTCATATGCCAGATAACTGGTTCCTTTAACCACTCATGCTGTCATGTTCTGTTCCAGATGGACTTTTAAATGTCCTTCAAGGATAATCCTATGTAGAACATGTTACAGCAGTCCAATTTGGAAAATCATGAATGCCCATGAAAGAGCTTGCCAGTCAGGAAGAGCTGCAACTGACAAAGTTATGCAAAGGCTCTCCTAGCCATGACTTCCACATGGTCTTTGAGCTATCAGTCTAAGAGGATGCTAATATTACACAACAAATCTCTATGAGATACTACATTCTATTCAGAATCAAATCAAAATCTTCTCCCAAACCAGGAGATCCAACAATCCAAAGCTACTCAGTCTTGATTGGTTTAAGAAGATTGGAAGCTGGACAATTGTCCAGAATGATTAAGTTCAGTCACGGCCCCTTATGGAGGGATTAGGGGTTTCCCTTTCTCAAGGAAGCCTTAAACAGCTAGGACAGATATGTCCACTTTCTGCAGCCAACAGAATTAACCCCAGCCCACAGATAACTATGCCAGCCCAGCCCTTAAAGCCTCTCCAGGACCTGTTCCAGGACTAAAGGATCTGGGGAATTTTATCCATCAGATACTTGGCATATTCCTCTCAGCAACGCTGCAGATGAATTTTAGATTATCTCTGAAGTTCATCTGCAGAGTTACTGTGAGGAATATGCCAGATATCTGATCTAATTAACTTGACATGAGGTTACCTGCAGTGCAATAACGATGGTGAAATACTGAAATTTTGTTGCTCTTACTGCCACAAGGTAGGCTGCAATAGAGGCTATGTCTTTGTTTGATTGGATTTGTACCCTAACATCTACCAGCAGCACTATAGGTATTTCCTTTGTATTAACTATATTAACAAAACTACATCAACACAAAATGTTTTTTGAAAATTGATAGAATTTTAAAAAGTATTAATAAAAAATAAAACCATTTTAATGAAAAAAAATCCAATCTTAAATGCAAATTAATTATGGAAACAATATGAATGAAATTAAGCCCTTCCCACACAATTTGAGAATGAAGCATTAATATTACTTCATTATAACTATTTTATAATAGCTTTCCAAAGATATATTAATAGAGCATAATAATTAAGTGGAAAAGATACATATTTTTACATGATAAATTTTATTGGAGGATTCTTTTGGTGAGAGGACACATATTTAAACTGGTAAATGTTATTCAATTAAATTTTGCTTTTTTTAGCTATATTAATGAAAATAAATTTTCAATCTTGTAAATTATGTGTTATGTACCAAGTGATGTTAGACAATCCGTTACATTGGATTTTTATCTCCAGTATCTATTTTATACCAGTCTTGGTGGCTCAGCATTGTACTGCAGCTGTTGTCCAGAACTAGGTTGATATCTAAGCCTTGAATATTGCTTGAAGGGCAAATCATGCACATTGTTTCTCAGTCTTGGCACTTGAAGATGTGTTGATATTCCCCTGCATGGCTGACAGGGGAATTCTGAAAGTTGAGGTCCACACATCCTCAGGCAAACAAGGTTGAAAAACGCTGCTTTAGAATGTCATGGTTTAGATATGAATATGAGGTTTTTCCTACATTAACAAATTCTCAAGTCATATAGTTCCATTTTTTATCTTCCCCTTTTACAAACCAGAAATCAGAAGCAACCACACTGAAATAAATTATCATTCTCTAGTGTCAACCATTGAAAATAGACAAAGCCTCGAAAGTGCCATAGCATGGATTTTAAGAATAGTTTTATAGTTTTTGAGTGGAATAACAGAATCTTGAAAGCCTGTCAAGAGTTTTCTATTCAATATTAAATAAAATCAAGGCAGAGAGTTTTTAAAAAGTTTATCTTATACGTTCCTCTTTCTCAGTATTAAATTCGAAGATTTCTTTAGTTTGCTTATTTCTTCCCCATACAAGAACTATCCTGTTTCCCTGAAAATAAGATCTATCCCAAAAATAAACCCTAGCATGTTTCTGTGTGCGCCTAATATAAGCCCTACCTCCAAAATAAGCCCTACATAGGAGCCTGCACAACTGACCACCTGTCAATTCCATCTAGTTGCTTGTGGTGCCACGGCCATGGGATGGTGGGGCTGCCCTATGTATCCCACAACGGCTTACCTCAAGGCCACTGCAGCCTGGCCATTCATGCCCCGACACCTGCCTCGCAGTGGCAGCACCAATAGCGATGTGCAGTAGGAACCCATGTGGCTGCTGGTCCACTTCTGCTTGCTTGCGGCCGCAATGGAGCGGAAGGCTGAGTGGTGTGTTGGTGCCATGGCTGGGAGGTGAGGCATGTGTTGGGGCATAGATGGCCTGGCTGCAGGGGCCGTGAAGTAAGTTGGTGCGGGGTGCATGGGGCAGGTCCACCTCCCATCTCACCTCATGGCCATGGCACCGGTGCATCGCTCAGACCCCTGCTCTGTTGTGGCCATGAGCAAGCAGAAGTGGGCTGGGGGGGTCATGCAGGGCCTTGCTGGACGGGGTTGTCAGGGCTGCTGCTGTGATGTGATGTTGGGGCATGGGTGGTCTGGCTGCAGGGGCACTGAGGTAAGCCTGTGTGGGGCATGTGGGACAGCTTCACCTTCCCCTGTCTTACAGTAGTGGCATTGGCACAGTTTTGTGCCCTTCGTGAGCAAGGAAAAGTGGGGCTCCTATAAATGGGGGAGGGGAATAAGATACCCCCAAAACCAAGCCCTAGTGCTTATTTTGGAGCCCAAAAGAAAATAAGACCAAGTCTTATTTTCAGGGAAATACAGTAGTCTATATTATTTTACTCTGTTTCCATGTATAAATAATTGGTCTATTTAAAATGCCCTCTTATCTGCCACATGAATAACAAAAAAGAAAGAAATATTTTATTTCCACTAAGGACATCAAATTATTAAGTGACACATTTCTGCAGCTTTCTAAACTGTTTTGAACAGCAATTATGAACAAATTGTCTTCTATCTAGAGATGGACCATAGACTACAGTTATAACATTAAAATAGATGGGGGGAAAACCTGAAAACAAAACTTTTTTTTACTTTAACTAAAACAGTCCAGTCTTGGATAATGTTAAATATTGTTTTACCTTAAGCACAAATTTATAAGTAGCTATTTATTATTATTTCTAGTGCTATTATATTAATAGTACTGAAATATTGTTTTTTTAATGTTTATTGCTTTTTAAGTAGTCATAATTTATTAATAACAAAAACCAAAACAAAAATAGTAGATATGGAGATATATACATGAATATACAAAAATACAGAGAAAGAAGGAAGAAAGGGAACATGTAGAAAATGCTTTAACAAAAAAGTGAAAGAAAACACAACAAAGAAAAAAAAGATATATTTATGAAATTTATTGTTATAATTATTAGAAATAAAATAATTTAATGCATTTAAACAAAATATACAAACAAAGCTCATTAAAAACCATTTAACACTATTAGCAATTATTAAAATTATGAGACAGACAGATTTTGAGGCTTTCATAAAGACTCATGATATTTACAGTATTGTGTGCTACAATCTACAGGTAATGTCTGAGAAAGCCTAGTTTCAAGTCATCATCAGACAAAACCCCAACATCATTAGCCATGTACAATAATATGGTTTTGTTGAATCCACAGACATCTTGCCTGGCTTTTGCAAAACCCTTACATTTCTATTTTATGAAGTTTTATAAAAGATTTACTTGATTCATGAAAAAAATATGTGAGCAGCAAAAATCAAGCAAACTTTTAAAATCAGATTTAATTAGAAAAAATGATTGTGAATTTAGGAAATAATTTCAAATATTTTGCAGGATTTTTAAAGATATAATTGCATGTATGTTTATACATAGAATTTGAAAAGCTATATATTTTCCATCTTAGTCTACTGGATCTCAAGGAAGGGGAAATAATAAAGATCTGTATAGTTTGGAATAAAGCTTACCATTTTTCCTAAGTAAGTCACAGTCTTTGAAAGTTCATTTATAGCTCGACTAATAATTATAATATTTTATTTTTGGCAATGTTTAACTGAATATTTTCTCTCTTAGCCATTCTTTCTTTTCTCCCTCTCATTGACCCTCACTTTCTCAGACCCTCTCTCTGAGAAATAAAATGAATGAACTCATGTAAGAGTTATCAAACAGGAGATGCTGATCAAAACATATTTTGTGCTATATTTAAGTTTCACCTTATTTCATGCTTTCTATTTTCTGTTAAGCCATATGTTTATTTAGGACACAAAAGGGCAACCATAATATTATGCATATATTATTGAGATCATTAGGAACCATGTATGATTAGCAAACATATTTTTTCAATGAACTGGAGATTTTAACGTGCAACTATAATGTACATGCTCTTAGAATTGATTCTCTTGCATAATTATGTTTCTTAGTATATCAAAGATTCTTTTTGGAGTCAATCTAATTCTTCACTGGATATTTTAAGAGATTAATAATTTAAAAAATTACAAAAATAAATATTAGTAATAAATTTGGAAAACAGAACTGGAGTTTCCAATTCTTTCAAGGTAATAATCTCAGATCTTTAAAAATGAATATGTTTCTTATAAATATAAGGAGATTAATTTGTAAAAATTAATCTTTTTAGATTCCTCAATAAATATTTTTTAAAAGTGTCTTTTTTATATCAGAAATGCAACAAATTTGTAATATGAGTGATTTAGACATGTCCCATACAGGTAGAAAAGCCTTAACTTTTTAAATATGATTTAGGAAAAGTATTTACGATTTCAATGTGTTGTTAAATTATATTCTCAAAAATTGAATGTTTTATCAGTGAAGAATAGTGGCCTATCAAGCCTGGATTATTGCAGGAAAGATTCCTATGACTGCTTGGAAAGAATATTATATACCCGATACTAAAGGCTAGTGTCAGATCTGGTGTGTCTGGAAACCCAGGGCTGCCAATTCTGTGGGGAACTGAGAAGGGATACGGCCACCATGCAGCTAAACCCACCAAACCGTAGAGCCACTGCTGAGATCAACATCAAACAGCTGATGGGCGGCCAAGCAGCTGAAACAAAAATGGAAGATTACGGGCATGTGAACTGAGCATGGCTTATGATTGAACTCTGCTGGCTTCCCTGCTAAATGGCTACTGACTCAGCTTAGGGAAGAATAGAGGCTGGGCTGAGGTAGGAACCAGTTTTAAAAGGTGGGATAGTTACTGGACGGTTAGTCCTGACTTTGAATTGCCTGTTAATGGATATCAGTTCGTGTCGGTGTTTGTGAGGCAGATAAAATATACTCAATTCAGAACTCTAGTTTTGAGGTTTTTTTCCTCACCTTTACATCGGAACCTGACAGCTATCTTGAAAAAATGCTTGCATTCTTAGCTTCTTTGTCATACAATAGAAAGACTGGACAATATGGTTCTCCTTAAGATTTAATTTGTTGTTTAAAATATGATTATATTTTACACAATATTATCCACCTTTTACATCTTGTATATTGTTCTTCACTGCATATAAGCAATGAAAAAAATAAGATAACAGAAGGAGATGAAGATAGAGAAGTGTGGCATACAGTATTTCATGAAAAGCTATATTGATATATTTTAAATATGCATTGTTATTTTACTGGTGTAAATAAATTTATAAACATGCATATATATATTATGTACCCATCTGCATATACACATATGCACCCATCATATGTACACAGACAGACATAATATATAGTATATTCATATATCCCAACTAGTAGTTGCAACAAAAACTTGCAATACAAAAACTGAACATAGAAATTTAGAATACAGAACATGAATAGCCAATCAAAAACTATAATTCCAAGAAATATGAATCAAACTCCAAAGCCAACCTCATATATTTGATATCAATTCATTCTGCACTAATGATGTATAAATTTATATTTTAAAATTTTGTTGTGATTTCTCCAACAAAAGATGCTGTAATAAAATTGACTAATTTATTAATTTCATAGTAAAAGTTGATTATTTGTAAATTACAATACAATATAACATTTATTTTTCCATGATCAAGCAAGGACTAAGCTAATATCAATATCTGGGAGTTTCTATGATTATTTTCAGTGAGTGCAGATTATAATCTATTTGCTGTAATTGACTTGTAATGTTTGGCTTAACTATTCTTATATTGTCATGTAAGAAACACGACAATGATGGAAAATGGTAATGTTCTGTCAGACTAGTGCTAGATACAAACAACTGATTTACATGACAGACATAGCATATTTTACTTCAGGTGATTTAGGTACATTTTATATTAGTAACCCAAGTTTAAGACTCACATAATACTGAATTTTCAAGTGTAAAATCATACCAAAATCGTGCTAAATTGTCGTTAACATCACAGGAGATCAATTGTCTTGAGAAATCATTACAGGTATCCTGTACTGCCAAAATATGTGGTGCAAGTGCAAAAGGTACATCACTTGGAAATTCCAACATAGAACTGCTTTCCATATTCTGACTTTTCTTTGCCTCTGGTTCAATGTCTGCTTCAGTCAACTTTGACTGGTTTTCTGAATTTGCCTAAGAAAATGAA
This sequence comes from Thamnophis sirtalis, assembly GCF_051295495.1. Taxonomy (NCBI): domain Eukaryota; kingdom Metazoa; phylum Chordata; class Lepidosauria; order Squamata; family Natricidae; genus Thamnophis; species Thamnophis sirtalis. Next base: position 33,149,744 of record NW_028261384.1, on the reverse strand, counting down.
AGAAAGAACAAAAATATTTGCACTGAAACATTTCCCAGGTTCTCTTGTCTAGAAATTTGTTTCACAATGGCTAACCAGATACGTATGAGAAGACCACAAACAGGACATGAATGCAAGTATGCTTCGTGTTCATACTTTGTGACAAATAACACTGAAAGGTCTATACAATTTACATGTTAGTAGTAATATATATAATAAAGTAGTATAGTAGTATATATATAAGTTAGTATAGTAATATATATATATATAATTAATAATTGGTAACTATATACACCATTAACTTTTCTATTTTCCTCTAAAATAAATTTTGAAATGATATAAATATTTACAATAGTTTTTTATAGAATGAAATAAAACAAGAATGCTCATAAACATAGTCCCTATGTGGAGCAAATATTAAATAATGATATATATCCACTTCACTTAAAGACTGAACACCTTCTATAAATATTGAAGAAAAATACCAGAGAACAGTATACCTGGGGAAAGAAACAGAATACATCAGCAAAAAGGCAAATTTTCACTGATATTTAAAGTGATACTATTGTTATATTGCTTTTAAGATCATATACACAGAATCATCATTTTAAGAAGATTCTGATTTAAAGGTACAGAATAGCTAAAGATTCCTGCTAAAATATGATTCAATTCTATCCTGGCATTAAAGCACATTTATAAAGATTTTTCCAAATGACAGTTTTTTAAGCTAGTAACAGATTCCTGAGCCTGAGGGTTCTTTGGGAATATTTTTTTTGGTTCAGAGAGCATATAGTTGCCTTTTGTGAACAATGAACATTTTGGTGAGTGGAATGAAGTAGAGTAGAATAATCAGTGGCTTATTTTTCAGTTTCAATTAGCGATTAGAAACTTGGTCATGGCAGTTCAACAGGATGGGAGAAGATTGGAGTATGTGAGCGCTAATGTCTGAAGTTAGGGGGAGAGAGAATAGGAAGTTGAAAGATAGGAATAATAAGAATAAATTGTTTGAAATAAGAGAATAAGAAATTTGTTAGGGATAGGCTGAAGGAAAGGAACTAGAAGGGGCAAGATTGTTCCTTTATTTACATAGAAGAAATAGTATTATTACATGCCAGAAAACAATTTAAAATATGAATGGCCTTCAATTCAGATTAATCATGATAATGATTTGTTTCATAATTAGTTAACAAATAAAATAAATACTTTTTCTAGACATATACAAAGGGTTCCCAAGGAGGAACTGCAGGATCAGGCAAGCAGATAATGTTTTATCAAAAACTTATTAACTACTTATTAATATGTTTCACCCAATTATTGTGGGATTACTTTCTCCACTAGATAAAATGTTAAATTTAACATTAAAAAATAAATATCCTTTGAGTAAAGTTTGATTCAAATAATATGAGACCATTCTTAATATTAAAAATATTTTATAGTAGTTTAATAGCTACATAAATTAAGAATAGTGTATGTGATAATTTTATTTAATCAACCAGTCTTCTTTTGTAAAATGTTTAATATGTGATGGACAGTTTATCATATCACTAGAACTTTAATCTCACAATGTCTGAGAAGGTTTAGCATCCTACTGTCCTAATAAATAGAAGAATATTTTATGTCTTTGCAATTGTTTCTATAAACATTCTTGTACTGTATTGACTGAAAAACATTATTCAGGCATTGATTGCTTATATCTGTTCCCTCTGTATTTTCTCACTAACATATAGCATACAATAAAAGAATGTTTTGACTTGAATGTTGAATTTTGAACTGGTAATAAGTTTATGTCAATCATGAATAATTTAAATCCAACAAAAGCTCACTATCTAATATATATTATTTATACAATTAGAAATTACAATTAGTTTGATGTGGTGGTTAAAAGACCTTGACTAGAAATCAGAAGATGTTGAATTCTTATCCTGTTTTATATGTTTATTTTATATTTATGTAAATCATTTTCACAAAAATGACTCTAGGCCAGTGATAGTTAACCTTTTCAGCACCAAGTGCCACAACTGGAGTATGTGTGTGCCAGAGTGCTAGAACCCGGAAGAGAGCAGCTGATCGGTGCACATGCACAACAGACCAGCTGTCCGGCATGCATGCACATGACGGAACCCGGAAGAGCAGCTGGCGATGCCATGCGTACCCACAGAGAGGGCTCTGCACGCCACATCTGGCACGTGTGCCAGAGGTTCGCCATCACAGCATAGGCTTTACTTGAGTAGAAGCATAAAAATGAAGACACAAAAAGAAAACACAACAAACATCCTAAGCAGAAAAATAGAATAACAGAGACCAACTACTGCATATTTTATTGAAGATCTTTCATTTTGGAATAGGCTCATCTGATGTTCTTGTCCAATGTCCAGGAAAAGAACCAGATTTTGAGGGCCTTATAGAGAGGCAACAGGGTCAGGCCATCTGAATGTCAGGTGGGATATTGTTTTACAAGGCATATGTTGCAAGGGATCTTAAGCATGTCCAATATGCCAGAACTCATAGGATGAGCAGAGATCATTGGAAACGGGTGGTGTTAGAAATAATCTGATTATTTCTGGTTAGCAATATAGTTAGTATAGTTAGATGCTCCTGCAGTGAAAATATCAAGTTAAGTCGTTAAATATATTGCTTACCCTAACAGGTTGGATGTATTAATCAGATAAATTACTACTATGAATCTTGCCATTACATTTGACTTGATATCACTATAGTTAACCAATCATAATACCACTGAATAATTAATATACCAGTGTCTTCTTTCTCTTTCCATTTATATTACATTTTAAAGTTTTTAATTGTTACTTGTAGTAATATTTTAAAGCTCTATAAATGATAGTAATAGCAATACATGCACAATTTTAAAGTAAATCTCACAATATTATTAATAACATCACTTATTACCAGTGATGTGCAGTCAGGGGAGGCAGGGGAGGCAGGGCCTCACTATTGTCATCATGAAAAAAAAATGTAAAAGGAAAAAGGCAAGAGCTGAGGTCAGGCTGAGCTAGTTGCTGCCAGAGTCACCGTGGATGACTCTGCTTAGTGCTTAACTGTTTAAAAAAGGCTTTAAAAAGCACCCTCTACAGGAGAAGGCAGGAGAATGACGTGCCTCATCTAGTCTGGCGTTTTATGATCACTCGAGCAGAGTTAAGCAAAGGTTAAAAGCCGAAAAATTCCTGATGTAGATGAGGCACGTCGTTCTCCTGCCTCCTCCTGTAGAGGGGTGCTTTTTAGAGGCTTTTTTAAACAGTTAAGCAGAGTCATCCACACGGTGACTCTGGCAGCAACTAGCCCAGCCTGACCTCAGCTCTTGCCTTTTTCTTTTTACATTTTTTTTCTTTTCATGATGGCAGGCAAGAGCAGAGTTCAAATCCTCTCTGAAATAGCTGGAAAAGGTACGTGTGGGTCGGAGGGAGGGGGAGGAATTCAAACTTCATCCTCTTGGTACGGGGCTTTGGGCAAAGGCTGGAGGGAAATGCTCTCCCCCCCAAGTGTAGTTAGATTGCAGGCAGAGCCACATTGTCTTTTCAAACCTGTAATCAGTGAAGCTGGGGGAAAGTGTGTGTGCTCCAGTATGGCTTTTTGACTGGCTTCCTGCCTCCTCCTGTGGTCTCCCTGATTCCCTCCAATCCAACTTTGTGTGTGTGTGTGTGTGATTGAGAAGGGGGAGGGAGGGAGAGAGGGAGGAAGGAGGGGAAGGGAGAAGAAAAAGAAAAAGAAAGAAGGAAACTTATTTTGCAAAGGAGAAAAACAAATGCTGTCGCTTTAAATCAGAACTGAGCATACCTGGCTGTGGAATTCTGGGAGTTGAAGTCCACAAGTCTAAAAAAATTTGTGGCAGTGCTCACAAGCCATAAACCTCACCGCATGTCACTGCTTATTACATTCATACAATAGCAGTGCAACACTTCACATTACAGGCAGCATTCTAGTTCACTTGCCAAATATTGGCTGGAGCTGCCTGTTGATTCTCTAATTCTGAGTGGTTTATGACAGAAACATTATATTTAAAACTGTAACTAAATACAGAAGGAAATGTTGCTATTCAGCAATTCTTATAATCAGTTATTGGGCTGCAAATGTCTAGACTACAGCAAAAAATATTTTTCAGTGCTTCTTTGCTGCCATATTTATGGTTGTCTATAATTTTGCAAACCAGACCTGTTAGCCCTAATTCAATGTAATATATTTCAAAACAGCAGATAAGGGATTTCTGACCTGTGAAGTAGGATCAAACTGAGGTCCCGTCACACATAGTGGAGGTTTATTTTCAGAATTCTTTCTTTCTTCATTAATTGTATTGCCTAGAAGATACAATGCAAGAAATATGTATGTGCAGTATTACTCATTAATACAATTTTCTTTACACATTAATTTGTAAACCTTTTTTTCCATATCCTCCCACCAATTCTTAGTCACTGGCATGTTCTCAAAAAACCCCAAAACAAAACAAAACAAAACAAAACAAAAACATAGCTTAAGTCAGTGTTTTTCAACCACTGTGCCGCGGCACACTAGTGTATATATATATAGTGATATATATACACTAGTATATAGTGTAAGGTGTGCCGTGGGAAAAACACTTTATATATAGTCAATATAGGCACAGAGTTAATTTTTTTAAACATTTTCTAATGGTGGTGTGCCTCGTGATTTTTTTCATGAAAAAAGTGTGCCTTTGCACAAAAAAGGTTGAAAAACTCTGGCTTAAGTAATGGAAGATAACCCAGTTTCATTGAACTTTTACCCCTCACAAACCTATCTATAATGCATATGCACATTTTAATCATAATAATCATAAAATGTTTCCCTATTTTCTTTAAAAAAAAAGAATTATAAAGACCAAACATATTATTCAAAAGATATGGTAATATACTTTAATGGTTCAATGGAAGATCATAAAAGTTAACTAAATGAATCAAACTATTCCAAAATAATAAGAAATGTCCTGACAGGATAGATCGAGCGATTTTACATTTCACAGTAAGGAATGTATTTCTGAAGAATTTAAAAATTTCTCAACCGCTATCAGATACATGCAAGCAAATAAATAAAATATATTGTTATGGAGAAGACTCAACAGCACTACTGCTGCCATTTTTGCCCCAGAAATAGTTTTGCTATATCCTGCATTTCTTTTAGGCCTGGTGTTTATACCTTGTGAGTTTAGAGCTGGGACTGTTAGGTGTTAATGTTATTGATATTCCTGCTTCAAGAATCTCTAGCTCCCAATGTCATTCATATAATCAGGAAGGGAGAACTGCTGCATCTTAAAATTCTTTTTTTTCCTCTCAGCTTATTGCCTATTGAAGTAGCAATCTATCCGTTTCAAAAAAACCCAACAACACTTTATTAGCCTTTACAGGTGGTCTTCAACTTAAAATTGTAATTAAACCCTGAATTTTGATCATAAGTAACGCCAGTCATTAAATTGGTCAACACATGACCAACCCAATTTTGTGACATTTTTTTCTGGCAATCATTGTTCACAATGGGTGTGTTTTCCCACAAAAATATAAATTGTGATTGTGTGACACTGCAAATGGTCATAAATGTGGGTCAGTTCATGAGTGCCCAAACTGTGATCACATGACCACAGGTAAGGAAGGAAGATAATTTGAATTTAGGTTGTAAGTAGCTTCTTTGAGATCTACTGTAATTTAAAACAATCACTAAGTGAGGATTATCTATATTTACTACATGCTTTGAGGGTAAAATCTATCACATTTCTTGTGACAATGTTCAATTTTAGCAATTCAGTCTGCAGAAATATTGCGAGTTCAGACATCAGTTTTTAATATTTGATTAACTGAATAGTGTTCAGCCAACAATATATTTGCCTGATTTTATCTCATGGTTGATCACATTAAGTGGGAAGCTTCTAAATTTCTTCCTACAAGAAATATTATACACAGATATATCATAAAATGCATCTGTGGGCTGATGATATGAGGTTCTATTTCTCTTTTTCACTGGCTTGGGTGCAATTGTTGAGCTATTGCCTCCATGCAGTAAATGGACTAGATAAAAACCCAAACACTGAAGATTAATCAGACAAGGAAAGGTTCTACCAGTGAATGGCAAATGCCCACATCAGTGGAATTCAACCTACTGTGGATAGTACTGTATTCCTCATAAAGGATCATACTTACAGCTTTGAGGTACTCCTTTATTCATTGTGAATTTTTCACGCACAAATGGCCTCTGTGGCACAAAGCAGCTTCATTAGCTAAGGCTGACACACCAACTATAGTTACGATTGGATAATGATTCCCTCCTACTACGATCCATGCTTTGGTTAACTCTTCTTGAAGCTATGCAATATGTTATTTTGCATATATGTTATATGTTCCCTTGACCATTTGAACATTTCAGTTGGTAGAAAATGCCCCAGTGAAACATACACTAGGAAGAGACAATACAAATACATCATGCCAATTCTATAACCTTCACTGACTGCCAATTGATTTCCAGCCACATATTTAAACTAGTTTGGGATCACACTATCTAACAGAACATTTCTTCCCATATATTTGTACTTATACAATAATACTTTTGGAGGGCATGATCCAGGCATTCTCCCATACTAAAATGTGGTAAATGAAAGGAGCTTTTTCAGTGGTAAATCCTTGTTTATGAATGCTCTCACCAGCAAGATACATCTGTTGACAGATTTATTGTTCTTTCTGGTACTAAGCATTCCTATTCTCTTAAGACATTTAAACAAAACATTAATGATGCTATCATTTATAGTTCACATTACTATTTTACTATCTTTTACTATTTTGTTTTTAACAGTCTTTTATTTAATATTTTAATATATATTTTAATCAAGGATTTAAATTACTTGTTTTGTTTGAATTTAAACTTTGTTATTTTTAAAACAGTAAGAACTATACAAATGGTTTAAATCAGAGGTGGGGAACTATAACCCTTTTATGACTTGTGGACTTCAACTCCCAGAATGCCTGAGCCAGCATGGAAGTTAAAGTCTACAACCCATATAAGGGCCATAATTCCCCCACTGCTGTTTTAAATAAATAAAACATGTGTTTTATGTAAGTGTAATAACATGATTTAAATATTTCTTGAATACTAGGCCATGTGAATGAAATAACCATCTTATTAAGAAACTGGTTTTCTAGTGTTCAATTTAAAATCTTAATGTATGTCCAAAAAAGATTTTATTGCCACAATTATGGATCAGATAGTGAAGTGCAGTTCTTTGGATTCATTTCTAAAAAGTGTGGGTGAAGAGACATAGAACTTGTTTGCTTTTTCTTAAAAGTCACAGTTTTTCCTCGGCTCAGGAGCCAGTACATGTTTCAACTTTAATTCGTACAAAAATATTTTTGGCATGATAAAAGCAAAACAGATTAACATCTTCAAAGGATAGAGTGCACAGGATGTTCTCTGAACTGTCACAATGATCCTGAAGGAAAACAAAAGCTTATGTCTATCTAATAAATGCAGTCAGTATTAACTTTTATTGGACATTTTTGCCTTAATTGGAAGTCAAATCAACTTTTTTTTAAAAAAAGATGTATCAGTTCTCTCAATACAGCCCAGATGAAACCAAAAAATATCTAAAATATTACCTTTTATACCTTCTATAACTTGTCCTCTCAGGACCCGAAATGTCAATATATTTCTACAAAAATTATTTGAAAAAAAGTGGGGATATGCTCAGCTTCTATCGAGATCATGTCTAGTAAATTCTACAACTTTCTATTCCAGGCTTAAGAAAAGTATTATGTTATTACACATGGTAGCAAATATTAAAATTGAATATATTTTCACAGAAAATTTACAAAGATGGTATATGTTCAGGATACAGTTGTTTCTACTTTGCTTTATTATTTATTGTGCATTGCATGTAATATAAGCATTTTATGGACAATAGAAAGGCTTTCAAAAATAAACAAAATACTACTTGTATGCATTGCTTAAATATTATTTAAATCAAGAACATTATACTTAAAAAAAAACACAATGACTGACTGTCTTTCTACTTTGATTCTGAGCTCCAAAGTATGTGCAGTATGTGTCCAAAATATGTGATATATAGGATATAATTGCTTTTCCTCAATTTTATGAATGATTTTCTGGAACATAGTTTCTGACCTTGTTCATCTTCAATAAGGCTATAATCAAAAATATCCATGAATATTGAAATATCTTTCACATGCTGTTAGGAAACATGTCAAGTTAGTAGTATTAGAAATCCTCATAAGCAATCTTTTGAAGAAAAATCTATCAGTGCGATAAACATAGTTAATTAGATCTAGTAAACCCACTCTCAGCATTGGGCAATGGAAATACTTCAGTAGCAGCAAGTTGTGGAAAAATATAATCTACAGTGGGAAGAATGCACCTCTTTTTTACATAGTTGATTGAAAGAATTAGTCTACAGATTTATGAAATGAGTCACTTTTCTTCCCCAAATGGTAGTTCTCTGTGCGCTGCAGGAGAATCCAAGCAAGGGTTTAACTTCTGTTTATTTATCCAGAGACTGAGCTGAAAAGACTTTGGTCACACCTCCCTCGCTCGACTGACTCCAGTTCTCAATGAAGCGTAGACCAGAAGACTTGAAACAATGTGGAGATCGGTTGCACGTGGATGCTGGACCCAGGCCCATCGGGTGGGATTGGATTCTCTTGCAGCGCACAGAGAACTATAGTTCAGGTAAGACCAGCGAGGGTGATGGTTGCAGCTCTACAAATTTCCTTGACCGACGCCTGCGCAGCCGAAGCAGTGGTTGTGACTGCGCTACAAGTTGAATGAGCCATTATGCAGCATGTTACTGGCCTGGCTTGGTGTTCATAAGCCATAGCAATGCAGGCTTTCAACCATTGACCAATTGTGGATGGAGTCACTTTCTTGCCCATGGATGCGGGCTGGAAGGAAACAAAGAGTGATTCAATGTGCTGGACGAAAGGAATCCTTTTAGTGTATCTACAAATTGTTCTTCAGACATCTAATTTATGCCATCATTTTTTGGTAGGATGGCTGGCTCCTGAGCAGAAATTCGGTAAAATGACTGGGCCCATGAAAGCAGGAGTTCACTTTAGAAATAAAGGATGGATCTAGTCTCAGAATAACCCTGTCTGGACGAATGATGCACAGGTCCTCATGTAAGGACAGCGCTGCCAGCTCAGAAATCCTCCTGGCTAAGATAACTGCCACTAGGAAGACCACTTTGAGGGACAGGAGTCTGAGACTTGTTTTTTAGGGGTTCGAATGGCACAGAAATGAGGGCCTGCAAAACAATAAAAAGGTCCCATGTGGGGTACCGATGTACCACTGGTGGTCTCAGATTTGCTGCTCCCTTTAGGAAACTGTGCATCATTGAATGTTGAGAAAGGGGGTGCTTGCCGTCAGAATTGTGACAAAGCGGCCACCAGTCTCCGGATACTATTGGGCGAGAGACCACTATCCAATCCCTGTTGTAAAAAATTCAAGATCTCAGGTACCTACGCCGAAAGAGGATCGATAATACCCTTGGAGCACCATCTGCAGAATGCGACCCAGGTAGCTTTGTAAATTAGTGGACGCCTGTCTCGAGGCTTGGATGGTCTGGATAACTGGTCCAGAGAAGCTATCCCTTCTAAGAATGTCCTTCTCAAGTGCCACACGGTTAACTGGAGCCACCCTGGGTCCGGGTGGACCATTACTCCCTGGCTGAGAGAGATCTTGTCCTGGGGTATCTTCCAAGGTTGCGATGTAGGTAGGCTGATCAAGTCTGCGAACCAGAGGCATCTGGGCCAGTGGGGAGTGAGTAGGAGAACCTCTGCCCTTCCACAAGTACCTTTCTGATCACCCTTGGGATGAGGGGAAGAGGAGGAAATGTGTAAAGGAGGCCCCCAGGCTATAGTCTGTAGAGGCTGCTGACTTACTCTGCTCCTGGTGTCTGGAATCTGGAGAAAAATCTTGGGAGATGAGTATTCTCTTGTTGTGCAAATAGGTCCACTGTTGGTTGGCTGAACCTCTTGGATAGATGATGGAAAATATCTGGGTGCAACCATCATTCCAAGTGGTCCACGGTAGTCCTGCTCAACTAGTCCACCTGGACATTGGCTGTGCCATTCCGCTGTGCCATTCCACTAGGAGCCAAGGTGGCGCAGTGGTTAAATGCAGCACTGCAGGCTACTGCTATATCAGCAGGTCAGCGGTTCAAATCTCACCGGCTCAGGGTTGACTCAGCCTTCCATCCTTCCGAGGTGGGTAAAATGAGGACCCAGATTGTTGGGGGCAATATGCTGACTCTCTGTAAACCGCTTAGAGAGGCCTGAAAGGCCTATGAAGCGGTATATAAGTCTACTGCTATTGCTATTACTTAAATGGAGAGGACATTGGCCTCCGCCCAAAGGCCTAGCATCCTGCATCATGGCCCTGGAGTGGCTGTCCCCTTGACAGTTCACATGTGCCTTGATGGCAACATTGTCTGTCAGCAGGAGCACATATATGGCAGCCGGCTATTCTCCCCTGGAATCGACACAGGGCCATATGTGCTGCCCTGAGTTCAAGACAGTTGATGTTGTTCCTCAACTCTGCTGCAACCACTATCCCTGTGTTATCTGAGTTTGGAGATGAGCACCCCAGCTGAATACACTTGCATCGGAAGTCACCGTCACACGGCTGGGTTCTTTGAAGACACAACCCTTTTCCATGGTTGAGAAAGTCCACCAGAGAAGTGACCGACATACTCTTGAAGGCATTCACACTTTGGAGTTGGAGTTGCTTCTTCCTGATCTTTGATATGGCAACAGGAACCATTGCAATGGTAGGGCGTGCAATCGTGCCCATGGTACAACTGATATACACGAAATCATCTTTCCCAACAGGTGGGAGAGAAGGATCGTGGTAGTGATTGCTGTAACCAGATCGAGGCCACTAGTCCCCATATGCTGAAACGTCGATCCTGGGAGAACGAGACTGTGCACAATGTTGTATCTATTACCGCCCCCAAGTGAAGAAGACTGGTAATGAGGATCAGATGATTCTTTTCTATGTTCACAGAGAATCCAAGTGCTTGCAAAGTTTGCATCGTGATGCACAGGTCCTGCTGCACTTGAAGTGGGGGGGGACGACTGGATGAGGATGTTGCCCAGGTGACATTGCATGCACATTGGGCATGATCTGAGGTGCTCTGCAATTGCTGCCAGTATCTTGGTGAAGATCCTGGGGGCTGATGACAGGCCACATGGCAGGGGCCTGTATTGGTAGTGGTGCTCTGCATAACAAAACCTCAAGAACCTTTGGTGGGATAGACAGATGGGGATATGTAGGTAGCCTCCTTGAGATCTATGGATGTTAGGACATCTCCCTCCCTCCTGAATGGATTGTAGGGACTGCATTATGAAGCGTTTGTGTGTCATATGGACTTTGAGCCATTTGAGATCTAGGATGGCTCTCCACCCCCCACCTCCATGCTCTTTGGAACAAGGAAAAGTATCCAGTAAAAACCTGATCTGCCAGGACCAACTCGACTGCCTTGATCTCTAATAGATTTCCATGAGTTTTCTTTTTAAGGGGCATCTTGGACTGAGCAGCTAATGAAAGGGGACAAAAGGGACAAAGGGGAAAGGGGACAAAAATTCTAGCGTGAAGCCCAGCCTCACCGTTTGCAGAACCCATGCATTTGTGGTGGTGTTTTCTCCACTGACTGGTGAAGAACTGCAAATGACCACCAATGAGCAGGTTGTGTTGGAAGTCACTTTGCTCTACAGAAAGGTCTGTTGCCAGACTCTCAGAAAGGCATTTTAGCAAGAAGAAGGCGGGGCTTAGCAGTGAGAAGACGGACTTTCAGGATCTCCCTGAATCTCCTTCTATTCCGAAACATCTGGATGGTCCCTTTTTGGACCCAAGCTGTCCCAGAGAGACAGTGAAAGGTAGGGGGAGACCCAGTGGTCCCAGAGACGTTCGCAAAGTCTCTGGGGACCTGGAAAAACCTCCTTTGCCAGTGACTTCCGGATTAGCCACAAGGCTAAGTGAAACTGCAGGCAGACCTAAAGAAAGAGAAAGTTTTTTCAGCTGGTAAGAATATTTTATTATTTAGAGAGAACGGACCGCCTGAAAATTTAAACTAACTTAAATTAAAGAACAGAAGAATCTAGCGGTGATTGTGATCCTTTTAATGGCTTCGGACAGTGGTTTTAAATGTTATTCACACGGATAATGGATAGATTACTCCAACATCTCCTCTGATCTTCCGCAAACGGGATATTAATTAATATCTCTATTAATATTTATGTAAATAAAGTTAATCTTATCCCAAAGTCTTACAACTTGTAATCAAAATATGGACGTAAAAATTCACTGGTAAGTAATACAATTGTTAAGTAAGGCATCATTTGATTATCCCCAATTTTATGATTGTTTCTTCCTACAGCTTCACACTGTTCTGTTAGAGCTTCTTGGACAGCTGGGACATATGTATTGCACTGTTGCGACTTCTTGGGGTTTAATGCTTTTGTACTATGCTACCATAGCTGTGGAGTCCAAAGTGCTCATGGCTAACTCAGAGACTTGTTGCAGTCCCAGAGCTATAGCAAACCAAGAAGTTCCTGAGCTGCAAGATGGCAAGCAGCTGCAAAGCCTTATGGTTCTGCAGCAGCTTTGTGCCCCCCCCCCCCTGGCAAGATGAAGCCAAAAGTGCAAGAGGCGGGAAGATAGCAGGTTTAGGGACCTGGAGGCAGTCCCTTACATTACCAAGGCTGAGAGGTGGGAGGGGGCCAAGCCTGGAATAACTTGATTTGGCCAGATTGCCAGCTTTCTCTCTTGACTCCCAATATTGCTGTCTAATAAGAAGAATATTCAAATCATTCTGAATATAACAGCCTCAATTAAAATTTTGCTGCTGTCAGTGCTTGATACAATTAATCTGTGAGGTGTCTAGCATAAAACAACAATAAATACTTAACCATCTGTTTCAACTGTTTAAAGTTGGAATCTCTAAGCCTTTTTTTTGCTGAAGCAAAAGAAAAAAGGAATCCATTAATAAATGCCTTAAACTTGTCCCATAAAATTAACATCTTAGTTGAATCCAACTGATTTTTAAAAAAGAATAAATCTACTTGTCCAGAAAAAGAAATTATCTTAGACTTGGAGTCTAATGACAGAACTATTCATGTACCATCTAAAGTTAACTAAGTGATAATAATTTCCCAAACCAGAATAAGTACAACTTGAAATTGCAAGAGAACCTATAAAGGAATCCATAATGTGATGTAGCATAGGAAAAGAAATAAAAATCTAAATTGATGTAGTCTAAAACAGTTTTGATGTCTACATGAACAAAATATACTACCTATGCTTTTGATTTTACAAAATGTAAATTTGCTTCATTTGAATTCCAATATATATGCTTACAATATCTTCCAATTCTGAAAAAAGCAAGATGTGTTTTTCATTTGAATACAAATGAAAATCTTAAATTTCATTATAAATGGCCATACATATAAGGTACTGAAACATGCAGACTTTTGAAAATGTTTATGAAATTTTTCAGAACAACTTAATAAGACTTGGGTGAACCTATGTTAAATATCAAGAAATAAAATATCATTTATTCTCACAATATTCATACCCATCAATTAAGATTGCTAATATAGCTGCGCCATTTGTTTGTTTAAATATCCACCTATAACTTTAGTCAATCCTTTGAAAAAGATGGAATATCTGAAAAAGATTTGCTAAAATCTTTATTTCTTGTATCATAATGAGATCAGATTATAACCTTTTTCAACCTATCGTAAATTTAACCTTTATTTTAAAAAAATCTAAATCTGTTATATTCCAAACAGCTGCCCCGCAAGTGCTCATGGCTGTCATGGAAAACTGTAACTGAGAACTGTGCAGGTCTTGATTAAAAAAACAAAATGTTAATGTGAGTAGCTAAACAGGGTGCAGCTGCTCTGTTTCAATGAACAGCCATCACTTCTCCATTCAGCTGTGAAGAATGGCACAGACTATAAATTGTTCTCTGTGGATAGGTTCTGTGCTATGAACAAACTAAACTACTTTCAATTCTCAAAACCATATATTTCTATTTTGACATCCATCCATCCATCCATCCATCCATCCATCCATCCATCCATCCATCCATCCATCCATCCATAAAATGCTTTGATTATTTACAGCTTCCAGTTTAGGCTATAGACTACATGCATACAGAGAGCAAAATATTGATCTTTTGTAAAATCAGAACACAGTCAAAATGAAGTTAATAAAATAAAAATACTATGTACCAGTATATATGTCACTACATCAGACAGTCATTAAGATAAAATTTTAACTTCATGCATTGAATCCACAAAAAAAACCACATTAAAATTTCTAATAAACTAGAGCAGCAATGGCGAACCTTTTTTGGCTCACGTGCCGTAAGTGGCGGGAGTGGGGGGGTCGTGTGCAGGCGTGCTGCACCCATAATGCAATGCGCCACCTCCTGTGCGCATGCGCACACTACAGGCGCTCCCCCCATTTTTTGCATGCTTTTTGCACCCTCCCCAGGTTCCAGAGGCTTTATAGGAGCCTGGGGAGGACAAAAGCAGCCTCCCCGCCCCTCCCAGAAGCCCTCTGGAGGTTTCAGGGACCTTCAGGAGGCTTCCCTGAAGCCTCCGGAGCAGTCAAAACGACCCTCCAAGCAAACCGGAAGTCACTTCCAGTTTGCTCGGAGGGTCATTTTGAGCACTCCAAAGGCTTCAGGGACCTTCAGAAGGCTTCCCTGAAGCCTTGGGAGCAGTCAAAACGAACCTCCGAGCAAACCGGAAGTCCGTTCCCGAACTTCCAGTTTGTCCATAGGGCCGATTTTTTGCGCTCTGGAGGCTTCAGGGAAGCTCATAAAGCCTCCAGAGGGCCTCCAGGGGTTGGGTGGGGGTAGGAGGCTCTTTTCACCCTCCCCAGGTACCTATAAAGCCTGGGGAGGGTGAAAAATGGCTTTAAAAAAGGGTGAACTCAGCTGGCCAGCGCCTCATTTGTCCTGACAAATGGTTCCGCGTGCCACCTGTGGCACGCATGTCTTAGGTCCACCATCACTGAACTATAGCATTTAGCATAAGTTGACTGCCTGAAAAACTGCTAATTTTCCTAAAGGTATAAGAGTAATATAAAACCCCAAAACTGAAGACAGTTATGCTTGAAATGAAAGCCACTGTGCTGTAGTGATTATGATGCTGGAGTTGGCCTAGGAGACCCAAGGGCTTTTTGTCTTCTTTTTTTTTATTTACCACTAGGGATAGAATCTTATTTCTGAACAGATTTTGCTACCATGGACATAAACAATTGATGAACCTTGTTCTAATAAACAGCCAGTTTGATATAGTAAAGAATAGAAATGGGGAGATTGTGAATACCAGTCCCTTCTTAGACACAAAGTCAGCTGGGTAAATTTAGGCCAATCACTCTTATCACTAAAGGAAAAAATGTAGAAAAATTAAAATATTTTTTTAAGTTTTTACGGATTATTATGTTTATACTAAGATACCTAATTATTATTCTTACTATGAAACTTACTCATGGAAGATTTATCATATAAAAACTGTTTCTTTATCTTTCTAACACTTTCTTTAATATCTTAACATAACAATTTTGATTAACTCTAATTTTTGTGGCATCATGTTTAAATATTTTAGTCTGCACATCATCATATATTTAATCCTTAATCAGACTAAGCAAATGAAACAATCCCTCTATAGAAACGTGGCACGACAAAACCGCGCTCGTCAAAATAGCGGTGATAAAATCGCGTCGCTAAAGCCACGACGTCATCACCGCGCGTCATCACCGCCGCAGCAACAGCGCGGCAACAGAAGGGCGCTTTAAAACGGCGCTGCAGCAGAAAGCTGATTTCAATTAAGGTAAGGGTTAGGATTAGGTTTAGGGGTTTGTTTTAGGGTTTGTTTTAGGGTTTGTTTTAGGGTTAGGTTTAGGGTACTGATTGCTTGGGAATGCGCGGATTTGCCCTCCGCGATTATGCATCGCGGTAGGGTCGCGTTTTTCCTTAGTGCTTCGAACGGCGCGAATTAGTCTTCACGCTTATGTCTCTGCGGATAAGGGCTTCGCGGAGTTGTGGTGGAACCCTATAGAAACACTGGCTGGAACTCAGAAAACTTCATTAAGCGCATTCGAATCCTGGATGTGGTTTGTGAGATTTAAAAAATAATAATTTTTCTTTTAAATAGTAAAGTCCACATGTCACTCCAAAATATTTTTAAAAACAGTCTCTCTCTGTGTGTGTGTGTTTGTGTTTGTGTGTGTGTGTGTGTTTGTGTATGTGTGTTCCAGCATAACTCTGAAAAGCCTCAAGCAATTTCAACCAAACTTGGTACACAGAGAATTACTTTCTGGAAAAAAATACTTTAGGGGTAAGACAACCCTAACACCCCTCAGTGTGTGTGTTCTGTTAAGATACAGCCTGTTGTGTCTTAAAATGGCTTCTGTCTTAAAATCAGGTGTGAAATCCTCCCAGATTGTCCTGATTCAGCCAAACCGATAGGGACAATTGTCCTTAATTCTGCAAACTGGTAATAAAATAAAAGCTTCCAAGGATCACGTGGCTCAGTTGTGAGCTGCCCGATTGTTGAAAACTTTCCCCCCGCTTTTTAAAGCATTTTTTCCCTGCTGGTTCGGGTGAACCGGGAGGGAAAAAATGCTTTAAAAAGAAAAGGAAAAAAAAAAAGAGCTTCTGACAATCATGCGGCTCACAGTTAAACCACATGATCATTGGAACCTTTCATTTTTCACTTTTTAAAGTTTTTTTTCCTGCCCATTCATTTGAACTGGCAGGGAAAAAATGCTTTAAAGTGAAAAAAAGTTGGTCACACCCATCCAGTCACATGAGACCCCCACAAGCCACGCCCCCCAAAATTTTAATTTCAACATTGCTTAAAATGGCTTCTACTGTACAGCACAGTGAAGTTGCCAAGGTAATGGCTTCACAATACTCACAAGGATGCTCCCTCTTGTAAGGGGGAAAATCCAACATTAGAAATTACATTTCTGGTGGCACAGGGAAAACATTTTTAATTAATTTAACTGTCACCGAAATCAGGGCTCAGGGAGAAGTTGCTCTTACCATTACCTCTTCAGGAACTGTGGTGACATTAATGGAAGGAGGGAGGACAGCCTATTTATGTTGCCACTTGAAAACGCCATTCCTGTCTAATACAGGATTGGGATAAATAAATATCCAGGCAATGCCGGGTTATCAGCTAGTAGGTTGATAAAAAATTTATTCAGAAATACTGTTTGAGGATATAAAAAATCCTTTGGAAATACAGAAGTACAAATGGTATATATTTATTATTATTTTAAAAATAAATCAGAATATGAACATATGTTCCTGTTTATATACTGTATATTCACAAATTTTCCATCAAAGAAAGAACATACATGGAAAAAGAGATGAGCTCAAACGGTAAATCCAAAAAGCAACTAGAATATCTGCAAATAGCAGCATAAACTCAGAGTTTTTAGTGACTAATTGCTCTAGATTCAAGAATTTTCTATGCATAGAAAACACTGAAATTAAGAGAAACTCTTTTACAGACTTTGTTACAGTTACTTGCTTGCTAATTCACAAAATACACTAACTTCAACCAAACATGTGCATATCACTGTTTCTACAGAAGTAATTTAGGGGAGATGAAAATTGCCACCCAAATCAGAAAAGAGCCCATGGGAAATAGAAGAACAGACAAGAGTAGGAAGAAACAGCAATCTCCAACAAATACATTTATTGTAAAGGGAACTGAATGTCTTTGCAGAGTGCTTCAAAAAGTGGAATAGTCTTTGAGATATTAAACTTTAAGAGCCAAAATAAAATAACATTTTGTACTAGTTAACTCTCTCTTATTTGAAGGATATATATAGGGTTTGTTTACAGAGAAAATTCTTTCCATAGTGACAAAGATTGCTTCAGATCTAGTTATATATTTATGGAATTCATAATCCATCTGAACCTGGGTGATTTAAAAAGATAGAATAAAATGCAACAATATAAAATATAAAAAGTGCAGGTAGTCCTCAACTTATATTTGAGCCTGGAATTATGGTCATTAGATGTTGCAGTTGTTACCATTGAAAATGACAATCAACTGTCAGCCACTTCAGGTAGGCTTAAACTTACAGTTAACAAACGGAGTCTCGGCACAGGGGTTCTTGTGGATAGGCAAGGCCTGGCACAGATCACGAACAAATTGTTCAGGGTATTTCAGTGGAAAGGAAACATAATCTATAGAGATTCTCAGTCATCCAAGGTCATGGTTGTCCCAAAGGTGCTTTTTTCAAGCGGCAACTGGACTTTCTTGTTTTTTTCTTTGAAGATATTTCGCTTCTCATCTAAGAAGCTTCTTCAGCTCTGACAGGATTCCATTCCACACTATCCTGTGCTGAACTGAAGAAGCTTTGTTGATGAGAAGCGAAA
The DNA here is from genome assembly GCF_051295495.1 of Thamnophis sirtalis. Lineage (NCBI taxonomy): Eukaryota > Metazoa > Chordata > Lepidosauria > Squamata > Natricidae > Thamnophis > Thamnophis sirtalis. The sequence goes on along the minus strand of NW_028261384.1, from coordinate 33,131,332 downwards.
CATCTTTTTTAAAAAAAAGTCCAGTTGCCTCCTGAAAAAAGCACCCTTGGGATAAGGAGTATGAAAGAAGCTAGAGCCTCCACCTGATCCAGTCCAGTCTCACCCTGGGACAGGCAGATAGAGAAGGCAGGGAGCAGGCAGGCCACAAGGATGGAGCAGCCATTGTAGAATCCTAGCAACAGCTACTCTACCAATGGCTTCCCCTCACTTTCCCCACTGTAGCAGTGCTCACTCCAGCCTTTGCCTGTGGGGAAGGGTTTAAGGGTTCATTAAACTTGTATGCTGCCCTATTCCCAGAGGGACTCAGGGTGGCTAACAAACCAAGGGGAAGGGAACAATACAAGAACAAACAAAACGAGAAACAAATTACAAAGAACAGTTAAAAAAAACTCACAACAGTCACAACAATTCGAGTGGGGCTGGGAACTCATCAGCCCCAGGCCCGCCGGAACAGCCAGGTCTTGACGGCTTTGCGGAAAGCCTGAAGGGTGGTGAGGGTCCGAATCTCTACGGGGAGGTCATTCCAGAGGGCCGGAGCAGCCACAGAGAAGGCTCTCCTCCGAGTAGTCGACAGTCGACATTGGCCGGCGGATGGAATTCAGAGGAGGCCTAATCTGTGGGATCTAATAGGTCTTTGTGAGGTAATTGGCAGGAGGCGGTCTCTCAAGTACCCAGGTCCGATACCATGTAGAGCTTAATAAGTAACGACTAGCACCTTGAAGCGCGTCCGGAGACCAATAGGCAGGCAGTGCAGCTTGCGGAGGATAGGTGTAAGGTGGGTGAACCGAGGTGCACCCACATTCGCTTGAGCGGCTGCATTCTGGACAAGCTGAACTCTCCGAATGCTCTTCAAGGGCTGCCCCATGTAGAGCACATTACAGTAGTCCAGTCTTGAGGTCACAAGGGCGTGAGTGACTGTTCTGAGAGCCTCCCGGTTCAGGTAGGGACGCAATTGGTGCACCAGGCGAACCTGGACAAATGTCCCCCTAGTCACAGCCGACAAATGGTGTTCTAAAGTCAGCTGTGGATCCAGGAGGACTCCCAAATTGCGAACCCTGTCTGAGGGGCGTATAATTTCACCCCCCAGCCTGAGAGTTGGAAAAAGAAGGCCAATTAGTGGGAGGGAAAAACACAAGCCACTCGGTCTTGTTGGGATTGAGTGCATTATCTCACCCAGTGGCTTCATGTAGATGTTAAACAGAAGGGGGGACAGGATCGAACCCTGCAGCACCCCATACTTAAGGGGTCTGGGGGCCGACCTCTGCCCGCCAACCAACATCGACTGCGACCTGTCCGAGAGGTAGGAGAACCACCGAAGAACGGTACCTCCCACCCCCACCTCTCGTAACCATCGCAGAAGGATACCATGGTCGATGGTATCGAAGGCCGCTGAGAGGTCAAGGAGCACTAGGATGGATGCATGACCCCCGTCCCTGGCTCGCCAGAGATCATCGGTCAGTGTGACCAAAGCAGTTTCTGTGCTGTAGCCAGGCCTGAATCCGGACTGAAAGGAGTCTAGATAATCGGTTTCATCCAAGGACCACCGGAGCTGGGACGCCACCACTTTCTCAACAACCTTCCCAACAAAGGGAAGGTTGGAGACTGGACGGTAGTTACTTAGAATGGCTGGATCCAAAGACGGCTTCTTCAGGAGGGGTCTCACCACTGCCGCCTTTAGGGGGTGTGGGAAGAACCCCTCCCGAAGAGAGGCGGTAACTATCGTCTGAATCCAGCCCCGTGTCACCTCCCTGCTGTTCACGACCAGCCAGGAGGGGCACGGGTCCAGCACACAAGTGGAGGCACTCACTGCTCCCATGGCCTTGTCCACTTTCTCAGGTGTAACAAGTTGAAAATCAATCCATAAATTCCGCTCAAGACCCTCCCCCGGTACCTCGGCTGGCTCTGAGCAATTGGAGCCCAGGTCTGCCCGAAGCCGAGCAACTTTATCCGCGAGAAATTGGACAAACTTCTCAGCTCTACTTTGTAAAGGGTTACCCGCATTCCTCCCTTTCAGGAGGGAACGGGTTATTCTGAACAAGGCGGCTGGGTACGACTCAGCGGATGCAATCAGAGAGGCAAAATATGTGTTTTTTGAAGTCCGAATTGCCAGAAGGTAAGCTCTGATGCAAGCTTTCAACAGTGCTCGGTCTGACTCGGACTTACTGGCTCTCCAGCGGCGCTCTATGCGTCTCTTTTGGCGTTTCATCTCCCGGAGTTCCTCAGTGAACCAAGGAGCCCTCATGGATCCACTGCCTCGGAGAGGCCATAAAGGCGCAATCCGGTTAAGAGCCTCCGCCGCCGCTGAGTTCCAAGCAGCGACCAAGGCCTCCACCAGACTGCGGACGAGAGTATCAGGTATAACACCAAGTGCCATCTGAAAGCCCAAAGGGTCCATAAGGCGCCTGGGGTGGAACCACCTAATCGGTTCTTCCTCCCTACAGTGGGGGATTGGCCTCCTAAAATCAAGCCTCAGTAGGCAGTGGTCTGACCATGACAGGGGCAAGATCTCACTACCCCTCAAACCAAGATCACAACTCCACTGCTCCGAGAGAAATACGAGGTAGAGCATGTGACCCGCCGAATGAGTCGGACCCCGAATTACTTGGGTCAAGCCCATGGCTGTCATGGAAGCCATGAACTCCTGAGCTCCATCATTGTGCTCGCCGAGTGAAGGGAAATTGAAATCCCCCAGCACCATAAGCCTGGGGAACTCAACTGCCAGCTCGGCTATTGACTCGAGGAGCGAGGGGAGAGCTGTTGCAATGCTGTTGGGAGGCAGGTACGCTAGCAACAAGCCCACTTGACCCTCAAGGTCCAGCTTCATCAGTAAGGACTCACACCCGACAAGCTCCGGAGCAGGAATCCTACAAGGAACTAGAGACCCTCGGATAACAATGGCCACTCCCCCACCCCTTCCCTGGGGTCGCGGCTGGTGCAGCACCTGAAATCCCTCTGGGCACATCTCAGTGAGGGGGACTCCTCCCTCCGGGCCCAGCCAGGTTTCAGTAATACATGCCAGGTCTGCCCCCTCGTCTAAAATTAGGTCCCGGACGAGGGGAGCCTTGTGAACCACTGACCTGGCATTTAGCAACAGCAGCCTGAGACCAGGGTCCTAACTAATCCCGCCATCTGGCCTTGGAGTGGAACTAATAGGGCTGGAAGGAGGGATCTCTGTGATGTAGCAAATCCTCATTCCCCGGTAATGGCTAGCCCTAAAGTCCCTGCCATATCTGCCCCTCCCTGTCATGACCGCAATATTCCAGCCCACTCCCATGTCCATGGTCCCCCTACCCTCTCCCATGGCCACCACATTCCCCAGCAGGCCCTTCGACACAGACATTCTGAGGACGGGCTTAGGCCTAGGCCCCCCTGACACTTCTGCAAAGCACTCAGTGCAGGAGGTACCCGGCTGTGGTCCCGGCCTACTCACACATACACAAACATACTATCAGTCAATCACCACAGACAAGTTAAAAACAGGGAACCAGTGATGGGGATGGGATAAGTGATGGGAGCCGCTACAGTGTCACTGTGGTTGGTCAGAAGAACTAATGACTGTAGGGGCACTGTAGCAGCCATTACTCTGAAACCAGGTTGCAAGTAGTTTTAGGGGTGGGTCTATTGTCACTTTTACCAGTCATTCAGTGACCAGTTAAATCAAGGAGTACTGGTACATCAAACTGGCTCTCAAACTATAGGTGGTTATAATAAAATTAGCTCACCTTTATTCATCTAATAGGAGCCGAGGTGGTGCAGTGGTTAGAGTGCAGTACTGCAGGCCACTTCAGCTGACTGTTATCTGTAGTTCAGCGGTTCAAATCTCACCGGCTCAAGGTTGACTTAGCCTTCCATCCTTTTGAGGTGGATGAAATGAGGACCCAGACTTTGGGGGCAATATGCTGACTCTGTAAACTGCTTAGAGAGGGCTGAAAGCCCTATGAAGCGGTATATAAGTCTAACTGCTATTGCTATCTTTTTATTACTATAACAGTATTATCAACATTATTTCAATCTTTTACCAAATGTAACTGATGAATATAACAACATAATGCGTCTAAATATGCAGTGTCCTTCTTGGGAAAGGCAGGCTTCTTATTTCTATTTTGGAGGGACCAAATTTTTTTAACAGTGAGATTTTAGATATGGAATGTTGAGAATCACTTAAGTCTGATTTGACTGAACTAACTCAGGCACTGTGGTTTGTAAACAATTGCTTATAATTAGTTTTCATCAAGCCAGCAAATAGTGTTAATATCAATAAACCACAATTAAATGAACAACTTCTTAGCAAGATTTGCAAATTGTTGCAAATTGGGAATGATTTTACACATAGCCTTAGCAAGTATTTTTAAAGGTAAAAGTAAAGATTTCTCCTGTTCAGTCATGTCCAACTCTATGGGGTGGTGTTTGTCTCTCATTTCTTAGCTCGGGGAATCAGTGTTGTCTGAAGACATCTGTGGTCAGCATGCCTGTACGCTGTACGCTGAGGCTAAAGGAACGCTATTACCTTCCCACTGAAGTGGTACCTGTTTATCTATTTGCATTTGCATGTTATGAACTGTTAGGTGGGCAGGAGCTGTGGTAATGATAGAGCTAACCCCATCATGCAGTGCTCTGGTCTTAAACCTGGTCTGTCGGCTTTCCAGCTGATAAGATCAGTGTTTTTAAATATTGAGCCATTTTGTATCTACTTATAATGGAAGAAAAATGCATTTTGAGTTTATGTATTCTTTTTATATGTACAGAGTCTTTACATGTGGGCACCCAGTACATGTAAATAAATACCTGTAGACTAAAATGACTATCAATGGAAATATAAACCAGTGGAAATATAAACCAAACATAGTTGTGTGAAGTTGTCTACTGATATAATAGTTCATATCAATAAGCTCTATATCATATTTAAAATATTACATGAGGTGAGCAAAGACATGAACATTTCAATACTTCTTGGCCTTATTATATATGTAAGATAAGGTCCATATGCAAATTACTCTGAGCAATGTTTCTTTGGTTTTTCACCTAAATACACTTAAAACATTTATCAAGCTCTCCTCAACCAGAGCTTAGCAGTAAATTTGCTGACTTTACACAGATAAACTCATTTCCTAAGCTAGGGCTTGGCTGAAATCTTGCAAATACTGTTTGGCTAGGAAAGAATCCTTATTGAAGATGTAAAGGAGGCCAAATAAAACAGCTAATTGCCCTCTGTCAAAATGAGAATATTAAGTACCTCATACGTTCAAATCTGATCAAATATGCAGCTTTTTCTTTCCTACAATTTAATGGACTCTATACAATGTTGTTTTTTGTTTACAGACCATCTTTATTATTTTATAAATAAGGCAGCAATCACACCCAATACTCCTTCCTCCCCCTATTTTTCCCTACAGCAACATCCCTGGGACAAGAGTCAGGTTAAGAGAGAGTGACTGGACAAAAATCACGTACTGACTTTTATGCTTCAAATGGGATTAGAGCTCATGGTTTCTAATGGGCAACTTAACCATTAGGTTAAACTGCTTCCAGCCTGAGGACACTGGGTCTTTGCTTACCACAATAATTATAATACAATAAAATCATAGGTCATTAATACAATATGTAATAGAAATAGTGACATGGATTTACCTCACACTAAATCATGGATTCTTATATTATATTAACATAAACCATGGCTAAATTAATAGATCATGCTAAGTCAAAATCAAAGATGCCATATTATGGCTTAGTGTAGTATATTAATCACTTTATTTTCTTAATTGCAGGCTTTTTAAGAAAATTATCCATAACAACGATTACTAAAATTCACATGGAACAGAGGAATCAGGTAATATAGAATATTTTCAATAGAAACTTATTAATATTATTCTTAATATACATCTATAATACTGCTTCAAGAATAACTTTGAAATTATAAATTTCCAAATTTAATTAGTATGAACAGAACTTGCAAATATTTCTTTTTTTTCTACATACAAAAGTTCTATAACTATAATTGATAACTTTCACTACTCAACTTCTAAAGGGTATTTTATTCACTTTCAACTCTTATTTCCCATTTTTTGCTCAAGGATGATAATACTTCATCTTTTTTTATAGCAACATTTCTGCCAGCCAGTACAACAACAGAAACATCACATTTTCCTTCTATAGTACTAATGGTTTAGAGTGAATGGCTAATGAAGCATGAGAGAGGAAGGCAGCAGCAATGTATATGGTTTGATAGAAGCCTTCACAGCAGTATGTCTAGCAGCCTACTTGGTAAACTATGAAAAATATTTTACTATAAAGAAATTAAAGTTATTGTCATTATCTGGGCTGCAGTGGGAGCTTATGTGTGTCATTCTGTTCTTTATTTTAACAGTTAATAATGCAAAGGTATCTTTACAAAAACATATTGTTAATGCTGTCTAGAGGTACAAATGCAAAAAGTAGTAGTCAAATTGTGATTACTTGATGATTACTGGTGTTTCACATGTGATCTGCTCAGAAACGGCATTTTGCATATTGCTGCAACCATATATTTTGTTTTTATGGTAAGGTGGAATTGCCATTAAAAAAGTGATACAAAGGATAAGTTGCACATCTTCCTGGATCAGGAAGCTTTACCCACAAGTACCGTTTTTTGGAGTATAAATAAGACACATCTTTTTTCCTCAAAAAAGAGGCTGAAAGTCTGGGTGCGTCTTATACATCTAATATAGCATTTTTTGCCTCCTGAAGCTCTGTCCCTTCACCAAAATGGCCCTGCATACCCTTATGGAGGCTTTCAGAGCGCTCCTGGGGGCTGGGGAGGGCAGAAATTAGCAAAAAACAGGCCTTTTTTGCCCTCCCCCAGCCCCCAGCAGCACTCTATAAGCCTTCATAAGGCTATGCATGCAATTTTTTAAATAAAAAACGGGCCCGTTTTCATGAAAAATGGGCTGGTTTTTGTTCATTTTTGGCTCCCCAACCACCCCACCAAGAGCATTCTGCAAGCCCCCCCCCCCAAGGCTATTCATGCCTTTTTGGGGGGAAAACGGGTCTGTTTTTTGAAAAACAGGCCGTTTTTGGGAGGTTTGCAGAGTGCAAAAACTTTTTTTTTCCTTTGGGAAAGCTCTTTAACTGATTGATGAGAATTACATTGATCAAGTGCTGTGCCAGCAGAAACACCTACCTATCTACTGTATTTCTCTCTCTCTCTATTTCTCTCTCTATATCTTCTACCTACCTACACCCTAGCTCTCTCCCTACCTACCTACTGTATATCTCTCTCTATTTCTCTTTCTCTATCCCTCTACCTACCTACCTACCTACCTACACATTCTCTCTCTCCCTACCTACTGTATCTCTTTCTATTTCTCTCTCTCTATCCCTCTACCTACCTACCTACCTACCTACCTACCTACTCTCTCTCTCCCTTTATCAACATACCTACTTAACTACTCTCTCTCTCCCTACCTACCTACTGTATTTCTGTCTCTTTCTCTCCCTGCCTATCCCTCTATCTACCTACTTTTTCAAAAAATTGCCTCTTCAAAACCTTGGTGCGTCTTATACTCTAGTGCGTCTTATACTCTGAAAATATGGTAACTCATGCTCTCGTGACTTTTTGTCTGGACTATTGCAACATGTTCTGCATGTCCTTGAAGTATATTCAGAAGCTTCACCAGGCACAGAATGTGGCTGCACAGATAGTAAAGAGTCTTGGGTATTTGACACGTGTAACACAACTGTTTTGTGGCTGCCAGTAAGTTTCTGGGTACAATTCAAGATGCTGATTATCACCTTTAAAGTCTTTCATATCTTGGAGTCTAGTTACCCAAGGGACCATCTTGTCCCACTTGTTTTTACCAGTCCAAGCCAGCAGGCAGTTGAGCTTGCTGCATGACCCATCAGCCATGAAATATCAGCAAACCGGAACCAGGAGATGTGTATTCTTTGCCATAGCACCTGCCATCTGAAATATAGGTACCTGCATGGCCTGACCTGCTAATCTTAGAGTAATGACTTGGTTGCCTGTTTGCCCCTGAGGTGCCAAGTTTGTTAAGATCTCCATTTCCTCACTGTATTAACATCCATAACAACAGTATTATTAATGCCACATAAATTTATTTTTACTCCTTTAATTGTTTTAATTTTCTTTAACTGTTTTATGATATATGACTTCCAGAGTCATTTGGTGAGATAGGCAGCTTTAGAAATCATATATATAAGTAAATAAAATTTAAAACACTAACAACTAATGCTTGTCTATCAGTTTGAGAGAAATACTAATTTAAAAAATATTCAGAGATTAACTTTCTTCTGCTAGTTCACCATTAAAAAAGTTAAGATTTAAATGTTTCGTCTGTTGAAAGAAGACAGGATGTCTTTTCTAATAACAGATTCTTATCTAAATTAATTTACTTTTAAATGGAAATAAGAATGTTGCACAAGGTATATGATGTTTTCAAAATATTTTACAGTATTTTTTTTATTAACCCTTCAGAGATTTTTTTTTCTCTTCTTCACATTAGCTAGCCATTAGCGGATTTCCAACTTACACAGTCTTCAGGGCCCAGGCTGAAAAAGGAGAAGAGGCTTTTCCCCAAGTTCCTTTTCTCCCCTATGTCTGAAAACTTAAGAGCATTATTCACTGAAACAGTAAAGTTGATACATTTCAACAAGACATTTCAAGTTGGGTGGTTCTTTTTTCAGGCTGAAAGCACATCTTGCTTTCATTTCAAGCATACCCTTACTTCCTGTTTATTCCTGAACCAATTCAAATTATGATTATCATTTTAAGCACTAAATGGCTTAGTTTTGGTTATTTAGATTTGCAATTTCCTGAAAAATCTTAATTTTTGTCTATAAATTGTGTTTTTAAATCTACTTCTTATCCTATCACCATTTTTTAAAAAGTACATTTGGGAGGAATGTGGTAGGGAAGCTTTATATTCATTACAGCACTATTATAGATTAGACTGTTTTCTTACTTTTGGATTCAATATCAAAATATTTGTTTCTGCAGCTAGAAGCCTTCACTGGCTCTTGTTCTATAACTTATTCTAACAATTTTTTTATTTCATAGCACTAATTTCATAATAATTTTAAACATTTTAGCCTATTGTCAACTCTGTTTTATTCTGAAGCTGGATATTAATATAAATGTGAGAATAAGTAAAGGATGGGCTTGGGGAAGAGATTCTGTAAAATAGGAAGGAGGTTGAAGTGGATATGCAACTGATTTTTAAAAATATTTTAGTTCAAGTTTGCATTTAAAATGTTAATTAAGTTAACTCCCTGAGGGCTTTAAAGCTGAATGAATCTAAAAGGACCATGCACAAATGCCCGTTGGGTATTGGGTATGCATGAATTAGAAAACATGTGGCTGTGTTTTAAAGGAAATTTGAATGTTTAAAATGTTCTGAGATTCCACTGAAAACACATACAGAATAATTGGCGTTTGAAATAAACCCTTCCTGTTTTTCATCCAGGCTCTCATTAGGTTGGAGGGTAACATTTATTAACTACCTATGTCCCAATACACAAAATGTTTGTCAAAGGTACAGTACTACAGTAAATTGCTGTAGTAATTAATGGAAGCCATAATTTATTAAAACATTTTTGTAGTACTGCATATAGCTACCCTTCAGCATGGATTCACTTCAACATAACCCATCAATCTCCTCTGCTTGTTAGTTTGGATTATCTCTTCCTTTTATATGTAAGCAGGATGTAAATGGCTACATATAGTAATCTGCCAGCAATACTCAAAAAACAAAAACAATTCAACTGTTGCACTTACTATGTACCTTAAATCAAAATCAATAAAATGTATATATAAATGCTCAACAGTTGAACAAAAACACAACAAACAATATATCTTTACTATCCAAAGTGATCAGTTAAGCATTAATCAATTTGAGATCAGATCTTGCTAGTAATCGGAAGACATGAACCGTTAAAATCCAATTCTTACCTGTAAATAATTGCATTTATATGGCAATTCAATGAATAAGATACTGAAAACTGTCACACTGGGATAGAAAATAAATAATCCAGGAAAAAGAAACCATTGCCAGTAAGAGCACAGAAGGTAATAATAGATAAGGATAAGAACTTGATGTAATTGATACCAGTGGGTTTAAGCTACCTTAGTAAACATCACCAACTACCTGTATTATTACAAGGAACCTGTGTAATGTCAAAGTTGCATCACTTTTCAGCAACTGAATAACAGCCAGAACTGTCAGTAGAGCTTTAGTCATGACAACTATGAAGCAGGTGATCGTTTTTAAGTAAGAGATAATTCCTCTCCTGCCTGTGTCACTTTCAAAGGGCCTTTTGATATTATTGTTCATAAGGTCAAACCAAATTATAAAAGCAAAATATTATATTGTAGTATTGAAAAGAATCCAATATTATTTTATAACATTAAAGTACTTCCATAACAAGAATTGGTCAGATATGTTCTACAGTTGTTTTCCCCTTTATTTCATCTGTCATACCTTCAAAACAAATAATATAAAGATTGATCTTAATGTGAACATCAAAAGGGGAATACATGTTCCTGTTCAGAATGAATTATGTGTCAAAGTCTTCTATATCCCTTAATAAACATTTATATTTAATTTCTGGCCTTTGTATTAACCTTATTTTATCTAAATAATTACCATAGATAAATCTTAACATTTGATTATAATTCTTTTTGTTAAATGTTTTTTTTTTATCTTAAAACATCAGTAAAACATAAGTTTACAAAGATTACAGTGAGACAAAAACTGAATCAAGCAATTTTTTAAATCTAAATTTTATTTTAGATTGGAAGATAATTTCTATTTAGATTAGACATTAACTAAACATTTGATTAAAAAACATGCAGGTAATTATACCATCACTGGTTTTGATAGGCATGTTTTATTATTTCAAAAATGGATAAAATGTTATAAGAATTAAAATGAATTAATTTACAGACGAATAAGAATGTTATAGGAATTTTCAGCAATATGGTTATTTTGAATTATTGCAGAAACCAGAAAGGAATTTTTAAATAATATATTATGGGATAGACCTGCATAGTCAAACATATGAAGAATTAGTCTGAATTAAAGAAATTGTGTATGAATTCATGTGGAGGAAGTGGATTATAATCATGAAATTAAGGAAAATAAAATTCAGACAACACAAGAGAATAACAGTAAATTTAAAAAGTAATAAATAGATTAAAAAATAAACTACAGGTAGTTCTTGCTTAGTAACTGTTCAAAGTTGTGATTTACAAACTTTGTAAATCACAACAAAAGTTATTTACAACTCAATCCCAAAGTTATAGAAGCAGAAGCACCCCATGGAAGCTTGCCCTGACAAATAACTGCAGGAAAACTGTAGAGCCCCTTCATCTATCTCTCAATTCCATCCCCACAGGGGTCCCCACAGACCTTGGGCATCCTGCTACATAGCATCCCACACTCTGCTCCTCACTTATTTTTTTGTAGACCTTGGAGCTCAGGGGTTTGGACTAGGGAAGAAAGACAGACTGCTTCGTTACTGCACCACATGATATGATCCTAGAAGTGGTCACCATTTTCTAAGTAGCTGCACTGAACTGTAGCTGTTTGGAAAATGGCAACAATTTCTGGTAGTGCATCATATACTCAGCAACAGAGCATCTTACTTTGTTTGCTTCACTAACATGAACTTTCTTGCATTCTGGTGCTACTGAATGCTGCAGAGTTCATGCCAATGAAGAAAAGCAAAGTGTTCCATTGTTGGGACTGCACTGTGATCCCTCCAAGCAGCTGTCATTTTCTGAACAGAAGCTTCCAGGATTGCTCTGTACAACTACAAACCGCTTTTTGCTGGGCCGCATGGTGCAATCCTGGAAATACTTTCTTGGTAAATGATCGCTGCTTGTGGCATTGTGGCATGTAGCCCAGCAATCGAGAAGCTTGCTGAACTGAAACACTGTGGAATGTTACAGAGTGCATGTTAGAAAGGAGTTCTGTTAATGGGCTGCACAGCACCCTCTGGAAGTGGCCATTTTCCACATGCAATTCAATGTGGTTGGTTGGAAAATGGCTGCTGCTTCCAGGATCGTACTATGCGGCCCAGAAATGGAGAGGCCTACTCTACAAGCTCTCTTGAGCTCTGAAGTTCCTCAAAAGGTAAGTGAACAGGAAGAAGTTAGCCCAGATGATTAGGAAGCAGATCCAAGGCCTGTGGGGATCCACTGGCAGGGAAACATCTGTGAGAATCCTGTGAGGATGGAAAGCACAAGGGCTGTGGAAACCCTGATGAGCGAGAAGCAGAGCATAGGGTGTATCATGGGATGCAGGAAGCCTTGGGAGGCCCAGACAGGTCTAGGCTCTGAACCGTGGCACGACAAAACCGCGCTCGACTAAAGCGCGCCAGATTAAACCGTGTCGCTGACGTCATCAGCAGGGCGACAACAGCGAGCACGGAGAAAGGGCGCTTTAAATAGCGCTTTGAAAGCAAGCCGATTCAAGTTAAGGTAAGGGTTAGGGTTAGGTTTAGGGTTAGGTTAAGGGTTAGGGTTAGGTTAAGGGTTAGGATTAGGTTTAGTGTTAGGTTAAGGGTTAGGTTTAGGGTTAGGTTTAGGGGGGTTAGGTTTAGGGTTAGGTTAATTTTAGCTTTAGCGTTTACAGCGTGCTTTTTTCTCCACACTGTTGTCGCGCTGTGATGACGTCAGCTACGCGGTTTTGTCGAGCGCCCTTTAGTCGAACACGGTTTTGTGGTGGAACCCTCTGAACTAAGCCTCCCCCACCTAATGCACACCTATGCTCCACTAAACAACTAACACTGTCTTTTAATGTCCATATCAAGGAGAACAGGATTAAACAAGGCCATCTCGCTTAATGACTATCACTACTGGCAACTGTAACGAACAGGTCAAGGACTAATTGTACTGTACCATCATGTAAAAATAGTCTCTGGGAAATTTTAACAGAGTTAGGGAAAATATCTGCTGCATTAGATATGTGAACATAACAAATATAGAAGATTCTTCCCTCAGAGAAATAAACAATGAAACATAATCACAGAGGACCATACCATTGAGAGATGGCAAACAAAATTTTCCTGAAAATCATTACACAAAAATACATACTGAAGGAAGGTATAGCCAAATTTAAAGGTATGTAAAGATATTGTTTCACAAATTTAAAGGTATTGTTTCACAGTAAAATTAACAACAACAGGAACAACAACAACAACAACAAGCTAACCTTGCTCCAAACCCTTTTAATTATGGTTAAAAAAATAATCAAGTGAATTCTATGCTGGAGCACATTGAATACTATGGCTCCTGGGTGTTCTGCAAAAAATATGCCACAGGGCTCATCTCCCTCTGCTACATAACCAGGGCATGGGATTGGACAGATGGAAAATGAATGAAAAAAGCAAAAAACCTGGACAAAGGAAGAACATTACTCAATTATAGAAGCTCATTTTTTATCTGGGCCAAATCCATCTGGATTTAAAGTATATGATCAACATGGAAGCAGAATCATCTGGATATGGAAATCAATGAACAAAGACTTCTGGAGCTGAGATGGGTTATAAACTCTTCACTAATATAAAATTACAAGAGACTGCAAGCAAAACAGTGCAAGATCAGGGCTCAAGTGTAACTGATTTTAGAGCCAACTTAGATGTGGAGCAAGAAGTAGTAGAGAAAAAAAAGGAAATCAAAAAAATGAATGAGGAAGAAGAAGCAAGAACTGGATTAGATCTTGAAAACAAACAGCTAGAGTCAAGTTAGCTGAGAAGATTAAGACTCAGATGGAAAACATGGAAAAATTTTGATTGCCAAAACTGAATCAAGTTAGCAAGAGAAGTTTGGTTAATTATTGAAGAATGTGAATGAAGCTGCCCAGACTATTCCAACAGAAATATTAGCTCAAACAAACCAGGTAAGGTATGCAGCAGCTTATGTTACTAATGAAGAATTGGAAAGAATGAAGCAATTAAGAAGGGAAAACTAAAGTGGAACATTCTCCAGGAATTAAAAAAAGAAAGTTCTGTAGGATTTAAGTAATTTGAAGAATTTGAGGCAAGGAAACATGTAGAATAAAGAAAATAAAGAGCCTGACAACAAGCTATGATCTAGAAAACAAGGAAATAGCAGTTGTGGTTGAAGAGCTGAAACAAAGAAGTGTGACTATTTCAGAGACAATAAAGCAACATGATCACTGAATAATGCAGTTTCAGCAAAATTCACAAATTTGAGAAAGCTGGCATCATTTCTATAAGACCCTTGAAAGTGGAAAGTGCTACCACAAGCGAAAAACCTAACAAAGAAAATACCCTGAAAATTTGGAGGAACTTGTGGGAAAAATAACAAGAAGCATAATGGGATCGCAAAGTGGATCAAGTAGTTGAAAGCACTGTAAAAGTGACTAGAATGCAAGATGTTCATATAACAAAAGAAATGGTACAAAAGCAAACAAAGGAGAACTGGAACGCCCCAGGTTTAGATGAGCTGCATGGCTTTTGGTTGAAATAACTAATGTTTGCATGCAAGATTAGCAAGCCAGATGAATCAGGTTCTAGAAACACCAGAAGGTGAAAAATGGCGAACAACTGACAGAACCTTTTTGATTCAGAGGGATGTAGAAATGGAAAATAAACCTGAAAATTACAGGCAATCACTTGCCTGCCATTCACATACAAATTCTTATAAGCATTATTGCAAAGTAAATTTATGATTATCTAGAAAACAAGAATTTGCTGCCTATAGAACAGAAAGGATGCTGCAAAAATTCAAGAGGAACCAAAGACCAACTAAAGATTGATAAACTGGTTTTGAAGAATTCAAACAAATTTGTTAATGGCCTGGATTGATTACAAGAAAGCATTTGATTCTGTTCCTTATAGCTGGATTGAGAAATGCTTAGACATTTTTGGAATTAGCAGCAACACCCAGAAATTCCTTGAAGATTTCCATGAAAACTTCCATGGAAAACTAAGTTGATGGCCTACGGATAAGAACTTGGTGAAATTGAAATCAAATAAGGAATTTTCCAAGGTTATTCATTATCACTTCTGTTATTTGTACTTTCAATGGAACCACTAATAAGCATTTTGAACAAAATGAATTGTGGCTATGAATTGGCTAAAAAGGGGTTGAAAATTTCCCATTTACTCTACATGGATGATTTAAAATGATTTTTTTATTTGGAAAAATAAAAGCTGAATTGATCTCACTGCTGAAAAACATTGAGGAGTTTAATAGAGGCATTGAAATGAAAATTGGCTTTGACAAATTGTTGAAGATGATGGATTCAAACTTGGCAGTGAAGAGTTGATAAAAGCAGTAACACCAGAAGAAGGGTAGAAGAACTTAGGTGTTTTAGACGCTTCTGACCTATTGCATAACCAATTCAAGGAAGCTACTTCAACAAAATACGTAAAGCGAGTCCAGAAAATTTTGAATTTAGTGGAGGGAATATCGTAAAGGCAATTAACACCTTGGCAGTGTCTGTAATATAATACTCAGTTGAAATAATTGATTGGGCTCAGTTAGAACGTGATAACTTGGATTGAAAGACAAGAAAACTAATGACAATGCACCATGTTCTGCACCCAAAAAGTGATATTGATTGATTGTAGTTGCCTAGAACTGAGAGTGGCAGAGGAGTCTTATAGATGAAACAAACTGTGAAAGAGGGAAAATACGGCTTAAATAACTACATAAAAAAGCAAGATACTCTGCTGAAGGAGGTGAACAAGAGAAACCTCTTGAAAACAACAAGATTGGAAGAAGAATATCAAAAGGAAACAATTGAACATAGTTGCTAACTGAAAAAAGAAGGCTATGCACAGTCAATACCTGAAGGCCATTGAAGAAAAGATACATATAAAGCTAACATGGAGCTGTTTTAAAGCAGGGATGCTGAAGAAACAAACTGAAGGCTTCATTTTTGCTGCCCAAGAACAAGCTTTGCAGACCAATTCCATGAAAGCAAAAATTCAACATGTCAGTAACAACAGCAAATGTTGTTTATGCAAAGAGAAAGATGAAACAGTGGATCACTTTACCAGCACAATTATCACATAAAAATTATTAACACTTGGTTCCAGAAAGGCAGCTCTCTGTTTAAAATCATAACTTTGGAATCAAATGATTCTGAAGCTCAGCAATACGTTACTACTAATCTTTCTTTAAATGTGCTTGTTTCTTCTGTCTCTGAAACTATTTTTTCATTGTTCAGCCATCTGTACAAAGCACTGTTTTCCTTTTCTTGGCACAATCATTTTACTCCCATTTGCTGGTATTTCTAAACTAGTCTATGACACTATTTATACAATTGTCTTGCTAAGGCTGAAAGGGGCAATGTACTAATGGACAGTATTACTAAAAGTAATTTGCTAATACTTGCAGATCCTAGAGAAGACTTGATAAGAAAAATGCTCCGAGTAATACAAAATCAGTCATAGGCCTCTGGCTTAGCCCAACTATTGAGAAGGAACAGATCTTCTCATAATATAGGTAGGAGTTATATTTATTCACCAATCTTTGGTAAATATAATACTGTATATATTACCATAAATTTTAAAAAATCACAAAGGAAAATTGTACAAATAGTCCTGAGGTTACAAGGGCAACTGGGAACAGAATTTCTATTGCTAAGTGATGCAGTTGTGCAGCATAATGTCACGTGATGGCATTGCTTAGCAATGGCAGCCTTGGAACTCCTGGTTGCTGTTGTAACTCCAGAATTGCATGGGCATTAAGCAAAGACTTCATGTAACTGCAACATGGGAAGAGGAGTCCCATGCAAGCAGATCAGCAGGTGGGTGCTACATAGCATAGGTAGGCAGAGTTGTGGGCAGGTGCTACAAAGTACAGACAGGTGGGCAAATTGTAGTGGGAGCAGGAGTGACTTGTGACTTCCTGCCCGCTTTCCCATTGAATTTGCTTGTTAAAGCTGGTAAGGAAGGTTGCAAATGGTGATCATATGGCTATGGGGATGCTGCAATTGCTACAACTGTAAGAAGTTGTCATAAGTTCCGTTCTTTCAGTGCTATTGTAATTTTGAATGGTGGCTGAATGAGTGATTATAACCCAAGGATTATCTGCAGAAATGATCGGACCATAAGTACATATTTTTCAGAGAAAATCGATACCTAAAATGAAACATGAGGAAAAACAGATTGCAAAATATCTTTATAAACCACATATCCATCTGTAAGGTCTAGGACTATTTGGAACCTTGTTATGATTTCATATTAAGATATTTAAATACATTTAAAGGCTAACTACATTAAGATATATATGGTAGATTAAAAAGTAGTGCAATTTTATAAACTTACATAAGTTTCACAGCAAATTATAACATTCCCTCTATAGGTTAGCAGCTACTCTATTTTTATCCAAATGTAGCAGATGTTATTTCTAAAGATTGCATCCACTACAGACTATATAACAATCTGCACCTATGAATAAAATTGCTGGAAGACAAACATTTGTGTTTGTAGATAGCAATGGTAATATGACACTATACAAAGTCCACAGAAAGCAATACATAAAAGATTCTATTATTAAGAAAAACTTCCCTTACATCAGAAAGTATTATTCCTTTGTTATTTAAATTCTATTAATCTGCATTAGAAATGCCATGTTCATTTGGTCAAGATATGACTATATTTGTGAAGTTAGACAACATATATACTGTACTTCTTATAATTTTAATACATGAAGTTTATAGTAATTACTATTCCTGCACTCCATTATTGTCTCTCTAAAAAAATGCAAATTCACTTTTTATAAGCATTTTCTTTTCCAATGACTCATCAGTAATCCTGTTTTGAAATAAATGATGAAACATCTCTTGAGATTTTTGTTATTTCAAACTTATAAACTGACTACAAATTTCATTCCATTAATTTTGAAAACTCATTTAAAATATTGAAATATAATTTTAATAAAAGAGGAGGTTATTAATAGATATTGCATTCAATTCAGTCATGGAGCATGCGAACATGAAGAAATACGCCACCTAATGATTCAAAAGCATACTGCACTTTGTTTTTGTGTAAAACAAAAGTACCCAAGAGGATTACTTGACTCCACACTGAATGAACAGATAGCAATTATCTCCTTATGCGACTAGAAATCAATGACACTGGAGAGGGTTGTTTTTCTGGTCTCCTCATAGTTCTTACTCATTGAATTCAAAGTACTGAAATCAGACACGTTTAACCCTATTATTCACAAAATAGAGAACAACAATAAAGCCAAACAATCTCTTACTTCTGAAAATAGCTATTACATAAAAGTGGCAATCTGTAAACTAAAACCATGAAATGGTTTTTATAGATGAGGTTATCAGGTGGGAAGTCTTTTACTTGCATCAAAGTAAAAGAACATCTCATAAATAATACATATTTGGTAAAAGAATCTGCAGTATAGAGATGTTGCAATTTTGCTATTGAAAAGACAGTAACTAAGAATGCATGTAATTTTTTTCACTTCCCTTTTGAAAAATCATAAACTTATCTGCAAACTATTGTACATCTTTGTTAAGACATTGAAGGTAATATGCTCGAATATAACAATATTCTGTTTTAAATCCAGATCACATTGGTCCAAATATTAAAGTAGTGGTCTGTCAGTTTTTAGGAAGGAAATATTCCAGAACAGAATCACAAATTACTTCCTATGGACTACATAAGATTAATACTGACTGTTGACTGCTCTCTTAAAGCAAAAAGCTCACATGCTTTGGGCAATAATGTGAACTAGACAACATCCTTGTGCTTAGCAAATTTGAAGAGACTAGAAGATAAACATAAAGTGGGTGGATAAAGACAGATCAAAATAGTATTTGTCTATGTAGTTACCAGGATCTGAATGCGAGTTTCATGTGTGATCCTTCATTTACCCATATGAAGTAATGTTGTTTTTCTTTGTTCCTATTAAATTAATTGTTCTAGCAACTTTCTTTTCCAGAAACATCAACTATATTGTATGCCCACTGGGATGCACATGAGCGCATACCCTTGAGCATGCATACCTTGGCATTAGGCAACTCTGACTGAAAAACAACATATAGTAAGCAGTAATACTACCTAACTCCCACAGGAACATGACTGGAATAGTTTCCACTCTTGTTCTCTAAAGAAAAACCAACAAAGGATTTGAGATATGACGCAGCATACAAAATCTCATGAGAAAGAGTTCTGAGAACCTCATTTGCTATTTGACAAAGTCATACATTGAAGACTACTTTTGAAAAAGACTAGTATTCCCATAGAGAAATAGTACAATAGGAACATTAACAATAGAGGAATAGTTAGCTACTCAAAAGCAATAACTCTCCAACCTTCTTTGCTTTTTTGTTTTCCCCACAACTGTTTTTCCTAGGACTGCTTCTTCTCTACATGATTCAGTGAGATATAAGATTATGAGTTACTTTTTAATGTCTTTTTTACTGAATTCATTACACTTTTCATGTTTTAAGACAACAATCAATGCAAGATCAGGTCTATCATCAAACAGAAATACATGACAGTGCAACCTCTGTAAATGTTCAGTAAGTTTTGTATTCAGAGATAAACTCTATTGGAATTACTTTAGAATAGGTAAATAAATAAAGCCTGCTTTAGAACGAAAACATCCTGAAACATATTGGTTTTAAAAGCAACCATGATATGTCACTAGCCGATTTATTTTTAGATTGTTATAACTTCACTGTTTAGTGAAGTAGTTCTTACAGATGCAAAGAACCTGTAGCAAAGAATGTGGGTGCACCTTATAGCATACAGAATCTAGAAAATACTTTTTAAAAATAAATGATTTCTATTTGATTAAAGATACTTACCCAGAAAAACAAATCCATCTACTTCTTTGTCAGTCACAGCTACCTTTTTGGTATCCTGGCTTTTTCTGAATAAACTGAACATCTCTTACAAGTCTAAGAATAAAAAGTAAAGAAAGCAAGCAAAAAGTAAAGAAAGCAAAACAAATTCACATTTCTATAATTATCAAAATAAATTTTGGAAAACATTTCATCTGGAAAGGTAAGCTTAAGAGGGACAATTAATAATTACCATTAATTAAAAAAACTACATAGGATTTGTATGTTGAAACAGGAATTGTCAATTCGAAAGCATTAGTATTTTGCACAATAAAGCATAATTCCAGCTCCCTAAATTTAATAATAAGAGCTGGAGGTACTTCTTTATGCTGATGATGTAGCTATTCTGACTTAAACTTGGATTGTTCTTAAAAGAACCAGATTATTGTAGAGAAGAACCGATGATAGTAAAATATTCAATAATTGCAAAAGGAGTTTTCTCAAAGATACTCAGATGGCCAAACATCAGCAGATTAACAATAATAATTTAGACAAAATTTTATACTTCAAATACAGGTAGTCTTTGACATTAATTTAATGGCCGTAGCAGCATCCCCATGATCGTGTGATCAAAATTCCGATGCTTGGCAACTGGTTCATATTTAGGTTGGTTGCAGTATCCCAAGGTCATGTAATCACCTTTTGTGTTCTTCTGACAAGCAAAGTCAATGGGAAAATCAGATTCACTTAATAATGTTGTTACTATTTATTTTATTTGTTTGTTCTTTCATTCAATTTGTAAACAGCTCAACTCAACCCAGTATCCTGGAAGGCTTACATTTCTAAAATTATAAACAATTTCAAAAACATTAAATAGAAACAGCCCCAATACAGGGTGGATTTTTAAAAAAAATAAAAAATAAAAAAGATTCTTTTTTAATTTAAATCAAATTTATTTTAATAAAATGCTTTGGGAGTAAAAAATCTATGTAAAGATAGTTTTCTATTTAAGATAAGTTAATAATTTATTTTATTCATCATGAAATGGAGCTTAGTTATGTAGCATGAGGCTGCAAATTCTGCAATATTGGGATTATCGGTGAGTCAACAACGGATCAGAGGAGGAGCCACTGCAGGACAGAGATGACAATTGTTCTTTAAAAATTATAATTTAAACTGAGTTGATTTAAATCAAGCCTTTTTACTAGTGATTTAAATTGACTTGATTTAAATCAAATTCATCCTGCCATAATATAAATAAATACAAACAGCAGCTATTATAACTAATCAATTAATAGTAATGCTAAGTAATAGGGATTTAACGCATTCTAAGCCCCAGGGCCAGATATATAGCAAAATTTTAAAGCTTTGCAAAAAGCCAACAGGATTAGATCCATTCTAATCTCTGAGGGAAGAATATTCAATAGGGCAGGGGCTATAGCAGAAAAAGTCTTTCTTCTAATTCCTGCCAGTCAACATTCTGGCTACAGCATGCCCTGTTGGATTGCATTTACCAGGTAGAAACTCTTGTAAAAAAGACAATCCTTCAGGTAACCTGGTACTGAGCCATGTAGGACTGTAAAGGTGAAACCAGCATTTGAATTACACCAATAAACACTCTGGTAGCCAGTGCAGTACTATAGTTACATGTTGTGTGTAACTGGTACCATATATTATCCATGCAGCAGTATTTTATATCAGTTGAAGTTTTCAAATGCTGTTCAAGAGTAATCCTATGGTAACTGACTACAAATAAGTTTTTATTTATCTGACCATAAATATACATACTTAGTTTTCATTTTATTCACACAGTTTTTAAAAATATTTTAATATTATTTAAATATTTAATTATTTAAATAATTAAATATTTAAATACAATTTAAAATAATTAAGTGAATTATTTTGCCATCTTTATTGCTGCTTCATTTCTCAAACTGCCTCAATAAACTAAGGAGCTACATGGGATCATCAGGTGGGAAGAGGCCATTTGGAAGTGATATTGTTAAACACACATCCTCTCCCGCTACTTGAGCAAGTGGGGATGTGCACACGTGTTAATGTTCACCCACCACTTCTGTAGCCGGGTTATAAACAGCTCAAGACTCGGTAGTGGACTGCTTCTAATTCCAGGGACAGGAAGTTGAACTTATTCCACAACAGTTCATATTAGTCCCCAATAATATCTGCAGTAAAATCAAGCACCTTTAGCAAGCTACCATGCAACTAGAAGAATGGTACAATAGTAAGCACTGTCTCTTTAACCCAATTATTATGAGCAAAGTCTCCTATTTGGTCATCTACAAAACAGGACTTCTCACAATACTTGTGTCTCCCAGTAAACAAATACCCTCTAATTTCCACTATCTTGAAGATAGTTGTTATATTTCCCATTCCACTCAAGCATCCCACTCAAATGGAAGGGGCTAATTATATGTTCCTCCATACCCAACACACCCTCTGGTTATGATCATAAGTGCTATAGCCTAACTTCTTCCAAAATAAGTAATAGAACGCATTATAAAAAAAACAGTAGCTGTGACAGAAACAGGTCAATACATGCAAGGAAAAAAAGCACTTTCCAGGAACAGAAAGAACTGTATGTTTAAATTCTGGGCTACCTAGGCACAAAATTAAGCCAAATTTTGTAGGACTCACTGAATGGATTTATTATAATTGCTAAGGTTTTGTAGTGCCACTGTAAGCTGCAAATGACGCACTGTTTGTAGCTATACAACAAGCTTCCCATTGCCAACACAAAAGGACCCACTAACAGCTGTATTCTAATAAGAATGAAGGAACCAGTTTGATGTGTGGGTTAAGGCACCAACTGGAAAGAGATTTTTGGGACAAGTCGTTCTTTCTCAGTCCTAGTAAGAAGGCAATAGTAAAACTGAAGTTATTGCCAAGAAAATTGCATACGCACACAGACACATGCACATACACATACAACGTCTGAAGAAAGAGGTTTCTAAATCAAACTTGTGCGTGACAGATATTTTCGCTAAGCATGCAAACAAGATCTGTCAAAATTGCCTCATGAATTCTGAGCCAGCTCATGAGCACATCCGAAACCCTTCGCCCATCAAAATACTTTCAAGACCACCAAATTAACATCTCGCGTCCCGTGTAACGATTGAGGGTGTCACGCAATTATTGGTCCGGCGAGTTTCATTTTTCTAACTTCCCCTGTCAGCACAGAGGAATCCAGCCGAAGCATTAACCCTATTCTGCTCCATCAAACACCCACCTCTGTCAGACACTTTACCACAACAATCTTCACTTCCGGTTCACCCAAATTGCATCCTGGAGGCTATTATTTAGATCTTCGGTGCACGTTGACACGGGACGCCGGCGCATTACGCTATTTACGCACATGCCTTGTTGCCCGCCTCCCAGGTGCCTAGCGGAGGTTGCTGCTCTGGAACGCTATTGGAGCTTCGACCTTCCACGTGACTTTAGTGACTGTTGGTGATACGTTCGCGCTCTGGCACGAGAGCGGAAGTCAAGTTTTTCCCGCCAAGGCCAAACACCGAGGAGTTAGCCTGGATTTCCTTCTGAAATGGCCGATATATTGGAAGGTCCCCGCGTTCGTGTCAGCGCGAGTCAGTTGTCGCAATACATCGGAAAGCCAGTCTGTTTCGTGGGACGCCTTGAAAAGGTAATAGGCAGGAGATAGATTCTCTTTGCTGTTAGTGCGACTAAGTTAGAACTTTCTTGATCTGGGGAACGGCAGGTAAGTGCCAGCACTTTTATTTCAAATTGGGGAAATCATCTATATTTCGTATTATTATACATGGTCGTGATGACATATGAAATATTTACTATGAGGTAGGCCTTTATCTTTGTTAAACTTGTATGTATATTGAGATATTCCTTTTTAGCGCTACCTTGCTCTAGTGACCAAGGGTTGTAATTTTGATCGTGTTACAGTGGCGCTTTAAATTAGAAACATGTAATATTTTATTAAATTTAGATTTTTGGGGCTTCTCTTCTTCCCTGTGTTATTTAAGGGACTTGTATTATTTACTGAGTTGAAGTAAATCACCAGTGAGTCATGTAGTGCATCATTTAAAAACAACTTATTTTGCTGTCTTCAGTTAAAAATAACAAAAAGTACAAATAAGCCAAGTAGCATAGTGAATAGAGACATTATTTTTCTATGTTTGTTTACTTGATGCTCTTGGACTTTCAATATTTGATTATACTCTTTTCTCTTTTGTTGCTTTCAACAGTTTAACATTGATATGGTAGTCATGCTCTTAACCTGAAGTCAGTGATTCAATAATCTTTTTCACAGTGGGCTTCTAAATCAGTAGTTCCTGTGAAAAATTTAGTGGTCTGCACAAATATTATTTGCATTTTTATATTGCACTAAATACTATTTATTTTTTTAAAAAAATTAATATTAATGGTCCGCTGGATTTAAAATTATGAATTTAGTGGTCCTTGAGGTCTGAAAGGTTGGTGAGCCCTGTTGTAAATGATCCAGAAGCTCCAATTCACATAGAATGAAACTTCCTGCCTGCTGCTACTAAATGGTTTAACATAGTAACACTTTTGCTGTGAGCACTGCACTGATTGCTGGTTAACATCCAGGCCTCACTTAACATGCAGATTATAATCCCTAACACCCATTATGTCTGAAATCCTCATTACATTTGGGATTGTATTCTTCAGATAATCTGTCAAACCAGTAGATTCTAGTTGGATGGGATACTGAAAAATTGGGAGGAGATGGTAGCAGGAAAATGGCTTTCTTGTGGTTACCTGTCACTCTGAGGTCAGTTAACTCTTTCTGCTAACATTGAAGAAGGCAGTTAAAACAGGTCCTTTGGGGAAGAATACATAATTTAGGTGGATAGTAATTGTGGGCTAGTATGTTTTTTTAAAAAACATTTTTTAAATTGTAAGATGCTTAGACTCTCAGAATAGGTGACACATAAATACTTGAAAAGAACAAATCTTATTCATGATGCTGCCAGCAGATAATCCCATGAACTGGATAAAAAAATAAATTTAGCCTAGTGCCTGATATCCCGTTCCTTTGCACAAGAATACTGAAAAGAGTCTTACAAATAACTTGACCTTTTACAATGTTGCTAAGTAAACATTAATAGGTATGGCTTGTTTATTGATAAAACATGAATTTCTAGTAATTCTATGATGATTTTTATAATGGTAAAATGAACAAGGTTTATTTGAGCAGAGTGCTTTCAATTATTACAAATAGATCATAATTCAATATCAAATCAAACAAGCCTGGTAACATTTCTTCTGATTAGTAGATTTATTAAGAGACACAAGGCTTTTCATTTCACTAGATGCACTCTGTGCATGTGGTGAAGTGAGCTGCAGTTCAAGAAAGTTTTGTCTTTTAACAAAATTTGTTAGTTGGAAAGGTGCTATCACCTGATGGATAAGCAGTTAGAAAAAGTCATGTTTCTATGATACCTGTAGCAAGATTATTGTACACAAAAAGATGGAGAGATTTGGCATTTTTTCATTTGACATTACAATAGAGCAGGGATGGCGAACCAGTGGCACACAGAGCCATTTGTCAGGGCACGTGAGTTCAGCCTTTTTTAAAGCCATTTTTCACCCTCCCCAGGCTCCAGAGGCTTTATAGGAGCCTGAGGAGGGTGAAAAGAGCCTCCCCCCCCCCCACCCAAGGCCCTCCGAAGGCTTCAGGAGCTTCCCTGAAGACTTGGGAGTACAAAAAAAAGGCCCTATGGGCAAACCTGCAGTTTGGGAATGGTTTGCTCGTAGGGTCCTTTTTAGTCCTCCGGAAGCTTTAGGGAAGCCTCCTGAAGGTCCCTGAAGCCTCCGCAGGGCCTCCAGGGGGGAGGCTGTTTTCGCACTGCCCAGGCTCCTCTAAAGCCTCTGGAGCCTGGGGAGGGCGAAAAACGTATGCAAAAAGTGGTGGGGGCTCTCATGCGAGCATAGGCACTGGGGGGGGGGTGTTGCATGTTGCATTATGGGTGTGGCATGCCCACACACGACCCCCCTGCGCTCCCTCCCTTTATGGCATGCGAGCCAAAAAGGTTCGCAATTGCTGCGACAGAGGAATGGTTGGTGAAGATGACTGAACTCACGGAAATAGCCAAACATGTATAAACACACATACAACATAAATACCCATAGTGTTAAACAGAAAACTAATGCAAACAAATATAAAGAACACACACACACACAACAACAACAACAACAAAATGAAATGTCTATTTAAAAGTTAGAGAAAAGAGAAAGCTACATTTATTTCGGCCTACCTCTTAGGGACTTTTTGTATTTAAAAAAAAACAAATAACTTATCCTATATGGTTTTGTAGGACAAGGAGTGGCAAAACATGAGGGTGGAGTCAAAAGAAAAATCAGCCTAGAATCTTTGCATAGCTACTAAACGGGCTAAGTCCAACTTCTCTTGAGTTCTGTTTACCGCCAAAATAATACTAAGCTTATTTAAGTAGATTTCTGTTCACAGGCATGAGTGATAATAAATCAGTTTAACTTCATGTGTGATCCTGGTCTTTTGCCCCTGGTAGGTTTCATTACCATGATGAGTTTTAGAAAAGTTACACTATAATTGTATTTATAACTGTTGTAAAGAAGGATTGCAAGCTATTTATTTTTGTACCTCTTTTTTTCTTTCATTTTTTCCCTTTTTCGCCTTCCTTTTTCTCTTTTTTAGTTTGCATTAGTCTTATTCTTGTGTTTTATCATTTTCAGTAAAATTATACATCCTCAACTTATGACCAATAGCTACTGTTCAAAATTCCAATAGATCTACCTGAGAACTACTTACGACTTAGATTCAAAATTCTGACAGCCCCTCCTACCAGTCACCAGATTACACTTAAGGCACTCAGTAACAAGGTTGCATTTTTGGCTGTTTGCAATGTCCCATGGTCCTTAGACTGCATTTTACAACAGTTTTGCTAAAAACCATCATTTACTTCCTGTTTGGGGGAAAAAACACCTGCAGCGAAGCATTATTTGCTTAACAACCATAATGATTCACTTAGTAACAGCCACAAATAAAGTCCATTATCTTTACAACCATCATAAGTTATGGCCAAAATGGTCTGGCTCTACTACTGTAACTCAAGGACTACCTGTATATAAAAAGGAAATATGCTACTAGATTCTTAATTCTAACACCTACAGCGTGAACCTTGCTTTTTCTTTGTGTGGATCTTTGTCTCTGTATTAAAATATTACTATGAATAATTATTTGGTAGATCCATCCATCTGGGAAATTATTCTTTCTATCTGATGGAGAAGGAAAAAATGCAACAATTGAGCTAAATTCACCTGTAAGTATGAATATACCTTAAAGAGCCTTGTAATTTATTACAATTTACCTTTTTTATTGGCTTGGGAAGTTTTAATTTAAGTGAATATCATGTTGTAATACACCATCAGGTTATTAAAAGGTTACAGTGACACAAAGTCCTATCCTAATATTGCTGTAGCATCAACAAGGATCTCCTTAAAACATGTGATGATGTCTGCTTCGCAGACATCTCTTGATGTCTGTTCTTTGTGTCCCAGAGACATATTTCTTCGCATACCATTTTGAGAGGATGCTATATGCCTTACTTTCTTGGCATCCATACTGACCGATAATAGGACTCAATTACATTTTATTTTTACAGAAGCAAAGCACAGAACCCAGTTTCAAGTGTTGTATTTTAAATGCCAATAAGAGAGAAACAAGTATCAATTAAGCCAAATGCTCTCAAGAAATTAATTTTAAGTTGCAATTTGAGGAAATGGAAATTATTTCTATGAGCAGAAAATACTATATGGATCTTTTCTATTCTACTATGGGCTCTTAAAATCTTTAATACAGACTAAGCTTTTTTATTAAAGCATTGCTTAATGATTACTAAAAGTTTTTTTGATGAATTTTAGCCATGAAAATACTGTGGGTAAAGACTTTTCATTTTAGTTTGCTTTCCCCAAATGACATTGAAATGACTAAAATTCCTGATTTTGGGAGATGCTGACTCTCATCTACTTTACTAGCTTGAAGAAGAGATATCTGGCATTATTGAAGTAGTAGGAAGAGTTACAAATCAATTGAATATCATATGTTCGTCATACATGCAATTCAAAGAAGATAAAAACATGTTTGGTAAGCAAGTTATTTTTGTATTTCAAGTTGTGGTTTTTTCTTAGTTTTTAATAAGCTTCTAATTTCTCAAAGTCTCTTGCTAATTCTTCTGTAATATGCACAATTTCATTACACCAGAATTTAAATCCACATGAAGCTTCTGTTTTAGCATAATAGTTTTTGTGTCCATGTCTAATTATATGAATACAGAAATATTCACAACTTTGTAGCAGCCAACCAGTTCTCAAAAATTCTTAATCTGAAAAATAAATATGAGCATATAACCAGCTGAGCAGGATCCTATTGATGTTTAGCCTAGATTTTCCAATTATGATTTTTCATCTATATAGCGATTTATGGCTATGCTCTCATGCCTGAAAACTCTTGAATATCGCAGTTTAATTTATCTGTGGGTTCAATCATGATATTAAAAGCAATTCCTTGAAATATTTTGCAATTGGATTAACATTGTGATTAAGCTTTTCTTTTAAAATAGATGACAAACATTAATATTGCATTATTAGAGCACAGTGTATTTTCGTATAGAATAACACATTCTATTTTCATTTCTTGTCCAATTTCTTTCAGATCTTTCAATGTACAATAAAGCTGTAAAAATTATCCATGAATTTCCTGAGTACTACCCTTTCAGTACTGATGTATGACTGATGCTTATCTTGATATTGTGAGACCTTTTATAATGTTTATTGAACGAAACTATGAAAAGCATCACTGGAAATCTAAAAAATCTAAAAAATCTAATTTTCTAATAATTTGTTGTGTCTCCCATATGTGACAAACTTGGATTTCATATTTGTTTTCCTTTTAGTGGATAGTAACATATTTTTAATGTTAACATTTTGAGATAAATATATGTATGTGAAAAGCACTCAAATTAAAAGTTTCACTAAGCAAATCATACTTCTACTATAATAAAGGCTGACAAGTATGCCAGGCTTGGAAAGAATGGCAAAGTTCCTTATCTACTACATATGAACAACTGTTTAAAAAGAACAATTATGGAAATGCATACATTATGTTTATCAAAACCTGAAATACTTTAACTATTTTTATATGTTAATAAGGCACTTTAGCTGATTTGCTTTATCTTCTGTCAAGCCCATAATAGCTTCTGTATAATCTTAAAATCTGTTTTGAGGTGGTATCATTTTCATCATTAATAAACACTTTAAATATGACAAATGTCCTTTGCTTAAAATGGATTCATTCTAAAATTATTTCACTTGAGGGTGGGTAAAATCCTGCTGTGTAGAGCACACCTGAATTAAAAGTTATAAGAAAAAGTTTCATTTAAAGATGTAATTAACATTTACAAGTCTAGCCTGCATGAAGTTAAAACCATAGTTTTACTACTTTTAATAAAATGATAAAAATAATATTCAGCAGTATTACCCTCAGCCTTCTGGTTTAGCCTTTCATAACAGTCTCAGTTTCTCATGTCGCCCCTTGAGAAAATTATTGCCCCCCTCCTGGGCTAGTTACCCCAACTCACCTCACAGGTTGTTGTGGGGAAGGAGGAAAGAGTATTGGTATTTTTACTACCTTAAGTTGCATATGGGAAGAAAAGTGGGAGAATTTTTTTCCCTAAAAGACTGGCAAAAATTGGAGAAAATGTGAGGGAGTGCGTAAGGGTCAGGGTGGCATGGTAAGGCCATGTGATGGAGGTGCTAGGGTGGCATGGTAATGCCTATGGATGTGAGGGAGGCATGGCAAGCTTTGGGGAGGGAGCATGGGAAAATAGCGAGGTTGGGAAGGATATGTGAATGGTCAGTGTGAGTATAGGATGCTGGGGGACATTTTCCATAGACTTGCACTTCCCATGACTTTCTGGGTAAGCTGGCCAAGAAGGTCAAAATAGCATTTGCAGGGTACTGCAATGAGTTGTAAATGCTGACTGATTGCCTTAAGTCCAGAACATGATCAAATGACTGAGCTGTTCAGGTTACCATCCTAACTTTGAACAATCACTCAATGAATAGTTGCAAGTCAAGGACTACCTGTATTAGTAAATTATATGCTTTTTCTTAGAAAATATTATTACATAATTTCAACCAACAGAGAAATAATTGAGGATAGATACTTTGATATGGGAACTTGTGCAATATAAGAATTACTGATACTCATTTCTGTTCATTTTGAGTTGTTTTTACAACAAAAATGAAATTTATTCTACTGTATGACAGACCAAATGTTGTAAGCCAAGTGTTTCCACGTATCCTTAACTTGGATTTTTCATCTCATTAAAATTGGGGAAAATATTTTTGATTGATTCTGTTTCAAGCACAAATTGCAGGACGCAAGCAGTACTAGGAATGCTTTAAAAGTATTGCAATGTTCTCAACAATTGGCTATAAACTCCTTGGATCTCAGGTATTGACAACTTTCCAACTCTTACGGAATAAATAATCGTTTTCTGCAAAAAGGGAAATATATCTGTGATGACTTTGTAATTAATATGTGTGTTCAACACAAGTTGGTAAAGGGAAAAGAAAGAAATGTTCTTTCTATTTGTTTAAGTTGCTGGACTATTTAAATTAGTTATATAGCACAAATAGTATATACAATACTTTACAAATTAATTCAAGTAATATAGAACAAATTGGAAGACGTGGACATTGAAGTAACATGACTTTCATTAAGAACGAAAATTAATGGAGTAAGAGATCTTAATCTAAAGGCCAGCAAATAAAAAAACAACATTATGGTATTATAAGGATATTTAATAAGAAAGTTTGCAGCAAAATAATTTGTGTGTATGTATGTATGTATGTGTATACATACATACATACACATACTAACATAAAATGAAAAATAATAATAATGATCCAAAATTAGGCAATGTTCCATTCTTCTTTTCAATATAATATTAAATCTTAAAAGTATATTAAAAATGCAAAAATGAAGTGTAACTTAATGTTTCAATACAGAATTACAGTAAAAGCTTAATCTAATAATCAAAACTGCAATCAAATCAAGCATATATTTTATTTTAAATGGAAGCAGCTGTATTAATGCAATCCAAGTAGTTGAAATGCCTATTAAAACTTCTCTCTGTTATTGTTTTACAATGAGGACATAGCTTTAGAAGCCAATTTGAAGAGCTTTTCACCACTGCAATAACCAGAACTTAGTTGAGAATTCTGGAAGAGGTAAACCCAAGCTATCTGGAAGTTGTCAGATTGGAAAAGGATAATCTAGAACGAAGTTTCTCAACCTTGGCAATTTTAAAATCTTTAGATTTCAAATCTCAGAATTCCCTAGCCATTGTGCTAACTGGGAGATTCTAGGAGTAGCTATCTACAATATGTCATGGCTATCTACTGAAGTAACTTGGTGCAAGATGTCCTTACTCATCAAATAAAATGTAAATTTCCTACTTTTCAAATCCAGACATTATCATTTCGTGTTTACATAAGGGCAGAAGACAATTTACCATCCATGCACTTCAAATATAAGGACCTCAAATATAAGAACAAACATAGTTTCTAAACTGCACTTAATGGCTTAATATTTGAGACAATTATTAAAACAAATTGCTTATTAATATTCCAAAAATATATAACAAATTAAAAACACAAAATTTTGATTGGAAGTAGTCTGAGAAAGTGTACATATCATGCAACAAAACTATTCATAAAAATAAATATAATTTATCCATTACAGATTGTTTTGCTTTATAAACAAGGTATGCATATAGATGTTACTCACATCCTGGGTACAAATGGAGGCCATTTCCATAAATGATACATTTTCTATATTCCTTTCATTTGTGCCCGTTATCTAGGTTTCTTTAGAATATTTTTCATACAAAAAGATTTTTTCAAGAAACACAAAAGCAGCAATGAATTAAAATATTGCATGATTCTTAGATCCTAACTTGCACAATACAAAATATAAAATTGAGAATTAGTGAGTGAAGTGTTATATAAAGCAGTTACTAAATTGCACTGAAAGTAGAGGGGTTCTAATTATCTACTGAAATTTTGAATAGCATGCTTGTTATATTAGTAATTGACAGAAAATATGTAAACTAGACTAATAAGTATACCAGGCTGTACCAAATGTTATCCAAATGAATTTCCATGCATGCAGGATGGCATTTTCCTTCCCTTCTTGATCCTAGAATGCTGAATGTACAATGTCAGCAGGACCATAAACTGAATACACTTGCTATTCCAAACAATTTAATGTTTTTTGTTGGAAACATGAAAGCTTCTATTGTATGTTAAACAGATTCTAATCAATAGAGAAACACTTGGAGTGAAATATTTGGCGCAAAAGTCAATATGGTAAAATAATGACAAGTGGCACCTATATCAGTGATTAAAGCTATTTTTTCAGATTGTTCTTCAATAAAATTACGTGATAGAAATGAGTGTCCTAACTCAGCAATATTCAGATGAATATATCAATTCGCACTAACTGAAATTTAGCGTTACTATTTATTCAAACTAAGTAAAAACTAATCAAAAGATTGTCACAGGATTGTAGCTAACTGTACTGTACTGTGAGCAAATAAAATATAGAAACTTTCTCAGATAAAAGAAAAAATACTAATAGAAATAGAAATACATCTAAAACACATTTATTTGCCTCCCAGTGAACTGTTTTCTGGAAGTTTATAAATTCATTTAAAAAAGTGTTTAATGGTACTTTTTCTTAGATGGAAGTCTCAAGGTGCAGATAGTGTAAGTCTTCCTCTGCATTTCAATGAACCGTCTGAAAAGAATTGCTTCACAAATCACTGAATAAAACCCACATGACATGTTTGAAAAACTCAGTCCAGAAGAACTCGGTTATGCAAAACACATCAAAAACCATCTGCACAAATTGCTGATATGAAAAAATGATTTATATTTCTATTATAAGCAAGTCATGAATAACTTGCTCTGAGGTATGTGTTTGGACTGTGAAGCACACGTATTAGAGATGTGAAAATTCTTAGAAAAGCTCTACTTTATGGCTGAACCACCTCTGCTGGGATGAGATTTCCTGTTGTATCCAACTGCATACACTTACAGGAACATGCAGAAACAGGGCATTCATTATGATCTCTGTATAAGAAGAAAAAGCAAAATATTATTTAACTGCAAGAACAATGCTTTGACGTGTATAAATAAATACCTATGTATATATCTTTCATAAGAAATATGAATTTTGGTACACATAGAAAGGACTTAGAAAAGAAGATATACATTATTTTTGAATTGGTGATACGTGTAAAATTAACACCCCAATATTGAAAAATTAACCCTATAAATAGGATAAATAGGAAAAAATTTAAAAGTTTATATTTTTTAGTTATATAATGTTATAGTTTTAAAATTATAGGTTAGCTATATTTTTCTACTGAAACATGTTCTAAACTTGCCGGAAAGAAATGGTTAACTGAACAAAAAGCACCTTGGGACAACCATGACCTGGATGACAAGAATTTCCAGAGACTTTTTTCCATAGCTAAAAGTCGGAGGAGATTCTCAGTCATCCAAGTCATGGTTGTCCCAAAGGTGCTTTTTCAGGACACAACTAGACTTTCTTGTTTTTTCTTTGAATACATTTCACTTTTCATCCAAGAAGCTTCTTTGGCTCTGATTGGATGGTAGGGAATGTCTTCAAGGAATATAAATCCTTGCATTTCCCACCACCCACTCAGAGCTGGAGAAGCAAAACATCTTGAAAGAAAAAAAAAGGAAGTCCGGTTGCCTCCTGAAAAGGCATGTTTGGGACAACTATGACCTGGATGACTGAGAATCTCCATAGAGATAGACTTTCACTGAATGCACAGAAATTTTTCTTATATTTATTGTGGTCTGTTTTTTGCTAATCTCTTTCTTGATATAGTTTGTAGAATTAGAATTTTGCTGATATATTTTGATATGTAAACATATTAACTAAAGATATAGATACATGATAAGGCTAACAAGGATTCTTGGCTTCACATAGTATTTTTAGTTTCTTACCTGAACCAGCTGAGCATATGTCCAGCATGACCACCATGCCTACAGTTGTGACACCAAGTAAACCAGTTGTTGAACTGAGCTAATTTCTTGTCCTTGCTGAGATCCACTTTTTCATCTGACTTGGATCCTCCTTTATGAAAAAAAAAATAGTTAATTTGCTTTTGTAACTGTTGGGAGTATGCTCCTAGTGTTGGGTAAGCAATATATATCTTTATACAACAACAAATGGTCATTGTTGCTTTAAATGAGTGGATATACTTATAATACTTATAATTAACTTTACAATAAGAAGGAGTCAAGAAAGCTCACTCTCTGCTTGTCCTATGCTTGATAACTGGAATGTGAACTGCGACTGTAAGCTATTGTTCTTTGAATTGTGTTTGGACTAATATCTACTATCTATTATCACTGCTTGTGAAGCAATTATCAGTAGTAAAACTACTTGTTTTTACTAGCAGTGTCTGAAGCTCTATTCATGTGTTTCTACTAGCAACATTCTTTCTCTCTAGCTGTACATTCCGCTGCACTACTTTCTGTCTCCCAACAGAGATACCCCTAACAGTAACAATCAGAACTAATTGCTAAATATTGTACTAGCAGAAAAGCTGTTATTAAATCACTAAAGACAAAAGAACAACTTAAAAATCAATATATAGGACAATTATTAAGACATAAAGGACAAGAAAGAGCTCAACAGCTAATTTTTATAGGCTATAATGGTAACCACAGGTCGTATAGGTTTTGGCAAAGAGGATCAACAAAGGGTATTAGCAGTGCGAATGCCAAATTTATGGACATATCAGGTGGAATAGATTAGATCTAAATAATGAAGTGATTATAGAAACCAAGCCAAGCACTAATGAAGATGATGAGAAACCAGGATTGAATAATAAAAATGAGTTGTCTCCTGAAGAGGGAGTAGTAGAGCAGGAACAAGTGAAAATAGAAAGTCTGGTAATAAGTCCTGAGTTACCAAGGCGTTCAACACGAGTAACTAGGCCCCCTGATAGATATCAGGCAACTATGGCTTATCAGGTTAACAAAGTTCCTGCAACATACCATGAATTTGACCACATTTCCTCTAGAAGATCAAAAGGAATGGAGAACTGCAATGACTGAAGAACTTAAGTCTTTGCAGAATATGAAAGTATATGAAAACACTGATTCACCTCCAGGTAAGAAAGCAAGTAGTAAGTGGCTATATAAAATAAAAAACTGGAGTAGACGGATCCATAACATATAAGGCTAGGCTAGTGGCTCAGGGTTTTGACCAAACAGCCACAGATTACGATGAAGTGTTTGCACCTAGTCTAAAATCCATTACACTTAAAACCTTAGTTTGGGCTGCAAAAAATAAGTATTTGATTAAACACTTAGATATTAAAATTTAGAAGATATTTATTGAGAAGAGCACAGCTTATATTTCTAATCCATGAAGACCTTTTTTTTGGCTTGCTTAAGAAGGCTATAATGATGGGGCTTTCCTTGTGTCAAGGGAGCAAACTGAGGGGAGATGCTACAGAAAAGAGAAGTATCCATGCTGCCCGACCTCTTCTCACTGTACTTCCAGATAATTAACACTCTTAGCAAGCATTCCCTGGTTATTCTAAGTACAAAGGGAAGAAACTTTTGGGAAAGATTCCTGGATATTCCTAAAATACCCAGGTCTCAAGCCATACAATGCTTTATAATTATCACTAATTACTGCTGCTGTTGTGTTGTAACTATTCCCTGAGCATGAATGTAACTGTACTTTGGACCAACTGAAATTTCCAAATAGTCTTCAAGGGCTCCCCCATGCAAGTTGTAGTAAATAAATCTCTAAATGAAATTAGCGCATACTCTTCCTGATTAAGGCTCCAGTGAAGCTATGTTATGGTCTCTTCCTGACTTTTGAGCAGGAGCCACATATGCAGGACTATCCCCAGATTGTTACCCTGTTCCTCCTGAGGAGCACAATCCTACCAAGAATAAAAAATGGTGCAATCTGCAAATGGTCTCCTAATCAAAAGACACTTTGTCTTATTTAGGTTGAATTTGAGTCTGCTTTACCCCATCCATTCACCATGGCTTCTACCACAACTTGCAATGAGATCCTAGTAGAGATGTATAAGTCTATTATCTGCTTATTGATGACATCTCACCTCAAACAAACAGTACAGGAAGACCTTCATTGTGAAAAAGCATTCAAAAATAAAAATAGTCATGTTATTTGTCAGATAGGATGCCTTTTATTTTTATGCAGCTGAAGCAAATAGTGGTTTCCCTCATGCATATTTGTGTTGTGAGTTTACAAAGCAAAAAATAGAATTCCTGAACTAATATCATATGACCAAAACAACTTTGGATTGACAAGTCTCCCACACCAAAAAATAAGTTAAGGCAAAGCAAAACAGCATTCCTGAATTTCAGTTATGATTTTGTTGTTGATGATTGAACAATACAAAGAAATAGTTCTTGAGTTATAAGGGTAATTTGAGATAGCAATTTCCATCACTAAGTGGTGCAGTGGTGAAGTGCGATATCATATGACCATATTGTGTAATGATGGCAATCCTGGCACTCCAGGGGCTGCCATCATCCCAAAACCACACAGGTTAAGCAGGAAGAGGCAGAAGAATAGGAATAGAACAGAACAGAATAATTGGAAGGAACCTTGAAGGTCTTCTAGTTGAACTTAAAAACTTCCAGCATTAGAGCATTTGCAACTTCTGGAGGTAAGTTGTTCCACTGATTAATTGTTCTAATGGTCAGGAAATTTCTCCTTAGTTCTAGGTTGCTTCTCTCCTTGATTAGTTTCTATCCCTTGCTTCTTGTCCTGCCCTCATGTGCTTTGGAGAATAGCTTGACTCCCTCTTTGTTGTATCTCCTGAGATATTGGAACACTGCTATCATGTCACCCTTAGTCCTTCTTTTCATTAAACTAGACATACCCAATTCCAGCAAACATTCTTTCTATGTTTTAGCCTCCAATCTCCTAATCATCTCTTCTCTGCACTCTTTCAGATAGATAGATGGATGGATGATGGAAAGATGGATGGATGGATGTAGGAGAATGCCACGGGTAGATGATACAGGAGGGTTTTTAAGCAGAAAAAGCAATGGTACAAGTTGCAACCTTCTCTGCCGACTTCTCTATTGACATTTCTTTCAGGAAGGTAACTGGGAAGGTTCCAAATGGTCATGATATGACCACGGTACATTGTAATCATTCTAAATGCAAACCAGTGTCCGAATTACAATCTTATTCTTATTGGGGTGGTGGGACAGCCAGAACTTCAGGAGAGAGACTGTTGGCTTACTTGAACGGTCGTTCTCGGGGCACTGCGAGGAGAGTCCAAGCGTGGGTTAACACAGCCTATCTGCCCTTGGACTGAGTGATGTTTTTTCAGTTGACCACGTCTCCCTTTGCCTCTGCATGCTCAGTTTGAAAACGAAGGAGACAGTCCTGTAATCAGTTATAGTCAATACAGTCACATCGTGTAAGAGAAAAAAATTCCCCGGGCGGATTTTGACTCTCCTCACAGTGCCCCGAGAACGACCGTTCAGGTAAGCTAACGGTCTTTCTCCAGTGCACTGCTCGGAGAGTCCAAGCGTGGGACATGCCTAGGCTATTGAGTCCCAGGGTGGGAAAGCACCGGAGCCTCTGGAACTTCAGCTACTCTTTGTAATACTCTTCTCCCAAAGGAGGCTTCGGCTGAGGCAAAGGTGTCAATTCTATAGTTTTTAATGAAAGCCGTGGGGGAGGCCCACGTGGCCGCTCTGCAAATGTCAAGAATAGATGCCTGGGTCGCCCAGGCTGCAGAAGCTGCTGCTCTCCTAGTAGAGTGTGTGGTGACCCGGCACGGAGCCGTCTTGCCCTGGTGTTCGTATGCCAGCTTTATGCAAGCGCGTAGCCAACGACCCACTGTGTGTGAAGAGACCTTGTGGCCAAGGGACACAGGGAGGAAGGATACAGAGAATGCCTCTGAACGGCGGAAGTCTTTTGTTCTCTTTACATGCGTGCGCACGGCTCGTCTCACATCCAACTTGTGCCACTCACGCTCCTTAGGGTGAGAAGGATGGGGATAGAAGTTGGGCAAAATAATCACTTGAGTCCTGTGAAACAGAAAGTTAATTTTTGGAGTAAAGGACGGATCAAGTGGCAGAATTACTCTGTCTGGATGAACCACGCACAGATCCTCCCTGACAGACAGAGCTGTCAGCTCTGATACTCTGCGTGCTGACATAATAGCCACCAGGAAGGCAGTTTTGATGGTAAGGTGGCGTAGACTGGTCGTGCGCAAAGGTTCAAACGGAGCTTTCGTCAGAGCCTTAAGTATGAATGGAAGGTCCCATGATGGATACCGGTGAACAACTGGAGGGCTGATGTTCGCTGCTCCCTTAAGAAAATTCTTGATCTGAGGATGCTGACTCAGAGATCGAGAGGAGCCCCTAACCAGGATAGTGGACAGCGCTGCAACCTGACGTCTAAGGGTGCTAACAGCAAGTCCTTTATCTAGACTCTCCTGCAAGAAGTCCAGGGTCTGAGGAATCGAGGCTGATGAGGCCTCTATGTCCCTAGCCTTGCACCACTGAGAGAATGCAGCCCAGGTGGCATCGTAGATTCTAGTGGTAGCAGGTCTGCTGGACGCTTGTATTGTTCGAATGACCTGGTCAGAGAACTTTTGCTTCCTCAGGAGCTCCCCCTCAAGTGCCAAACGGCTAGCTGTAGTCACTGGGGTTCTGGATGGCTGACGGCCCCCTGACTGAGGGAGATCTGATCCTGAGGGATTCGCCACGGTCTCTGAACTGAGAGACTAACCAGGTCTGCGTACCAGGGCCTTCTGGGCCAGAATGGGGCCACCAGGAGAAGGTCTGCCTTTTCGGCCAAGAGCTTGTTCACCACCTGAGGTATGAGAGGAAGAGGAGGGAACGCATACAATAGTCCCCGAGGCCATTCTGACCTCAGTGCGTTTGTCCCCTCCGCCTGGGGCGAGTGGTAGCGACTGAAGAAGCGTGGGAGCTGTGTGTTGGTGTGTGTGGCAAACAGGTCTACTTGCGGTTTGCCGAATCTCCTCACGATCTTCTGGAACAGGTCTGGGTGCAGGCGCCACTCCGAGTGGTCGGTGCGTTGGCGGCTCAGCCAGTCTGCTTCCCGGTTGCTGATGCTGGAGATGTGATCTGCACTGAGAGAAGCCAGATGACGTTCCGCCCACCTGCCCAGAGCTTCTGCCTCGAGCATGAGAGCCCTTGATCGAGTGCCCCCTTGCCGGTTTATATGGGCCTTGGTCACCACATTGTCTGTCATCAACAGTACATGAGCCCCTTTTACGAGAGCGGAGAACCTTCGCAGTGCGAGGCGGGCTGCCCTCAGTTCCAGCCAATTGATGCTGTGGGCAGCCTCCCTCTGAGTCCACTGGCCCTGAGCAGGGTGACCCTGGCAATGGGCGCCTCACCCCAGGAGACTGGCGTCCGCAGTGACAACTAGCCTTTCAGGCTCCTTGAACAAGCAGCCCTTCTTGACTGCCTTGGATCTCCACCATGCCAGAGATCGGATCATCTTCCGCGGGAGCCGAACACAACTGTGGGAGTTGCTTTGCCCTCTGCATTGGCAGCAGAAACCACTGCAGCTCCCTGGTGTGGAGCCGAGCCCAGGGGATCACTTTCAGGCACCATATCATGATCCCCAGGAGCAGAGACAGCTGTACAATTGGTACCGACCTGGCAAGGCTGCAGTGCTTCACTCTGCGTCTCAGGTTGGACAGTCGGTCTGGCGAAAGGAATACCTGGCAGGAGGTGGAGTTGATGACTGCACCCAGGTGCTGTATACAGGTGGACGGCCGGAACTGGCTCTTCTCCATGTTGACAGAGAAGCCATGCTGCTGCAGAGTCTGCACAGTTAGAGTGACATCGCGGTGTGCCTGTTTGGTGGTGAGAGAATGAATAATTGTATCGTCCAAATAACATTCCAGACGAACCGGATGACTGCGGAGATGAGCCGCTAGCACTGCCAGGATCTTGGTAAACATTCTGGGCGCAGATGACAGCCCGAAGGGAAGCGCCCTGTATTGATAATGCTTCCCTTCCGAACAGAACCTCAGGAACTGCCTGTGGGCCGCATGGATGGGGACATGCAGCTAGGCCTCTTTGAGATCTATTGAGGTCAATAGGTCCCCCTCCCTCACACAGTCTAGGATGGAATGGAGTGACTGCATCTTGAACCTCTTGTAAGCCAGATGCTGATTCAGGCTTTTGAGGTCCAAGATGGCCCTCCACCCCCCTGAGCTCTTAGGCACAAGAAAGAGGATGGAGTAGAATCCCCTCCCCTCCTGACCCTTGGGGACTGGTTCTATTGCCTCTATCTCTATAAGGTGGCAAATTTCTGCTCTCATGCGATCCCTCTTCTCTGGGTTCCTGGGAGTAGGGTAACGAAGAAACTTCCTCTGAGGGAAGGTTAAAAAATCCAGGACAAGTCCCCTCCGAATGGTGTTGAGGACCCACTTGTCCGATGTTATCTCCTCCCACCTGTCGGCATACAGCCGCAGCCGACCTCCGATGGGAGGATCCCTGCGACCGTCACTTCCCCTTACAAAAAGGCCGGGAGCCACCACTGTTGTTTCTGCCTCCTCGGAATGTTCTCTGAAAAGAAGACTGGGATTGGTTGGCACGAGAGCCGAAGGAGGATCTGTCCTGGTCCCTATCCCCCCCTGCCTGAAAAGGTCTCTGATAGGAGGAAGGGTGAGAAGACTGCCCTGTTTCTTGATTTCTGTAAGGCCTCTTATGAAAGGACCCCGCCCCCTTACGGTCATCCCTTTTAAGAGTGGTAGGAAGGATTTTACATTTGTCTTTAGTTTTGGTGACAAACTTGTCCAGAGCATCTCCGAACAGAAGACCTCCCTTAAATGGGGCCGATGCCAGCTTCCATTTGGCTTTCATTTCGGCTTGCCAATGTCTAAGCCATAAGCCAAGTAATAATGGAGGCGAGGGCCCTGGACGAGAATTTAGCAGCTGTCAAGGTGGCATCCGCCAAATACTCGACAGCAGTAATAATTTTGGTCAGCTCATGGAGCCATCTAGACTTCCTGGGGGGCGGCCGAGATCTGAGTTGGCGCAGCCAAAATAATGTGGCCCTGATAAAGAATGAAGCGGAGGTGGATGCCTTAATGGCCCAGGCAGACGCCAAGTGTGTTTTCTGGCACGCCTTTTCCGACCGCTTATCTTCTGCCTTTAGTCCCTCTAGGAGCTCAGTTGGCAGGTTTGAGTTGGAAGTTAGGGACACAACCGGGGCATCTACTTCAGGAAATTTCAGGATGTCTTCCATCTTCCCCTCGAGGGCATACAGTGCCCTGTCACCCCCACTGGGATTGGTCAGTGTGCCTGGCTGTAGCCACTGGCGCTGCACCGCATCCAAAAAGATATCAGGTACAGGAATGACCTCAGGTGCTGCTACTGTCTCTTTGAACAGGCCATGCTTGTGATCCTTGGATGTAGAAGCCTGAGCAGCTTCAGGCTTGGAAGAGGGCCCTAGCTCTGTAGCCGTCATGGCTTTGTGCAAGATGGATTTAAATAAAGACAGCTTGAACAGGCCAGTGAAGGCCGGT
The DNA here is from genome assembly GCF_051295495.1 of Thamnophis sirtalis. Lineage (NCBI taxonomy): Eukaryota > Metazoa > Chordata > Lepidosauria > Squamata > Natricidae > Thamnophis > Thamnophis sirtalis. Next base: position 33,089,871 of record NW_028261384.1, on the reverse strand, counting down.
TTGTCAGGGGTAAGATCTTCATCTTCAGAGAGAACAAAAATTTCCCCTTCCTCCTGCTCCGAACCGGAAAGCTTAGAATGAGATGGGCTGGAGAAGTCAGAAGAAGATACAGGTTCTTTAGAGGTGGAGGCTTTAGGCTGGCGATTTTTCTGTGGGGTCTTGGTCTTGCGAGAGCCCCTGTGCTTAATACCTTCAGCTATCCCCTGGGAAATGGCCAAGGAAATCACCTCCCTCATGTCATCCGAGAGAGCAGGACCATTACCCTTCTTCAGTTTCTGCTTGCTGGGCCTGCGGTGGCCAGCCCTGCCTGAGCTGGATTCACCCTTCTCACACTGGGAATCCTGGATGGAATCACGTTCCTCCCCAATGGAGGAGCTAGGGGAGTCAGGATACCCCCAAGAAGCCTCTGGAGAGGGATCCCTTGATCTATAGTCATCCCCAGACAGGAATTCACTGTCCCCAGGGGACTGGGCCTCACGATCAGGGGAAGCTAACTCCTTGCTGCGATGGTTCGGGCTAGGCTCTGCCTAATGCGGCCTAGAAACCTCCCTAGAATCAACTGTGGCTCTTGCAGCCCCTGGTGAAGACCTTTCATTAGAGCCCTTGTGCCCTTTGCCTTTTTTAGCTGAGGGATCCAGCTTGCTGTGCTTGCTGGAGGGCCCTGCCTGCTCCCCTAAGGCCTCCCTGCATTCCTCTGCCATGCTCAGGGCACCCATGGGGCCTGGAAACTAGCTGGAACTGGGATGGGCACACGCTGGCCAAAAATGGCTCAAATGACGCTTGCAGACTCTTCAGGAGGGAAGGGCCGCCTGTTGGTCGGATTCCTTCCTCCCACTGCCCTCGGATCCCCGAGACTTAGCTTCTTCCTTGGAGGGAGAGACTAGCTGGATCCCCGGACTAGTCCCCAGCCTCCCTGCGGCGTTCTGCAGTCACTGAGGGCCGGCTTTATCTCTGTTAGGGCTGTCTGGGGCCTCCGCTCTTCCTGCTCTTCCACGAGCGAAGCTTCGATGATCTCCGATCTCCTCACGAGCTAAGCGTCCTCCTCCTCTCGGCCTTGCTCCGGAACAATCCAAAATGGCGGCGGGTGCGCGCGCAGCTGCCTCCTGCTATTTTTCGCCCTCAAAGCCCGAAAAGCGCGCGAAAGGTTCAACCGTCGCCGCTGTTGCCAGCCAGAGTTGAGAGCCGACTTGGCCAGCGGCGTAGAGGCCTGCAGGCTCCCTGAACGTCAGCTGGGGGCTTTAAAACCCCTGGGCTCAGGTTGGGATGGTCTCCCACCGCCCGTGCCGCTCGCCAGCAGCCACTGGGCGAGGGCTCACAGTCCCCTGGAGCGCTTGCGACCAGCAGCTGCAGGGGAAGCCCGGGTGCCCTCTTAAAGCAACATAAATATCCAGGAAATCAAATCTGACAGTTCTTGCTACAACTAGACAATTCTTCCAAAATACAGAAGTCAAACGTGGTCCAATGTGGGAAACTATCCAGCCTCTCTGACCTCAGACTGGAGCACTCCCAAAACAGTCCCAACGGGCGGACTGAGTTTTCAAACTGAGCATGCAGAGGCAAAGGGAGGCGTGGTCAACTGAAAAAACATCACTCAGTCCAAGGGCAGATGGGCTGTGTTAACCCATGCTTGGACTCTCCGAGCAGTGCACTGGAGAAAGAGGGAGATTTCTGATGCTCCCTGCCAGCTTCCCAGAGGTAAAATCAATAGGGGAACCAGTAGGAAATCAGACATTGTTCCCAATCCCACTGCTTTTTTATCCACCATCGTTCATTCTGTTTCTTTGTTACGATAAGAAAACAGGAGTTGTCTGGCTTTAATATAAGATAGACAATTAATGAATGCTAACTATATTTTTCTGAGTCTACCTCCTGGTACTTACCAGAAATACTGGCTTTTTAATTGTATGTTACTGTAAAGCAGTTTTAAATTATATCACAGCAAAGAAAATGGAATAAATGTTAATTAAATTCCGTTCAGTTCTAGCATTTTCTAAGACAGTTATTAAACATTAATGTAATATTTTTATATTCCAGTGCATACCATTTCCTATACTGAACTATTTTTCAAGCAGTTTATAATGAAAACAGCAGTAAATTTTAAGACAATGAAATACTGGTTAAAAAGAAAAGGACCATTCTTCAAACAGTTATATTGGTATGCCTGAATGAAGAGATGAGTTTTCAACAGACAACTGAAAATATTTATAAGAGCTTCCTGAGTTTCATTAATGATGTGTAAAGAAAAACAGTTGAAGAATTCAAACAATTGTTTTTCAGAGCTAGAAATCTTTGGTTTAAATGAACAATTTCAAACTAGGGAGACACACCTGGGCAGCAGGAAACTGGAGTGCCCATATTTATCAGACAAAGAGCACAGCGAGGAAGAGGTTTGCGGCAACCAGGACAACTTGTGACTTTTGATTTGGTTGGTGATCCACTTACACCATACTGACTGAAACCTCGGCCTTGATGTGGTATAGTTGAGCAGCTATAAGAGATTGATTTTCCACAAAAGTTGCAACTTACAAATACCTAACAGGAAAAAAAATAAAGCATTAATATAACCTGAAACTCCAAAATAATATTGACAAAGGCATGTTTTACTAGAGCTCATCCATAAAGGGAAGATTAGCACTGGGTTGTAAAATGTAACAAACAAGATAGTGACATACTTTAATTAGAATCCTAAAGATACTAGCTTAATGAAATTGCTACGCAGCCAGGAAAATTATAACCATACTTACCTGTGCTAAAGGTTTTGAGCTGGGATCCACTTTACTTCGATGGATGTCAAATTCGGCTCGTTTATGCCAAAATCTCCATGCATCCAACAGATTCCGGTAACTTTCAATCCAATATTGAACACGCTCATCTTTGAGCACGTCAGAGGGAGAACCCTAAAAAGATAAGACAGCAACAACAAAAAAAATTGCATTCAAGAACAAAATAAAATTTCTGATGAAGTTTAAAATTATGGATTATTTTTTTGCAAAGATTAAAAAAAACCTAGCTAATCTTCAAAAAAATAATTCTGCTTCTATTTTATACACTGTCCCCAAACTTGAAAAATAAGTGATTTATAAATAGTGGCAATATATTCACAAAATATTTTACTGAAAATACCACATAGATCATAAAACGAAACAATAGAATGAGAAATGATTTACCTCAAAGGCAAGCAAGAACATAAATGTGTGAATTAAGCATAGTATTTTCCCAAATGTTGAAGCTTGAGATTATTTTTAAAAAAGATACAAACCTGCAACATACAGTAGCTTGCTGTCTGAACATCACCTGTTCTATCCACATAGCTTTCCATCAGATCAACTCCATCATTTGTGAGTCCTGTCAGTAAAATTCCTTCAAGATTTCCAGCCTCTTTCATTTCATTTGTTAGTTTTTCAACGAATCTGTTTAGCTATTTTAAAAAAATGATGTTCTTAAAGTCTTCAACTTGTTATTACCTATTTCACACAGACACAAATATGGCATGCCTGTTTGGTATTAAATGTATATGGTGTTAAATTTTTCTTAATGTGAAAAAATATGAAATCAATTCATTAACATGAATGGATAATATTTTCAATATGTCCTTCAGTTCAAAATGTTTCTGAAATACTGTCACCTCATTAATTTGACTTATCTGCAGAATATATGTGAGAAATTTCTAGGAGAAACCACAGCTTTGCATATGCTGAGGACTCTACTTTTGATAAAAAAGATGGAACCTTTTTTAACAATTAAAGAAAATATAAAAGCCATGCTGTTACTTGATATTAATAACAGTAGGATTAACAGCAGGAGGATTGTGACAATAGAAAATCAATCCAAAGTATTACAGGATTACCTGTACTCAAGATATCACATGGCAGCCACTATACCTTCAATAAAAGAGAATATTTATAGCTCGGTTGAAATGAGAGGTCCCTGGTGCTCTCGAGCTTGGTTGTTTTCTTGTAAATGTTTCATTACCCAAAGTAGATGACATGATCAGTACTAGTTTGGATAATAAAATGTCTGCAACGAAAACATCGAAGCTCAGAGACGACCAAAGACTTGTATAGTAGCTATAAGCCATGAAATGTGAAATTCAAACCCTAACTGTTCTCAACCAAATTTAGACTGGGAGGCCAGGTCTGCACATCTTTAAGTTCCCAAGGTCGAGACACATTGACATACAGATACACTGATGCCCAGAATAGTACAAAATAGTAATCATTTTGATATAATTTGGTTCCTGGCATTATTTCTTCTTCACAAAGAAGATGAGAAATTTGGAAAAGTGTGTTATTATTTGTTCTTTTCAACATAGTGTGTTTTCTGGAAAGAACTTGGAATAAAACAGAAAAAAATGGCAGCACATCTGATCATCTTACCTGTATATCAGTTAAGAATTTACAAGCAAACGCCACTCTGTCTCGTACAGCTACATTACTTTCATTCTGAAAAAAACAACACAAATATATATATATGTATGTATGTATGTATGTATGCATGCATGCATATTTTCTATAATTCAAAAATCTCATTTTTTTTCATGAAAAAAAATGGGACAGTTTGTATTTCTACTATAAAGTATCTATATTGCAATTTGAAAAATATAAAATATAAAGATAATAAGGGTAAAGGAGTCCCTGCAAATTTTATTTCATTACTCATTGCCGATTATATGCCATTTGAAGACCATTCAGCCAGCGCTGTCCAAAGACAATTCTGCAGTCATGTGGCCAGCATTCTTACCTTCTCACTGAAGCAGTGCCTATTTATCTAGTTGCATTTGCATGCTTTCAAATTGCTAGGTTGACAGGAGTTGGGTTGAGGATAGGAGCTCACCCCATCATGTGGCACTCAGAACTTAAACCTGGGCTGCTGGCTTTCCAGCTGACAAGTTCAGAGTCTTAACCATTGAGCCATCATACCACCATATTAAACATAAAAAGAGTGCCAATTCTTTAAAACACGATAAATTTGATTAATCCTTCATTTTCTAATTGCCTGACTACTAGTATATATTTTGATCAAGCAATCATTTTTCTGACTAGCTACTCACAAATGTCAGGGATTTTTCAAAATATTTTGTATCAGAACAAGGACAATTAATCGATGCAAAAAAAACCTACTTTCAGCTGCACAACCATAATACATTGTATCATAAAGATCTTTTGCCTTTGTCTCAAAGGCTCAAAATTTATACCACTTTAACTGATAGATCAATATCCTAATTTGACACTGAAGAATCCATATTTGCTGCATACTGTTTCAACAACAACAATATAGTTTTTAATTTTAAAAACTTACCAAAACCCCATCATAGCAGCCTGATTCACTGGTCAAGAAAGCAAACATGGCACATAAGTAAGGATTGTTCAGCTGTAGCCTAAGAGTGCTGCACATTTCTCTCCACAAGGAATTCTTTTCATCTGTATAGCCTGACAATGCCATAGCCACGACATTAAGATTTAGATCACCTGCATTGCAAAAACACAATAACCCTAAAGTCAAAAGAATATAATAACAACATAGTAAGCAATAGGTAGCAGTTTAAAATATGTTTCAAATTACATAAAGTATTATTCTATGAATGGATCAATCTTTTTTTAAAAAAATAAGAGAAATAATAATTTAAAAAAACTACAACCTTTTCCCAACAATACCAATAGGGCAGTGGTGGGTTGCAAGCAGTATGCCCCGATACTGGCGTACCGGACCCTGCCCTGAGCATCGGGTAGTGTTCAGTACTGTGCTCTGGAGGGCCCACCCGCCCGCCCTCCTTACCTGTCCTTTAAACCCTTGGCACTTCCGCACATGCGCATGACACGTACAGTACCTGCGCAATGCTTCCCCAAGCAGTTGGAGTGTCGCAGAGGCTTGCGGAGGTGTTGCAACAGGTACAACGCATGTGCGCTCTGCGCGCAAGTGCTGTGTGTGTCCATGTGGGTGACGCCGGGCCCATTCCAACTGTACCGGTTGGAACGGGATCCAGAACCCACCATTGCAATAGGAGAAGAGAAAAAAAATAAAGTTTGGCTTAATCTGCAGATCGGCTTATATGTGAGTCTATATGGGAAATATAGTACTTTTTAAAATGTATTTCCATGTACATGGGCAAACTTAATTTCTTTAGGTACACTTTGGTACTTAAAATTCTTGGTGTCCTCAACTTACAACAGTTCACGTAGCGATCATTCAAAATTATAGTGGCACTGAAAAAAGTGACTTATAACTGTTTTTCATACTTGACTATTGCAGCATCCCCATGGTCATATGATCAAAATTCAGACGCTTGGCTACTGACTCATATTTACAGTGCAGTTGCAGTTGCAGTGTTCTGGGATCATGGGATCATCTTTTGCACTTTCTGACAAGCAAAGTTAATGGGGAAGCTGGATTCACTTAACAACTGTATTATTGCAGTGACTCACTTAACAACTGTGGCAAGAAAGAGCATAAACTGGGGAAAAACTCACAACTTGTCTTGCTTAGCAACAATAATTCGCGGCTCATTATGGTCATTATGTCGCGTACGACCTGAATTCACAAGTTTATGCAAGTCTATGCAATTTGTTGATTCAAATGAAGTTAATATGACAAAAGTAAAAAATGATAAACTGAAAAAATGAAAAGATCCATGCAATAACTATTGATAGCAATATAGAATTCAATCCTTAATGTATACTATACTGAATGTTCTCAATGTTTGCGGAGAGATATAAAAAATAAATAACAGTCATATATTGGACTCATTCCTTAAAATCAGGAAGTTAACTTTCCATTTATATAAAATTATCATCTTTGTTATATCATGATGTAGCAGAAGTTCCAAATAGAATGGGAAGAGGGGTTGAATTAAAATCCTAGCACAGCAGAAAATGGCGAAGACTTTATCTCCTACGGAGTCCCTTAAGTCTTATCTTACCATTGCCAAGAGAACACAGACTGTCCTTGTAAATACACATTGCAATAATGAATAAGCAACCTTGATAAGCTCAGTGTGTCTATGGTTCCTTGTGCCTGACACCCAGACTCAACAGAGCCAAAGCTTTTCAGGAGGTGACAAATTCTATTTTTAAGAATATAGTTTTAAATAACATTAAAATTCTTAATTATATTTCCTCCCAATATTGTATTGCAATTGTACTGTAATAATTACATATTATTTGGCACTCAAACAGGTACATCTGGACCGTGACCCGTCAAAACCGCGGTCCACTAAAGCGCGCCCAATCAAAGCGTGTACGTGACATCAGCAGCAGCGCGACAAATAATATTAAAAATAAATTAAATTAAAATTAAAATAAAATTAAAGCAAGCCGATTCACGTAAAGGTAAGGGTTAGGTTTAGGTTTAGGTTAAGGGTTACGTTAAGCGTTAGGATTAGGTTTAGGGTTAGGTTAAGGGTTAGCGTTAGGTTTAGCGTTAGGTTAAGGGTTAGGGTTAGGTTAAGGGTTAGGCTTAGGGTTAGGTTTGGGGGGGTTAAGTTTAGATTTACGCGTTAATTTTAAGTTTACCGCTCACAGCGTGCTGTTTTCGTCGCGCTGTGATGACATCACGTACGCGCTTTAGTCGAGCACGCTTTAGTCTACCGCGGTTTTGTGGTGGAACCCATCTGGACATGATCAGATCATGACTTTAAAAAAAAACCTTCAAATTTCTTACAATGCTAACAGGAAGGGGGGGGAGAATCAAATATCCATTCTTTGAGGGCTCAATAAACTTGAAATAATTCTTGAATTAATTTTTAGATAGGTATATTTTACAATTTCCTAACATTAGCCCTGCTGATTCTGTAAAATTACTCCGAACCAATTAACCGAGTTGGATACCAATCAACTGAGATGAACTATATGTCAACTTGCAAAAGCATTTCTAGTCTGCTCTTGAGTTGCCATAGGCAGTAAGGGGGGAGCACATTCCACGTGTACCTTCTTCCAGCGTCGCTCTGATTACCAAAGCCAGGCATGGACTTCTACAGCCTGCGGGAGTGCCACGTTGGAGAATGTGATTCTCCAGACTGAGAAGAGGGGGGGAAACAGGGTCAAAGTTGAATCATAAACTACGTGCCAGAGAGTTAACCTCACTCAACATGATGATGCTAATAAATAACTGGTTTTCTTTAGAAACTTGGCTCAAGGATCATGAGTTAATTAAGGTATCTGTCGGAACCTTGACACTATGTAAGGCTGCAACTGGATGGACCTGAGCATTCACTGGCTGTATGCCCTTCTTGATTCCATGCAGAGTTCACAGCGTATATTTTTTTTCTTTTTGTCCTATTCAGAGTGAACTGTACAAGTACATCATAACACACCTTTGCCAGAAGATGCTCCTTTGTTCATTATCTGTATTGCTCGTCGGATGTCCAAATTGAATAATGCTACAGCAGCAGCTCGTTCCCAGTCTCCTTCTTGCTCCAAAGAGCATAGAAAGGGTTCCACATCCAGATCTGTCCCCTTCTTTACCCATCCACAAAGCTGCAAAGCCAATGATCTTTCTTCACTTGTATACTGAATAATATCTGCATGTCTGTCAGATCCACTTCGGCTGTGCCTCAAGTTCTCTGTTGTTCCTGAAAAAGGAATTACAGATTCACTGTATATACAATAAGCACAACTTCTTAATATTTGAATGCACTATGTTAAATTTATCATTAAAATACAGACCTTGCAACAGTTTTTAGCATTGTTGTGTTCACAAATTATCATGCAATCGTGAAATTAATTTGGACAATGCAATGAATTGGATTCAAAGAGGAAAAGATAATTTAATGTGTTGAATGCACCATGTTGCACCTATAAACACCTACCTAAATCAAATGTTACTTTACCTTGAATCAAATGGCACACTATGCAGCTCCATGAAAGATAGTTTCTTTAAGAAGCTGTCAATGGATGTATCCATAATATTGAATAGGCTATGAAGGAAAAGCCTAAAAGATATTCACTTTTAAATTATTTAGGATGTTACCAAATAATAATACGCAAAATGAACTTACCCATAGAAGTTTTCACTATAGATTTGATGCCTGCATAAACCAAGGATCCTTTGTTTCCTGTGAATTTCTGATCCATATCATCAGCATATTGCTTCATAAGTATTTTCCAGTATAGGAAATAACTTCATAAGATGTGTGAGGCAAAAACAATATTGTATTTGTTTATTAATATTCTTTGTTTTGCTAGAGTTAGATGTGGTGTCATTAGAAACCAACTTTGACTTGGTTTCCTTGATCCAAAGAATTGTGCAAATACCCTCTCCAAAATGATTTCTACAAGCTTAGTGTAATCCTCTCAGTATTTAATAGCTAATAACTACGTGATAGCATAAAGTGGCTATAAAAGGTAAAGGTTCCCCTCGCACATATGGTGCTAATTGTTTCTGACTCTTGGGGACAGTGTTCATCTCTGTTTCAAAGCCAAAGAGCCAGTGCTGTCCAAAGACATCTCTGTGGTCATGTAGTCGCCATGACTAAACACCGAAAGCGCACCGAACGCTGTTACCTTCCCACCAAAGGTGGTTCCTATTTTTCTACTTGCATTTTTTACATGCTTTCGAACTGCTACATTGGCAGGAACTGGGATAAGTAATGGGAACTCACTCCATTATGCAGCACTAGGGATTTGAACTGCCAACCTTTCTGATTGACAAGCTCAGCATCTTAACCATTGAGCCACCGCGTCCCATAAAGTGGCTATAATAAATATTTATTATTAAGTTTGATAAAGAAAGTATCTTTCTTTTCAGGCTTAAAATAATCTACAAAAATCCAGATTTATTTAGACAAATTAAGTAACTGAAAGCCATTAGTGCTGTTTTATATAATGATGCATAATGCCAGAGCCCAAATGTCACCTTATGTTAGATTGAAAAAAGGAACCACCCCAAATATAATTTGCAAGAAATCTATGTTTCAGAGAGGTCCCTGAATGGCAGGAATCAGTCATCCTGTGCAGCAAATACTATTTTAAGGATATAGTGTAGAGTGTACCAAAGTGATTTCAGTTGCAGATCTTCACTTCCTGCAAGAATATGGTTTCTCCAGACCTGTTCTGTATCTAGACCATATCTGGATAAAGCCCGGAGGCGCATTTTGGTAGCTATGTCTTTTTCAAAAGATCTCGTTTCTTCTGTGCATTCATACAAATGTCTTCCACAAGCCCACATTAAAGAAGTAACTGGACTCCATGCCAGAGAGATTCTTTCAAACACAGTGAAATCTGACATAGTCCTGTTAGAAGCCACAACAACCATTCGATTTTGACTCGAGGGATGCCATGCAAAGGAAGCGATATAGTGTTCACAAGGTTGAACACTTCTTTCAATGATTGTAGGTTCTGTTTCATCCCCTATTGGAGTGGGAGTATGTTGCATATCATAGAGCTTGATGACATTACTATCTCTGGTTAAAGTAGCTAATAAACCAGTTCTTGTAGGACACCATGCTGCTTTTATTAAAGGTTTTGGTTGTTCTGTCAGTGTTAGTACAGGTTTCTCAAATTTTCTAAGGTCCCATATGGCAACCTGACCTTCATAAAAGGAAGCCACACGATCATGGAAGTATGGATCAACAGTAACACCCTGAACAGCTTTGGTATTCACAAACATTTTTTGGCTTGTGTTTCTAAGGTCAAAAATAGCCAAGTTTCGGTGCATTCCAGCTAAAAGAAGTTTCTGATCTCGTGGAAGCCAACAAAGAGAAAGACAAGCATCATTCTGACCTAATTCATAAAGTGATTTTGTTACGACCAATCCTGATTCAATATCACTTGAAAGCCTTAATTTCTCAGTGGCAATTGAAATTTCTGGAGTGTATTTACTACTTATATCCCAGATCAATACTGAAAAATCAGCTCGATGTTTATCCAAGCCAGCAGCAAGCCAGTTACTATCCAATGGATTCCATGCCAAGGTGTTACACTGCCGAGCATGCTTTGGAACGAATTCTTTTCCTATCAAATCTTTGCATTTTGAATTGTGGTCTTGGCCAAGGCTAGTCAAGACAACTCGACCATTAGCTTGCCCAACTGCCAATAGACATTCAGGATCATATTTTGGATACCAAGCCACACATTTCAAATATGGAGTCTCTGAATTAATGGACAAAAGAGTAGCTGCCGTTTCTTCAGATAAACGCAGTGATCCTGCTTTGAGTTCTGAACTTACTGCAGATTCAATACGATAGAGACTGAGTTCCGAGTCACATAAAACAAATCTATCAACATGGTGTGGAGCCCACAGAATATCAGGCTTGGAGCCACTCATGTCTGTTCCTCAAGCAGTTTAGAATGTTGTTGGGAAACTAGAGGCAAGTTCACTCATATGGACCCCTTTTTTAAAAGAAAGAAGAAAAGAAATAACCAATGTTATATTATAAAATACTTTACATCATTCCAAATAAGCATTGCACAGTAGCATTTATGTTTCTTGTTCCCAGTTGGCAATTACTCAACCAAAACAAAATTCAAATGGTTTACTAATTCAGTATCACCATTCAGAAATTCAGATGGAACCTAGGATTTTGAAAAGCACTTAAAATCAGCCTTTGGTTCCAGGCCTGGGGTTAATTTGTTGAGGGAAGACAAGAGGGGACAGTTGCCATACTGTGTTTTAATATATGTTTTTAATGTGCGTTGCTTTGCTTTGCCTATGTTTTTAATTATCTTATATTAGATTTTGTAAGCTACCAGTTTATTAGAGTACCAAATTATAATTAATTTAATGAAATAACTCAACAAGTTATTTTTATTAAAACTTACTTCCAATCGTAAGCAAAAAATAGTCACATGAACCTATAGTGTCTGCTAACTTGCACTTTTACTGCTCACATGCTTATACAAATTACTGTAGTCCTCAATTAACGACCACAATTGAGCCCAAAATTTCTATTGCTAAGCAGTTAAGTGAATCTGTCTTCTCCATTGGCATCTCTTGTAGAAAGTGGCAAATGATCACATGACACTGCATCCATTTATAAATAATGCCCATTGCTAAGCTTCTGAATTTTCATAATGTGATCATAGGATGATACAATGGTCATTAATGTGGAAAAAAATCATAAGTTACTTTTTTCAGTGCTAGTGTAACTTCAAACCGTTGTAAACAAATCATTGTAAATTGAGGGTTACCTTTTACTCACTTTGTTGATTTTTCTTACTGGATTATACAGTAGAAAAGGTAGGATCAATTCTCATGTTCAGAGTCAAGAGTACAGTATGAGGCAGCTACTTTCTAAACCAGAGATAAATATTATATATGAAAGTTTTTAGTAGATTCTGGGAATTGCACTTTTGCAATATCTTCTAGACCAAGGGTTGCTAAGCTTTCGGACCTCAGGACCACTAAATTCATAATTTTAAATCCCACTAATATGAATTTCTTTAAAGGATAAATAGAATTTAGTGCAATATAAAAAATACAAACAAATTTTATGCAGACCACCAGTGGTCCACGGATCACCCGTTAGTCCTCTGTTCGAATCTAGACCATTTCATATTCCACACTTCATTGTGGGCTGATGTTATTGTTTTTTCCTCATTAAAAGTAGCAAGTTGCAATACGTTCCCAGGTACTGTGAACTTACTTAAGTGGCTGGCAACAAATTTGAGGGGGAAATTCCATTATTCACCGAGATATGTTTCGTGTAAGATTTGAACATTAGAACTACGAGCATCGCAGTGATCGTTAGCAATTGCAACATCACGAAACAACAACATGGGACTTAGAAAAAAAGACCTTAGGAATGTTAACGTACGTTGCAATCTCAGCCCGACGAAAATCTACCGTAACGTTAAAAAGTCTGAATTACCGTGACGGATACCTTCAAGTTCCGTGCCTGCATTTGTTTTTCCCTCTCCTAAAATCAGATCCGAAATACTCGAGATGGGCGGCGATTTATTGAACGGTCGGCGCCCCAGACCTCAGTAAAAGCAGCGGTTCTGATTGCTGCCACCGAGAAGTGAAGACCAGAGAGAAACCCGTGAGCAGGGCGGGGTCCGCTCCGCAAGACCCGCCGGAGTTCCCGCCGAGAGGCTGCGGGAATTACGCAGATTAAGTCGAGAAAGGGAGGTGGGGGGGAACCCTTCTAAAAACATGAAAGCAGCTGCACAACAGTTTGGACTTCCGCCTTCAGAGAAGTGTCTACTTCCGGCATGGAAGACTAAATGCTTCCCAAGGAGGATTGTGGGGGTGTGTGGGTATTAATGACAGTTTATGGGGGATGCTGCTATTTCCCAAAACCGGTGCATGAATTGCTTTGGGTCGTCCCGGCTTCCGAATTGCGGGATTTCTGCGAATGCTGCCAAGCGTGTCTGGCCAGGTTGACTAGCAGTTGCTTTGCAGACCTTTTGCAGGCGAGCGAAGCAGCCAGTCCCTCCCCTCCGCACCCCCGCCCGGGCACCTTGAATCCGTCTTCCGAGGAAGAACAGAGCGCCGAAAGCTGGGAACGGCTGACTGACAACCACAACTTTCTGTTTACACGTCCATCTCTCTTGTCACAGCCTGGATAGATTTGACTGGTCTAGGAAAAATAGCTAACCAGTTGCTGAACAGGGGACCACCAGGAAATTTCACAAAGTCGAAAAAACGTTTAGAAGGACAAAACTATTATATCACAGAAAGCTGGACAAATACTACACATTTTGGCAACCCAGATAATTGGCAGTTTTAATGGATTCATTAAATGTCTATGGAGATTCTCGGTCATCCAGGGTCAGGGTTGTCCCAAAGGTGCTTTTTCAGGAGTCAACTGGACTTTCCTGTTTTTTCGTTGAAGACATTTCACTTCTCCTCCGTTAGCGCTGAAGAAGCTTCTTGGATGAGAAGGGAAAGGTGTTATAGTTCTAGTTTAAGCATTCACAAAATTACAGTTTTTTTAATAAAAAAAACATTTATTAAATTTATTTGCTGACCATCCTACCAAATGCAGCTCTGGGAGAATTACAACCTTTAAAGAAATAAAACTATTTTAAAAAATAATCCCGATAACATTAAAAACAAAATTTATGATTAAAGTGAAGAAGCAAGATGTGTGGGAGGGATCTTCAGTTGCTCCATTAACCACCTCCAGCATGATATTCCTCTGTTGCAATCCCAAACTAACCAGCAGAGCCAGGTCTTCAGAAGGCCAGGGGGTAAAAGCAGATCTCACCTTTTACAGGGCAAGATTTTCCAAAGGGCAGGAGCCATAGTAGAAAAGACTCTTCTCCTGGACCATGTCAGCCAATTTTCTCCAGCAGTAGGGTCTGTGGAATACCTCCTTTGCCTTCACAGTTGGGGTGAGCCTGTCTTGTTGGAGTGAGACTCAGGAAAATAGTTGAGGAATGTGTATTATTTTTTAATTCAACCTACAATTTTCATATATTAGTTTATAACAGAAAGAATCTCTGCAGATAATATTTTGAGAAGGAATTGTATTTGTAGTTAAAAATTAAGTTTATGGCTTGATTGGACATATCCAGAATAATTTAATAACTAGCAACATGCCCTATTCTGTGCTCAGTTACTGAATAAATGAAATTGAAGTAAACTTTGATCAAATTGCACAGTCATTATTATGAGATTGGAAATCAAATCTGGGAATAATTTTTCAGCTCCTTTCTATGTATTCATATATGATAACATTTGGTAATTCTTAGGAAGAATTTCTTAGGAAGAAAAGTTATAAGAATTACCAAATTTTATTATAAACCTAGCTACCGTATTTAATAGTCCTAAATTAAATTAGTTGCCACCTAAACCCACAAGGTGGAGCTCAATTCATACAGTTGAAAATTTAAGGGCATTATCCACAGATACAGTCCTGATATAATTTAATACAGTAGAAGCATCGATAAAGTACAAAATTACAAATTTAATGCATGGTCAGTTATCACAAAGACAACAAATGCTTGATGTCTCAAAATAACTATTAAAATTCATTTTTGAATTTTAGAAGAAATAATTGTTTTTTCTCGCAGATCTCTGGGGACTTCATATTATACAGTATTAAGGCGAATAGACCTAATAACGGCAGCAAGACTGTTGGTGGCGCAATACTGGAAGAAGGAAGACTTGCCTACAACTCAAGAATGGACATTGAAAGTTACAAACTTAGCCGAGATGGCTAAAATATCGGCATATCTTAAAGATCACTCAAATGAGAGATATAAACGAGACTGGAAAAAATGGATTGACTATATACAAAATAAATATGGGACCAAGAAATTCCAGTTAGCCTATGCTTAAGATTAGAAATGATTTAAATTGTTTAAAGTTAGCTCAGCAAGAAGAAGCTAAGATCAATGTAGAGATGTCATTAATTTCTTTATTTCTTTTTTCTCAATAGACTTTAGACTGTGTTTGTTAAAAATCCATACCGTGTACGGGTTCTGGGAAGTCGGGGGGGAAGGAGGAGGGGGGTTGGGGGGAGGGGGGAGGGAGGGGTAAACATTAGGCTAGACAAGAATTTGATGGTAAATTAGAACTATTTTGACACACAAAAAATTGTACTCCGATGTCTTACTGATTGAGGAATGATGAAATGTTTGTTTTAAAAGAAATAAAACTTTTGAATCTAAGAAAAAATAAAAATAGTAACAAAACCACCCATTCAAAGCCTTGCTTCTCTTTGGTTATCTTTCGTTATAAACCTGCAGACATAAAAATTGCCCTACTGCTGGTAAAATGTTTATGGGAAATGGAGGAGGGAGCAAACCTTAAAGGATTATATATCACAACCTGAAAGTCACAAGAGGCTCCTAACTCCCCTATTTAGGTAAACTGAATAGTGGGGAGATCTTTAAATGAACATCTCCTATGTTTTAAATAACCAGGAAAGTGTAATCTTGGTCACTGGTAAGGTGTAATAGATCTGCTTCTATTTTTCTTGTTCAGCATGGTTGTCTTACAGTATTTGGTTTTGCATGTTTAGTTTTTCAACTATTTTTAACCCTTAGTAAACTGCACAGAGTTGTGGTGAGCAAGGCAAAATAATGGGAGAAGTACTGTGTTTCCCCCAAAATAAGACCTATCCTGAAATTAAACTTGATTTTATGTGTGTGCTTAATATAAGCTCTACCTCAAAAATAAGCCATAGTTAAGACCCCTACCACTCCATCCCACCATCTGATTGTATGAGGTGGGGAAAGGCACATGTGTAAAAAGCTAGACTGGAGGTGGGTGTGGTAAAACTGCCATATGTGCCCTGCGTCCACTTACCTTAGGACCAGTGAGGTGCGGTCACTGGTGAGGCAAGAGTGCGGCAGCGGCAACGTCCCAGCCGTTGTGTCCGACAGGCCAGGCGTCTCGCGTTTCTGGCGGACATAAACATGAGACGCCTGTTGGACACAGTGGTGAGAACGTCCCTGCCGCTGCCGCGCTCCGCTGCCTCGCCCCCGTGAGGGGTGGATGCCATGTGACACATTGCGTCACTGCTGGTGCAGCTGCTTGCTGCAAGAAGCCGCATGCTGCACCACACCTTTGCTGCCACTCATACACATAAAGCCACAATGCACTGTGCAGCATACTGCCTCAAGCAGTGGCATCAACACCATGCGCTGCATGGCTTCTGGCCACGAGTGGCCATAGAAGAATTTGGGCAGCGATGCAACAGGTGTCAGGGCATGGGAGGCCTGGCTGCGGTGGTAAGCCGTTAACACATCCCCAAAATAAGACCTGTTGCCTCTTTTGGAAGCAAATATATATATTCATATATCTATCTATCTATCTATCTATCTATCTATCTATCTATCTATCTATCTATCTATCTATCTATCTATCTATCATCTATCTATGAATATATGAATGACCTGGTCTTATTTTTGAGGAAGCATGTTAATTTTTCAAGTAGTTGGCCCAAAAAATTTCAGTCTGTTTTCGCCCCATTTTTGGCCATTTCCAGGCCATTTGGGGAGGAGGAAGTCCAGAAAATAGCCTGAAAATGACTGAAAAATGGCCCAAAAAGGAAGGAAGTAGATGTGAAGGAGGAGGAAGGAGTGAAAGAAGGAAGGAAGGAAGGAAGGAAGGAAGGAAGGAAGGAAGGAAGGAAGGAAAGAAGGAAGGAAGGAAGGAAGAAGGGGATTAATCCAGCTTTAGCTTATTCTCTTTCAGAATTGCCTGCACAGAAGTATTGTCAATCCTTCTTCTGCTATTTATTTATTATTTTTGAGGTACAAATGGGCTTTAATTGTAAATTGCTTCTGAGGAGTCAATGAGATTTAGTGCCTCTGCAATAAATGCCATTTGTTATGACACAGTATATTGCTTTTTAATAAGGTCAGCCTGCAATGTCTTACTTTCCTTGGTGATGCTGGTCTCCCCCATCCTTTCACTGGTGGGGGCATTTGCACCACGAAACTGGGGTTTGGCTAACCCTTTTATTTCTGGAAGTATTGCATATAGGACCAAGGCTTGGGGAAATGGAGAGTGGCCAGGAGGTGGGGCTGGGTGTGATAAGTGACATTGAGTTGGCCATGCCCACCCAGTCACATGACCATCCAGCCATGACTACCCAGCCAATCATTAGGGTTATTAAATTATTTGAATCCTACCACTGGCTGTACATGAGCAACCTCACTCCATTGCAATAATCAAAGTAAGATTTAACTAAAGAACAGATTATTATTGCCAATTACCAGTGATGTGCAGTGAGCTTCATGGCCAGTGAGGCAAGCGTGAAAGCCCCGCTGAAGCCCCGGCACAGCTTTAAGATTTGTGCACTTCAACTCCCAGAATTCCTCCTCCAGTCATGTTGCGATGACGTCATCTGCATGGATCTGCTCCACTTTGCTTTATTCACAGGGGGGGAGGGCTGCTGCTGAAGATGCCGATGAGTCCCGGCCACCACTAGAATAACTACTGCTGCCTCCTCCTCCTCCTCCAACAGCACCACCACATTTGCTGCCCGGCGCTGCGGCCTTTTTTCCTGCTCCCGCTCCCTCCCATGGACTCATGGCTCCTCAAAAGCATGGCGGAGGAGGAGGGGCAGGGTATTGCGGAGCCCAGCTCAGGTGCTCTGAGCGAAGGGGGAGATGCTGCTGCCATGGGCGGGGGCACCGGTGGGACCTTTGCCGGCTTCACCTCAGCCGCAGTGTTGGGCAGCAAATCCGGCAGTGCTGTTGGAGGAGGAGGAGGTGGCAGCAGATATTCCGGTGGCAGCGGGGGCTTTGGGGCTTCATTTCAGCCGCAGTGCCGGGCGCAAGCGGCTAAGACTGGCCGCCCACAAAGGACCTCTCCGGGCTTGCTTTGCTGAACACAGGGTGAGTGAGGCTAGTTTGAGGCTAGTTTGAGCGGGCGCAGCTGGTGCAAACTACCGTCAGTCACCCCGCACTCATCAAAACAAGTCTGGGGAGGTCCTTTGCGGACAGCCAGTCTTAGCCACCTGCAAAGGACTTCCCCGCGCTTGCTTTGCTGAACACGGGGTGACTGATGGTAATAAACGGCGCAGCCAGTGCCTAGGAGGTCCTAGGAGACCTGCTGTGCTGCGTAAGCTCCTGCTGCCATCCCCGCGCCTGTGCTAAGTAGATTTTCTGAGGCCCCTCAGCTTCTGGAGCCTGTGACCGCCCCTTGTCCCCCAGGCTGGCTCAGCCAGCCGAGCAGCCTCGCTTCACCGCCCACCCATCACCTCCAGTCCTCCCTTGCCCTCTTCACCGCCGGGATGGAGCACATCAAGCATGTCCCGCTGAATGGCCGGCCCGGAAAGCATGGACTTTAAAGTGCATGCGCCTTGGCCCGCTTCCCGGCCACAAACCAGGACATGTTTTGCTCTATGGCGGGCCGAAAAATGAAAAATAAAAATAAATGTGCCAGCCCGCGCGCCAGCAGAGGCAGGTAAAACACACACACACACACAATAAAAACAAATTACAATTACTTACATTAGAAATAATTTTGTTCATATTTCATATTCCTCCCTCATGTCTTCAAAGGTTTTGGGGAGAACTCTCCTCCTTTCTCTTAATTTCCCCCCCTTTTGGATGTTTCCTGGGTTGTAATCCATTGTCCTATCTGCCACCGCGTTATAGTCACCCACCACACAAATATGATCATAGCCTAACTCTGCAATTTTTAAATGCAACCTTCTAAAGAAGGTACTTTGGTTGTCATTCGGTGCGTATACGGCCACCAGCAAGATTTTATATCGACCAAATTTCAATTCGACCATTAATATTCTACCCTCCCCATCCGTATACACCAATTTAGAATCGATATGGTCTTTAACATACAACACAATGCCCCTTTTCTTTTCATCTGCTAAGCTTGTATACATTATACCCAGCCGGGGGTAATACAACACATTTTGCTGGTGGTTCGCTATATGTACTTCTTGCAAGCATGTCAAATCACAGTTCTTTTTCCGTAAAGCATTTAGTATTTTATTTCTCTTTCTTAGTGAATTCAAACCATTTATATTTAAGGAAATTAAGCGAAGTTCATCCGCCATGTTTATTTGTTTAAGGCTTTAGCTTTTGTTGTCTGCCTGGTTTGCGGTCTCTCATCTCTGCTTTGTTTCTCATTTCCCCCTTTCTCATCTCCCGGGACACTACTCTTTCGCTCTTCTCCTTGGCTCTTATTGTCCAGTTCTCCCTCGTTATTCTGAGTTCCCTTTTTCAGCTGGCTTTCGATAAAGTCTTGTGCGTCTTGCAATGATTCAATCCGAAACCTCTGGCCTTGCCAGAAAAAAGATAGCCCTTCTGGGAAAAGCCACCTATACATCACCTGAAGTTTCCTCAATTGTGTTGTTAGGTCCTGATATTTCTGCCTCCTTTCCCTCACTCTTCTTGGTATCTGTTTTAGTACTATGACCATCTCCCCCGCACACATGGTATTCTGATCACGTGCCTTCTGGTAAATTTCTTCCCTCAGAGATCGCTTAGTAAACCTCACGTGCACTTCACGTGGCAGTTTCTGTCTCCTAGTATAAGAAGTATAGACTCTATATACGTCATCAATGTCGCTCTGTATCAACAATTTATCCTTCTGGGCGATCCCTGCTATCATCTCCACCATGATATCTTTCAGTTTGAATTAATTATGAATTAAAGGATGTATGGCGTGAACTCCACCCACAGAAACAACAATTTACTTTCTTTTCACATAGACACCAATCCTGTTCTAGGATCGACATGGCCTGGTTGACACCAGAAATTGGGGACTTGATTAAGGAAGCAGCAATTGAGGTCAACACCTGGGCCGATCACAATCCACTCTTATTGGTGTGGAAGGGAGTAAGGCAGGGGAGGAAGAGAAGGTGGATGATGAATACAGAGATAGTGAAAGAACAAGAATTTCAGCAAATGTTTAAAAGGGAAATGAGGTTTTTTTTTGAAGAAAATAGGAAAGGAGTAACCCCACAAATACTTTGGGATACGGCCAAGGCTTATATGAGAGGCCTAGCTATTAAACATACAATAGGTACCCACAGGAAAAAATTAGAAGAGAGGGCAAAATGGGTAACTAAACTGGAGGTGGTAGAAAAAGCCTTGCAACAGAACCCACTAGACGATAGGAAAAAAGAAGAAATGGCTAGAATTAAGCATGGGATCTCTCTTTTAGACCAGGAGGATGTCGCCCGAAAACTTAGGGGGATTAAGCAAAACTCTTTTGAGCATGCTAACAAACCAGGTCGCTGGCTTCTTATAGACTTCGAAAAGAAAGAGAGAGCAGACATATAGCTCAACTGCAGAATAGTAAAGGGGAATTAGTAGAAACCAAGGTGGAGAAACAGGAAATTATCCAAGGCTTTTTTCAGCAACTATATAGTAGGGAAGAAGTTTCTGAGGTCCAAATTAAGGAATTTTTAGATAATGCAAATCTACCCAAGATCTCAAATGAAGCAAAAGGGGTACTGAACCAAAAGATAACATTAGAGGAACTAGAAAAGGCAGTTAAAAAAATGGGAAACAACAAAACTCCTGGCATGGATGGTTTGCCAGTTGAAATCTATAAATCTTTTTTGGAAATTTTAGGACAGGAGATGATAGCAATATTTAATGCTGTCTTGACGGACTCTATTGCACCGAAATCATGGGCCGAGGCTTATATAACCCTTTTGCCTAAAGTTGGAGCTGACCGTACCCAAATTAAAAACTATAGGCCCATTTCACTTTTGAATGTGGATTATAAAATCTTTGCAGCTATATTGGCAGATAGACTCAAATTTTTCCTTAACAAATTTATACACTCTGATCAGAACGGCTTCCTGCCGTCAAGGCATTTGAAAGACAATGTCAGAATTATTTTGGATGCCTTAGAATATTATGAAGCTCGGCCAGATAAACAAGTGGCATTTATGTTTCTTGACGCACAAAAGGCTTTTGATCGGGTAAATTGGAATTTTATGTTGTCACAACTAGAAAACATGAAGTTTGGAGAAAGTTTTTTAAATGCAATTCGGGCAATTTACGTACGACAAACCGCGACAATATTGGTAAATGGAGAAGAGGCGGGTGACATTGTGATTGGTAAAGGCACAAGACAAGGATGCCCGCTATCCCCCCTACTGTTTATCCTCACATTAGAACCCCTTCTTAGAATAGTGAGAAGCGATACACAAATTAAAGGGTTACGAGTTAAAGCTCAGGAATTCAAGGTCCAGGCTTTCGCCGACGACCTTGTCTTTATCCTGGAGGACCCTATGGAGTCTGGGATACAACTTTTATGTAAAATAGAAGAGTACGGTAGGATAGCGGGGCTACGTATAAACAAAGAGAAGACAAAACTGCTAATTAAAAATATGACTCTGAACCAGAAAAGGGAAGTACAAAGCCTGTTAGGGATCAACATGGCCCACAAAATACAATATTTGGGAATTTGGCTGACGGAGAGATGTTCCTCTATTAAGGTAGATAACTATATGAAATTACTACAACAGGTATCCAAAGATATGACTAATTGGAGTAGCAAACAATTGTCTCTGATGGGCAGGATCGCGACAGTCAAGACTTATGTATTACCAAAATTTTTGTTTTTGTTTCAAACGGCACCAACTAAATTGGACAAAAAATTTTTTAAATCCTTGGAGACAATAGTGACACAGTTTATATGGCAAGGCAAGAAAGCACGAATTAAAGCCCAAACTTTACAAAAACGCAGAGAACTGGGAGGCTTCGGAGTACCCAACTGGGAAGCATACTATAACGCAGCAATCATGACATGGGTGAAAGATTGGGTGATGCTGAATAGAAGGCGCCTATTGGCTATAGAGGGACATGACCTCCCCCAGGGATGGCATGCCTCCCTCTGGCAAGAAAGAGACACCCCCCATAGGTACTTCATGGGACATTATATTCGGAAGATTTTGATGGGGGTCTGGGAAAAAATGAGGAAAAAATATTATCTTAGGGTTCCGTGTTGGTTGGCACCATTAGAAGCCTTAACGCATCCGAGTTTATTTAATTGGACAAGAAACATAACATATAAAGATATTATGACAGAAGAGGGCAACATAAAAACAAAGATGGAATTAGAGCAACAGGGCAGGAATTTGGAATGGTGGGAATATTTACAGGTTAGAAACAGGTTTAAAAGTGATAAGGCACGTTTCGGGATCTACCCAAACCCTCAGGGGCTAGATAAGATCTTGTTTGGTGGAGACAAAAAAATGTTATCGAAGATCTACCAATTTTTGACCTGCCATGATACTAATGAAGAGATGGACAAAAGCCTTCTAACAGTATGGGAGAGAAACCTAGGTTATGAAATTGAAATGGGCAAATGGTGGGATCTATGGAGTAAGACCATTAAACTTACAACATCCACTGCATTCAAAGAAAACATATACAAGATGGTTTATAGGTGGCACTTCCCCCCAACGAGGTTAGCTAAGATGTTTCCTGGGTTATCTCCATTGTGTTGGAAATGTGGAAGAAAGGATGGCACATTCTACCATATTTGGTGGTCCTGTACTGAGGCCACGAAATATTGGAAAAGGATTAAAAAATGGTTAAAAGAGGTTACCGGGGCAAACATTGAATGGAGACCTGAGAACCTGTTACTAAGCATCAAACCAGATAACATAAGTAGTTCAATATGGCATTTGAGCCTGCATATAATTGTGGCCGCAAGAATAACCTATGCACAATTTTGGAAATCCACCACTATACCGCCGGAAGACGCATTAATTAAAAAGATCTACGAATGTGCAGAAATGGATAGAATGACGGGTTGGCTGAGGGACAAAGGAGAAACAGAACATTATCTTAGCTGGAACCTATGGTATATGTGGGCGACTAGGAGAACAGCAGGGACTTAAAATGGGGAAAGCTAACATAAGTACTGTAATAGATCCCTGAATCTTGCAATGAGAAGATGTGGCTTAGAGATCTAATAATGAGGAAAGAAAGAAAAACTGGGCT
This sequence comes from Thamnophis sirtalis, assembly GCF_051295495.1. NCBI lineage: Eukaryota > Metazoa > Chordata > Lepidosauria > Squamata > Natricidae > Thamnophis > Thamnophis sirtalis. The sequence continues at coordinate 33,066,544 of NW_028261384.1, read as the reverse complement.
GTGAATGACTGTCACCGTGGGGGGGGAGGGGGGGTTGTATGTCTAAAACGGTATCTGTATCTGTATGTTTTACTTTATATTGTTATGTATGATTTGTCTTGTTTATGTCGTTGTATTTATGTCGCTGTATTGTGTTTTTCTGTTTTTTAAAGGTAATGTTTAATAAAAACTATATTTAAAAAAATAATAATAATAATTTTGAATTCCTACCCCCTGGCCCCCTCCCTCTGACCCACATACCTTCCAGCTGCATCAAAAATGCAAGATTTGGTCTAGCCAGGGCCAGGCAGCCTAGGATAGTTGCTGCTAGAGTCACCACGTGAATGACTCTGCTTAACTGTTTAAAAAAAGCCTCTAAACAAAGTGCCCTCTGCAGGAGGAAGCGAGAGAATCACGTGCCTCATTTGCATAAGGAATTTTTCGCTTTTTAACCCTTGCTTAACTCTTAAAAGGTGAAAAAATCCTTATGCAAAGGAGGTCCATAGTTCTCTCGCCTCCCATTACAGTTAGCACTAAGCAGACTCAGAGTCACTGTTACTTGGAGTCTGGCAGCAACTACCTTGGCCTTTTTAATTATTTTAAAAATTCTTTCCTTTTCCTCATGAGACTGGTGAGGCCCCGTCTCCCCTGCCTCCAGTGACTGCACGTCTCTGCCAATTACAAATGGATTCCTAGTAAACAACTAATTGATGTTGCATAAACTTTCTCCTGAGGAAGTGCAATCCCACAGAATTCAGGCTCCTCATTACATGGACTGAAACTGGGAAGACGGCAAAGAATATTTTTTTCAGGATAGACCGAATTGTTATATATCTCCTCTGCATATGCATATAGCCATGTCTTGTCAATCTACTACTTTCTGCTATAAACAAGAATACAGGATAAAGCTTAGAGGATTAGATGGAAACTTGTACTGTTAATAAGTTAACAGTCTAGATGTTAAAATCAGCCTGTTGACACCGTTTTCTGGGTGTGTCCTGACAGGGAGGGCTGCATTTACTGTGAAATAATGCCTCAACAGCTGCCAGCCCAGAAAGTATCAACAGCTACTGGGATATCCAGGAAAATTTCACTTCCTTCATTCAGTTTTTGACATCAGTGGAGTGGACCCAGGAAGCTTTTTTCTATTCATTTTATAACTACCTCCCTTAAGCAGATGAGAGCAGATCCCTTACTTATTTTATCAGTTACCATAACAGGAAGTTCCAGCACAACCAATTTAATCAGCCAGGAAGGACACGGGTTAAGCAAACAGCTGGTAGCCTTCACCACTCCATATATTCTATTCTCTTCCTTCAGATCTATAATCTATGTGAACAGGAACAGTGGTTTTCAATGCTATCTTCATATGACCTTCCCCAATGCTGAAATGGCTGTTGAAGAAATCTGAAAAGCTTTGCCTGCAAAGCACAATGAATGTTATTTACAGTGAGCTTCTTGGGTATACTATTTCCTTTCCTACAATATTGAGGGAGGAGATATTGAATGATATTGAAAGTCATCACTATTTTACACAGACACAATACAAGCAAAAATAATGTCTCTTTACTACATCTACTGCCACTGAATAGGATTGCAAATGGTTTTGGAAGGGCCCAAATTCACATTCAAACCAATTTGTTCCTCCACTTTGCTGCAGACTATCAGTCTGGTTCATTGCCTAAACTCCAGATGAATCAAGTGCTAGTTGAGATTTGCTAGAGCAGAGTTTTGCAACTGGGCTGCAGAATGGCCAGTAAATGCACGCATACACACATCACTTGTGTAAGCAGTGGGCAAGCATGTATATGTGCACTACATTTGCATGAACAACAGGCTTCTGTGCATGCCACTTGTGCAAATGGAGCTGTGTGTGGCTTGCCAGCTGCTCATATGGAGCCATCCCTTCTCCCTCCCTCCCCGCCAATTATCTAAGCCAGAAACATTGGGGAACTCTGTGCTAGAAGGAAGAACATGCTTATGAGTGGTAGTGACAAGCACCAAAGTTATCTCTGCACGGATAGTTTCAATATCAATAGGATCCCTCAAATCACTGAGTTTCCAGATTTGCATAAAAATATAAAATTAGCAGAGATTAATTTTATGGTATTATAGCACTGGACATATTACTATCGTCCCTATCTTGTATATATCACTGAATGGGAAAATGATTTGTAAGGTTGTTGTCATTCAAAAGATTGTTGTTGTCATCAAAAACAGATTATGCCAAACAAATCTTCATTCTTTGACAAAGTGGCTAAATTAGTGGACCCATGAAATATTGTGGACATAGTATACTTAGATTTCAGTAAGGCATTTGACGAAGTAGACCATATTTTGCTTTTTGATAAACTAGAAAAATGTGAAATAGATAGCATCTCCATCAGATCGATTCATAACTGGCTGACAAACTGCACTCAATGTATGGTCCTTAATGGAACTACATGGAGGGAAGTAAGCAATGGGGTGCCCAAGATTCTGTTTTACACACAATATTCTTCAATATCTTGATAAACTATTTAGATTAGAGGATAGAACTCATCAAATTTGCAAATGACAGTAAGCTGGCAGGAATAGCAAACACTTCAGAAGACAGGCTTAAGATCCAGAAGGATTTCAACTTGAACTTGGGCCCTATATAACAAAATGAAATTCAATGGAGAGAAAAGTAAGGTTTCCCACTTAGGCAAGAAAAACCAAATGTGCAAGTAGAGATTCGTCTTAATGTGACTCAATAGCAGAAACTGCAAGGGAAATCTTGGAGTCCTAGAGGAAAGTCATTTAAATTTGAGCCAACAGTGTGCTGCAGGCACCCCCCCCCAAAAAAAAGGCCATTCAATCCAAGGCTGCCTAAAGGGGTAGAATCAAGATCACGTGAAGTGTTAGTGCTGCTTTATAATGCCTTGGTAAGACCACACTTGGAATACTGCATTCAATTTTCATCACCACAATATAAAAAGATGGAAAGAATGCAGAGAAGAGCAAAAAAGATGATTAGGGGGCTGAAGGCTAAGACATTTGAAGAATGGTTGCAGGAATTAGCAATAGCAATAGCAATAGCAGTTCGACTTATATACCGCTTCATAGGGCTTTCAGCCCTCTCTAAGCGGTTTACAGAGTCAGCATATCGCCCCCACAGTCTGGGTCCTCATTTTACCCACCTCGGAAGGATGGAAGGCTGAGACAACCCTGAGCCGGTGAGATTTGAACCGCCGAACTGCAGATAACAGTCAGCTGAAGTGGCTGCAGTACAGCACTCTAACCACTGCATCGCCTCGGCTCTTAATTGGTATAGAAGGACTAGGACAATATGAAGAAAGGTTAGATGTTGAGACCCATTGCTATCTCTGTATATAGGACGGCCAAGGCTGTCTGGAAAATATAGGCCAAAGATGGATACTAACAAAAACATTCTTGATTAATTAGTGTGCCTTTCTGTACCAGCATTTATCTAGCAGTTAGCACTTCAAAGTAGCAGTTAGCACTTCAAAGACAGGAATGCGGAGCTGCTCACTTTCCTCCCTTCCCCCTCCCTATTCCTTATCTCTCTTCTCCTGCCGGGGGAAGAAGCAGCCCCCCTTGCACTTACCTCACTCTTTTGCCCAGAGACGAAGCTTTTTGCCACGCTGTATATTTATCATTGGATTATTTAGTCATGTGCTTGTTGATGTAATATTGTATACACCTTTCCTTTGTTTGGGACTAATAAAAAGGCTCTCCCGGGCATTGCTCGGGGCCAGAGTTCATCACAAGAAGGATTTGTCCGGTGTTTCTTCTTCCCATTCAGCTACAAGCATGAGCGGCCCATCAGAAGTGTGAAAAAGCCGCAACTGGTGACCCCGACGTGATTGCTGATCAATCCGTCCCATTTGGAGTCCTCTTACTCATCGGCGAAGGAACGCCTCTTGCATACCAGGACCGGCCGTCGTAGACGGAGCATCCTCCCAGATTCGTGAGTAATGGGGGCAGAATTCTCTAAGCCTCAGGTTGCACACCTTTTCGAACTTAGAGAATTGTCCAAATCCTCAATATTAATCTTAAAAAACAATGGGAACTTTCTCCCCATCCCTTCAAAAAAAGATCTTACTAATTTTCTCAGGTACATTTATCAAATTTGTCCCACATATCCTGAGAAGGGCTCAATTCGAACAACCATTTGGGCAAAATTAGGGAAGTATTTTCACCAGCCCCCAAGGGCACCAGCGAAAATACTCTCTACTTGGCAGATTGTCATGGAATGTTTAAAAGTTCATGAAAAGGCCATGATGGGGGGACCGGACCCCCCCCTGCCATATTTGGAAACCTCTTCACTAAATTCACACTTTGAATCCAAGGCTTTCTCTTCCCTTATATGCATGCCTTTGTCACCCTCAGCCTTTGAAGCTCCCCGGCATCACATCCCTTTAGAGGAAGCTTCTGCCTGCTTTCCAACCTGACTCATAGTCGGCAAACTAAGCCAGCCTCACAAAAAAGGCTGCTTCTTATCTTCCTTCTTATTTCAAACTCTTGGCATGCTCCAATGCCTGGCTCTTCTTACTTTCTTCCAGTCATCCTGGCTACCTCTACCCCCTACAATGCCTCTTTTGGTCTTTCCTCATTGTAATTTCATGTCTCAAGGAGTTCTCCCTTTCTTACTGACTCTTCTGATTTCTCTTCTGTTGCTTTGATGATATTTTCATGCCTGAGCACCTGAATCTTTTTCACAGATGTTTCACAGAGCAATTGATTTATAGGATTTGAATTGGAATGGAGAAAAATGCTTTTGTGCATGCATGAGTGTGTGTGTGTGTGTGTGTGTTTGAGGGAGTAACAGAGAAAGTGACTGAAGAATGGAAAAGAGAGTGAAGAGAAAGTGATAAAAGAGTGGGAGAGAGGAAGAAAGAAAAAAGAGTGACTGAGACTGAAAGAGACAAAGAGAAAGAGTATGAGAGAGACAGAAAGAGAAGAGAGAAAGAGGAAAGAGATATCCCACAGCCTTTATATTACTCCTGTGTTTGTCATAAAAAAGAAATCTGGTAAATGGCGTTTTTTGCATGATTTGAGGGCTGTTAATAAAATTCTCCAACCCATGGGAGCGCTGCAGTGCGGCCTCCCCAATCCAAATTTGATTCCTCAAGGGTGGGATCTCATGATTATTGATTTAAAAGATGCCTTTTTTTCTATACCACTCCATGAAAAAGATCGCAAACTGTTTGCTTTTACTGTCCCAGAATTTAACAACTCCAAACCTGCTTCTCGCTTTCAATGGACAGTCCTGCCTCAGGGAATGCTCAACAGCCCCACCTTGTGTCAATATTTTGTAGACAAAACTTTGCAGCCGTATCGGACGGCACATCCTCACTTTTTAATTTACCACTTTATGGATGACATCTTGGTGGCAGCATGTGGGCCCCCAGGCACGGTTTTAGCAACATTACCTTTTTTAACTAATCTTCTCCATAAAAATGGCTTGCACATGGCTCCAGAAAAGGTTCAAACAGCACAACCTTTTTCGTACCTGGGTCATAAGCTTTTGGCCTCTCATGCTGCACCTGCAATGCCAAAATTGGACTTGCCACACACTCCCACATTAGTACAGTTACAGCAATATTTGGGCTCCATTAATTGGGCACGCCCATATATGGGGCTCACAACCCCTCAATTGGCTCCGTTGTTTTCTGCATTAACAATGGGCAAAAACCCTGCAGATGTTATTAAATTAGATGAAACACATCAGCAAGTTTTAAAAGAGGTAAATGAGGCCCTTTCACAAATTTGGGTGGATCGTTTTCTGGATAACACCCCCTTAGCTTTCATTATATGTAACACTCTTGGGCTCCCAACAGGAGCCGTGGTGCAAAAAACTTCAAAATTATTAATTATTGAATGGGTACATTTGTCTCACACCCCAAAATCCACAATTTCTCAGAAACCTGCACTTTTTGCAGCTCTAATTACAAAAGCCCGTGTCAGAACAAAATTGTTGGCAGGAATTGAACCTTCCACAATTTTTGTCCCTTGTTCTTTATCAACTTGGGAGACCTTATTTGCTAATTCGGAAAACCTTCAATTTGCACTCGCTGACTGGCCAGGTGAGATTTCTTGCCATGCACCCCCTGACCCAAGATTGGCTCTTTTGAAAACTGTTCCCCTGCAATGGCACACTCCATATTCCCCCCTCCCACTTCCTCAGGCCATGACTATTTTTGCTGACGGAAGCAAAACCTATGGTGCTTGTGCCTGGCAGGAGAATGGTCGGTGGTGTACAAAAATCACCCCCCCGCAGACTTCTGCACAGCGTGCGGAGCTTGCTGCCTCCATTTTGGCTTTTTCAACTTTTCCAAATACACCCTTTAACTTGATTTTGGATAGCCTCTATGTAACTCAGATTGTGAAATCAATTTATGAGGCCTATCTTTCTCCCTCATTGGAACCACAATTACTCTCGCTCTTTTTATCTTTGCAGAAGTTAATTTCTGCCCGCACCCACTTTTTTCATGTTTCCCACATTCGAAGCCATCAGCCCTTCCCTGGGCCTCTCCAGGAAGGCAATGATGTGGCCGACACTGCAGCAGCGGCTGCTGCCAACTCTTCTTCTCTTTTAACCTTGACAGCTCCCACTCCATGGGAGAGTCATTCTTACTTTCATCAGAACAAGAAAGCGCTCATGAAACAATTTGGCATTACTGCAAATGAGGCTTCTGCTATTATTCAGCAGTGCCCTTCTTGTAGCCAGTATTCAGGCTACATTATGGCATCCCCCCAAAGGGGCGAAGCCACCAAACATGTTATTAATCATTGTATTCGGACCTTTGCATCGCTGGGACGCCCAAAAGAATTAAAAACAGACAATGGCCCTGCTTACACAAGTGCAGCCTTCGCTGCCTTTTGTAACCAATGGGGCATTGTACATAAATTTGGCATTCCTTATAACAGCCAGGGTCAGGCGTTGGCTGAGCGCGCCAACCAGACATTAAAACATGCCCTGGACAGATATATTGGCAATAGGGGAAAAATACCCCCTGGCCTCCCAGCAGTGCAAGACACGCTTAACCTCTGCCTTTATACCCTGAATTTCTTAAATCTTACCGGCAGCCCACCATCCTCAGCAGCGACTCGTCATTTTGCAGCTCCACCTACTGCAGACACCCCCCGTCCACCTGTCTACTATCGCTGCCTGCCTGACCTGACGTGGCGAGGACCTGCTGACCTGATCACTTGGGGACGGGGCTACGCTGCCATTCAACTAAAAGACAAGGTGCTCTGGGTGCCAGGAAGACACGTAAGACCTTTTCTTCCTAAATCACCACCACACACTTCCAGGGATGGCGATCGTCCGTCAGTCCCCAAATGAGGTACAGCTTGTGGAGGTTGCCTCCTGGCCTGACCTGGAGAACAGGCCTGGACACCCTCCACCATATGAGAACACAGAGGCTGTTTCCTGCCCCGACCAGGAAAACGGGGAAGGACACCCTCCACCGTATTCACCACCAGAAGGATGTCCCTTATTTCGAAGAAGACCTCCAGGTTATCCCCTGTCGCGGTGGCAGGAGTGTATGAAACCTTTTAGTTTTAGAACTTTTTCATATCATTATGTTATTTTTTCACTGTGTGGCATAGTTTTAGTATTGCTTACACTTTTTATACGCTGTGAAATTTCCCATCGTGCCTCTTATAAGTTACAGGAACCATTACATGTGCCTACTAGATCTCTCATACATAGGGTGAAAAGGTCAGCTGCTTCTCACAGTCTGCACACTCGAATGACATACAACCTGTGGATGCGTTTGGCAGAACAGGCAAACGTATCCAATTTTTGCCTAAGCGAAGCTGTGGACCTGAACATGTTATTAGGGAATTGTTTAATACCAGTTTGCACACCTCTTTCGGTTATTTTAAAAGACACCCAGCTAGCAATGTTTAAAAAAAGGAAGGAAGTTAATTACGGTGACTCTATGGTGTGGGGCCCTTTCACAAGACGGCTCCCAGCTGATGCCATGTCTCTCACCACACCCTTTGTAGCTAGTGGACCCAACGTTACATGTGCACGCATTCAAAATTGTACTGCTTCTCTCACACAATCCTGTATGCCCACGGGAATCTTTCCCGCCAACTGTTCCACCTACGAGAACATTTCCTATAACCGGGCTCACGTTCTGCTTCCTGCTGGTTGGTTTTTCACATGTGGTCAAAAAACTTTTAATTACATACCTGCTAATCTATCAGATACACGTTGCTGTCTGAGTCGCCTCACTGCGGTTCTACCAACCAAACAGGACCTCACTTCACGACCACAGAGGTCGGTAGTCCTTGATGAAACATGTGACAGCTCAATTAATCTTTTTAACGAGGCTGAATATCTTTCCCTTGCTACCTCTATAGTTGGTGTTCCGGCATTAGCAATGCATAACCACAGGACAGCCCATCGCATTGCCTGTTCCCTTGCAAAAACTATAAACATCACATCTGCAGCCATAGCTGCCTTGAATATGGAACAGGCAGAGATCAGACATGCTGTCTTAGACAACCGTGCTGCCATTGATTTTCTGTTACTGGTACATCATCTAGGCTGTGAATCTGTCAAAAACATGTGTTGTTTTAACCTGTCAGACACCTCTCACTTGGTTAAGCATCAGATCAGTTCCTTAAAGGAGTTGGCTTCCCAGATTCGAGAAGACGTCCTGCCAGCCTGGTGGGATGGTCTGTGGTCCTGGCTACCGGATGGCTCCTGGTTAAGAAGCATTTTTTCCTCCATTATATGTATTATAGTAGTGCTTGTGTCACTTTGCTGCTGCATTCAATGCCTACCCTCCCTCTTTCAGCTATTCAAAGGCCTTTTTTCCTCAGCTAGGAAGAACGTGCTTATCCACGAAACTAAGTCCCTTCTGGACGCTGAGGACGACCATGAGTTGGACAACAATTCGTTTGTAAAGGTGTTTGCTATAACCAGTGATGATGAAGAATCTGCATTTTGATATGTTTGCTTTCCTCCTTCTCATTTTAAAACAAAAATGAGGAGATGTTGAGACCCATTGCTATCTCTGTATATAGGACGGCCAAGGCTGTCTGGAAAATATAGGCCAAAGATGGATACTAACAAAAACATTCTTGATTAATTAGTGTGCCTTTCTGTACCAGCATTTATCTAGCAGTTAGCACTTCAAAGTAGCAGTTAGCACTTCAAAGACAGGAATGCGGAGCTGCTCACTTTCCTCCCTTCCCCCTCCCTATTCCTTATCTCTCTTCTCCTGCCGGGGGAAGAAGCAGCCCCCCTTGCACTTACCTCACTCTTTTGCCCAGAGACGAAGCTTTTTGCCACGCTGTATATTTATCATTGGATTATTTAGTCATGTGCTTGTTGATGTAATATTGTATACACCTTTCCTTTGTTTGGGACTAATAAAAAGGCTCTCCCGGGCATTGCTCGGGGCCAGAGTTCATCACAAGAAGGATTTGTCCGGTGTTTCTTCTTCCCATTCAGCTACAAGCATGAGCGGCCCATCAGAAGTGTGAAAAAGCCGCAGTTAGAGAAATTGGTATAGAAGGACTAGGACAATAGTGTTCCAATATTTGAGGGGATTAACATAATTCCCAAAGCATCAGAAGGCAAGACGAGAAGGGATGGATGTAAACTAATAAAATGGAGAAGCAATCTAGAACTAAGGAGAAATTTGAAAACAAATAACCAGTGGAACAGCTTGCCTTCAGAAGTTGTGGATACTCCATCACCGGAGGCTTTTAAGAAGAAATTGAACAGCCATTTGTCTGAAATAGTATAAGGTTTCCTGCTTGAATAGCGGATTAGATTAGACTAGACTTCACCTTTACTTTATAGAGAATTCGAGAGAAACAATGATCATATTTCATATCTTGTTTGACTATTGTCTAGGGCCTAAACTATAATTTACCCTTCTTCTGTCTCTTAAGTTATTTTCACAAATCATTACATAAAACTGAATGAACAATATTTCAATATTTTCTTACTACATTTCCTTGGATTGTCTTGACTGCACAGAAAGGCAAATACCTCAATTTGGAGACCACAATTCTATAGGACTGTTTTCTGTACCATGTGCCCTTCTCTCTGATCACCTTAAAAGAGATAGTTCAAGTTAAAATGTGTTTATGTTTCAAATTTTATTTAGAGAGACTTATGGCTTATAGTTCCATTTTAGTTTATTTTTAAATGATATTGGTATTTTCTTTTCTTTAAATGTGTTGTTTTATATGATGTCAGCATAATGTGATTTACTTGTTTGATGTTCTGTACAAACTGTTGATTATTTAATAAGCCTTGATAATAAAATTGTAACTTACTATGATTTACATAAATACTTCATCTGATACTATGAAAGCTATCTATAGCTTTCTTGTTTTTCAACACCATCTTTCTTCTATTCCTCTTTTTTGCTCTGTTTATGGAACATTTTGACTAATTAAATATTGCGCCTGTTAATAAAAATTAAAATTAAAAATTGTATAGTAATGAATAAGCTACTTGTAAAGCAAATTCTCAGAAAAGCTGTTCCTTTAACATTTTTAGTGTGTCCACCCAGATTGAAGATCTGGCCAAATGCCTAACCATTCTGCATTCAGCTTGGAGCAATGAAAAATGAGTCAAGGATCAAGTTCCAGATGCAAGGTACTATTATTTGCATCTGGACTAATTAGTTATTCCAGAACTACTGCAATTGTTAAGGAAAGAAAACTAATACCCTATCCCCAGAATGCATTTTCAAGATCCTATTTATTTTAAAATTATTTAGTTTCCAGTTTGAGCTTCAGTGCTTTCTAAAGTAAGGTAAGATGATGATGATGAGATGATAAAAATAATTTATCTTAGCAAACTAAATGCAAATCCAAAGCATATTATTTTTTATTTTAATGATATGATCAACAACCAACTGCTTTTTAACAATTGTTGAAATTAGCGATATGATATAAATATAGTACCAGTAGAAAAGAAGGCATTATTTTCTGTTAGATGATAGTTTTTTGCAATATTATATAAAATTCTTTTTGGCAGTATCAATAAATCATAGGATTGGAAATTTTATATTGGTGTCATAAGTTAATTATTGAACTTAGTAGAGATGCTCTGAGTATTTAGGATGAGTCCAATATCCAGTTTTCTGAATGTAAGCCCCACTGAAGGCAAATTTTCGCAATCCTGCAAAATTAGTCGTTTTGTGTAATATACTTTATATTATCTTAGGTTCTATATTGTAGATATTTTTTAATGAATGCCTTTCATTGCCAAATAGTTTTCTCTCTGAATAGAATTAAATGCTACACATGATCAAAATGACCGTGTCTGCTAAAAATGCAGTTTTGGAGCACATTTACATAAGCACTCTTTTCTTTTCAAGAAAAATGATCTGATTTTCCTCCCGAAGATTAAATAACAGGATTGAGAGTCTTTTCAGCAATTTTTTTACACATCTAAAAAAAAAAGAAGCTGATTATTTTTTTAAAGGATGATGCTAATTCTGATAAATGTAATACCTAATGCAAGCCATGTTCATCCCATTATCTTAAAACAGAAAAGCATAAAATATCTATGAATACTTCATAAAAATATGAGAAATAAGCAAGATCTGTGAAACTGCAAAACTTACGATTTTAGAAATCTGATATATCAGCCAGAAGAAAAAAATGCACAAGTATTTTCTATTTATTTATTTAGAATAGTTTTCCTTGTTTTCTCTCTCTATGTTTCTATGGAAGCTTACAATAGAAAAAGTTATAGCAAAATGAAATAGATTTTAAGATGAGGTAAATAAAAAAATTAGACACAGCTTTTTCAAGGCCTAATAATAGGAAGATAAGCTAGTTTAATTTAAATAATGAACTACTGCAATTTAATTTCAAAGTCGTAGACTTGAATAATCATTTAGCAATGTTCCATACAAAGTGGTATTCTGGGCTTTTTAACATGATGAAAAGTTAATGGCTTTTTTTTTTTATTAGCAGGAGCAGTAAGCAGTCATTGGATTTTGAATGCAAGTCAATATGTGGAAAAAACACTCCGTCCTTTACCTTTTGGTTTTGGCCATTGCAATAAACAATGTAGTATATGGACAAAACAGAAGGAAGGGACAAAGGTTAAGTCCTCTAGCAAGAAAAGACAATCTTCAGGGTAAATTCCTAGAATTTGATATAAGCATTATAAACGAAAAGGAAGTGCTATAGGTTGCATGAGAGATTCTCAGGGGAGAGTGATATGTTCCTTTATCTGCATTTTGCATCCTCACAAATCTAATGGAATTCTATATTTCCATCTTCAGTGTATTACAAAGGACATTGTTATTCTCTTTTGAATGTGCATCTCTTTCTAATGGCAGACATGATGCATCGAATATGCATTGAAAAACATATAGGGCCCACAATTATATTTTCAGAATGGTTTGGGAGACATTCAGCTGGTTTAGTAATCATATCATTTGATAAACATGGCTGTCATTGCCACTGGATTATTTTGAGCTGTTGGTCTAATAATATCTTAATATGTGGGGGAAATAATATAAAAGAATTATAGAATAGAAATTCCACCTGCCTACAATTGTGAATTATTTATATGTATTGAAGGTTATATAACAAATATTAAATGCTACATTTATGTGCTCTTTCTCACTAGGGAAGAGCATCATCATCTTGAATTTGTCACGTAAATGATCCATTCTATTCTGTAAATCAGAATTGTACAATTGCGAATTGTGAAACAGCTCTAAGCAAATTAAAAATGATGAATGTTCAACAGTGACACAAACTATTTCAGAAGGAGTTATTCCGTATAAATAGAAACTGGGCACGATCTGTTAGGAATGTTGTATTTGATATTTCAGATTCTGTATTCAGCAAGGGGATATTAAAATAGAATAGAATAATCCAGCATTCCAAGATATTGGGTGATGCTTAATGAGACTTTTCAAGGGGTGACAGTTTTGTTTCAAGTCTAAGAAGAGATGTATTGTGTACCAAGGAAAAATGAATTTTATGTTCTAAAACTTCCCTTATTCCATGCATTTACTTCCATGCATTTACTGCAGTTATTCTATTATATGAGAAAGAACCTCATTCTTTACATTAATGCAGAGTATAACTTATTAGCTTCTTCTTGATTGGAACTATATTATCTTATTAGCATGCTATTTAGTATTCTTCTGGTAGCAAATTATGTTTAGCCCTAGAAGATTTGATATATGATGGATGGGAAGAAATTTTACTGATGTCTAAAGGTGTTGTTTTTTTTCAAAAACGTAAGTGGACTTGCTTGGTTTTTTTTTTCTTTGAAAATATTTCGTTTTTCATCCAAGAAGCTTCTTCAGTTCTAACTGTCTGATGGAAAATGGAAAGATGTATATTCTTTGCAATCATATGGTCATTAGCACTCTCAATCAGAATGCAAATGGGTGTGGAACATTCTTGAGAATCTTATATTCCTTCATTCCCAAGAAAACCCATACTCGTTTGCACTCTGATTCAGGTGACTCTGAAGATACAGATAAACCCCCCAAGTAGCTTTGACAAATCTCAGAGAGCTAACAACCAATCCTCAGAACGTTAATGACTGGATGACCACAAAGAATAGAAATCCTTCTATTCTCCTACAGTCAGTTAGAACTGAACAAGCTTCTTGAATGAGAAGCAGAATGTTTTCAAAGAAAAAAAGTTGCTTTTAAAAAAAAATCATCTTTGTGATAACCATAATCTGAATGATTGAGAATCTCCATAGATAATTTTACTGATGTTTTATTGCACCAATTTGTATCACCTCTAACTGAGTGCATGGGGTTGAAAATTATTCTGCTTCACAAGTTGTCCATGCTTACATGTAAAACAACTGGCAATTTATACAGGTATGTAAATCCTGTTGTATATCAATGTCCTTTGAAGTTTCACAATAGTTGCCTTGATAGTGATGACTATGGAATCAAAATTATGAAAGCAGCTCCATTCCTTTTGTACATGCATCACAATGCTGTTTTTTTTAAAAAAAATAATGTATGACTTTTCTCAACCTGTCATTTCTAATCTTGTCCTTTTTAGATTCTGTCTGTTTTATTGACATCATCTTTGTTCTGGATAGTTCTGAAAGTGCAAAGGGTATTTTATTTGATAAGCAGAAAGAGTTTGCTATCCTCTTAAGTGATAAAGTCTTCCTCATGAAGCCCACCCGTGCTCTCAGATATGACATCAGACTGGCCATCATGCAGTTCAGTAGTACTGTCAGAATTGACTATCCTTTTTCAGTGTGGAGAAACTTGCAGATTTTTAAGCAAAAAGTCAATGAAATGAGCTACATTGGGCATGGCACCTATTCCTACTATGCTATTTCTAATGCAACTCAGCTGCTCAAAGCAGAAGGCCGTAAAACGGGCATCAAAGTGGTTTTGCTTATGACTGATGGTATTGACCATCCCAAAAGTCCTGACATTCAAGTTATATCAGAAAAGGCCAGAGCTCTTGGAATATCTTTCATTACCATTGGTTTATCTAATGATGTCAATCAAACCAAGCTGCATTTGATATCTGGTGATTCTCCAGGGAAGTCTGTATTCATTTTGAATGAGCCCAACCTTTCAGATAAAATAAGGAACCAGTTGGTAAGTCTTTTTAAAGTTTAATTCGTTTTAATTGTTGTTGAAGTTGCAAGACTTTAGAAAAAAGGGGGCATGATTTTAAGATTTTGCAAATAAACATACTATGGTATTTGTCAACACAGTATAGATATGCTAATTATAACTATTGCAGGTATACATTATCCTCAGTTTTAAAAAATGTAAAATATAAGGATGGACTATTTTTGAAAATAGTTCTAAGCAGCATTTGGACAGAGTTTCTTATTTACTATTTTATAACTTTTGCACACACAATTATATTGTTCTAATTTAGTTTTTAATTGTTTAAATTATTTACTTTAAATGGTATAATTATAAGAATGCAATTGATCAACTAATCATAATTAAATGCTATTATTTAATTGTTTTACTATAAACTTTCTAACCTATTTTTATTTATTAGTCATTTTGAGTATTATTTTATCAATCCAATTCATATCTGTTGTGTTTCTTATTCTAACATGACCACCAATCCTTATTGAAACGATTGTTTACTTATTTAGACCTCAGATAGTCCTTATGAAAGTTATAGCTGTCTGGAATCTACTGCCTCTCATTTCCAGTCCTTTCCTGCCCTCTTCTCTGCTCATCACCCAGCATTTCAGCATCACAATCTTCAGACATTCTTCAGTAACTTGTTGATGACACCCTACCAATGTCTGCTTGTTGGTAGACAAGACAAACTTCCAGTTCCTTGCTTCACTAACCATTATTGTCATGGTCAAGAATTAGGTCTACAATTCTTTAGAGGTTGTCCTATCTCAACTTTGATACATTTCAAAAGCAAGGGAATGCCAGAGAAGGAAGAAAATATGCTTCCACAGAATGAAACAAGAAAGCAGTCTCAGAGAAGGGCAGAATGGAAGATCAACATTATAGTAATAGTTTATGACACACATCCTTTACACTTCTAGTAGAAAAATATCCCAAATGTTGAATATTGTAAATAGAGTGAGTAGTGTTATGGCAGTATTTTTCTTTGACTCATCTTAGCACACCGTTTCAGGCCCATCATCAAAGACAGATACAAACTATAGGTTTTCCAAGAGCTAATTAGATCATTTGTTTTGTTTTCTCTGGTCATTCTCAGTTTTTGGAGTTCCTTTCTTTTTGAATCTTTTTTCTTGTTGGCAGAGATTCACTCTTTGGCTCTGCAAGCATTCCAGAGTTTTTATTTTGTCTACTTGGCCATCTTGTTTGCAACTCCCTTTTCCTTTTTGGTTTTTTTAAAAGATGCTGCTCCAGATGTATCTACTCTTGGCACTTTTTACCCTGCTGACATTAAAAGTAAAACTAGAAATCAACAGCTCCCTCTCCTTCTTTCATTGTTTCAGTGTTGCTTTTTTCTGCTCTGCTCTACCTACTGAAATAGCTTTTCTCTTCAGTCTGCTTCCTATAGAAACTTAGAATATTCCTTTCCTTCTTATTTTTTCCTGATCTCCAAAATAAAAAGGTGAATGATGCAGCCTTTCTACCATTGTATATAACTTTTCCTAATAAACCTTGCTTGTCCTTTGCAGCGGTGAAGATCTGCTTCTAGTTTGTTTGATTTGCACAGTACATTTTGCTAAGTATGAATCCAGTGAATAAAATGAAACATCCCAAAAGGATGCTCAACACAACAATTCCTCAATTTTGCAATCTCATTTCCTAAACTTTTCTATGAAAGAAATAAAAAAATCTTGGAGGTCAATCAGAACACAGTGATATCTCAATCAGTAATGATAGCCTATTACCTTCACTATCGGTTCAGTAGTGGGAGCTCCTGAACCGGTGCAAACTGGCATCATGCCACCTCTGATCTCAATGTATCTGAAACAAATCCAGTATGCTTCCAGTCCTTCCATGAATTGGATTTTATGTAGAAACTCCATGTATGCAAACTTCAGTTCAGAGAACAATAGGTTAAAATACCCATCTGCAGATTACCTATTTGTAGAGTTAAACCTAGTCAGGCCGATTCTAGCTGAATAGGTATGTTTTTACTTTCATTTACACAGTTAGTAGAAGGGCAAATGTCAGATTGTCACCTTAAATATATTTGAAGACCCAGATGGAATACCTGTTTGGCAACTAGGCATGTGTTTCAGCTGGCAGCTAGGCAGGTGTTGGAGCTGGCACTGTCCATGAGGACATTGGCGGACAAAAGTTTAAGTGGCAGCATATTCTTCCTAACAGTGGTGACATTTAATGATGATGAACTATTTTTCAAAAACTGCCAGTAGGCTGCATAAGCCTGCTAAATGGACCATGTGCTTTATGGCCCTGGTTTAGACCAGACCTGATATCATGCAATCATTGAACTGGAATGGAATTCACAACCAAAACATTTTATTCCACATTCAGCTATTATTACTATTAAGGGAATTCACAAGATTTTGCTACTTTTTTCAAAATGTGTTAGCCCTGCAAGGTTGCCTAAGAAGAAGCACAAAGAGGAGTACTAGCTTTCTATTTATTGTAAGGTTACATTAACCGAATCTTGCAAGGCTAAAATAATTTCTTTCCTCCTTTCCTTTTACTTTCTGGAAAACTAGGGAGGGTTCTTTTTGAAATGTTTCCCAGGCCCTCTTCCTTCTGTGGGTAGAGGTAACCTTTATATGCCATTTGCTCTCCTTCCTGTCTCCAAAGATCATCCCCACAGTATTATAGAATGATGAATGTAGTGTCCTAGTATTGCTCCATTGTGCAATATCAAAGGTTACGTAGGATTTGTGTCATGAAGCGACTACCTTAATTTCATAATTCTGCCTTCTTGCTTTCCCTATCAATGCAAAGGTGTTCATGCTGATTTCTCCTGTATCCCATATAAGGACAGTAATGTCATGTGAGAATGACCGTGAAGTCTATAACTTCAGCCAGGGCAATGATTGAAAAATAGCAATAGCATTTAGACATATATCCAGTGCTTTACAGCCTTCTCTAAGCAATTTACAGAGTAAGTCTTTTGCCCCCAACAATTTGGGTCCTCATTTTACCCACCTCGGAAGGATAGAAGGCTGAGTCAACCTTGAGCCTGGTTGGTGAGATTTGAATTGCCAAATTGCAGGCAGCTGGTAGTCAGCAGAAGTAGTCTATAGTACTGTACTCTAACTACTGTGCCACCATGGCTCAGTGAAAAGAATCAGTTTAGCCTATAGCAGGAAATGGGCATCACAAATGTCTCAGAAAGAACCCTTACTAATTTCCTGGATGTAAAAGTGCCTGGGGTGGGAGAGAAATGTACTTTTAGACTTTCAAGATTCTGTTAATATAACCTTATAATAAACTAGTAGTTCTTCTGGGACATTCTTCTTGTCTGGACTATCTCACAAGGCCGACGGCACCTCATAAAATTTTCACTTTCTACAGCACGTTTCAGAAAGCTAAAGAAACACTGAATATTGTCACATATTAGGATTTGTTTAACCAAGGTTTATTGAATACATCCTTATTAGTTGATTTATTCACAGCAACATATAAATCACCTTTGGCTTAATGCAGTGAATTCACTGTGTAAACCCACTGATCCACAAACCACCCAATCATTTTTTAGTCTGTAAATTTTTTGCTGTTTGTTCAGGAATAAATGTGTTTTTAGCAAAAAAAACATGCAATAAGTTTTTCAGGTTTTTTTTTTAGTTATGCTGAGTTCTGTTTTTAATGCAGTCTGGATTTATACAACAATCTAAACTTAAAGTAAGATAGTCAGGTAGTGGCTCATCATCCAGCAAATCCATCCATTATCTGAGAAGTTCTATGAACCAAAATGCAAGCAGCATTAGCATAATTTGATGTATTGTTTGGAAGTTAGGAAATGAAGCAATTAGGTTTTTAAAAGCCAGATTTAGGGATTAGTGAATTGTGTGAACCCAACCACTGAGCTACATTAATGTTTAGCAAAGAACTTAGTGTAGTGTTATAAGCCACAATTAGCACTGAATTAGCATATTATGAAACCCAGTCATAATGTCTTATTTGGTAAGTGAAATCATGGTGTACAGTGAATTGTAAATCTAATATTATTATATTAATATAAATAAAATTAGAAATTATAACATTAAATGTAATAACAGTTTACTTGCTACATGGAATAAACAAAAGCAGATAGAGAGCAATTTTGTATGGCTGATCCTCCAGAATATCATACATAAACATAATACAAAAAATAAACAGGATATGATTAGATCAGAGAGGAGCACTAGACATAATACAAAATCAAAGTTCATAATAGAATTACTCAGGGGAGCATTAGAAGCTGTACAATCTACCAGCAAGACTTAAAAAATAAGAACTGTCATGAAAAATACCAAAATGAGATCAGTTGATGTACTTGTCCTTGAAAATCTAGAAACATCAAAGACCGGAAAAAATAAAAGATAGTTTTTAACTAGATGCAGCTTTTCCCATCAATTCAGCTCTGTGAGGGGAGGAATTGCTATTTCTATATATATTAAAAATTAGTTTTAAATATTTAAGATTATTTAGTCTGTTTATATGAGCAACCCTTTATTATCAAGATTAAATTGTTTCCTGCATAATTAAATGTTTCTGATGTAGAAAGAATTTAAAACAATAGATGCATAAGTAGGTAGCAACCTACATTATTTCTCAACAGATAGCTTTTTCTCTCTTTAAAACAAAATGCCAGGAACTGTTCTTCAAATATTCCCAGAATCAGATAGCAGAAAAGTAGGAAGAATCTGAATTCAAGTGGACCCATAGATAAAACTTTCAGGGTGCTTTTATTCTGAACTCTTAAATCCTGTTAGGAAAATGAAAATAAAATTAGAATATGAACAATAAAACCAAATTAAAGAAAAAATTAAAATTACATTAAATCAGTTATATAGTAACCATGTATACAATCACACCAGTTTATTCCATTAAACAAATATTCATGAGTAGATATTTTCCAAGCTTTTAGTATGGTTTGTTATGTTGCCATGAAAAGAAATGTCAACCATGCCTTTGGAGTTAATGTGGAACCAGTATCATTACAATTGGCAAAAGAGCCACTCTTGCATTAATTATTAATTTGTTAAATAATACTTTTTCCTGAATGGGCTAGCATTTACATGGAATAATAGAGTAACAGAATAACAGACTTGGAAGGGATCTTGGAGGTCTTCTAATCCAGCCCTCTGCTCAAGTAGAAAACCCCATATCATTTCAGACAAATGGTTATCCAATCTCTTCTTTAAAACCCCCAATGTTGGAATATCCACAACTTTTAAAAGCAAGTCATTCCATTGATTAATTGTTCTAACTGTCAAGAAATTTCTTCTTAGTTCTAGATTGGTTCACTCCTTGATTCTTGTCCTACCTTGTGTTTCGGGGAATAGTTTGATATCTTCTTTTTGTGACAGCTTCTTAGATATTAGAACACTGCTATCATCTCAACCCTAGTCCTTCTTTTCATTAAGCTAGACATACCTAATTCCCATAACTGTTCTTCGTATGTTTTAGCTTCCAGTTCCTTAATCATCTTTGATGCTTTTTTCTGCACTTTTTCTAGAGTCTAATCAACTTTTTTTATATTAAGATGACTAAAATGGGTGCAATATTCCAAGTGTAGTCTTACCAAAGCATTATAAAGTGGTATTAACACCATGTGATCTTGATTCTATCTCTCTGTTAATGCAGCCTAGAACTATGTTGGCCTTTTCGGTAGCTGCGACAAAGATAATTTTTTCATGTGTGCATGAAGATTGCTGATTACCTGGTCTTTATAGTATCTTGATTACTGTTTGCTAAATTCCTGTTTCAATGTAATAACCCTATTCATCCATATCATTCCCAGAAATTAAAATTAAATAAAAATAAAAATAAATGAGTGCATGATTCTATTTGCATGGAAACGTAGAATGGCAGGATGGTAAAATAAAGAACAGGAGCTGATGATTCAAACAAGAGATGATTATAAAAGAAATGCTCCCCCCAGAATTATTGAAAATCAGGCAGCATGCAAGTTTAATACATTATTGTGATTATTGCCCTTTTCTTCATTATCTTATCTTTTTATTGTCTTTTATTAATGTTTATTACATTTCAATAAGCTTATCTAATAAGATTATTGTATCTGATTTTATACACTCATGGCAAAAGTGCTATGCCTATGTTTAATAAGTTAATCAATTTTTTTTAAAGTCTAAGTTAGCAATCAGTGAACAAAGTATCATGTTAAACTAATCTATTATTTCTTCTATTTTTTCAGGCCACTTTATTTGAAGAGAGGGTAAGTGGGAGAAGTTTTATGAATATGCAGTGGATTTCCTTTTTTGTATAATGTGTACATTATGCTACCTAGAAATATTTTCTTTGACTTACTTATTCCATTCAAGTAAAAATATAATATTTTACAGCCTCTTCCCTCTTGCTTAAAGTTATCATTATTCACTTGCGAAGAGTTAATCAACTGAAACCACCATGCAATGCATCTTTGAAGAAATTCAGCAGTTTAAAATTTTTCAAGTAATTTTATCTTTGAGGTGGCAATCTGAGCTTTGAACCAAAAGAGTGAATGCACAAGTGGGAGAAATGAACAGTTCTCAGAAGCTTGAATTCCACAGATAAAGCCCTACAAAGTAAAAATACTTCTGTGTTATGAATAATTTAGTAGTTCAGGAATGTACAGCTGTTTTTTGTTTATGA
The DNA here is from genome assembly GCF_051295495.1 of Thamnophis sirtalis. Taxonomy (NCBI): domain Eukaryota; kingdom Metazoa; phylum Chordata; class Lepidosauria; order Squamata; family Natricidae; genus Thamnophis; species Thamnophis sirtalis. Next base: position 33,045,332 of record NW_028261384.1, on the reverse strand, counting down.
TTCTGCCTGCTTGTACAATAGGTTGAAAGGCAAACTAAATATAATATGTTGGCTGTAGAATCAAGTCACTTTTTCTTTGAAGAGGTGAAGATAGGATTTCAGCTGCAAGATAGTTGATATACTGGCCTTATATTTGAAGGGACATCATGAGCATTGGCAAGAAGGTTAAGTCATATATGACATCATAGCACATATGACACTGTTATGACTTCTATTGATACCTACAAAAAGATCATTTTATGTATTCTGTTCAACTATTTGGTTAGGAATGGTTTGGTCTAGCATAGTATCTAAAGCCAGCCATTATGATTGGTAAACTATGATTGATGTCTTTCTTCCTCAAATAAATAATGCTATATGTAGTCTATACATCAAACCTTAGCTAAACTATGATGTAGACCTAGGGTTTAATCCAGGAGTATAGCATTAACTTGTTACATGATAGATGAGTTAGAATGATTAATCATAATTTGTAGCAGGAGTTTATTTACCTAAATCTAGCATTACATGTTATCTGAAGCTAGAGAAGGCTTTAGTCTCTCCTTCCAACCTCCAGATGTAGAGGCAAGAGCACCTGGGATTATTCCAATCACAACATCTCAGTTGATTCCGGCTCTTCTGGTTCTTCAACACTGTTTCCCATAGTTTGTTTTTAATATGAATTGGATTACTGTAATGCATGAGGTTGCTCTTGTAGAGTATCCAAAAAGTTTAACTGGTGCAGAATTCAGCTCCATGAACGGTTTTGTGTGCCTATAGGATGGCACAGGTTATATCTCTATTCTGGGACCTGCACTGGCTGCTGATCTGCTTCCAGGTACAATTCAAGATTCTGGCTTTGAGCTTTAAAAATCTACATGGCCAGACTTTTTAAGGATTGCCTCTTGCCAATCATATCTTGTCCCATCGGGTCCTGTAGGAGGAATATATTGTGAGTCTTGTCTCCTAAAGAATTTCATCTGATGGGACCCAGATGGTGTGCCTTTTCTGTTGTGGCTCCCAAACCTTGGAACATTGTTCCCCCAAGGCAAGGTTAGCCCCAACCTGGTTAGCATTTTGGAAGGCCTTGAAAAGTGATTCAATCTTGGGCATCCACGTGGAAGCTGGTGATTATATTGTATCTAGATGTTCTTTGCCCACAAACTTGCCATTATTATTATTATTATTTTAATTTTTAACAATTAGGAATTGTTTTAATTTCTGACAGTATGTTGTTCAGCGTCACATATCCCAGCCATAGTGTTGAATAAATAAATACAGTTTCTGCAGCCTGTTTTGAATAAAGGGAAATAAGTAATACCTGTAAACCTATTTGTACAGGATTGTTTCCTAAGTGAATTCAGATTTGGTAATTTCAAATTGCCTTCTTCATTTCCAATACCAATTTATTTATGTTTCTATGTTTCCTAAAATTTCTAGTGTGGAAAGAGCTGTGAATGTCAAAAAGGCGACCAAGGGCCCCCAGGACCACCTGTAAGTGTGTAGCATAATAAGAAATGTGAGATTTTCTCTACTTATAGCTCATGAGAGTAAATGATAATCTCAAAAAGCTTTAAGGATAATATATTGATATTTGAAAATAGATAAGAAAGGAAAGAATCAACAAAGAACAAAACATAAAATCTGTCCAGAAGATAGATTTAAATTTCAATTGTGTAAAATTTTTAAAAGAGTTAGTTTGGTGAAGAGGTGGAGATATCTGGTTACAAACTGGGATATTGTGAGTTCTAGCTTCATCCTAGGCACAAAGGCAATTGGGTGACTTTGGCCAGTCACTTTCTCTCAGCCCTAGGAAGAAGGCAATGACACGCCACTTCTGAAAAAACCTGCCAAGAAAACCACAGGGAGTTGTCCAGGCAGTCTCTGAAAATCAGATATAATTAAATGGAAGGGGAAAAAAGCTTCCTAACAGAAGCTTTACTATTACACATGGGCATTGCTAAGCTCACGATTAACATATAAACACTGCACAGAAGAGCCAATTTTGCGTAGTTTATGCATACATTCAAGCATGAGTGTTCAGTCTGGACACTTACTAGAACATGAGTATTCTGGGACTATTTTGTGAAAAACCAAGTTTTTGGCTATAGCCTTGGCAGCAGTATCTCATGGGACATATAAAAAAAAAGAAAACTGAGCTGGTGCAAAAACTATGCAAAGGAAGAAGGAAGAAAAGGATGAGATACAGTACTACCATATATACTCTGTAGCACCTATCCAAATTTTATTTCTGGATTTCGATTGAAACTATAGTGTGCCTTGAACAGTTTAGCAGAAATTCTGCAACAGCTAAAATCAATGGTAAATACAAAGCTGAAATTCACTTTCATGCATTAGTACAATCGATAAGTCACATGTTTCACTTTAGCCAAATTATATTTGATATGTATAATAATTATACTATTAATGATTGCTTATTACGGGTAGTAATAGTAGTAATAACAACTCTAGTAGTAAACAAGTTGTTAGTTGCTTTCAGATTGTCATTTATATTGGTTTCAACCTTTAAAGTAGGAATATGCAACTTCTGTTGGATTGAGGGCCAAACCATGCTTTGCGCAGTTTGTCAAGAGCCACAGTCCAAAAGGGAGGACATGATTTGAGAGTTTCATTGATATCTTTATTATCTCCAAGGAATGAAGCACAATTTTTCCTCATAACTCCCTGAATGCAAAGAGCCAAAATTCTTTGGCTCTATCATTCTGCACCACAAATCATCACTCAAAACGATTCCAAAGGCACAGTTCAAGATCATGACACTCATTCTGACACAGCAACAGCTAAACATAATTCCTGAGTGAGTTTGTGAGAAACAAAGACAAAGGATTTCCCCAATAAATTCAATAAATGGATCCCCACAAGCAGCAGCATCTTCTAAAGAGCTTCAGCTGCAAACCTTAAGATTATAGAGGCAGTTATTTCATAACATTATAACTGTCTTTGGATTTTAAACTTTGGTATCCTGTTTAGCTATTATCTGTCTTGATATTTTGTTGGACAAGTGGTGGTGGTTGTTTTCCAACCACATGGAAAAAGCCAATGTATTATATGATGTTTCTATTCTATATAGTTTTTAGTTGGTTTCTTTAATCACTGGTCACTTTGCCAGTCAGAAATACTTTAAATTGCATTGAGTGCATATATTCAGTATATAATGTATAAAGTTTTCTTGTTTCTTAAGGGTGGCCATGGAGGAAGAGGGGATAAAGGTGAACAAGGACCCAAGGGACAAAAGGTAAATCCAAATGGGAATTTCTTAAAAACACACATTCTTTGTTGAGAAGTTACATATCAGTCCTACATCCTATGTAATTTTTGAATGTTTACCAGTATTTCATGGTGCGTTCACTTTCATGTTTTCCATGGAATACATCAACTATTACAATTTTTCTAAAATATTTCTTCTCCCATGATTAGGAGTCAACTCAGTGCTTATTGGGTTTTGGTTTACATTACAATTAGGGTTCCACGTTTGTGAGTTCAAATAATCTGGTCCTTTAATAATTCTGGCTTGATATCTGCTAGAATAAAATTCATCTTCAAAGTTAGACGTTCTAAGAAGAAAAACAAAATCAGTATGGCCACCCAAATGGCTCTTCAGGGAACGCTCCAAGCATTTTTTTAAATGAAGGATTCCTCATTAGTCGGAAAATATAAACATGATTGTGGGAAAGATGTACTTGTTATCATTCCATTGTGGAATGATCAGTACACGTTTTTGGATCTTGGTCAATACATTTCAATAAAATCATTATCAAAGTTGGATTCTATACTTGGTTAAATGTAGCATATGTGAGCCAATACAAAGACAATTTTTAATTAATTTCTATCTTTCTTTTCCAGGGCGAGGCTGAGAAAGGAGAACCTGGTGAAAAAGGTTCAGAGGTACATGGATAATTAAATGGTCATTAGCTAAAAGCCCATCTATATAATGAACTGTCAGTTCTTGAAAAAGATGCTTTCTGATTAGTATCTTTTCTGCCAGCTTGTTATTTGATGCCATTGGTTCATTGCTCCAGTTTCACAATGGGTTTTTTGAAAGAAGAGATATTCTATTTCTTTTACTTGACTAAGGAATCGTAGGTGGGCAGAAAGGGAACAAATTATGCAAACTCTTCTCCAGTGCAATTGCAACCTGTCTTTTTTATATATGTGATATCATATGCATATGGGAAAGAGGTAGAATTGCTTTTTTGAGGAAGATGGGCAGACTCAAAATTTGATAGATAAATAAATAAAATATAAATAAACAGAGCTTTTATTGCAATGCTGCTTTTGATATTTCAACCAAAGTATCTACTATTGTAGATACCCTAGTAATTGCTTCACTTAATAGCTTTGATGTTAAAATAGGTAGAATGGTATCTACTCTTCTTCCAGTTTTGTTCTCCTAAAGTTAAGATAAGAAAAACTCATCAACATATTGCATGAGAATAGTGGAATCAGAGCGGAGAGACCCAGCTGCAAATTTTCATTCACATTAGGTGACTTATGACCAATCGTTATCTATCAACTTCCTCTTAGCATTTTAGGGGAAATGACATAGGAAGACAAATATGCACACTAGCCTTCCCAAATCTGGACACTCTCCAAAAATATTCACTTTGATATTTTCAGAATCCACAGGCAGGAAATCTACACATCTAGAGGACATGTCTGAAAAGTTGATATAACTATCTGTCAGGTATAAGGAAGATAATGAAGCATTCACTTATTAAGATAGGCAATGAAGAGTGTCTGTTCTTTTATTTTCTTGTATATGAACGCAAGTTGAAATGATCAGGAATATTTGCATATAAAAGCTATATGTGTAAAAGTGTATAAATCTTATTTTCTTGGCCATTTTTCTCCAAAATGTCCAACTACTTATTATTTTATTGATATTTCTAATAAAATATTCTTAATAAATAAAGTAAATTTTAATATTATTTTGTAACAGGGAAACCCTGGATATAAGGGAGAAAAGGTAAACTGGCTAAAATCTTATTCTCATAATTTGTACATATTGTAATTACATATTCAGAAATGCAGTACTTAAATATGAGTTTGTATATTTTTAAAGATAATGAAAATGGACAGCATAATTATTTGACTTTGTGGATCAAGATTTGGATTCAGAATTTAAACGTGTGTGTGTGTGTGTGTGTGTGTGTGTGTGTATGTGTATTCTCTTGAGTTTCCTGTAATGAGTAAATTGAATGATTTATATCTGTCTTACATAAATTAAAATTTATTCACAAAATATCATGATTAGTTTCATGACAATTTGTCATTATTGTATTTCAGAACCATAAATGTATAAAATAATTGAAATAGACAATATTTTTTTCAGGGTGACAGAGGAGAATGTGGAACACCAGGGTTAAAAGGAGACAGAGTAAGTTAAAATATTATTTTATTATTTTTTCTGTTTAAAATTGTTACTACTTGAAGAAAAGTGGGGATTTTTTTGTAATGAAAAAGGCAATATCAATAGTTGTTAAAGAATCCTGTGTGATGTGAAATTTCATATTCATATTGGTTTGTAGAATGCATAATTGATAATATAAATTTTCATTTAAAAAATCAAACCAAAAGCCAAAAAAAATAACATAATAAGGTTGACTAAAATAACTTCCAGTTCACTCTTATAGCATTCAAGATGAATTCAAGCATTCAAGTATTTCCAGAAACAGTGACACGTCTTCTTCAAGACTGAATTATTAAATACAGGATTCAGTATTATTAAATTTAGAACCACTGAAAAAGGGATAGTTGCTAGCCACACTTCATCCAACATACACAGGTTGTGCAAATTTTCTCATCAAATCCATTTTTATTATGATCATAGATCAGCATAAGGAAAATGGGCGACATTAATTAAAGAGCATAAAAGATACAAAATCTGACCTGATTTGACTGTACAACTTTTATATATTGATTAAAGGCGTGCAAACCTAACCTATTAAACCAAGGGAAACACATCTTTTAATTATTAAAAAAAAAACAGTTTTAAAATAAAAAGTTGTGATGACCATGGCTTTGGCTGGATAGGTGGATGGGCAGATGGATAGACGAATGGACCAATGGATGGATAGATGGTAGATAGATAAATAGATAGATGGGATGGGTGGATGGATGGATAGATGGATGGGTAAGTTGGTGGGTAGGTGGGTGGGTGGATGGATGGATGGATGGATGGATGGATGGATGGATGGAACTCAGAGGCAGTTTATGTTTCCTCCTGTTCTCTGGCAATTACAGCACTGTGCTTATGTGTCCTCTAAAAAGAAAAGGGTAAAGCACCTACTTGTTTTATTTTTATTTATTTATTGAGCTTTTATGCTTCTCCAGTCTTAATTACCTTTTTCAAATGTTTCTTCTGATTCCCCCAGAGGACAATCTGACCTTGAAATAGCTAAGCAGGCTTTGATAAGAGACCTCCAAGGAATTTCAGAGCTATAAATTAGAACAGGAAGTTTAAACAATTAGAAAACAAATATGTTTTCACCTAATTGCTAGAAGAACAATTTAATGTGAATGACACTTTATTTTTAAAGCTTTGGTGTATGGAAGTTGATCATATTATAAATATACAAAATACAATATCAATAGAAAAAAGTATATGTAGCTCAGGTTTGAACTGTAGATCCTTGGTGCACTCTGAGTTTGGTGCTCTGAATATCCTGTATTGTATTGAAATGTCTGCAACCATCATCAGAAAGCACCAAGGATTCCACAGTACTACACTGCATTAATTAACATGTACACCCAGAAAAATAATTGTGCGCCTAGTTTAAAAAAATGGACAATATGCAACTCCACAGAAAATAAGAGTTCTAATGTAATTCTCATCTTGGTATATATAACATGACAAATGTAACTTCTCAAGCCACTTAATACTTTAACATTCTTTTTGGACATTGTCTTTTGCCAATAGCTGGCAACATGATTCCTTGGTGAGAGGCTGCACCTAATAACCATTGCTTCCTGCCTGAACAGGGGGTTAGACTCGAAGACCTCCACGGTCCCTTCCAACTCAGTTATTCTATTCTATTGTTTTCTATTCTATTGTGGACAAAAAATGTTTAATTTGGTAAACAGGAACCCATATGATCCATAAAGTTTTTAGCACATTATTGTCACATTGTCTATTGACGCTGAGAGCATCTATTCTAAAGCCATAGTAGAGGATAAAGTGAAATATGTATGTGTCTCTATGTGTGTCCCCTTAAAGAGAAAATCCGAATTACAGAGCAGCTGGTGGAAAAAAGGGAAACCATATGTTTGGATTGTGGATATGTAAGGAAACAGCTTTGTCTGGGCATTCAGATTTTTGTCAGGGCAAAGAATAAAATGGCCTGGAACATCTGTAAAGGATTAAAAAGCCATAATAGATTAGGCATTCAAAAAAATTTCTGAGTCATCCAGAATTCTCATCACCCACAAGTTTCCCACTTGCAAGAAAAAGATGAAAAGGGTTTGCCAAAATGACTTTTTTTTCCACCAAGAGAAAGGCAGAAATTATGCTAGTGGGAAATAACCAGACATGTAGCAGGAACATCGAGGAAAATATTAAGGGAATAGTTCCAATCTTCAAGAACCCATTTAGAGTTGGGACAGATCATCATTACAATATAATGGCTCTACTGTTATATGCCCTTTCTTTGTATTTAGATAATTCATTACTGATGTTTCCCTTTGTCCATAATTTTGGGCTTCCCCAAAGAACACTTGGAATCCCAGTTTTCATAATAGCTTAACAGATGACTACTACATGGTGAATACAGAATCTGACATGGACTATTTGTACAGATTTTCAGAGAACAAGTTGTGTATGGTTAAATTAAAGGAGCCGCTTATGCTTGTCAGATAAAGAAAAAACTGTGTACTCATTTCCAGGACCCAAGCAAACTATCCTAATGAATTTTACACTCTCTTCTCTCTCTTTTTCCATATTAAATACTCCCCCCTTGACTTAATTCACTTTTTATTTGAATTCCTGAAATTAAATTTTGTACATGTAAATTTTGTACATTTTTGCGCATGTAAAACATTATTGATGTTGAAAGGATGTTACAGATAGTAACATAGAATGAAAGCCAATGTTTTTTTTAAAATCATAAATCTGAAATATAGTCAGGCTGAAATATCACATAACTTCTATTGCTTGAAATATTTAATTGGTTTTATACATGTGTTTTAAATTTCAGGAAACTAATGCATTGTTAGACATTGTGTGATTTTGTGATTGCGCAAAAATCACATAATGGTGGCAAAAGAAGTTGTTAATGTTTAACATATTGGTAAACTATCCATGGCAATTGGGACTGAAATTTCTGTTGCTTAGTAATGTGGTTGTAAAGTTTACCGTCAAATATCTGTGTTGCTTAGTAACAGCAATTCCGGTTGCTGTCATAAACCCAGGACCATGTGGGTCATTAAGCGAGAGTCTCAAGTGGCTGACTGCAACATGAAAAGAGGTGGGAGTATCAGGCCAGTAGGCCAGCCTGTGAGAGCTGCAGATGACAGTCATGGGAGAATGGATGGGAGTCAGAAGCTATAGACATGAGCAGATGCTGTAGAGCATGAACAACATGGGGTGCCATGGGCAGGGTGCTGTAGGTGAATGAGAAAGTGCCATTGCAGATACTATGGATTCACACATCCTGTGGATAAGGTGATGGATGCTGAGGTTGGGGTTGTCAAGAAGTGTCATAGCCAGATAGCCAGATAGCCAGATAGCCAGATAGCCAGATAGCCAGATAGCCAGATAGCCAGATAGCCAGATAGCCAGATAGCCAGATAGCCAGATAGCCAGATAGCCAGATAGCCAGATAGCCAGATAGCCAGATAGCCAGATAGCCAGATAATATGAAATAGGGCAAGTGAATGAGTGCCACAGACAGGTAAATGAAAAAGTGGCAGAAGAAACTTGTGAGCCATGGTGGCACAGTGATTAGAATGCAGTACTACAGGAGTTCAATTCTGAGTGGCTCAAGGTTGACTCAGCCTTCCATCCTTCTGAAGTCAGTAAAATGAGGACCCATATTGTTGGGACTATATGCTGACTCTGTAAACTGCTTAGAGAGAACTGTAAAGCACTGTGAAATCGGTATATAAGCTTTAAGTGCTATTGCTATTGATATCTTTAATGTTGGCTTCCTCATTGACTTTGCTTGTTGAAAGCCAGCAGAGAAGTCCATAAATGGCAATCATGTGACTTCAGGCCATTGCACCTTTTTTTTTTTTTTTGTTTTGAGCTGGTTGTGGGCCCAAACTGTGATGCTGTAAACATGAGAGGCTACTACAGGTACAGCTTTGTAAACCAGTCATAGGTTCCCCTTCATTAAGTCATAATTTTCAACAGTTGCTAAGAATGTCTGATAATAATCTAAGGATTATCTGTAATCCTTAGTTTACCCTCTTGTGACTGACAGTTAGAATTGCTATTTAGGCTTTTCAAAAAAATCTGGGAATATGAATGTCATAAAGATGTAGGAAATCTACTGAAAACAATATTACTTTCTCAGAAACCTAAAGGACATGGATATTACGTTGCTGAGTACAGGGGATCCAGGGGTGGTAGGTCAAAAAATTTAGGTTAGAAGCTATGGTCCATATGATTGATGGCCTTGTTTTTTTACTGATGTTGCCTGTAAGATGCATGTAAAACAGAACAGGGCACCATTTGCATGATTGTACCTGCCATCATGACTTTTTGACTGCAAATGCCACTCATTTAGTAGGCTAGGTAGCACCTGGAGGTGATGCCAAAAGGAGAACCATTTTCAGTATCTAGAGATGTTCACCTACAACATTAGGAGGTTCAGTTAAAAATAGAAGGATGAAACAAATTTATCTGCTTTTCTTCCTTGCAAGCCTTTGTTTGAGCATGGTATTCATGCTAATTAACTAATTTATACTTTTGAGTATAGAATGCTTCTTTTGCTAAATATCAGAATAGTAAGTGATGAAATATATCAGAAACACTGTAGAAATACCCAATATTCATATAACATGATTTCATAGATGATAGCTGAAAACTGATAATATTAAAAAGATCAACACTGAGAAAGATTGTAAAATTATCCTCTAATGAAGATATAATGCTCTGTTGCAGAATGATTTAAAAAGCATTGTTTAAACCAGAACTCACTATTAACACATCCATTTTTATTATTTTATTTGAACAGGGGCTAGATGGCCCTTCTGGCCCCAAAGGACCCAGAGGCCCTCAGGTAAGTTTCTTAAATTCTACAAACCATTTCATTAACGTTTGTATTAAAAATAATATTTTGTCCTAATTCTGAATATTGAATATGCACCTGTTTTCTTTTAAGTAAGCAGTGGTTCAGGGGTAATTTTGGCCTGAGCAAAATATGTTAGAAGGAATATTTATCCTTTTAAAAAAATTAACTATGGTTCACAGGGGTTCACAACCCCTACTGATTCACAACCAGCACTGATTCGTGGGATTTTAAGAATCAGGCTGCACAAACAGTGGGTGAGCAAGCAAATCTTCTTCTGCCTTGTGTGGGATCTAGGCTGCATCCAGAACCATCTCCCTCCTACCCTCCTGATCCATGGAAAAATTGTCTTTCACAAAACCAATCCTTGGTCTCAGAAAGATTGGGGACCACTATCATATAAGATCTGGGAATTTAAAGATTTTTGTTAATAATTTCATGATAGATCATTGATAGTTTCATGAAGCTGTCACTGATATTTTTATATTGTAAATTGAATTCTTCTGATATCAATTTTTCCTCATAAAAACTGGCTTGATTCCAACACTTGCTCAATATATAAAAAAGGAGACAGATGAGATCCTGCTAAGTATTGTCCATGTGCTCTCTGTAATTAGCAAACAAAATGCTAGCACAAATTGCAGTACTGGAGGTATTCTAAGAACATTATAGCTCCAGTACAACATCATTTAAGGATAGATATTTACAATAAAATCAGTCCTAACATTTGTTTTTCGGTTTATTTATTCAATTTGTATGGCTGCTTATCTCAAACAAGTGGCTTTAGGTGGCAAATAATCATAAAAGTAATTAAAAATCTAGTAACAATCACAATACTAAAACTTAAATAGTCATAGCAACCAAGAACAATATTACAGTTCATAACCATAGCCAGTAAATGGATCCCTTTACACACATAGGATTCCAAATCCAGAACTTCAAGACCTTACAAAAGGCCAACAGGATGTTCTAGAGGCAAGTGCTATGGCAGAAAAGGCATGCCAACTAATATCCTTGGCTGACAACTGTTGAACTGTAACATGCCATTTTGCCACCCTGGATTAAAGAAGTAGATTTAATCCAGGGTGGCCATTTTGCCACCCTGGATTAAACTGGGAGATGATGCTTCACTAGATAACTTCGTCCCAATCTATGGAGGGCTTTAAAGATGACAATCAGCAACTTGAATTGCACTCAGAATCACACTGGCAACCAATGCAGGTCACAAAGTGTTACATGTGCCAGGTGACCAATACATTTACTCCACCAGCTGAAACTTCTAAATGTTCTTCAAGGACAACCCCATGCATTGGGGATGGGAGAACATGTGAGCATGAGTGACAAGGAGCAGACCTTCCTGATCCAGGAATGGGCACAACTAGTGCACCACCCAAAGGTGTGCAAAGGTTATCATGGTTACCACCCATTCTTCGAGCATTTCAGATTAAATTACGTATCACATATTACAGCATTACATATTATATTAACTATGGCATCATTTAGCAGAGAAATATTATAAACTTGCAAGTGATGCTCTTAAGTTACTGTAATAGAAAACACTGGTTTTTCAGGTCAGTTTAAATATTAAAATGCAGCAAACATTCTAGAGAGTGAATGCGAAGCAATCCTTTTTTATAATCCTTTTTAAAATTAAACATTAAAATATCAATTCCCCCAAAAAAGAAAAAAAACCCAAACCCCAAATGAAACAAAACTACAAAAAAGTGCATAAAAAGAAAACAAAACAAAACAGACATATATATCAATTGTCTCCCCCCCACCTATTGAATACTGCTAAATATATTTCAGAAATAACAACTTCTCCTCCCTTGTAAAGCAGGCACACAATTTATAAATTTGTACAATACTGTTTACCCAAACTCACTTAGCCTGATGTCGATCCACTATATGGGAACATTCAGGTAAAAATGTGAAAGACATTTAGAAATTATTTGAACCGTCAATAACTTGCCTTTATGCCCTGGAGCTGTATCTAATCTTAAAATTGTTTAAAAAATGAAACTTTTAAAAAATTGTGTTTGGCTTGAGTTTCATGGAGGTATCTGGCTAATGTTCCCAGATACTTGAATGCTGGGTGCATTCCAGTGTCATAGCATAAGACTTTTTTTGTTCTAGAAACTCAATAACTGAGAGCACTGTAATGCTGCCTTCTTAAATATGCACAGATTTTTGTCCCTGTTTTTATTTTTAATAGCTATCAATCTCTGACTTGTCATTTATTCATATTCAGTATTCTGCTCTACAATCCTTAGCTTGAAGTAATACTGTGAGAACATTTTTGTCTTCTCAGTGGAATTGCTAGCTTCTCTCCCTGCCAATTCTTTAGCCTTTAGTACAAAAAATATCTAGCATTTCTCTATATTTATTCTTTTCTGTTTAAGATAGATTCCCATGGGTAGAGAATTGTTTTGCTACTGAACATTTAATTGATTTGTATTTTATTTTTCGGATGTTTTGGACTTCAAAACTCTCCAGGTCAACCAACTGTACCAGTTGGAACAACATTGGAGAAACGTATGACTCTAAGGCATTATTTTTCTAGATTGTCATCCTAGCATTCTTGACCATGACCTCTAATCTCATGTTTTTGTGATTTGAAATAACAAACAGGATGTCTTTTTTGTGGGATTTGAATATAAAAGCCTGATATTTTCAAATAAAATTCCCAATCATATTTTATATTATTACCTGGAAATTGTGCAACTGTAATTTTGAAATTTTGTTGCTGAATATTGGTGACATGACCAAATAATGGTGTAAACAATGGATCCTGTTTTTTGGTCTTGTTCACTGTTTAAAACCACCACTCTAATAATTCCAGAGAAACAATGAAATAACTCATTGGTTGTGTTATAGGGTGGGTGTTGTATGTTTCTAGGTGTGAGTAATAACTTTTGATCTACTGCTGCTGATATTGTTTTAAAGCATCTGACACTGTTAGGGCAACACATTTTTAAGAGTTTGTTCATAAAGAATAATTATATGTAGGCCTCCATATGTTGCTTCTCACTGCAATGCAGCAGGTTAGTAATTGCTTTAATCTAATAATCTAAATAATTAAATTATTTTTTCCGTCATTATTGTTGGGGGAAAAGTCCCTTATGACCATTTCCTAGAGGCCTGTATATTAGTTTTGTTTCCCAACTCTGGCATTTATTTTATAGTCATTTGGTTTTCGTCTGTATTTCTCAAATTTGGCAGTTTTAAGAGATGGATTTCATACATCCTGCTGGACAATTCTGGGAGTTAATATTCACACACCATAAAATTGCCATGTTTGAAAAACACTGCCTCATACATTTATTGTCTCCTCAGTTAAACAAGAAATTAAATGTATTTTTGTAGCCAGATCTTTAAATGTTAATAATTTTAGTATTTTAAATTTTTTAAATGACTTTACATTTTTATATTTTGTTTCTTAATATTACACAACTTTTGGGCACAACTTTTAATATTTGTGCCCTACATATAAAAGTTTGAGCATTCTCAATGAAAAAACAGTTTATAAGGCAACTAGGTTTAGGTTTAGGTTTAGGTAGTTTATTTATATGCCGCCCTTTTCCCTGGGGGGGACTCAGGGCGGCTCACAGTTCAGAAGGAAGGGAGGACAAACAGATTAAACACATAAGACAGTACATCGCTAAAAGCACAACATTCATACAATTCGGGTGGGGTTGAGGTCTTTAGCCCCAGGCCTGTCAGGACAGCCAGGTTTTAAGGGCTATGCGGAAGGTCTGGAGGGTGGTGAGGGTACGAATCTCCATGGGGAGTTCGTTCCATAGGGTCGGAGCTGCCACCGAGAAGGCTCTCCTCCGCGTGGTTGCCAGTCGACATTGACCGGCTGATGGAACTACTCAATATACAGTTAAAAAAAGAGAAAGATGGCCTCACGTTGGGAAAAATAAATATATTTTTAAACCATTTTCTATACATGTCTGCAACAGTAACTTCTTTTTCTTCACTCTTTCATAAACTGGATATTTAAGTTTAATTAAAGTCCACCAGAATGTGATTGTAAGATGTAATTTAATGAGCAACTAAATATGAAATGAAAAACAAATGCCGAGAATGCATCATTATTTCATAGAAATACCTCCTGTGCAATACTTGGCTTTTAATACGATCTTTATCCCAAATGTTTTCTTTATATCATATGACTTTATATGATTTTAACCACCTCGAAAATAATAGAATTTAAGCAGTTATTTTGAAAGGCTTAAGATGAGGTTATACAGTATGTCATGCTTATACTATATATGTTTTTGATTAATCCTTGTATGCTTTCCGGAATCATATGTAAAGGGACAGTTAATATAAATCAAATAAATAAATAAAATTCAGACAGCAGAAATAGAACAATAGGATAAAATCTATTTTATAATAACATGATTTCAATCATTCTGCACTTTTTTGTACTTCAAGACTCATGTTTGTTTGCTTGCAAGATGCCTTTGCTGCTATTACTGAAACAATGTACTTAATTCCATCTAGGGTATCTTAAGAAAAATACAGCTTCTGATGAGTAGAGCATGATTCACAAATGTAATAATAAATATATCTCCATTGATAGAAAATTTAATACCCTCACTTTTTTTTCACTAAAGGGTATTGGTGGCCCACCAGGTGATTCTGGCTCAAAAGGCATTCAAGGAAACAAGGTAAGGGATATATGATACCTTGTTTTACAAATACATGTTAGTCAAGCAGTCAGGTTCATAATTTTATTTTCTTTTTCAAAATGTTCTGTGACCAATGGATTGGTCTGATTTTATACACTTTTTTTCCTTTCTCCCTCCCTGATAAGCATTAAGTTGCTCCATATACCAAATGTAAAATGTAAAGAAAGAGAAAAAACAAATGCACATAAATAATATCCAGGGTTTCCAGATACACCAAGATCCCAGAGCGGGGAACAAAGCCAAATCATAAGAGATTTCCAGACTATTTGAAGGATGTACATATTTCTATGAAGATGCTGTTCCAGGGGGCAAATGCTATGATAGAAAGGCATACTTTCTTGATTCCATGAGGGGACAGAGCCAAGAGCACACCCACTCTGCCTAATTATATGGGAGAGGCAAAAATAATAGGGACCAATTCTTGTACTCGTGCAATACTTTTCTCAATATCTCAGATTAAAATGTAAACGAGATGTAAAAGAGTTAGGCATGTTACCTGTAGAGGGGAAAACACTTCTTGAGAAATCTTTTCATAGTTCAAATGTTATGGATAATTGTTATATCAAATTAATTTGGGAAAACAAAATTATGGCTGTTGCTCTTTTTCTTTTTGCCAATCTATTCTTTCTAGTACACATTTATATAAATATTATCTGTGATACTTTACAAATCTATTCAAGTACTGAATAACAAGATGTTTATAAATGTGATGCTACTACTCCTGTTTTGCATTTGATTGTTAAAACATTGTGTTCATAATGAATGCAGCTTCTATTGCAGCATATGTGGGTGTTCTTGATGTGAAATATCTTGGCTTTATTTCTGAGGCAACCAGAACATTTGAGGACACAGAAACTTATTTAAAAATGTAGAATACATTTATGACTGTAAAGATTTTGGAATCTTGGTTTCTCTTCTGTGTTTTCCTTGCATTGACTATTTTCATCCTTGGTTGGTCATCTTTTTTATAGATGACCTCTATTATTTTAGAAAACAAATAAACAAGCAAATGTTTATGAGGATAAACGCCATGCATTAATGAATTTAGAGCTTTTAAATATAATTCGTTGGATTCAGCTGGAGGCACTTGCAACTGTGTAGAACAAGGCCTTTTTCCTCATGACAAGCCTTAGTCGTCTTCCCCCTCTAAATTGGTATATAGATGCCCACACACATTGGGACAGTTGTCATGAAGAGATACACATTTTAGCTTTTTTCCTAAGAATACATTGGGGAAACTGCTTCAAGAAATTGAGATCAAAGAATATTTAACATTTTTATTTTTGCTCAGCATTACAAGACAAGATAGAAAGACCTTGTACATGGATTAGAGAATAAACAAAAGTATATGATATCATCAAGTGAATAAAATAATTGAAATGGAAATGGGATGGTCACATAGCAAGAAGAATTGATGGCGTATGAACCAAAGCAGTCATAGACTAGATTCCACTTGATAAAAAGCATCCACCAAGGAGACCTAAAGCAAGATGGACCAATGACATCAACAAGTATTGCGGGCCCAATTGGTAAAAGGAAGCTAAGGACCATATTGGTTGGAAAGATAAGAAAGAGGCCTTTATCCTGCAGTGGATAGACAATGGCTAAAATAATGATGATTTTTGCTTAACATTTTATTTTTGAAGGTAGAAAATGCATCATTAGAGAAGTAAATGCATAAATAAATACATATTAAGCTATGATTTGTTTTAACCTTAGTTTGAAAAATATATCATAAGATATTCAGAAAACATATGTCATAATTGGTTTCATTGATTCACATAAATTCATGAAACAACAGTGGAAATTGCCAAGTGATGAAGAAAAAGGATAATAGGATAAAATATTTCACAAAATTCGTAAGCCTTATGAATTATGTATTTGTATTATATCTGTGAAAGCACTGGAAATAGAAATATACAAAAAGAGGAAAAAGAAGGAAAGTTTTCCAAAGACTTCCAAACATATAAAGAGGTTTCAACCTGAAATGATGTTAAAAGATGCTAACAGGCAGGTATTAACTGAAGACCAAAGAAAGATGGAAAGAATACACTGAAATATTTACACTAAGACAGCAGCATCCAAAATAATTCTAGCATGACAAAAGGAAGTTAGATAAGCACTCTAAAAGTTACTATATTGGAAACTACAGGAACTGGTAGAATAACTACAAAAATATGCCAAGTAACAGAAGAATCAGTACAGTTATAACTCTACCATTCTTGCAAATTTGGAGAATGACACTGGCCCATAAATGGAAAGTGCTTAGTTTATCAATAACAAAGAAAGAAGATTTGATAGAACAAGTATTGCTTGACTCGCTTAAAACTCACAGCCTGTGCACAGCACACACTCTTCCAACCCTCTGCATCTTCCCTCTTCCTGGATTCACTCAAACGTTTTTAAAACTCACGGCCTGTGCACATACAAGATGTTTTTAAAACTCACAGCCTGTGCACACACACACAAAATTGGATTATGAAGAAGCAGGATAGAAAGACTATTCATGCATTTACCTTCTAATATTCAAAAAGACTCCCAAGAATCTAATGAATAGCCAAGAAAACTAACAAATAGAATATCTGAAGCCACTTATCTCCTGTAGCACAATATTATTAAAATATGGAGAAATTGTCATTTTTGAACAGAATAATTTTATCCTGAAACATTTGATTTAGAAAAGTGGTAATGTTAAGGCACATTACTTGAATAGTAGAGAAACTTTATAAAAGTCTTAACAGCTGTCATGGTGGAGTGGCTAGAATGCAGTATTGCAGGCAAACTCTGCCCACTTCCAGGAGTTCGATACTGATCAGCTAAAGATTGAGTCAGCCTTCCATTCTTCCAAGGTTGGTAAATTGAGGACCCAGATTATTAGAGAAAATATGCTGAGTCTATAAACCACTTAGAGCTATAAAGCACTGTGAAATGAAATGTAAGTAAGTGCTATTACTATTAATTACCCTGTTCAGTAGGTAGCAAATGAACCTTCTAGCATGGCGAATAAATTTGGTTCTAATGGACAAATCAAACGATGCCTAATTGATCCTCATTCTTAGTAAAGATTTTGCAAGACTTTATATTTAAAGAACTACATTGATTACTTTCTAGATTTGCAAATATATGAAGCAACAAAAGACATCTGTCTTAACTAGTTGCATTTTGGTATTCTTTAAATTTCTGATAAATTAATTCCTTGCTCCTGAAGAAATTATAAAGTAAAGTGAATCATTGTTTACAGTTAATAAATACCCATTCAACTAGAAAAGGTCAGCTCCGTTTTCATGTGAGTACTATGGCTGACAGATATTTAGCAGTCCCTCCAAATTTTGTTATCTTTATAGAAAGAACGTTCAACTATTCTTTTTAACTTTCCAGACACTTATGAATGAATTCTAAGTCTAGTAGTTATTTATATGATGAGTACTCTGTCCAAGTATATAAATAATAAGTCTGTTCTCAAGATAATGCCAGTGAGTGGAACAAGTCAGTTGCTATGGAAGAGCTTTCTCCAAGAAGATAATTAATTATTGGAGATTTGCAGAAGAAGATCTAGATGGTTTTTCAACTGAAGAACAAATATGGCACACATTGCCTGTGCTCAGATCTTCTGTTTATACATCCTAGTACTAGATAAAATAGTCATTTTATTATATATGTAGATTGTTAAAAAGCTAATCAGTCACAAGATAAATTGATAGCTTCTGATATTCTCCCTGAGTTACAGTCAGGAAAATTGATAGTTTATGGAGCAAAACATGCCCAATTCAGATGTATTTTTCTGTACTAACTTGCCTAATGTGCATGCCTCAGCATTATTAATATAGTTGCAGTATATGCTTTCTTTCTCCAACTTTGATATTTGCATTGTTGTTGAAACTTTTTTATGTTATTGATTGCTGTTGATTTTTAATGACAATTTTAATATATTTTTAAAAGACATGTACAATTTCAAGATGCCTTTGCATTAAATACTTTGTGTTATTTTTTTAAAATATAGTTTCTTGAAAATATAATTGCTTTGCAGGAAAAAAAAATCAAATTCTTCGTTAACCGAGAAATTTCAAGTATACATCCATTCAAATGACTTACTTTTAATATTCTATGAATTGATCTTTAAAACGAATCTATACATAGATTGTGCCTAAATAAATGTTTGCTTATCCTTACTTTATAATCCCACTGCTTAGAAATTGTGATTCTATTATTTAGATTAATCAAATGCCAATTTCAAATTTTAAAAAGGCTATGTTGTTAAAGTATTATTCTCTCTCTCTCTCTCTTTATCTAAGCATTTCTATGTTACTAAAATGTTGGTAACAGATGGCTACTGAATCTTGCACAGCAGTAATTAGAGTAAGGAGATACTAGTCAGTGTTTGAGGGTATGGGGATCAAGACCTGCAAATAAACATTTTTACGTAGTCAATGTTTTGAACTCAAAACTACAGTTTGAATTAGAAGTATATTTCAAGTTTCAACAGGTGTTTAGACAGTACTAGAAGTATTGGAACAGAATTTTGACTATCCCCCACAACAATGTTGTATTTGATGTTCACAATATTTCTGCAATGGTTGGAACTGTCCCAGAATCCATCCAGTAAGGTAGAATAAGTTGACATGAACTTAAAACTCAAATACATGCCTACTTAAATAAATCAGCAGGGTGTCATGATGAGTCATTTTATGAGATTTCTTAATTTTGATAACAATTTATGAATCCTATCATTATGGTTTGTAAACTTTTGATTTCATTTGATTTGATTGTTTAAGATTGATTGGTTATGTGCTATCATTTTCAATTCCCATTAAGCACATGGAGAAGACCTGAAAGAACAGGTAGGGGACACATCAACATAGTGTTTCTCTTATCTGTACTTTCAGGTCTTCGAATGGTAGACCTTATTGCCACTATAACTTAATCCATCCACCTTGTGGTACTCTTGTTTTCTTTCTTTCCATCTTCCCAAGCCTCATAACCTTTTTCAGAAAAATATATGATTTATAACTTAGCACTATAAATGATAAATAATTTTGTCTGGTAACCCTATCATTGCTGAAAGAAACCTTGTCCAGCCACAGAGAAATTGAATGATATAACTCAATATATATGTATTTTCATCTGTATATTAACTGAACATATGAAACTGATTATAAAAATATATCTAGTCAACAACATTAGAAGTTTTAAAACTGAACTTACTTACCATATTTAAAATAATACTATAGTTGATATTTTTGTTGCCTTTAAAATTATAGGCTTCTTTGTAGGAATCCTATCAGCATAGAAAACTTCGCCAAGATAATTAGAAGAAAGTAGACACATATTAGCATTGTTATTCTTGGCTTTTCTTCATTTCATGCTGATGGGAAAATGTTTTTTGTTGATAATTAACATCAAAGCATTAAGTTATCCCTCATCAAGAAGCATGGGAAACAGATTTATAATAAATTTATATTATTTTAATAAAATACCAGTATACAGATCAAAACTGATGGAAAATATTGACATATATTTTATTTTGAAAGGAAGTATTTAAAGGATGCAATGCTATGCTATACTGAAATTTAATTGATTCCACTACATGGTTTCTGCAAAAGTTCTTCTGTGTGTTGGTAGAATGTTAGGATACCTGTCATGAAAAATAACGAGGTTTGCATTTGCTCTCAGTATATACCATTGCAATGAGATCTGAGAAATGCAAATCTAATTATTAATCCTTAGATTGCAACACTAACTATATATTTTTCAATATAGTTGAAAAAGAACTGAATTGGTGTAGTGGTTAGATCAGATTAGAAACCAGGAGATTGTGAATTCTATTTCTGCCTTAGTCATAAAGCCAGCTGCGTGATCTCGAACCAATCTTTCTCAGCCTTAGAAGGCAGAGAGTAGCAAACCACTTCCAGGAATTAACAATAATTTGAAGATGTGTGTGCATGTGCATGTGTGCGTAAACATATATTTCCACTTACTTTCAAATAAACATATGGAAACAATTTCTCTCTTTTGACTCATTCACTTTAAGGAGATATTAAAGGGGTACTTAAATTGTTCTTATTGAAGAAATATGTTGTGTCCTATGTGGATTTTGCTATATTTTTGAGAACTTATTTTAGATAAATGGGAATTTTTATGAAATTGGCACGTCCTCTTTATAAATTTACCATATTATGTCACTTGAAAGATGGACAATTTGTTTCCAAAAGTTATCATGCATTCATGGTTGCTGATTTGCTTGCTGGTACAATTTCTGTTGTTTTTGCTTCTACTTCTTAAAGTAAAAGCTTTAATAAAGACTCTTTGTCCTAATTAATTGCTCCATGGAAAATAAACATATAACTGGAAATTGATGCTTAAAAACAATCCTTCAGAAAGGAAACATTTCCTGGAATGGGAAGATGTTAAAATATCAGACCACCTGTTAGTATTCAGTGAGGTACAGGAACAATTTATGAACAAGAACTAGAATCTGGAGCAGTGAGAAACCTTTGGGATATTAAGAACAGAGCTTTAATTAATTGATTTCCCTAAAATAGATACTATATTATCAATACAACACTAATAAAAGTATAAGGAAATATACTGAAAGGGATATGGCAAAATAAAACTAATAGATTGTTCAGAGAAAATTCTATCACCAAACTGGATTCACAAATCACCCTAATTGGGGGGAAAAACCCAACCCCTCACTTAATGTATGAGAACCATAGATATTTATAATTGCAAAAGATAATTGTAGTTTAACATGCATTACATTGTTTTTTTCACACCGGGTTTTGCATACTACGTATGCATTCTTTCATAATATATGCATTCTTTCATAATATAATATCCTGTCACATGAAATCATATGTATGTATATGTATATGTATATGTATACGTATACGTATATATATACATGTATGTATTCGGGTCTTTTCCTGTGTAAGATTGAGAGTATCTTGGCGATGTTTCAACAAGGTCCCATTCACCATCTTCAGGGTGATACCTTTGGCTTTGTGCTTGTGCGAGCAAAGTGTGATCGGAGCTGCTGTCTTTCTATAAATATTGGTGGGGAGGTGTGGAGTGTTGGCTTTGTTGCTGTAAGTGGATTGGTTGGCTATGTTGTTACTTCTTGATTAGTTGATGCAGTTGATCAGGGACATGCAGTCAGGGGAGGTGGGGCCTCACCATTGTCATGAGGAAAAGAAAAGAATTTTAAAATGATTAAAAAGGCCAAGGTAGTTGCTGCCAGACTCCAGAGTCACAGTGACTCTGAATCTGCTTAATGCTAACTGTAGGGGGAGGCGAGAGAACTATGGGCCTCCTTTGCATAAGGAATTTTTCACCTTTTAACCCTTAATCAGAGTTAAGCAAGGGTTAAAAGGCAAAAAATTCCTTATGCAAAGGAGGCACGTGATTCTCCTACCTCCTGATCTGATCTGCTTTGCCTAAGTAAGTTGCTTTTTTATTTAATTTTTTACATTTTCATCATGGTGGGCAGACAAAATGAGAGTTGAAACAGCTGGAAAAGGTATGTGGATCAGATGGAGGGAGGGAAGGGATTCAAAATGATTGTAATTTAATTTGTATTTTTTATTGTGAGGAATTTGTCTGTTTGTGTGTGTGTGTGTGCGTGTGTTTCTTTCGGGGGGTAAGGTGGCGGAGCGCAGCAGCTGCAGGGATGTTCTCACCACTGTGTCCAACAGGGCAGGCGTCTCATGTTTATGTCCACCATAAACGTGAGACGCCTGGCCTGTTGGACACAGCGCTGGTGGGGGGAGGAATGGGCTGGGTGGGCTGGCTGGCTGGCTGGGGATGGGGGATTCATGGCCGCTTAGGCCCTCACGGCAGGGCTTTAAAGTGGAGGTAGGGCCACAGCGGCAGGACTTTAAAGTCCCGGCGCCGCATCTGTCATAGAGCGGGACTGGATCCTGCTCTATGGTGGACGATGCCGGGACTTTAAAGCACTGCCGCCACATCCCAGGTGGCAGGGCTTTAAAGTGGCGGCAGGGCCCTGGCGGCAGACTTTAAAGCCCTGCCGCCGGGACCCTGCCGCCAGTTTAAAGTCCTGCCGCCATGTCCCAGGACTTTAAAGTGGCAGCAGGACCCCGGTGTCAGGGCTTTAAAGTCCCAGCGCCATCCGCCATAGAGCGGCACTGGGTCCCGCTCTATGGCAGACAGCGTCGGGACTTTAAAGTCCTGCCGCCAGGACCCTGCTGCCACTTTAAAGCCCTGCCACTGGGGTCCTCCCGCAACACAGTGGCAGGGCTTTAAAGTGATGGCAGGGCCCTGGCGGCAGGACTTTAAAGTCCCATTGCCGTCCGCCATAGAGCGGGACCCAGTCCTGCTCTATGGTGGACACGGCGCCGGGGCTTCGGCGGGGCTTTTGCGCTTGCCTCATTGGTCACTATAGTTGATATATGCAGATTAGTTGTCTGTTTCATAACATCCTGTGTGGCTGAGGTACTAACTGTGTGCCCATTAGTCTTTTGTGTTGTAACGACCTGGGTAATGGGCTGTGTGATGACATCCTGAGCTCTAGTGCAGTGATATCCTGAGTCCTATGCTGCAGCATCCTGGGAGGTTGGCTGTGTTGTAACCTCCTGAGCCTTTGTGTTGTAACCTCCTGAGTTCAGTGATGTAATGTTCTGAGCAGATGTCTGTGATGTAACATCCCGGGCTTTGGTTTGGTTCCAAGTTTGTGGTCTGGCCATATGTTCATGGCGTGTGTCAGTTTGCTTTATGTGGGGTTGGAGGGGGTGGCAGCAGTTGGTGATGCCGCCGTGCTTTGTCTTCTGGATGATGGTTGCATTTTGTCTATGGGATGGGTTTGGGTTTGAGTCTGGTGAGGGTGATTGGTGGTGGTGTCCTCTGTTGTTCTGGGTCCGGTGTCAGTTTTCATGGCTGGGCTTCATTTGTTGACTAGGGCTAGTTTCCAGATGTCTGGTAGGCGGAAGGTATCATCACGTTTATTCATGTGGTGGGGATGTTTCTCTATTTCGATGGCTTCCATAAGTATTCTCTTGTTAAAATGTTTAGTTTTGGAGATTAATTTGGTTCCTTCAAAATCAAAAACAATATATATACAAGACCTTTGTATGACATGTAGACCCAAAGTTATCAACAGTACTGTTCTTGGGCTGCAAAAGTTAAGCTCCAACCCTTACAAAGATTGTTACTAAATATAGTACAACTTCAAAATTTCTGCACATTTTCAAAACTATCAGATAATGCCTCTATCTGTTGTTTATAGTGGGGAGAGGATTAGAAATCAATAGGTCTATTATGTGGAGAAATGAAATATGTAATGAGGAATACAGATAAAATCTTGATCTAGAATACAAATCGGCTTTTACATCCTTTCCACTCTGGTTTATTGCATTAAATGAAGAAGAAACAGACTATTTTATAGCTATATATTTATAATTGGAAGAAAAATTTGACTGGCAAAAGAAAAGTAGTTTGCAAAGAGATGCAAAGACATAGAAGAGACAAATGTATTCATGATAATTTCAACTTACACAACAAAGTGAAAGAAGCAGCGGGTATCTATAAAAAGAAAACCAACAATTTAGTTGAAAAGGAGAGGAAAAGCACCTTGGATAGGATGAAAAACTAAAAAGATGGAAGGAATATATTGAAGAACTTTTTGAGGACACTAGGGATGATATTGATATGGGAACTATAACAATTGGACCAAACATCACTATGAACATGCAATAAAATTAGCAAAAACAAGAAAAGCCACAGCACCTGATGATATCCTAGTAGAAATTTTAAAATTCTAGAAGACAATGGGAAGAAATTTTTAATGTGGCTGTTCAATAGAATACATGAAACAGGAAAGATACAAAATGATTGGCTAAAGTCAACCTTTGTGACAATCTCCCCAAAATAAATGCAAAGAAGTGTACCGAATATAGAACCATAAGTTTAATGAGTCATGCCCTGAAAATATTCCTGAGAATAATTGACACAAAAATATACAACAAAATTAAGGAGTGTCTAAGTAACACAATTTGGTTTCAGAAACAATCTTGGTACATGTGATGCCCTATTCAGCATTCAAGTTCTTGTACAGCACTGTAGAGATATCAATCACAGTATTTACCATGTGCGTTATTGATTTTGAAAAAGCATTTCATAAAATAAGACACAGCAAAATATTACAAATCCTGAAACAAGTGGGATTAGATGACTAAGACATCGGAATAATAAAGAATTTATATTGGTATCAGGTAGTAAATGTGAGACTAGGCCAAAAATACTCAGATGCAGAAATGTGAAGAGGGATCAGGCAGGGCTATATTTTGTCTCTGCTGTTGTTTAATATTTACTTTGAGTCAATTTTCAACGAAACACTGGAAAAAAATTGCTACTGGCCTCAAAGTAAATGGTGTTCAGATCAACAATTTAAGATATGCTGATAATACAGTTCTGCTTGCCAGTAAGAATGAAGACCTTCAGCTCCTCATCAACAGCTTCTCAGAAATATCTGAAAAATATGGCTTGAAGCTTAACACCTCAGAAACCAAGATCATGGCTGTCATCAAACAACCTATTAACTTACCCTGATAAATTTGGAAAGAATACCATTAGAAAAAGTTGAAAGGATCACGTATCTCGGTTTTAATTTACATGAAAGCTGGGACATGATCAGTGAAATAAAGATAAGAATAGAGAAAGCTTGAACAACAGTTTTCCAAATAAAAAAGGTCTTCTGTAGTCCCAATATAAGCGAAAGACTGAAAAGCAAGCTTCTCAGATGTTGCATCTTTTCTTTCCTGCTCTACAGTAGAGAGTTGGTCTCTGACAAAAAAAAACACTTGAAGAAACTAGAAGCATTTGAAATGTGAATTTACAGACGGCTGTTGCATATAAACTGGGTTGACAAAATCACAAATGAGGAGGTAATAAGCCTCCTTGGAAAGTAAAGGGAAATCATCAAAGCCAGTAAAAAGTGAAAGTTAGAGTATTTTGGACATGTGTGATACCCAGAAAAATATGGCATTCTTTACTTAATCCTCCAGGGAAAGATTGAAGGATAATGAAGTCCAGGCAGAAGAAGAACATCATGGCTTTATAATCTAAGCCTGTCGGGGAACGCGGGGGCCGTAGGGGTGGTTGGTGGGACTACGGACACGGGAGTGGGCCGGAGCATTACGGTCTTAACAGGGAGGGGCAGATATGGTGGGGACTTTAGGGCAGACCATTACCGGGGAAGGAGGGCTCGCTATGTCACAGAGATCCCTCCTTCCGGCCCTACGAGTCCCACTCCAAGGCCAGGTGGTGTGAGTAATCAGGACCCTGGCCTCAGGCTGCTGGCGCTAAATGCCAGGTCTGTAGTTCATAAAGCTCCTCTCGTTCGGGACTTAATTTTAGACGAGAGGGCAGACCTGGCATGTATTACTAAGACCTGGCTGGGCCCGGAGGGAGGAGTCCCCCTCGTAGAAATGTGCCCAGAGGGTTTTCAGGTGCTCCATCAGCCGAGAGCTCAGCGAAGGGGTGGGGGTGTGGCTATTGTTATCCGAGAGTCTCTAGCACCTCGTAGGATCCCTGCTCCGGAGCTTGTCGGGTGTGAGTCCCTGCTGGTGAAGTTGGACCTCAAGGGTCAAGTGGATTTGCTACTAACGTACCTGCCTCCTAACTGCATTGCAGCAGACCTCCCCTCGCTCCTCGAGTCGATAGCCGAGCTGGCAGTTGAGTTCCCCAGACTCATGGTTCTGGGGCACTTCAATTTGCCTTCGCTCGGTGAACACTCTGATGTAGCGCAGGAGTTCATGGCTTCCATGACAACCATGGGCTTGACCCAAGTAATCCGAGGACCAACCCACTCAGCGGGTCACACGCTTGACCTCGTATTCCTCTCGGAGCAGTGGAATTGTGATCTTGGTCTGAGGGGTAGCGAGATCTTGCCCCTGTCATGGTCAGACCACTACCTAGTGAGGCTTGACTTTCGGAGACCAAACCCCCACTGTAGGGAGGAGGAACCGACCAGGTGGTTCCGCCCCAGGCGACTTATGGACCCCTTGGGGTTCCAGACGGAGCTTGGGGTTATTCCTGATACTCTCGCCCGCAGTCCGGCGGAGACACTGGTTGCGGCCTGGAACTTCGCCGCGACGAAGTCTCTTAACCGGATTGTGCCTCTACGGCCGCTCAGAGGCAGTGGATCCCGGAGGGCTCCTTGGTTTACTGAGGAACTCCGGGAGAGGAAGCGCCAAAGGAGACGCCTACAGCACTTATGGAGGTCCAGTAAATCCGAATCGAGCCGAGCACTTTTGACAACCTGCACCAGAGAATACATTCGAGCAATTAGGATGGCTAAGAGAACACACATTGCCTCTCTGGTTGCATCTGCCGAGTCGCGCTCAGACGCCCTATTTAGGATAACCCGTTCCCTCCTAAATAGGAGGGATATGGGCGATCCGCTGCAGGGCAGGGCTGAAGATTACGTCCAATTCCTCGCAGACAAGGTTGCTCAGTTCCGGGCGGACCTGGACTCCAATTCTGCAGAACCAGCCGAGGCACTAAGGGAAGATCTGGTAAGCCAACGCTGGGTTGAGTTTGAAGCTGTTACCCCTGAGGATGTGGACAAGGCAATGAGACCTGTAGGAGCCTCCACATGTGTGCTGGACCCGTGCCCCTCCTGGCTGGTTGTAAACAGCAGAGAGGTGACACGAGGCTGGATCCAGGCGGTTGTTACTGCCTCTCTACGGGAGGGGGTCTTTCCCCCCACTTTAAAGGCGGCGGTGGTGAGACCCCTCCTGAAGAAACCATCCTTGGATCCAGCTGTTCTAAATAACTATCGTCCGGTCTTCAACCTCCCCTTTGTGGGGTCGCGTTGACCGATGATCTCTGGAGAGCCAGGGATGGTGGCCACGCCTCCATCCTGGTGCTCCTTGACCTCTCAGTGGCTTTCGATACCATCGACCATGGTATCCTTCTGCGACGACTGCAGGAGGTAGGGGTGGGAGGCGCTGTTTTACAGTGGTTCTCCTCTTACCTCTCGGACAGGTCGCAGTCGGTGTTAGTTGAGGAGCAGAGATCGACCCCTAGGCCCCTAACGTACAGGGTGCCGCAGGGTTCGGTCCTGTCCCCCCTTCTTTTCAACATCTACATGAAACCGCTGGGTGAGATCATTCGACGGCACGGGATAAAATACCACCAATATGCGGACGATACTCAGTTGTATCTGTCCGCCCCGTGCCAACTCAATGAAGCGATGGATGTGATGAGCCAGGGTCTGGAGGCTGTTAAAGACTGGATGGGGGTCAACAAGCTTGTGCTCAATCCAGAAAAGACCGAGTGGCTGCTGTGTTTCCCTCCCATGAATTGGCCAAGTGTTCCATCTCTCAGGCTGGGGGGTCAAATTGTACGCCCCTCAGACAGGGTTCGCAACTTGGGAGTCCTCCTGGACCCACAGCTGACCTTCGAACATCATTTGTCAGCTGTGACCAGGGGCACATTTGCCCAGGTTCGCCTGGTACACCAGTTGCGGTTCTACCTGAACCGGGAGGCCCTCACAACAGTCACTCGTGCCCTTGTGACCTCTAGGCTGGAATACTGCAATGTGCTCTACATGGGGCTGCCCTTGAAGAGCATTCGGCGACTTCAGATAGTCCAGAATGCGGCCGCGCAAGCGATTGTGGGTGCACCTCGCTTCACCCACGTAACACCTATCCTCCGCGAGCTGCACTGGCTGCCTGTTGATCTCCGGGTGCGCTTCAAGGTGCTACTTACCACCTACAAAGCCCTTCATGGTAGTGGGCCTGGGTACTTGAGAGACCGCCTACTGCCAATTACCTCCACTAGACCGATCCAATCGCATCGATTAGGCCTCCTCCGAATTCCATCTTCCAGCCAGTGCAGACTGGCAACTACCCGGAGGAGAGCCTTCTCGGTGGCTGCTCCGACCCTCTGGAACGAACTCCCCGTGGAGATTCGGACCCTCACCACCCTCCAGTCCTTCCGCGCCGCTTTAAAGATCTGGCTGTCCCGGCTGGCCTGGGGTTAAGATTTCAACCCCACTCGAATTGTGTGATTGTGTGACTGTAGTGCTCTTTTTTAATATGTTGTATTGTCTCCATGTGAATATTGTCTGTCCTTCCCCCTCCCCTTTTTGAACTGTGAGCCGCCCTGAGTCCCCCCAGGGAAAAGGGCGGCATACAAATTTCAATAAATGAAATGAAATCTAAGGGACTGGTTTGGACAAAAACTCAGCAGCACTTTTTCATGCGGCTGTAGACAAAAATAGGATTACCAACATGATTGCCAACGTCTGATGACAGATATGCACATGAAGAAGATATATTTATGTTTATCTGTGTATAAGTGTGTTTAATTTGTTCTTTTTTCTTTTCTTTGTTTTTCTGTTCTAGTATTTTCCTTAGATTTTTAGTATTACTTTTCCCCTCTTTTACTAATTTTTATATGATAGATCTTATAAAATAAATGCAGTTTTTTCCTTTGAAGTACTATTTTCTGTTGTAGCAATATTCTCAGTAATAATTTTACATATATATGTATGTGTGTGTGTATATGCGTGTGCGTGTGTGCGTGTACCTGTATATATATATTTATATGTGTGTGTGTGTAATGTGTATTGTTTTACATAAATTTTAAAGTAATGTTAATAATTATCGTAAAATCATAAAAATTATTTTAAAAACTCAGAGGAACCAGGAAATTGCTGATAAATATATATGGGTGATTTGTTATGAAACTTGTAATCAACAGCATATACAAGGTGGTACTTTTATTGTTGTAGTTCAGACAGTTAAAAGGCATTACATTTTTATTTACTCTTCTTTAAGAAAAGAAAAAGATGGAAGAAGCTTTATTGGTAGATACAATAAATGCAAAACATCATCTTGATTGATCTCCTCAGAATAATTATTCAATTAAAAATTTCATATGGAAGCACTTGGAAAGCAATTTTCAGGATGGGTCATTTTATAATTTTTTTTCCTTTAGCAGGACAAACATTCAAAATAAATGCAGAAATGATATTATTAAAAGTACAAACTGAAGTATTAATAGAGTCCTTTACAGACAAAAACCATTATTTTTGAAAGAAGTTTTTATATTCTGACCACATGTTGAGCTTGTGGTTCCAAGGGTCCCTTATGTTGGCACTGATAGATTATAATATCTTTTAGCTGCTTTCTGTATTAAATTTATTTTTTGTGTTTTGACTGTTTTAATAACTTTTGTGATTGTTTGCAATCTAGAGTCACTGGTTTAAAATGGGCTATTATACAAATTGAAGAAATGAGTGAAGGAATGTTCTACTTTGCCTGAAGTTTTAATCAGTAAAATTAATAAAGAGTCAAGTTAGCACTATTGGGAATCTGGATACACTAAATGTCAACATTTAATTTCTTACCATTTATTTTCCCATGATACAAAGAATTAATTAGTAACTTTTTATTCATTTTAAGGGAGAGCCAGGACCAGCAGGTCCTTATGGTCCTGCAGGAATCCCCGGAATTGGATATCCAGGACCTAAGGTAATACATATTGAGTCATACTTAGCTCTAGAGATTGCAGACAGAGGACAGCAGTTTACATGGTATATTACTGCCTTGTATGAATGGGCAAATGCAGCCCTTTTTAGCCTTTCAATGTTTTACGTTTCTACTTTTTAAATCATATAAACACAGGAAAATTAAGTATACAGTAAAAAAAAAAAAAGGCCTGACACATTTAAAAAGAGAGAAAATAACCCATAATGTTCTAATTTTACCACTTAGTGTCATCACAACTATGGTTCTAACAAATGTGCGGTTCTAACAAGCTAATTTTTTTCCTGGCCATTCAAATGAGGTTGTACTTATCATTTCTTCAAAATAAAATGAATAGACTGAAACACCTCTTTGACCTGAACAACGAGATAGGGCATGTCTTTTCATGTGCACTCAAAAAGTCAGAAGGCAGAGTTTGATTTTGTTGGCTAGGGAAATGTTTAAAAAAATCAATCAATGATGTCTTTCCCACAAGTTAATGTATCTAAGGTGTAAAGTCAGACAAATTATGTCAGAATATCACAAAGCAATTTTGCAAGCCCCTCTGTTATTTTCTCGTCATCTGATAGCTAAAATGTAATAATAGCAACTTGTTCCTTATTCAATATACTAAAACCTTTCATGTCACTCAAAATGTAATGTCTGTGATAGCTCTCTCATAGTTCCTAAGAACAGGAGGAGATTGATGGGAGAATGTAAATAGCAAACCATCTTGTTAGATGGCAGCCATGATGGCCCAGATAAAGAAGTAATATAAGATTTGGGGGGGGGATTTAAATATTCTGACATTGATGCAAGTTAACAATAACTTCTCTGATAAGTTTTGAATCCTCAGAATTTCAACAAGACCATATAGTGTAGTGAAGTCCAATTTGTTTACATTTCTTCTATTATTTCTTATGCTAAGCCACTATGTTAAAGCTTCTGTGTCTGCAATTGGTAGGATTTGGGATTCATTGATAGAAAATGCACAACATATAGTGGTAATCTGTGCAGTTTTTACTGTTTTCATTATTCTAACGTTTATGGAACACTCTATTATTTGATAATAAAGATTTGGGGAACATGTAAATACTAATACAGAAAGTCCTAAAAATGAAATGTTATGCTAAATGGATCAAAGTTTAGCTTAATGCTAAAGAAATCGTTGTGATCATTAAGTCATAACAATTAAAGTAAGATAAATCTATTTTGATGGTGAATATCATCAAGTTGATACTATGCATGTTTTATTCAGAAGGAAGTTATATTTAATTCACTTACACATATTCCAATATAGTACATAACCTGTGGCTGATATTTCATTTTAATCTTCCTGGATACCTAGGCTTTCTATTGTATAGTAATTTTTTAGTTATGATATAGTTTTATTTGAAGAAGTAAATTAAAATTTCTATTCTTTCCATTCTGGTCCCAGGTCTCCACATTGTCTGCAATCATCCAACCATGACTGATTATCATGGGCATTAATAACTAGATGATGCAGTAAATCACTAGCAGAAAAATTGTCTTGGAAAATCTATTTGGAGCAATAACAATTTTAAATTTTAAATTTGAAAAATTATTTTACAAGGGTGATAGAGGTCAAGAAGGAAGAATTGGGCTTCCAGGACCAACTGGAATTGGTGAGCCAGGCTTAACTGTAAGTAAATTTGTAAATATTTTTTCCTAAAATTGTATTTACACTTTTATGCTTTATAAACTTTAAAGTAAGTTTTGAGATAGCAATGAACTCTGGCAGGCAGTTTAAACTATTTGTGATGGATAGTTAATTAATACATATAATATCCAGCAGAATTCCCAGGTTCTGAAACACCTAAAATATTAAAGCAACCTACTATTACTTTTTATAGATATTTGTTATCAATAAATAAATAGGATATGCAGATGTTAAGATATGAATGCAATAAAAATGAGAGGTTTCTAAATTGTCTAGACCAGTGGTCCACAACCTTTTTGGCTCCACAGATTGGTAGTGTAATGGTAATGGGAGAGAGGAGATGATTTTGCATGATTTCGCATGCATAATGTAATCCAGTGCATACACAAACAAAGCTTTATGTGCTCGGACACTGTTTGCACAATCTAATCCTGCACAGCCTAGTTCCCA
Source organism: Thamnophis sirtalis (assembly GCF_051295495.1). NCBI lineage: Eukaryota > Metazoa > Chordata > Lepidosauria > Squamata > Natricidae > Thamnophis > Thamnophis sirtalis. The sequence continues at coordinate 33,012,784 of NW_028261384.1, read as the reverse complement.
ATGGGCAATGGACCATGGACCAGTACTGGTCTGCAGTCCTGGAGTTGGGACCCAACTCAATACAATAGTGGAGTATCTTAACTTCCATATCAAGTGTCAATGGATCCCAAATTGCAATGTATGCAACAAAAATTAATATTTATAATTTATAATAATTTATTGGGGATCCAGATTGTTGAGGGCAATATACTAACATTGTAAACCTTGTAAAAAGGGCTGCAAAGCACTATAAATGGTATATAAGTCCAGGTGCTATTGCACTATATTATGTTTGTGAGGAAAGGGGCTGTCAGAAACAACAGTTTGTTGGAGATGTAATGATTAGGTAAAGATAAAAAGATGCTTCTATAATGTTGCTTTGACGCACTTATCAACTGTCGGGTGGGATTAACAAATTGTATAAATATGATTATGAAATAGAAGCTAAAAGATTTTCAGAAAATGTACATGGAATCTGACAATTAAACAACATAGATTAATTTTCTGAGCCTTTACTATGGCTAAAATGCTGATATACTATATATGGAAAAATAAGTGTATGGCTCCATTTATTCAGTCAGTTGAAAACTTGATTGTACTTGCTTTTTATGAACAAGTATAATGAAATATGAAACAGAATAAAGTAAATTAAAAAAGGAGATTTGTATAAATTATTAGAAATACTTATGTGTATATATTAAAAGAATATTTACTTTAGACATGTATATATAGAATTGTAACTGTTTATTGTTATAATGATGCACAAATATAATTAAGTTTTTTATTTTGTCATATTTCTTTCCATTTTTGTTGAAGCACTTTTTATGTGTTATTTTTTTAAATAATTAAAATGTATTAATAGTAATACATGTAGTACTATAATGGTGGATCATGTGTTCTGTCTGGCACTCTTATAATATACTGTATAGTTCACTTTGAATTATAAATAGCAATTTTGCTGTTTTCTGTTTTCGCTTCAATGGGAATGAACAACCTGCTTGATCTGGTAAATACATTTGGCATTTTGAGAACATGTTTCAAAAACCTTCCCTAACAAATTATGATGCCAGATACTTGATCAAAAATGCAGTCTTAAAATTCTGAAATGTCAAAAAAAAAACTTTTATATTTCAGAATTGTGCTAGTGGTTTATTATGATTCTATGCCATATTGAGTGGGTTTATTTTGGTGTTCCTGATTTGAATCTTATGCTCATTTGTTTTCTGTGAAGATTTTTAATGCTGACGTAGGATTGTTTTTATAGTATTTTTTTTAGTTTTAACTAATGGGATATTATGGAAAAAACTTCGGTTGGGTGGCCTAAAAGTGCACTGAAAATAAACAGTATGCTTGAAGTTAAGCTGATTGTATATTTTTCAGCAAAGGAATCTAAATTAAGTAAAAATCAAACACAACAGTGGGCATTTTTTAATGTCAGAAAAACACTGAGCACATGGGAACATTTTACAACATTGATGAAGGTTGTCTATATAGAGGGAATAGTATATATATATGATACATCCATTCACAATATTTTTTCCCCTTGAAATTTCAGGGGCCACGTGGTCCTGAGGGCATGCAGGGTGAAAGAGGTCCACCCGGTGAAGGACTCCCAGGACGGAAGGTAAAACAAACAGACTTCCAACTAGACATAGTGATTATTTTCCTGGTTGTTTTAATTATTTCTTTTTAGCAATTTGTTCATAGACAATGTCTTTTTGCCATTAGGTTTTTCAGCTTTAAAACATTTCTTTGTCCCCTGAAATGTAAGAAAACATGTTTCCTCATTTTCTAGAAGGCAGGGATATGACAATTCCTCAGTCTGATGGAAGCTTTATTACATTTTCAGTATTTTGTAAATGAAAAAAAGTTGAATAAAAGCATAAGGTTGATAGAGGTATAGAAAATGATGCAGACTGTGAAACAAGTAATTAAGATTAGTTTTTCAGCTTTATGCATATTCCTAGAAACTCATTCATTTGTTTAAATAAATAACAGGGGATTTAAACAGATAAGAAGTCCTGCAAGTCATATGTACTTAAATGATTGTTTTCCATAAAACATAGTGATGAGTCTCAATTCAACCTGAATAATTCTAAAAGGTAATTAAAGTAATTTAGGAGCTATGGTAAAGTACTTCTTCAAGTGTTTGTTCCCCCTCCAGTGACCAACCTGATACCTACAAAGAGTCAGACAAGAGTGCATTTGCTTTCATGTTTGTCAAATTGAAAATTCAGAGGAATACACTTTCTCATAGTGGAAGTAATTTGTGGCATTATTTTTCCAGTGTCTACCTTATGATTTCTCAGACGTTTTCATCAATTGTGAAGAAGGCTTTTATTATTTTTTTACTTTATTCTAAAATGTTTAAGGATTTCTTTTGGGCTGATTAGTTCCTACTTTAATGTGGGAAGGGCAACAGAGTTGTCACTCAGAGGTTTCTGTGTTGGGGTCAAGCAGTTCTGTGGGTTGAAGCTCTGCCCTTTTGTACATGTATCAGTACATGTGTATTGCCCGGCCATCTATCTCCAGTTCAACCCATCAGTTTGGCTCTCTTGGCTCATCCATTGCAGATGCACCTGGAACTAATACTGGTATTGTTATTTTGTGTTGTATATCTATCCATTATTCTAAAACCTTCCTTGATGCCTAGGCTTTCTATTGTAAAAAAGTTCAGAAAGAATGGTTTGCCCATATTGCTTTCCTTTAAAATTTAATTGAAGATAGGGAGACTGTAGATCACTGGAGCTTTTACAATGAAAAGACAGGATATTATAATTAAATAAGAATTCCTTACCACACTCTATCCATTCAGTTACCACTGATCTTCCCAAGAGGAAGAAAATAGAACAGCAAATTCATTCACATCATATTGAATAATAATTAGCAGACGGAAAATGTGTATGTTTCCTGCATAGTACCATGACTAGTAGCCATTTAAAGTCTTTTTCAGTGAGACTAGCAAACATTTCTATCCTGAGCATCCCTAGCTTTCTTATGTTTTCCCAGACTTTTTGTTCCATCCGACTTTGAATGTGAGTGATGGGACCCAAGGAATGTTATAATGAATCTCCATGGACATTTATATTTTTATGGAGTATTACCAGCATTTGGAAGTAAAATATGTAAAGCTACTAAGTAACAAAGAAGTTTAAAAATATAAAAACAATGATTTAGTTGTGGGAATTAAAGTAATATTTATTTCCTGTTCCCACATGTATCCTGTACTGACCGATATACACCGGAAAATTCACGACCTCCTGCTGGATTGAGATTACTCAATTTGTTTTTCTAGAGACTTTTCCTGTCCAATTTATAATTTATTTATATTTAATTAAGGGAACTCTGATGACAAAATTTCTAATATTTAGTAGGAATTAGATTGCAACCAAATCATTTACTGCATATACTGCATAACCTTAACATAACCTTGTGATGCCAAATTTTTGTAGTTATTGGAAAATTTTAGAAATTTAGAAAAACTACCATGCTGTCAAGTCCAAAGAACAAAAATGACATGCGGAGTTACTGCTGAGTAGTTTCCCCTGCTTGCCAGACTGAACAATGCTCTACATAACTCTAGATATACTCTGTGACCTGCTAATGAGAAACAATCTTAGCCTTCTTCCTGGCTACCAGATTTTCCAAGCTCTGCTATCTTTTTGTCCTCTGAGAAGCTGCCTTTCCTTGCTGGGATTCCATACTGCATTCTACCACACATATATTCTGCATCTCCTATTTGCATCTGTATGAGGATAGTCCATTTACTAATTGTGATGGACATAAGTGCCTGTCTTCAACCAGTTCTAACCAACTGCGGGGGGGAAAAAACCTCTACTCAACTTTTCTTGCTCCATGTCAAAATGTAGTTTAGCAATCTCTGCTAATGCCAATGATGATATTTTCCCAGCAGGGTGATCAAAAAAAGGATGGAAGTTGATATTGAGGGTGCTGTTTTCCAAATGTGAGGAAAATGGAGCATGTAGAAGAAAAAATTATTTTTTCTCTCAAATAGATTACTGTTATAGAAAAAGATATAGGAGCAGAAATCCATGCCAGTGATTGACTGAGTATGTGATTTGGGCTTCAGTGATTGCCCTGCGTAGTGCCAGAAAGAACTCTCTAATATAAATTAGAGCAATGGAAAATTCACAATATCTTTTTCTTTCAAAAATCTTGTACTACATACTATCCTGTATGTGATTTGACAGAGCCCAAATCTGTTTTGTCTTCAATTAGAATGCAAATGTGATGTACTTTGTCTCTCATTCTCTGCTTTCTTTTATTGGTAGTAGAATTGAGTGTTTTATTCAATGTGAAAGTAAATATATAACATAATCTCGGCTGGAAAATGGGAGAATGATAGAAAATGGTCTTTTTGCAAACACAATTGAATGGATGCACAGAGTGATTAATAATAAAGTTACATTATATATTGTGCCTTGAATCTATATTAATTGTTTGAGACAGTGTTTCTCAATCTGTGGTCCACAGACCCATGGAGGGAAGAGTGTTACCACAGGGATCTGCGAAGTCTTGAAAAAAATGCTACAATTTAAATCTTGCGTTAAGTTTTGGGGATCTGTGGCCATGGTCCATGGCCACAAAAAGTATTTAAAAGGGGGGGGGGTCCATGGTGAATAAAAAGCTAAGAGCTGCTATTTAAGGCATAAACTTTATATTAAAGAAGTAGTCCTTGCCTGTCTTGACTGCTCAAATGTAATATAATTAAAAACCCTTCTGTGATAAATGTTGAATACAGTCCTAAGTCAACTCTTAACAAATCTTTCAGGGAGATAAAGGTTCTGAGGGACCTGCTGGACCGGTTGGATCCCCAGGCTTATCCATCAAAGGAGATAAGGTACCATATAGAACTGACAGTATAAAGAGAATGTAATACTGCTAAACCCCAGCACTGAAGCTGCCACATGAAAAATGCATCAGAGGAATTAAAGACAAAAAAAAATCAAAGCAAAGCATAGAGAGAAGATTTAGAGAACAACTTATTAAGCCATGAGGTAGCTTAGAGCTAAAGTTAAGATGGCAGTCTTACATTTTAGCTGATAGTGCAACCTACAGTGTTTTATGCACATACCAAAGGGCAAGGCTTTTGATCACTTTGCCACAATTGCCATCTGGAATTTTATCATGGATGTTGCAGCATTAATTAGGATCATTGAGATAATTACAGCATCACTGCCTTATGACATAGTCTCATTATTTTCCCAATTGTTCTTCTCTCATTACTCGCACACCCAACCCAATTTTGTTTCTTTTGAATAATTTGTAAGCTATTGTGCAATCAGGATGCACATAAGACTTTCAAGTTTTAACCTAACATCATTATGATGACATTTCAATTAAAGCAATAATTTATGGAAATATTTTTCATGTAGGGTGAACGAGGGATGGAAGGAGTGCAGGGTCCAGTGGGACCACCTGGAACTGGCATCCAAGGAAATCAGGTAACATCTCATTTGGTCGCCTCACTCTACAATCCATCCTTACCTAAATATTTTAAAAGTCAGTGGGATGCAACTACAATTATGATCATTGACTATTTGCATATCTAAGTTAATTTATAATTCTAGGATAATCACAGAGTCTTAACAACTCCAAGCAAATTAGAATTGCTGCAGATCCTTAATTTTTGTACTGTTTCCCAAAAAGGGAAATGCTTAATATTAAAGTAAAACCAATCAATATAGAAACTGCCTTATATCAAGTCAGACTCTTGGTCTATCTGCCTTACTCTTGGTGACATAATTACCAAGAGCTTTTCCAGAGTTTCAGACAGCAGTTCTTCATGCCTCCCTAAAGAAATCTGGAATCGAATTAGAGAAACACTGCATGCAGAACTGGTATTTCATCACTGAGCTAGAGCCCCATCATTTTAAGAATAAAAACAATGTGATATCTTTTTGCTGAATTTCAATTTCTTAATGGCAATTTATAGCAAATATTGAGAATAACTACAGCTATCATCAAAAGTTTTTTAAAAAATGATTTAGGGATGTTTTCTAGAGTGTAATGAATTATTCTAGTATTCTCAGATCTGTAGTTGAACAGGACCAGTCTGGTTTATGTCCTTCTATTCAGTTTGTAACTTAATGTATCTGAATTCATCTGCAAATCTATACAAAATGTTTGCAGTTTACTCCCCCTGCAAGAAAATAACATTTTTAAAGTAAATAAATGTAAATAAACTGTAAAATCAAGATGAACACTCTAACATTGGATAACTCTAAATCTGGATTATTTTAAAGAGCTCTCTCAGTCAAGTATCCTTTGGTTGTTTTGTAATGCAACTCCTAGAATTCCAAGCCAACAAGGAATTTTAATTCATTGTAAATCAATGGTGGGATGCATGCTTTAGATGTAGCCATTCCTAGGTTCAATTATTGGTATGTCGACATAGCAGCTAATCTTAGATGTGACATAAAATGTGACATAAATTGTGGTGCAGTGGCTAGAATGCAGTATGGCAAGCTAACTGTCTTCTGCCAGGAATTCAATCCTTATCAGTTTGAGATTGACTCAGCCTTCCATCCTTCCGAGGTTGTAAATGAGGATCCAGATAGTTGGGGACAGTATGCTGACTCTGTAAATGGTTTTGAGAGGTCTGTAAAACACTATGAAGTGGTATATAAGTCTAAATGCTATTGCTAAGTGCTATTAAAGAAGCTGAAGCCTTCAGCCTTGTTACCACCTAGAGTGGACAAATTTCTAATACAGTTGTTGTCTCGTGGTCTAGGAGTAATATTTGAAGAATATTTGGTTCCAGCACATTAATATTTTTCCAAGAAAGTCATAATGCAGCAATAACTGTATAAAAAATCATGGGTGGATATTATGAAATTCCAAAAGTTAGTTATATTGCAATAGATAGAAAGCATGGGACAAAACAAATGACACATAGTTAACCTTCAACATTAAATAAAATCATGTTTATGCTTGCATTTGAAAGTACTAGCTACCAAATTATTGTAAATCAATTTTGTTTATTTTATGACTGTCTATTCTGTCGATGCAATTGATACCTGAACAAGGAAGGGCAAGTTTAGCCAATTGAAAAATTACATTTTCAGGGTATTCAAGGGCTGAAAGGTGCTCCTGGTGTGAAAGGGTCACGAGGAATAGGACTGCCCGGACAAAAGGTACGTATATATGTGTTAAATTTATAGGCTGATACGATCTGATACAACTCTGATGCATTTACAGAATACAACAATAAAAGCCATCACAATTAATTCCCATAACATTGTCAAACTATCTAGTAGGGTTGTATTATCATTATCCTTCTCACCTTGCCTATTACCTATTTCCTTATCTTTTTATGACTAGAACTTTATTGCTTGTATCTAATGATTTATATTAATTGTTTTATTTAATAGTATGATTTATGTGTATCATAGTATGATTGCTTTGTTAGTATCCTGTGACTATCACTTATGATTATGATAAATATATTTTATGATGACTATGATCATTATTTATCAATTGTGGCTTCTATGTATACTGAGGCTTATACACTGGAGATAAATTCCTTGTGTGTCCCATCCCATTACACTTGGCCGACAAAGAATTCTGCTCTGTTCTGCTTTGCTTTAGTCTATTCTAGTAAACAAAATATATATTCAAAAAGTAATGTCAAGAGGAAATCAAGAATCAGTTAAAAGATAAAAGCATCCCATCCCATCCTATCCCATCCCATTCTAAGTAGGGGCTTGGGGATATCACTAGGTTAAAGACTCATTTCAAAAGGCCAGGGTGGACCTGTGAATTAAATAATGTATATATTTTGCAATAAATAATTTCAGGCTAGTTGTCAAAGTGCAGTAGATACAGTACAATACATATAATTTGCAATTAGGAAGATTTCATGTGTTCATTATAATAATAAAGAGTAAAAGAATTTTCTGTAGTATGCATTTAATTCTACTACAACATACATAATGACATGTGAGGGGATTATTGCTATGCTAACCAGGGGTGGGTTTCAACCGGTACAGCCTGATATGGCTGTACAGGATGGTGAAATTTAGTGTGCTTTTCCGTACCCGTTAGTCAGGAGGCCCAGTAACGGAACACTCCCTCCCCTCATTCATTCCTTCACTCGCCCCGCCCATTCTCACCATGATGCTGAAAAGTTCTCAGAAGAAGAACCAGAAGAAGAAAGAACTGGTGAGTGGCTGGGGTGGGGTGGGGGGAGGATGTTGAGGAAGAGGCAGAGGGGCTGCTAGAAGAGTGTGTGTGTGTGCACAGGCTGTTGGTTTAAAAAAATGTCTGAATGAATCCAGGAAGAGGGAAGAGGCAAAGGGGCTGGAAGATACTACAGGAACACACACTTCTAGCCTCTCTCCTCTTCTCTCTTCCTGGATTCACTCAGACATTTTTAAAACTCAGAGCCTGTGCACATGCACAAACTTCTAGCCTCTCTGCCTCTTCCCTCTTCCTGGATTCATTCAGACGTTTTTAAGAGTCACAGCCTGTGCACACGCACGCACTTCCAGCCCCTCTGCCTCTTCTCTCTTCCTGGATTCATTCAGACGTTTTTAAGACTCAGAGCCTGTGCACATGCACAAACTTCTAGGCCCTCTGCCTCTTCCCTCTTCCTGGATTCATTCAGACGTTTTTAAGACTCAGATCCTGTGCACATGCACAAACGTCTAGTCCCTCTGCCTCTTCCCTCTTCCTGGATTTATTCAGGTGATTTTAAAACTCACAGCCTGTGCACAACACACACTCTTCCACTCTTAAAAACATCTGAGTGAATCCAGGAAGAGGGAAGAGGCAGAGGGGCTGGAAGTGTATGTATATGCACAGGCTGTGAGTCTTAAAAACATCTGAGTGAATTCAGGAAGAGGAAAGAGGCAGAGGGGCTAGAAGTTTGTGCACGTGCACAGACTCTGAGTTTTAAAAATGTCTGAGTGAATCCAGGAAGAAGGAAGAGACAGAGGGGATGGAAGTGTGTGTGTAAGGTGGTCAGTAATGTTGAAGACCAACAAGGACAGCCATATTTCCTCTGTAAATAACTGCTTTATTTTTTCGTGTACTTATTTTATTATTGTTTAAGTAGTAAGTGCGCAAAATAATAAATTTCCTTTTTTAATATATTCTTTTTGTAGGTTATTTTTTGGGCAAAGAATTCAGTGACATCAACTTGGTCACTTCCACCCAGTCACATGATTGCCAAGCTACTCCCACCCAGTCACATAACTGCCAAGCCATTCCCACTCAGTCACATGATTGCCAAGCTACTCCCACCTCATCACATGATCACCAAGCCACTCCCACCCAGTCACCTGACCATCAAGCCTCTCCCACAAAACAGGCCACATCTACAGACTAGGTTCTAAAAAAATTTGAAACCCACCACTGATGCTAACATATATTTCAACCATTTAAATTTCAACAATTTTCTATAATATAATTGACAGTTAACATTAAGAAAATACATAGATATGAAAAAATAGCAGAGAATCCATATAACATCAACAAAGATAGTTTAAAACATTTAAACAATAATTTGATAAAAATATGAATATCATATTACCTGCATGAATTAGGAAATGCCCATTTGAAGTTAGCTATTACAGTTTGGAAGTAGAGTTTTATTTTTTTTTCCCCAGTGCATGTCTCGCCATGTGAATGATGTTAAAGCCTCAGCCTGATGCTGGGAATAGTAGGTTCTAGTCAGCTTCTTTGAGATATTTGCTGCTGTTGTTTCTCTCATTCTGTTCCCTGGCCATTATTTTCCAGTTCTGCTTAGGCGCACTTCTTTCTTTTATCAAAAAAGGCCTCTTTCCCCACTTTTCTTGCTTTTACTGTTAAACATGGCAGAAAAATCAAGCGTTATCAGAAATACTTCTAGCAGAAGTGTAGATGGCGAAGAAGCTAAAGGGCTACTGCCCCATTTCCATTTTCATCAGGGTAAAGATGGGTCAAAGACACCATCAGTCTCAAGTTCCTTCATGCTCACAAGATATTTAAGTCCAATCCACTTTGAATTCATTGGTTCCCATCTACTGCCAGTTTTCTTTGGCCATTAGTAATTCAGATTCTTGTAGAGATGTTAAACTTACAATAAACTTGTATATTCATTTGAACTGCCTGGAGTCCTGGTTTCATGTGCTTGACAGACATGTAGATTAACTTGTGACCAGCTCTGATCTTCTATCAAAACTTGTCTCTTCCATTAGCAGTTAGTAGGGATTTTCCTGTTGATAGGAAATCCACCAATCACTTTTCTACACTTCTGCCTTAGATATATGGTGGCAACACCAAATTCTGGAGAGAAATATTTTAGCAGAACAGCAAAGCAAGCCTTAATCTGAATGAGAGGATGCTTTTTCACATCTAGTAATGAGAGTTGAGTCAGATTAAACTTGAGAGAGCAAAATGCAAAGTGAAGGGCTCTATTCCTCTCATGGAAACAATTGTGCATCTATTTATGTCTATAAATAGGTAATGTGTATTAGGTATTAGGAAATATTGGTTTATTTATTTTTGTTTTTGTTTTTACAAGGGAGAAATGGGGCCGTCTGGACAAAAAGGAGATATAGGAGCGCCAGGAATTGGGCAGCCTGGACCGAAAGTGAGCCTGTTTTGCACTCATACATCTAAATTTTAATTTTTGCTTGATGAAATGAAGACTTGAAACTTTCCCATGAGTGGTGATTCTGGAAATTGCATTACCCAAGGGGAACAATTCTTTGAATACAGTAGGAATATTTGTTACATCAGTTAATAATAGCACACAAATATTTCTAAATATCTCTATCAAAACACACTATAGTGATGATACAATAGCTTACAATATCTAAGTAAGTTAAGCTATTCACTTTCATTCTTAACTGAATTTCACATATTTAAAGAATTAGAATGGAAGTAATCAAGCATCCTCCCCAAACGATGCAAATATGTTGAACTTTTCTTTAAAAAAACATTTTAAAAAGACTCTTTCTTTCAAAGGGTGACCCAGGAAGGTCAGGATTTACAGGAGAAAGTGGGAAACCAGGAATACAAGGGATACCAGGAAAAAAGGTAATTGGTTTGTTTATTTTATATATGCGGGTCTCCAAGACAGGGCTACAGAACCATCAAGTGAATGAGAAAAAGGCAACATTCATGTTCCTATGCCCCCTACCAACATCATCGCTATGTGTTTGAAGCAAGAAGAAGTTGCATGTTTATATTTTGGGTTATTGTCTTAAAGCTACTGAATTTTTCATGCTTTAGTTTGTTTCACATGTGCTTTGTTTGTTTTTGGTATATAATACACTATATGTTTATAGCGCTGAGTAGAATTAATACCTTAATCTTGTTGATGTTAGGGAGAACAAGGGCTGCCTGGCCCAAGAGGCCCAGATGGAATTCCAGGGACAGGACACTTGGGTCCAAAGGTATGATTTAATTTTGTTTTGTAATCATGTAGTAGAGCAGAGAAATAAAAATTAAAAAGGAATCAAGCCACACAGCAGTGTGTTTTCTTATCTAGCATGATGTTTTTTAAAAAATGCTTCGAAGCTTAAATATTTTCAATATACATAGTTTATACAAAAACACTCTGTGAACAAAAAATTGCCATTGTTGTATTGGAACTAACATAACAAAATATGACAGAGAAAAGGTACTGGCTTTCTAAGCAATTTCCAATTTGCAGCTCAGGCATGCTTGCTGAAATTTTTCCATATCAGTTAGACTTGGAGAAGGAAAACAATCCTTTGCATTACAAGGCTTTTTCAAGAGTCATTATAATGCAGAGTATCATCTGAGGGATAGGATTATTCTGTGCAAATCTCAGTTGCCAAAAGATATGATCACAGGTGACAAATTTAATTCAAAACCTAAGGAAACTATTTTGTATGAAAAAATCTACCAAATATCTGTCATAGTACTTCATATGTCACAACTTGAGTTCTATATCAAGCAGACTATTAAGCAAAGGGATAGTGATAAAGTTGCTGAGCTAGGATCTTCAGAAATAAGTTTTAAAAAAATCAGTGGCAAACAACTTCCATAAAAGTACCAAGAGTCAAGCTGAATGTAAAGTAATTTTTGCACTTGTTGCTTTATATGTTGAACTACATGAAGAAAGAAGAAATTTAAATGTATTAGATTTTATTAGATCCTATGCAGGGATCATGTGCAAGGCAAAGGAAAAATATGTTGAAACAGATTCATGAAACTATGAAAATAGTTTGCTAAAGAAGTTGGCCTCTTTTTAATATTTGTATATGGAAAACACCTGGAATTTAAGCCTATAAAGCCTACATCACATATTCATTAATTTTTGCTCCCATAGCATGCCTCTATTCGAAAAATATTCTTAAACAGAAGTTGTCAATTCAGTTGTATTGAGGTAGATTAGGTAGAAACTTCTGTATGATAATATTGTTTTTCTTTTTTAAAAAATAAATCAGGGTGAAGAAGGTCAGAAAGGTGCCCAAGGATTAGATGGACCACGAGGTATTCCAGGCCCTGCAGGACCAAAGGTATGTTTGATGCATTTCTCAATTGTTACTATATGACACCATTCAGTATTCTTCATGCTGATTGTTTGAGTACAATTTACATAATGTACTTTTTAGATAGCCTCCAATGATTAAAGATAGCATGTCTGTTGGGGAATGTAAATTATAGTCCAGCATATCTGGAGAACATCTTTCTGGAAAAGGGTGATAAAACTTACATTGATTAACAAATCATGAAAGTCTGGTGAATTTCACTGCTATCATTAAGTTGCTTAGAACAAACTGGATACTAATTCAAAGATTTCAAAAATTCATAAATCTCAAAATAAGAGCAGAGATCAGATATATAATATATATTATAGATATAATATTGCTAAGACATACAATATCCTACAAATGAGTTTCTTAACTTATGAATAGAATAAAATAACAGAGTTGGAAAGGACCTTGGAGGTCTTCTAGTCCAACCCCCTGCCTAGGCAGGAAATCCTATACTATTTTCAGACAAATGGCTATCCAACATCTTCTTAAAGACTTCCAGTGTTCTGGAGGCAAGTTGTTCCATGGATTAATTGTTTTAACTGTCAGGAAATTCTCCTTAGTACTAAGTTGCTTCTCTCCTTGATTAGTTTCCACCCGTTGCTTCTTGTCCTGCCCTCAGGTGCTTTGGAGAATAGTTTGACTCCCTCTTTTTTTGTGGCAACCCCTGAGATATTGGAACACTGCTATCATGTCTCCCCTAGTCCTTCTTTTCATTAAACTAGACATACCCAGTTCCTGCAACCCCTCATATGTTTTAGTCTCCAGTCCCCTAATCATCTTTGTTGTTCTTCTCTGCACTCTTTCTAGAGTCTCCATATCTTTTTACATCGTGGAATACTGAATGCAGTATTCCAAGTGTGGCCTTACCAAGGCATTTTAAAGTGGTATTAACAATCCACGTGATCTTGATTCTATCCAGGGGTGGGTTCCTCCCAGTTGTAACCTCTTCTATAGAAAAGGTTTCACAAATCTACAGTGCCATTTAGAACCGGTTCCAGCTCCCTCCTCCCGCCCATCCCCACATCATCAAGATGAAGAGCGAGAGGAGGAATTCTGAGAGTTGAAGCCCATAAGTCTTAAAGCTGTCAACTTTGAACACCCCTGGGTTTTTTTTTTCTAAAGGGTTAGTGGTGCAAGGGACTTGTAACTTGGTAGCTTTAAGACTTGCATGCTTCAAATGCCAGAGTTTCTGAGCCAACATTTTGGTTGCTAAGAGCGTTTTACCACATTTTACAAGTTGGCCACACCCACCCAGTCACATGGTGGCAAGCCACTCCCACAAAGCAGGCCACACCTACAGAAGAGGTTCTAAAAAAATTTGAAACCCACCACTGATTCTATCCTTCTGTTTATGCAGCCTAGAATTGTCTTGGCTTTTTTGGCAGCTGCTGCACATTTATGAATGAACAAAAAGGAAAATATGGAATTAAAATATGTCTGTTGAATGTTAACTACTTTCCAGTAGGTCTAAGGGAGGAATAACTGCAATCTAAGTGTCTTAATCCAGAATTTTGAGAATTTATAATATTCTGCTTATTATCCTGATTCAATGGTATTTATAATAAAAAGAACAAGTAACATAAAGGCAGACAATTATGATAAATTGAGTTCCACTGAACCTAATTTAGGGCTGCAGTGTGATTTGGATTTAAAGGTGAAAAGATATTTTGGAGTGTGCATGCTTGGAAACTGTCTGCAGCTTCTGATTTTATTAGGACCATGTTTTTCCAGGGAAAAGAGGCAGGAACTGTAGACAGGTGTTAAATAAGCATAGTCATATCTCCAAAAGCAGTATTTGCCTTTGAATCTTAAATTTGGCATGTTTTCTACAGATTTTATAGTATGTTTGAAATATTACAGGCTCCTGTAATTATGTCACCTGACTTAATTCTGCACTAATAAAAAGAGTCTATAGAGAACTGAAAGAGAGAGTTTTCTTTTCATTGAGTGCTTAAAGTACAAATAAAAAATGTGTTGATATCCAAGTACATAAATGGATTGTTTTCTTTTAGGGAGAATCTGGAATCAAAGGTGACATTGGTTCTCCAGGACCTTCAATACGTGGACTACCTGGCCCCAAGGTAAATAATTTATTAGTTGTTCATAGGAAGAATACTTACCTGATGTTAGCCCTGCATGTGTGTAGAGGCAAGAAGCACAACCAGGAGTATTAACTATATTTTTTATTCAAAGGCTACAGTAAGAGACTCTTGCCAAATGGAAAATATTTCTCCCCTTTATTTTTACTTTGAAGAAAACTAGGGAGTATCCCTTTGAAAACTAGGAAGGGATCCTTTCCCATACTCTTGCTCCTTCTGTGGGCTGACATTTTTTTTACATCCAGCTCTCCCTTCCATCTCTCAAGGACATTCCCACATACCATTACATCTGAAAACAGGAACTGCCAAAATAATAATCATTAGTGGTTTACAGGAAAAAAAAAATTGTTGATACTTTAAAAAATACCAAAAAGGAGAATATTTGTAGCTCATGGTTGAAATGGAGAGTCCTTAGTGCTTTGTGAGCTTGGTTGTTTTCTTGTAGATATTTTATTACCCAAACTAGGTAATATCATCAGCGTTAGACAGTGATTAACAGTGTCTGTAAGAAAACAATCAAGATCAGAGGGCACTAAGGATCCCTCCCTTTAAAAAAATCCTATGTAATGGCATATGTTTTAAAAGATTACAGACCCTTTCATCAAATGTATGGATCATTTTCCTAGTATTGCACCATATATATAATTCAAGAAAGGAAAAATAGTAAAGAAGGATGTAAGAGAAATGCAACGTAAGCATTTTTGCATTGCTATATTTCATATATGTATGTGAAATCAATAGCAATAGCAATAGCAGTAGACTTATATACCGCTTCATAGGCCTTTCAGGCCTCTCTAAGCGGTTTACAGAGAGTCAGCATATTGCCCCCAACAATCTGGGTCCTCATTTTACCCACCTCGGAAGGATGGAAGGCTGAGTCAACCCTGAGCCGGTGAGATTTGAACCGCTGACCTGCTGATCTAGCAGTAGCCTGCAGTGCTGCATTTAACCACTGCGCCACCTTTAATCAAGAGATTAAAAGAATCTGAAGGGGGAATAAAACATCAATGGATGCAGGGGAACATAGAAATTAGTTTGTGGCTAACTAAATCTATTACAGTGCAAGTTTAAATATGAAACTAAATGGTCATTAAGATTAGTTTGAGGTACAAGTATCTAATGGATTTTAAACACTTCTGCTCAGAACCTGTCAATATTGTATCTTGAAGCAAGATTAGTGTCTGCAGGCAGCAGGGAGGTATAAAACGTATGAAATAAATTGTTTTTATTTCTAGTTTTGGAATTGTCATAATTGGTGGATGGATCTTTTCCTAATTATAGTTTGAAATAACTTCTCATCAAAATTGTTCAGATCAATACCTGAATTATTTATATTTATATTTTATATATTTATTGAACATTTATAGGCCGCCCTTTTCCCTGAGGGGACTCAGGGCGGCTTACAATCACAAAGGAAAGGGAGTGTAGGACAGTGCAAAAAGAAATGTGAACAAAATAAATTAAACAATAAAACTCAACATTCACTCAACATTCGGGAGGGGCGAAAATAGGCTTAGCCCCAGACCTGACGGGCTAGCCAGTTCTTGAGGGCTGTGCGGAAGGCCTGGACGGTGGTGAGGGTACGAATCTCCATGGGGAGATTGTTCCATAGTGTCGGAGCCGCAACAGAGAAGGCTCTCCTCCGGGTAGTCGCCAGTCGGCACTGACTGGCGGATGGAATACGGAGGAGGCCAACTCTATGCGATCTGATGGGACGCAGGGAGGTAATTGGCAGAAGGCGGTCTCTCAAATAGCCAGATCCACTACCATGGAGCGCTTTATAGGTGGTGAGTAGGACCTTGAAGTGCACCCGGAGATCGACAGGTAGCCAGTGCAGCTCACGGAGGATCGGTGTTATGTGGGCAAACCGTGGTGCGCCCACGATCACTCGCGCGGCCGCATTCTGGACTAGCTGAAGTCTCCGGATGCTCTTCAAGGGCAGCCCCATGTAGAGCACATTACAGTATTCCAGCCTGGAGATCACAAGGGCTCGAGTGACTGTTGTGAGGGCCTCCCGATTCAGGTAGGGCCGCAACTGGCGCACCAGGCGAACCTGGGCAAATGCCCCCCTGGTCACAGCTGAGAGATGGTGGTCAAAAGTCAGCTGTGAGTCCAGGAGGACTCCCAAGTTGCGGGCCCTTTCTGAGGGGTGTAAGTTTTGTTCCCCCAGCCTGAGTGATGGTATGTTGGTCAGATTTTTGGGAGGAAAACACAACAGCCACTCGGTCTTGTCTGGGTTGAGTATCAGCTTGTTTGCTCTCATCCAGTCTTTAACGGCCTCTAGACCCCGGTTCATCACGTCCACCGCTTCATTGAGTTGGCACGGGGCGGACAGATACAACTGTGTATCGTCCGCATATTGGTGGTATTTTATCCCGTGCCTCCGGATGATCTCGCCCAGCGGTTTCATGTAAATGTTAAATAGTAGGGGGGATAGGACCGACTCCTGCGGCACCCCATAAGTTAGGGGCCTCAGGGACGATCTCTGCCCCCCCACCAACACCGACTGCGACCTGTCCGAGAGATAGGAGGAGAACCACTGCAAAACAGTGCTGCCCACCCCTATCTCCCGCAGTCGTCACAGAAGGATACCATGGTCGATGGTATCGAAAGCCGCTGAGAGGTCCAGGAGAACTAGGATGGAAGCATGGCCTCCATCCCTAGCTCTCCAGAGATCATCGGTCAATGCGACCAAAGCGGTTTCTGTGCTGTAACCGGGTCTGAAGCCAGACTGGAAGGGGTCAAGATAGTTAGCTTCCTCCAAGGTACGCTGAAGCTGGAGAGCCACCACCTTCTCAACAACCTTCCCTACAAAGGGAAGGTTGGAGACTGGACGATAGTTATTAAGAACAGCTGGATCCAAGGACGGTTTCTTCAGGAGGGGTCTTACCACCGCTGTCTTAGCTGAAATTGTTCATTGTCTTTAAAAAAATCAAACATAATGCAATTGTTTTAATTTGATTCACATTTCTATGTTTAGGGTGAACAAGGATACCCAGGCCCTCCCGGAAATGATGGAAGTCCTGGACATACAATTATTGGACCTAAGGTAATAAATAAATCAATATGGCTTAAGATCAGCAAAACTTTTTCAAAACGTACAATTCAATGTTATACTTATTCTTAAGTATTTAAAAATGATTCCATTTCCTGAAATTTCTGAATTATATTATCAGCCTGATGCAACATATGGTTGATTATAAATTAGAGTCTAAAACATTGCTTTATTCAGGAAAATAATAGTACATTATTCACTCAGCTTCTTCCATCAATATTGTTTGACTTAGCTTCCAGTTTCATAGATATTCAGACTGTTATTTCACAATGTGGATTTTCTTGTATTTTTGAAAAAAAAATTCTACAGACTATTTAACAAAATGCATAGGCTAATATGCTAATGAATGAAACAATAGTAAAACGGATAATTGTAACAAAGACCAGAGATAAATGTCCTTCTATCTTTAATGCCTCTATGTCCTACATCTCAAATATGTATGCTATTTATTATCATCCAAGACCTACACTAGCAAATTTGTTAGCAGTTTCAGGGAATTTGATAGGTGTTCTCCTTTGTCAGACAGAGTCTGAGAACTTACCCTCAAAGCTACTAAGCAGAATTCAGCTATTTCATTTGTAATTTTGGTGCCACACTGCCAGAAAAAATAAGATATATATTTTTCTCTACTTGGAAAGCTTTTAGAAGAAGCATGATTAAGATAAGTCCTTATATTTCACTATGGTACATATACTCTATTGCAGGAGAACACAATAGCTTTATTACATCCCAGACATAAATTGTTTCAACATCTACCCTCAAAACAACACTATAGGACACTGAACACCAGAATAACCAGACACAAGGACAGTTTTTTCCTGAATGGCATCACTCTGCTAAACAACTAATCCTCTGTCATATTACCTACTAAGACTGTATTACTATTGTTCTTCTCTTCCTTCCTACTACTTATCTTTTCCCCACTTATGACTGTAACCATGTTGCTTGTATCTTTTATATTGTTTTATCTTTTTCCTAGTATGCTTTGATTACTTATTACCTATGACTATTACTAAGTGTTGTATTTTATGATTCTTGATGAATGTATTCTATTTTTTTAATGTACACTGAGAGCATATGCACCAAAAACAAATTCCTTTTGTGTCCATTCACACTTGGCCAATAAAGAATTCTATTCTATTTGCAGAGATGTAGAAAAAGGGAACATTTCAACTTTTGATCTTGCACACTTGAAATGACACTGTCTGTATTCAATGAAGTATTCTGACCTTGTGTTGGATAATAAAAAGCACAATTTCCGAAAACTTGTTCTTGTAATCTCAGGAGGAAGTTATTGGACAAAATACTCAGTTTTTAAGAATAGGATATTTACAAAGTAAAAACATATGTTTGGCAACTCTGCCTTGCACAAGACCTTGGAAGTCAAAATACAGAGATTTTGCCCTTACATTTATTTCTTCACTAAGAGAATTAATAAGAAATTGTTATATATATAGCAGCCTTCCAGAGGGATTCTTTGGTACATTCAATATGAATTTTGGCTTTCTCTATCTTTATTGGAAAGTAACTTTTCCATATTTTACCATTTTTTAAACTAATAATGTCTCCTCAAAATATAAGCAAAAATAGGACAAACTAAATGTGATCTAATGTAATTTAAATACAAGAAACCAATTTATTACATTTAACATTGTTGACATGATTGATATTTAATTGTTTTGTTCCTTGAAATATCATTAACATAATTTTGCAACAACATTTGACAGCCTTTTGGAAGTGACAGGTGGTGACATTTCTAATATATTTTATTGCAAGGGTATCAAACTCAAGGCCCAAGGGCCAGATCCAGCCTGCAGGGTGCTTAGATCTGGCCCACAAGGCCACCCTGGAAACAGCGAATAACTGGCATGTGGTGTCTCTGCCAGAGAAAATCTTCCCGAGCTCTTTTTTCGCTGGCAGAGGTTTGCAGGAGGCCATTGGATCTGAAAACGGAGCTCAGGAGCCTGTTTTCTCTGCCACCACAGGGACCACTAACATGAGTAACATTGAGCTGGCCACACCCAGTCCGCCGCACCGCCCCCAAAGATCAAACACAACCCTGAGGCAGCTCTCAATGAAATTGAGTTTGACAGCCCTGTTTTATTGTAGCACTTCTAAGATTTCTGTGGATTCCCAAGTGATTTAGGAGATTATTGATCCAATGCCATACAGGACAGTGCACTCTCAGATTCAAGAATACATTTATTGCATCAGAATCTCATATGCTTTTCCTAATAGCATTGTTCAATAAGAGGTTACACCTTCATTCCTATATATTCCATAGAGACACACAGCTTTTTATGCTATGATACAATATACTGCCAATGGAATTATGACATTTCAGTTTTAATGAAGATAATTTATCTTAATACTTATGATTTATGTTCAGGGTGCTCCAGGTGTTATTGGACCTCCGGGACCACAAGGGGCTAAGGGGGATGGTTTTCCTGGTCCACCAGTAAGTGTAATTTCACTTATATGTTCTTGTTGGTATTTAAGGATGATTAATGTGGTTGTTAATGTTTTATATTACTTACATACATACATACATACATACATACATACATACATACATACAAACATACAAACATACAAACATACATACATACATGCTATAAGAAGATTATATTACAGTCTTATACAGATTGTGAGCACATACAATACTGAGCCATGATTTTTAATCATGGTTTGTTGTTGAAAAACTAAAAGTTGCTTGGTGTGCACATTGTGTTAAGCTAAAAATAAACAAATCATATTAGGTCTTAATGATAAACATGAACCCCTGTGTCAAAAATTTTATTCTTAGTCCTCTCTTCCCAGGCTTTTCCCCAGATTGTCCTGGAGGCACCAGAAATTGAATTTGGACTCTTCTGCCTATAAAGTGTCCCCTCCCCCTGAATGCCTCCAATTCAAGGAAACACACCTTCACATACAAGACCTAATGTTCCGCACATACAAGACCCATCTCTGTTCTCTATTGTGCTGTAAAGTTAATTTGCCTGTTTCTTTAACTCTGCTAGGGATCTCAAGGATTGCCTGGCTTTCCAGGACCAAGAGGCCTTAAAGGAGCTGGTGACCCGGGACAAAAGGTGCAAATGCAGCAGTCTTATTTAATTTTTGAAATATACATCCTTATAAATTTCATTATTCTGAGAAAGCATCTTTTATAAGATATAGACAATCCAATCTTTGAGTAATAAATATATCTCTAATAAATATATCTCTACAAAGGTAAAAGAACCAGAATACTCAGATATAATTAGACCTATTAATTATATGCAGCAGACACTTGCTGTTATTTGTGGTGAGAAATACAAATTGCATTTGTATAGCTACCATTTACAATTTACTTCCATATTTTTGGTGCTACAAGTGAGGTTCTCAGCAAATTTTAGAAAAATTCAAAAATCTCTGAGCAGACTTTGGTATTTTTGCAAGACTTAAATTTGAGAGTAAACTCTGTCTGCAAAAGATAAGTATTTTACACTGATGTTCTTGTAATTTAGAACATTCTCTCAAATATGATTTGCCTTTGGCTGTATTAATATAATTCGCATCAAGGGAAGCTGTTGGTATTAATATACTTTAAAAAGCACTATGCACATTGTATTATAAAGAAAATCCATGTATGAAGGATAGGTTACCTCGGGGAAGAATGAAATTGTATTAAGTGTGATTGCAGTTATAGAAATAGTTTGATTTTTGATCTGTACCAAGACGCTGAAGTAGTGTTTCTGGCTACTTTAAGATATGTGGATTTCTTAGAATCCCCCGATCAACCTGAGATCATCTGAGAACTGAAGTTCACACATCTTATAGTTGGCCAAGATTAAGAAACACTAAGCTAAAGCACAACTCCTACTAACTTTGAGAATAGAATGTAGCATAACTGCAAGAAAAACAGGGAAAAAAGGATTGAAGGGCAGGAAGAAGTACTGTGTCTTTTTTTGCCAAGGGATGGGATGTCTTGCACCAGTCAAATTGGTTGGTTTGACCTTGTAGCCCAGCACTGCCTATTTTTACCTTCCTGAACCTCAGGGCCATATTTCTGATCACATCATCTTATACCTCATATTGGAAATGGCATGAATCTAGGACAGGGGTGGGTTGCTGCCAGCATTACTGCCAGTTTGGCGCACAAAGAAAATTTGTGCACGCGTGCTTTGCTCACACCCACATCAAACACACATTCTGTGTGCATGCACATTTGCACCTAAAAAGGTCTGCACATGTGCACGTTAGAAAAGGGAAAAATTACATTTCTGCTTATGAAGATTGTTCTACCATGTGCAGAAACTAAAATCAAGATGACAGCACCAGGGATAGAACAGGTTCGGGGACGTGGCAGGCCAAGTTACTACCTACTTGGCTGCACCGGAGCAAACCGGTAGGAACCCACCTCTGATCTAGGGGTCTAGTCAATCTAGGGATTTCTATGCTACAACATTTTCTTCATGTTTCTTATTACAGACCACAAGAAACACTGGCATAAGAGTTAAATCTTACTACTCTTATGCAAGGTCTCTTCTCCCTTGCCATCATTACTAATGCATTCTTCATTTTGCTTGTGGATTATCCTTCCTCTTTGAGGCACAGCATTCACCCCATGGTGTGGGAAAGTGGGTTCCTGTTGGGTTTTATTTACTTTTTGTTTGTGTCCTGCTATATTATTTTTTTATAATAAATAAATCAAGGTGTTGAACATATCCAACACATTTTCCTCCTTCTGTTTTCCTCACAACAGCTGTGAGGTAGATTAGAATGAGAAAGAGTGACTGATCCAAAGTCTCCCAGATGTTTTTCATGGCTAAGGTGGGACTGGTCTTCCACTTTCTAGTTCGATGACTCAAACATTAAACCAAACTGGCTCTTCTGGGTCTTCCCCAGAAGCTTGTCTGAGTCTTCTTGATTCAGAATGTATATGGAGGCTTCTGCTAGTTTAGCCAGCAATAGCAATAGCACCTAGATCAGTGATGGCTAACCTTTTAGTTGTTGGCTGCCAAAAATGCGAGGGCGTGCACCCAATGGTGCGTGTGCGTCCTGGCACATATAATGCAGAGCGCATCCCCACATGCCCATGCGCGCACAACCCACCCACACACTCCCTTCCACTACTTGGCTCCAAGCTGAGCTTGGTATTTCCTCTGGGAGGGTGGGGGATGCCGTTTTTGCCACCCCCAGGCTCCAGGAAAGCCTCCAGTGCCTAGGAGGGCGAAAAACAGGCCCAATAGGGATACCGGAAGCTCAGAAATGAACTTCTGTTTTTCGCCCTCTCCAGACTCCGGAGGCTTTCCTGAAGCTTGGGGAGGGCAAAAATGGCCACACCCAGCCCCCCAGAAGGCCAAAAATCAGTTGGCTGGCATGCATATGTGCACTGGAGCTGACGCTTCGCGTGCCAGCACATATGGTTCCATGTGCCACCGTTCCTTAGTTCATCATCATGGACATCATGGACTTATATACTGTTTCACAGTACATTCCATCCCTCTCTAAGCAGTTTCCAGAGTCAGCATATTGCCCCCAACAATCTGGGTCCTCATTTTACCGACCTTGGGAGGATGGAAGGCTGAGTTAGCCTTGAGACCATCAGGATCGAAGGCAATTTTTTTTTCTCTCATGCTTGCGAAAACAGAGATTGTATCTGGAAAAGAACATGTAAGTCCAGAGTTATAGGACTAGCTTCTGGTTGAGGAATTCTAGGAACTGAGATCCATGCATCTTAAAATTGCCAAGTTTGGGAAATATTGTATTAAAATGTTGCCTAGAAATCCCCAATGGCTGGTCTGAAAGGAGTATTCCAGGTTGCATTCCACTAGGACAGCAACACCAGTGGCCTCATTGTACATGGACTTTAAGGCAACACTTTTTATATCAGGATTACAGACTTTAAACTGCATACAACATAGTTGAACCATCCAATCTAGCTTTTTGATTTTAATACGTTTTCCCTATCTCCAGATTTTGTAGTCTTTTGATTAATGAAGTTCTGCACAATTTAAAAGCTTGCAAGATCATGTACCTCATTTTGCACTCAGATATGGATATTTTTTCTCCATGAAATAGTTCGTAATAATAATATATTATACTTGTTATGTTTTCCACACGTGATATTATTTTTCTTCTCTCACTATTGACATTGTGTAAGGACAAAAATTCAATAAATCTTTTTTGAGACTACCTTAATTTTTAATTTATTCTGTACTGCTTTAATTCCCAGATGCTTAAAACTGCTTTCTTTAACTGAAAAGCCCCCATCAATAAATTTGCATACAAGTCAAGCTGGAATGTCACTAAATTTTGTAGTGTAAGAATGTTCCTGAAGATCAGTTGAGGCTCTGTTTTCTTGGCTTGAGAAATAAATGGCTCACACAAGTGGCCAGCCGAGAACTGGAATTTGATATAACAGAGACTTTATTCACACTAAATTGCCTGTGGGATGCATGAACTGTATGGGCACCGACTTGTTGTCAAGGCATGGTACACAGTAAAGAAACATATTTGTAATCACAAATGAAAATAAAATGCATAACTTTCAAGGAATGGCAGCTTAAATAGCACAGTAGTGGCAGAGGCTCTACAATATTCTGCCTATAAACCAGATCAAAGACCTATACCACCAACATCGTCCTTAGAAGATATGCTAGGCAGCTGCTTAAAGAATGTCTTTTTAAATTGTGAACTCTCAAGTTCTGGCTGAACTCCCAAAAAGAGCAGACTGACTGTTCCTCATTCCAGGCATCCTATTAATCTCACGGCTACTAACTATTCAGGGCTGCCGGACTGGCTCAAAATATGTTGCTACCAGAAGAGACAGATCAGCAATTATGATGGAATGCTCTCTGCTGCATCCAAATCTGGTGGATAAATTCGTGGGCTTAGGATGTAATGTTTTAAAAGCATAAGAATCACAGTTCTTCAATCTCTAGTGCTAATAGTGCGGCTGGCAGTATGGAATGTAGTGGGTGGAATTTTAAAATTTGGATGCAGCTATATAATTGTTCCGATAATTACATGCAATTACATGCTTTTATACATGGACTATAAATATATCCATTACGCTGTCTTATTTATTTGAAATGTTGCTATTTTCTTTATTATAAAACATTCAAAATGTTCCCATCATCATTCATTTTTGTCTGTTTTTGTATCTGATGGTGGTGAAGTCTGGCTGCTATTCGCTAGGGAGAATTAATCTATTGTTGATTAATTAGCTGTTTTGTGTAAGTCATTCAGTCTTTTGGAGTTGGGTGGCCTAAAATTTTTATTATTAAATAAATAATAAAAAGTTAACAACAGTAATAAAAAATAAGATATTTTTTTAAAAAAAATCAATGTCCAATGAAAAGCAAAATGGAAATACACTTCCTCTTTTTTGGTATTGCTTAAGAAGATATCCTAGTTCTAATTCTTTATGCAGGGCTTGATCAGATCTATCAAATCTAATTGAAGAGGCTGCATAGGCAAATTTGGCTGATTCTGCCAGACAAAATGGGAATGATCTTTTGCTCCCTCTGCTTATAGAATGAGGGTATTCTCTGGGCGAATGAAAATAGATATAAAATGTATGGTATGGTGGTGAGACAAGAGGGATGTGGTGGCTCAGTGGTTAAGACACTTGTCGATCAGAAAGATCAGCAGTTTGGTGGTTCGAATCTCTAGCACTGCATAACAGAGTGAGTTCCCGTTACTTGTTGTAGCTTCTGCCAACCTAGCACTTCGAAAGCATGTAAAAATGCAAATAGAAAAATAGGAACCACCTTTGGTGGGAAGGTAACAGTGTTCCGTGCACCTTCGGCATTTAGTCATGCTGGCCACATGACTACTGAGACGTTTTCGGACAGCGCTGGCTCTTTGTCTTTGAAATGGAGATAAGCACCACTCCCTAGAGTCAGGAACGACTAGCACATATGTGCAAGAGGAACCTTTAGCTTTACCTTTAGAGAGACAAGAAATGATATAGAACTTCTGTTTTCCAAGAGTTCTGGCAAAAAAGCTTCAATGTCCAAGGGGATTGTTGGTGGGATTCTGTGGTTCCCAAATGTGACTGCTCATTGAGTCATTTACTATGGCTGCATTTTATAGATCCAGGGAAGAGAGGCTCAAAACATGCAAAAAGACAAAAAAGGGATGTGCATTGGGCAAAAGATTGGTGCAAAGCTTGCTGGGAAAATATAATAGCCAGCAGACTTACAGTATAAAATCACTTATATTAATTTTGAGATATGCCAGTGGAAAGCAGCTTCACGCATGCAAGAAGTCATAGAACTGTAGCTTAATATGCGCTGTGTGCTCATTCTTGACAATTCCGCAAATGTCTTCAGATGCAAAATTATCTGAATAATTTAGGAATCATTTGGCTCCACCTACTGGTAACATTTAGCACATTAAGAATCTCAACACAAATACAGGCAGTCCTTGACTTACGGACACAATTGGGACTGAAACATCCATCACTAAGCAGCACAGTTGTTAAGTGTGTCACATCAAATTTTACAACCTTTTTTGCTGTGGTTGTTAAGCAAACCACCATGGCTGCTAAGAGAATCATATGGTTACTAAGTGACTCCAGCTTAGTTGACTTTGCGCATTGGAGGCCAGGTAACCCCTAGACACTGCAATCATCATGAACATGTATTAGTTGCCAAGTGCCTAAATTTTGATCATGTGATTGTGGGGATGTTGTGACGGTTGTAATTGCAAGCACGCATTATAAGTCACTTTTTTCAATACCGCTGTAACTTTGATTGGCCACTGAATGAATGGTTGTAAGTTGAGTATTACTAGAATTAATGCTAATTCTAATTGTTACCGTTACTATTTGAAGTTGCTTCCTTTGGAGTTATATACTGAGCCGAGGTGGCACAGTGGTTAGAGTGCAGTACTGCAGGCTACTTCAGCTGACTGCTAGCTGCAGTTTGGCACTTCAAATGTCACTGGCTCAAGGTTGACTCAGCCTTCCATCCTTGAGGTAGGTAAAATGAGGACCCAGATTGTTAGGGGTAATATGCTGACTTTGTAAACCGCTTAGAGAGGTCTGTAAAAGCACTATGAAGTGGTATATGTCTAAATGCTATTGCTATTGCAATAGCGACTTTGTAAACCACTTAGAGAGGTCTGTAAAAGCACTATGAAGTGGTATATAAGTCTAAATGCTATTGCTATTGCTATATTAGATTTTTATTCCAGCTTTATATGTGCGCATGTGTATCATGTAAGGTATACCTAATATTCTCTTGTTTCCTTTCCTCACAATAACTGAGAAGGGTTGGTACCCATGATATCATATTGCAAATCCCTAATTTCAATGTGGAAAATGTTTATCTTAAATTGGTCAGTATCAGCATGTATTGCAAATTGTATGTAACATAGAAAATGGAATTAAAGTAAATACAGCAATCAAAACTATATCACCAGTTGTCATAGTGCTAAATTCTTTTGAAATAGTATATTATTTCCTTGTTTTGTTTGAATCATTAAAAGAACTTCTGTGTAGAGATAATACCCACTGCAGACAGACTTAATTACTCCAAATTGTGTTCCTGGTATTTTCTTTATCATGAGGTTTTGAGCACATGAAAAGTCTCTGTGTGGGAGCAAAGTGGTTTGAAGTGATGATAGAACACAGAGAACAGGATACTGGCCCCTTCTCTCTATTACATTTGGTTTCAAGAGATGTTTTTCAACCTCAGGAATTTTAAGATGTGTGCACTTCAACTCCCTATCCTGTCATGCTGTCTAACGAATTTTAGAAGTTGAAGTCTGCAGGTCTTAAAGTCCCTGAAGTTAAAAAACACTGGATTAAACAAAAACTGGAATAGACAGGAGAAAAGGAACACAGAGAAAATATATAAACTAGGGGACAGCTACTATGAAAGTAGCTATAGTAGTATATGAAGTATCTGTACCTTGGAGAGAGTGCAGAGATAGTGCTAAGCATATAGGATAATGCTAATAGTTTCATTTTATTCTGATTAGAGTTCTAACTGAATTTGACTACCACATGGCACATTTCCATTTTCCAAATATTTCCAAATATTGGAATTTACCTTTCAAAATTAAAAGAGCTAAAAGTCTCTTCTAAAGTCTCTTCTAAAAATTAGAATAAAGCTATTATACTACACATAAGGTTCATCTGCTTGCAAAGTTACCTTCTTGAATCCAAGATCTACATCTTTGGAATACTGTTTCCCAAGGTATCTATGGTAGATGGCTGCATATGGTAATAACCAAGCCTTGCACTTCAGTGACATGTAGTGAAGACGAGGAGGAATGAGGCAGCAGCGGTGGCTCCTCAAGGACGGTGACAGAAGGGGCTCCGGACACCTGTGCCATCTCCCGCCCGTCTTCTGGGACTCGCCAAGCCCGGCGCCTGGCACTTTAAAGTGCATGCTGCCGCCCTGGCCATACAGCAGGACCTGCTTTATGCCTGGAAGGCATGCCGCCCCAGCCATACAGCGGATTGTATGGCTGGGCCTGGGGTGGCGGCATGCACTTTAAAGTGCCAGCGCGCCTCCCGGCCATAAAGCAGGATATGTTTCGCTCTATGGCAGGGCGCAGCGGCATACACTTTAAAGTGCCGGTGTGCCTTCCAGCCATTCAGCAGGGCATATTTTTGCCCATGTGAAAAATGTGGCAAGGCTTTAGTTTCAGGACAGGTTGTATTTTCAAGGAAACATGGTAGACACACAAATTGTACATTACATGAAATATTTCGCTTTGCTTTTTGTGAATGAAATGCCATATATTACTTCTAATATATGTTTTGCTTTGAAATCATGCTTGGTTTATGAGGTTGCAATGAGATTGCTCTTATCATATCTTCCTTCCTTCCTTCCTCCCTCCGTCACTCCCTCCCTATCATTCATAAATGTATGTGTATAATTCCTCTCTAATTTCTTTCTGTTAGGGAGAACAAGGAGCACGAGGACCACCAGGGCCTCCTGGGCAAAGAGGAGTGGGAATACCTGGGCCAAAGGTCAGTGAGATGTTCTTTTGATTGCTGGGTAAATGGAGATGATGAGGGTGAGGGAAAACATTTCAACAAGGCCTCAAACTCTATTTGACACTTTAATATTTGGAGAAAAATCACATAATTTACCAGGCTTGATTCTGATGCTTTACATCTTACTTTCTCCCCTCTGGTCAGTCCTTAATCCAATGTCTCAGCTCTTTTTCACCAGAAAAATAGGATCACTTCATATTTATAGTCAATAATAACTTTAGTTGATGTGCCCAGCTTTTGTACTCTAAAGTTCTCATAAGGAATGTAGGCTTTTTCCATACTGTTCAAGACTATGAAAAAGAAAACATTGTCTGATTCTAATTTTAATACTGATTCACTCCTTAGCTGCTGTTCTTTTGGAAAACTTTAATCATAATGTACATTTTATAGATCAGAGTGTTCTACATTGACCATTTTATTATTATAGCTTCAACACTTTTCTCACCTGTTTTGAAAAATAATGAATATATAGATTTGGACAAGATATTGGCAGGAACAATCTTAAGCTTGGCTGTTTCCACTTATAGTTCATTCTTTTTCTGTTTTCTTTCCATGAACATGTTTCATTTTGTCCCCAGTCTACAAGAGACAAACTTAGTTAAATAGCATATTCCTTTTTATTCCAACTTAATTCAAGGGCAGCCTATTGGTATATACAACCTGTTATATGTCATCACCATTACATCTTGGATGCCTGTTAAGGCATAAAATAGAGGGAGAACATAAGAACAGCAAATTTTATGCTAATACAGTATTAATTTATAAATAAATAAATAAAATGCAATAATTTTACTTTTGAGTAGCAAAGTTCAACAGATGCCAGACTTATTGAATTTGCCAGTTTTTCATCCTCAATAACTAACAAAAGAAATGTGGAAGAGAAAGATATTGTTGAAATTAAAGATAACTACTATATAAGGAAATTGATTTGAATAGTTTTTCTTACTAATTGTCAATCCATGATAAGTCAAAAACCCTAGCTTAGGAATTAGGCATCTGTATGTTTGACTGTATTTAACTAGAAATACATGCAGAATACAGGTCAAGTTTAAATAATTCAAGCTACAATGTCTAGTACTATAGAAAAATGATATGTTCATCACAAGATTAAATTTACATCCTGTTACAAATAGCTACATTTGTATTGGGATAATTCCTCCAGTCTGGATTCCCAGACTATAAATGTCTTAAATGTTTGTATATCTAGTGGTAATTATCTAAAATCCCTCAGTACAACAGCACATACCTACATCTGATTTATTAATTTTACATTCCTTTCTGATACGTGATCATGATGAAGCATTGTCCATAATCGATTAAAAATATTCTGTTTAACTTTGGCCATAAACAAGAAAATTGATTTCATTGATTATCAGAGTACATTGACACAAAGAATACACTATAAACTTTCACTTCCCATCTAGGTAACTGCCAATACGATATGTTAGAAGAGAAAAACAAAAAACAAAGCACAGATGAAAAAAGGAAAAAAGTAATTTGGAAAAACCCAACTACATATGCAGTCTTCATATTGCAACCTAATTACACCCACAACTCCATTTCTAAATGAAGCGATCATTAAGCAAAACATAATTGCCTACTTGCTGCAGTGGTCATTATATGAATCATTTGCAATTGATAAATGACACATCATGTGACCTTGTGACCTGGAAAGGTCATAAACGGCAATGACATGACTGCAGGATTCTGCAACAGTTATAAATGTGCAACAATTGCCAAGCATCTAAATTGTGATCTTGTGAATGCAGACACACTGTGACAGACATAAATGTAAGGATCAGTTGTAAGTCACTTTTTCAGTGTTGCTGTAACTTCAAACGTTCACTAAAGAATGGTCATTAAGCATGATCTATTTGTAATGAGAAGGAAGAAAGAGGAAAATAGTGATATTTGTTAGATTTATAACTTACTTTTCCTGCAAGAACTCAAGATGATGTATGTGGGGATCCTTTTTTCTTTTTGCCCCCACGACAGCAACTCTTATGAGTTAGTTTGTGCTGAGAGGGAGTGACCAGTGAAAAATTACAAGTGAGCTCAGACAGGCTTACTATGCAAGATTTGAAGGAAACTAAAAAGAATGATGTGGCTTCCAAGCATAATCAAGATATTAGCAGGATATGAATGTTCACTGTAAGAATGTATGGGTATTTATCTTTGTGATAATGCACAATGTGTACATTAAGCTTAAGGACTGTAAATTGGCATCTACTAGGGCAAAACAAAATTATTTTATCAAAGGTAAATCAAAATAGCCTACAAGGAACAAGAAAAGCAGGCAAACATCTTGCTACAAGGAGCATAATATTGAAATAGGTACAAAAGACATAAAAAGTATTGAACAAAATAGTAAACCCAAGCACTTGGAAAGATATAAAGCATTAAATATTCAGATAAGAAAAGCCAGATAGAGCTTAGGCGTAATATCTGTGGTAAGGTCTGTGTTTGTTAGTACAATCATGGATTAAGCCTGAGTGACAATGTACTCCAGCTCCCAAAATAGCCAGTGGAGTTTTGGGTTGCATGCATAAAAGTACAGCTTCAAAATAAAAATATATGATAATACCACTCTGTGTGTACTGCTCACACTACACTAGGAATATTGTGCCCCATTTTTGTCCATACAAAAATAGTTTTGTGGGGCTAGAGAGAGCGTATAGTAGAACAAGAAAGAAAGGATTTGGAGGCTAAATGCTATGCGAGGTTAAAGGAGCTTGGTAAGTTTAGCTTAACGAATGAAAGGTTAAATGGATATATGATACCAGCATCCCACATACTTTATAAAGGTAGGTTAGAGCACCAAAGAGTAAGACAAGGACCAGCAGGTGGAAGCTTAACAGAGAGAGATCAAATCTTGAAATAATATTTAAAGTTATTAAACAGTGGAATGTCCTATCTCCTAAAGTTGTGGATGTGCCAACATTCGGAGTTTTCAATGAAAGACTGGACTTTGTACAAAATGGCAAAACTTGCCTCTACTGATTAGAGATCTTCAAGGTCCTTTTTAATCTGTGATTCTAAGGTAAACCAAAAAAGAAAGTCACAGAGTTACACCAGATGAGGTTGAGTAAGCAAGGGATCAACAATATGGATAGTCTGATATCTGATGGGAAGATTTCAGTTTGTTCTTATACTATTGTTTTTACTGATTGTTATGAATCAATAAAATGAACCTAGAATCATTATATGAGATAGACTGTCATATAACTTGGGTCTCTGTGTGTGTGTGTGTGTGTGTGTGTGTGTGTTGGGGCAGGAATAATTTTGATTTGTGAAATGACAGCAGTATAAAAATTTTGCAGCAAATCTGAAGATAGACCAGTAGAATTTACTTTTCCTTTAATATAATGACTCTGTATATTTATCAAAAATGTTCTGATTTTCTATTTTTCAAAACTGGCTGGAAGATTTCTAGTGAAGTTTTGGAATTTCTTTCCCCACCCCTTACCTCCTCCCCCTTTTCTTAAATAGGGTATTATGGGACAAAAGGGTTTTCCTGGTCCTCCAGGTGCTCCAGGAGACAGCATACAAGGAAATAAGGTAAGAATATTAATGCTAAGGAAGGCTTTTGAAAATGGATAATTTTTCTTATGTTTTACATACATTGTTTTATTGCTGCTTTCCTGTGAATTTAAAAACTCCAACTGATTGACAGATCTCAAATTAATCACAATTATATCAATATAAATTCTTAAATATAGTCTAATAGAATGACCTGTGTTTTTTTAGAAGGTAATCCAGCATCAATAACTAAAATATTGCCAGGAGATCTTCTTCTCTGTGAAAGTATCCCTTGTTTCAAGGTGGGGAGCTAGTTGCTTTCTAAATGTGTTTGAATTAGAGTTATCAAATTCAGCCAGTGTGATTTAAGGTACAGATGTTGGACCTTGCTATTTGACAATATTTGGAAGGTCAGCAAATCCATACTCTTTATGAATGTAAGACAAAGTAAAACAAAAATAGATACCGTAAAAGTTCCAAGCAATATTAAGCATTGACTTTCCCATTAGGATAACAGAAGCTAGTCCAAATTTGTGTCAATATGCATAATATGCATATGCATAGTATGCATATAAATTAGCATATTAAAATGAACACCTGAAATTTAGTCAATCTTAATCTTAATTTTGTGGTCGATTATAACTATTAGGGAAGATTAGTCAATCTTAACTTTGTGGAGTCGATTATAACTATTATGAGTTGATTATAACTATTAGGGAGAATTCTGGGAGTTGAAGTCCACAAGTCTTAAAGTTGCCAAGTTTGAAGACCTCTGGTATAGACTATCTCTCTCTGTCTCTCTCTCCTCCCCCTCCCTCCCTCCTTTCCACCCTCTCTCTCATTCATTCGCTCTCTTGCTTTTGTGTCTTACAACCAACGCTAAACAGTAAAAATGAAATAGAAGCCATTTTGCCTCCATTATTATCTATAATGACTACAAATGCCTTTCTAATTTCTTTAGCAAATTAATGATGAAGAAAACTTCTCAAACAATTTCTCAAGGGCAGAATTTCTCCTTATATTGCCACTATTGTTAAAAAAGCCCAAAGCAAGAAAGCTGTCTGCAGAGCTTGATTTTTATTTTTTTGCAAAAGATGCAGAGATATTTGCATCTGTCAGTTTTCTGGGAAAAGGGTCTCATTTACCCAAAGGGATGTTAGGGTTCTGGCTTTCCTTGTGTTTTCTTAAAATCCCAGGATTCAGCTGTTTAGAGATTTTTCAAAAGAAAACAGAAAATTGCTTGTTGTTGTTCAGTAGCTGTATCATAAAACATCTATGTTCCAGTTCTTCAGCATGTAGCTATGAAACTGTTCCCTGGAAATATAAAACCACACACTGAATAATTATTTGATTTTTGTTTGTATTAACTCACTGGTTTCCTAGGCAATTGACCTCAGAGGTGTGCTATTGAGAGAAATATAATAACTCAAACCTCATAACTATAGAGAAAGTTCTTATATGTTTGCTTTCTGTGACTTTAATAAAGATAACTATTTAACAGACATAGCTGTATGTACACAGAAGTCCAAGCTCAAGAGATATAAAGCTGAACCACTTCATGGGAACATAAAATGACATAAAATCAGGCTGAAGACTATACAACTCTTCCTATTGCTCTGTACTCTTAATTTTCATCAGCTCAGTTGGCAGAGCCAAAGATCAATCATTATGGGAATTGAAGCCCAACATTTTCAGGAACTACAAAATCCTTTCTTCTAAATAAATACTGAAAAGCAAACATTATAAATCTTTATTATGGTCAAAGACAGTCAAATGCACATTAATTGTTACCATATGTTAAAACTACTGACATTAAAATATAATTAAAAAGTATTGACGTTAAAAGTGGATAATAACATACATGTTCTCAAATTGTTCAGGTCACTCCCTGGTTTACCTGGATGCAAAGTCGATAAGTGTGGGAGTAAATACAATGGTCCAGAAATTATTAGAGATATGTCCAAATAATTGGTACAAGATGACAACTATACTTCTGTAACCAATTTTTGCTTGTGGACATTGCAGCAACACAGAACTTTGCCACTGCATACTTGGTAGCTGGCAGGGGTGGGTTTTGACCGGTTCGCACCGGTCCCTGCGATCCGGTTGGTCGCCGAACCTGGAAGTAAGTAACTTCTGGGAATGGCAAAGACCCCCCCTGCGCCCGCGCGCGCCCGCACACCCGCGCCCGCTCCTTACCTGGTTTTTACGAATTCTGCGCTTCTACGCATGCGCAGAACGCATACAGCGCCTGCGCGATCCTCCAGGAGCAGCTGGAGCATCATGCGGACGCTAGTACGCATGCACGCGCCACGTGCGAGGATGCCACATGCGTGCGCGAGGACGCCACGTGAGTGCGCAAGGACGCCACGTGCGTGCACAAGGACACCGCGTGCGTGCGCAAGGACGCCGCGTGCGTGCGCAAGGATGCCGCGTGCGTGCGCAAGGATGCGCCGGCCTCGTTCCAACCGAACCGGTTGGAACGGGGCGAGAAACCCACCCCTGGTAGCTGGGTTTGTGTCCTGGAGGAGAAAGACTACATAAAAATTGTCTTCCCTCCCTGGCAATCTCTCTAATAAGGGGAGAATATGTGCAGACCTACAAACTCTGTATAGCTCACAGTATAATAGAACATGTGAGGTATCTTCAACTTCTCCTTTACTACATATACAAACCCTGCTATTGGTGTTCTCTTATACCTGCCCTGGAGGAGTGCTGAAGGAAGAATGTTAAATCTGGCTCTAAAGAAAGCTATTTTTTGGGGGGGGGGGAATCAGGTCAGTTAGATATCTTGCCAATTCCCACACACCCTGTTTGATTCTGTCCCTACTGTGGAGAGGCAACCTATTTAGTTCTTGGAACTCCATGTCCTTCATTCTATTGATTACTACTTGCTTTGCTTGATCAAAGCCTAGAGACATTAAGAATACCGGTGAGAGCCCATAAGAGCCCAACTTGTGATCAATTGCCTTTTTCCAGGGGGAGGGGAAGTTGTCAGTCAACACTAGTGGCGACAGTTCTTCTGGAAAAAAATGCATTTTAAGCCAATGAATGATCATCATCTTCCAGGCTCTTACCTGAATTTGAGGCATGCCTGCCTCAATTCTTAACTGGGCATTTGGAGTTCCTTTGGGTGCAGCTAAGATGGCTCGCAGGAATTTGATTTGTATGGTTTTTAGCAAGTCTTTGTTTGCAAGGATTCCTGTTTGTGCCCCATATAGAATTTGTGCCAATGTTTTGGCCTCAAAAGGTTTTAAGGCAGCAGATACTAACTGACCTCCACCTGTGTAAAAGAAGTGTTTAATTGTGTTTGAGGACCTATTGGCTACTTGCAATGTGTGATCCAGTGTGCCTTCTACGTCCCTTGCAAGTGGAAAACCACCCCAAGGTATCTAAATGTTCTAACCTGTTCCAAACTATGTCCTTCTACTTTCCAGGGGTATTGGCTAGGTCTTCTAGCAATAACTAGAAGCTTGTTTTGCCTGCAGTAGCCGAGTGCTGCGCTAATTGTTCTCTTCAGTCCTATGGGGACTAAAAAGCAAAGATTTCTTTAGTCTGCTTAATTTTATGGTACAAAATATATTTTTGCAAAGATAAATTTGGAATTAATATTATGTATTATTTTCAGGGAGAGCAAGGAATTCAAGGTTCATCAGGACCAAAGGGCTCCATAGGAATTGGACTACCTGGTCCAAAGGTAAGAGATTTTCTCTTTAGCAATCAATTAGATTAAATATTCATGAATACTTTATTTAGGAATATCTTTATAATAACCGATGGCACTTTTTTCAATTAGCTTTCTGAATCAGATTGTTTGTAGGAAAGTTTTGTTTTATTTATTTTCCTACAGTTTTTTGTTTTAAAAGGGAAAGTATGGACATGTAGTTTCTGACATATAACCATTTACTGATCGTTCAAAGTTACACTATTGAAAGTATAGCTCACAACCAATTTTACCTTTACAACTAGCACAGTTTCCCCACAGTCATGTAATCAAAATTTGATGGCTTGACACCTGGCATGTGTTTACTATGGTTGCAATGCCCTAGGGGTCATGTGACCCTCATTTACAACCTTTCCAGTTAGCTTCCAGCAAACAAAGTCAATGATCAAAGTGAGATTCATTTAAAGACCCCATGATTCACTTAACAACTGGTGTGATTTTTTTTAACATAGCAAAAAAGGTCATAAAAATGGGTGCAAGTTACCTAACAACCACCTTGCTTAGCAATGGAAACTCTCATCTCAATTGTGGATATAAGTTGAGGACTACCTCTATACAAATCAGAATTTTTTGCTCAGTTTTTATTTAGGATGAATTCTAAAAACGAATGAGCAATTTTGACCCCTACGTTAAACTTTGGAAACAATGGGCCATGATTACAATGGGCAATTTTTTTGTGTTTCTTGAAAAAATATCAAGACATCTGCAGCAGAAGAATAAAGTGATTGTTATACTTTTATCATAACATTCTTTCATGTAAGCATGTAATGATATACGGTGACCAGTTTATTTATTTGCTTGGACTTACATGTTTCTGATTCCCATGGGCTCTGAATGGCTTATAAATTGCCAAAGTTAGCATTAGAATCATTGCATCACTTCTGTTAACCTCTATTGGCAATACTATCTCTAGCTTAGGCTAAACAATTGCTTCTCTAGACGTTTTCCTGAAGAACCAGGTTATTCATTTTTTCAGGTTTTCTTTCTTGCATATTATTAAAGATGAAACAGACTCAGAAAAACAAAGAAAGTATTCCAAAAGTTCTTCAAATTCAGAAGGAGTTCAAGCTTAGGAAAATATAGTAAAGGATGCCAATGGGCAATTGGTACCTGATTCAAAGAAAAGCAGGTGATCATGCGTTCAAGTGTCATCATAGCCATGAAAGCCAGCTGGGTAACTCTCTCTTAGCCCAATCCACCCATAGAGTGGTTGTTGTGGGGAAAGTAGGAGGAGAACGGAGTGTTGGATATATTTACCACCTTGAGTTATTTGTAAAAACAATAAAAGCAGAATAAAAACAAATAAACAAATAAAATTATGTACAATAAAGATGTCAATGTCCAAGATACATTATACTATATTCCTTATTTACAATATATACTTTAGTATTAAAAAAGGAAGTTAGACCAGCATACTAATCATTACTAAGTTGAAGGCTACAGGAATTGATGGAATATCTGCAGAAGTACTGCAATCAACAGAAGAATCAATAAAGGTTCCAATCAGACTGTGCTAGCAAATCTGGAGAATGACCCACTAGGCATCAGATTGGAAAAGATCCATTTACATACCAGTATCACACAAAGGCAACAGTCAAACAGTAATGAAAGTCAAGGAGCATAGTGAAAAAAATACTGTGTTGTGATTCAACCTACAAAGATTACTTATTAATGAATAATTAATAGGGTTTAAAGAAAAAAAGCTAAATATCAATTGTACTTTAAAGCAGTGATTGTGCAGAAAGATGCTAGGGTAAATTACTTATTTCTACCCTATTTCTTTTATATAAAGTTCTTTTATTCTAACCATATTTGATTTGCATAACAATATCATTATTCATCAAAATAATAACTTGCATTGATTATTAAGATATTAAGATGCTTCATGCATGTCTTCATGTCATTCATTCATGTAAGTAAAAGAATGTTCTGTCTTTTTAGGGTGACTATGGAGAGAAGGGAGAGCAGGGAAAGAGAGGCAATAAAGGAGAAATTGGAGAGCCTGGCCCTCAAGGACCAAGGGTAAAACTTAAATATTTCACAGTGGATTAGTCATATGAAGAGTATCTATTGAAACCAAAAGAAGTATAATACACCTGATTTACTCTGGAGCCAACCCTTATTTATATTACACAACACAAACTACTGATATATGTTGCAGGAGACTATGAAATAATGTGCCATTGTTTTATATTTTAGGGATTTTCAGGACAAAAGGGTGAACCTGGTCTTACTGTAAGTACGTCTATCATTTGTTGGCATCAAAATATTATTAATTATTAAAAACCACAATTAGCCCAGTTTAGGTATTTCAACTGAATATGTATAAAATTAGAATGTGTACAATCAGCCCCTTCTGCTATTTCAACTTAATTTCTGAAAAATAAGTCTTAATAATAATCTCTTTTAGGTATTATGCCAGCAGATACAAATAATATTTCATTCACAATTGAGAATGCACACAAAATGTGTGCATTCTGAGCAATGCTAAATTGGAATTCACCAGTATTTCTAATTTATTTGTATAAATAAAATTGTAGAATTAAAGCCATGTTTAGAGATAATATATATTTATTGTTTCCATGTATACAATAGCCCAGTTAGCTGCTCCCTTGTTAACAAACTTCCATGTAGTGGCAGTATACATTTATGGTAAATCAATCAATAAAGAGTAGTTATATTTTAAGTTTACCAAGAGAGACTTATGTTAGCCTTATTGATTCAGGAACTATCTGGGTCGTTTGCTGGTTGGGGTATTCAAAGAACATATTTTTGTACCTGTCTCCTCAGTGATTCAATTAAACATACAGTAAAACTAATGCTTACTGAAAACTACTTTTTAAAAAACACCTGTGGCACTTCTAATTCTGAAAGACCAAACTAAAGTCTTGCTCTCTTTCAGAAAGAAGAAATAATCAAACTCATTATGGAGATATGTGGTAAGATCTACTTAAGGAAAGAAATCTTTTTACTGTACAAATCACTTTTGCTTAAGGAATTCAAAGTAAATCTTATCAGTATATATTGCACTTAAATTTGTTGAGTGAAAGTAAAATGGAAACAAAAGTTTGAACAAACTTTATATTGGGATTTATGCTGACAAACTATGGAGTATATAGTAGGTACTTTGATGCTCTCATAAAATGGTTGCCATAGTTGGTATAGCAAATTCCAAAACCCACTCTAGCTTCTAAGGCCTATCATCCCAGGTTACCTCTGTTTTTTCTGGCCATATAAGGAATATTTGGGTGTTAAAGAGTACTATACAAGAGGAAAAGAATTGTAGTAGTGTTGTTATAAATAAGAATGGATATGTTTACTTGATTTAAAAGTTGCACAATTATATTAATTTTTGATATAATAACTACTTGCATATCATCAGTGAAATAAGTATTGGAGATTGTAATTAAGTGTAAAATTTGTGCATGTTAATTTACGTGACTTTTTTCAAATTTGGAAATTATCGTTGTAATGCAAAGCGAATCTTAAAATGCGTGAGCTCCATTTGCATGAGCTGCAGGCACATATGCCCACCATTCTTGCAAGTGGAGCTGCACACCCATGCATGCCCACTCTCATGCGTAACCATCCCCTCTCCTGCCTACAACGCCGAAAAAGTTGAGAAATTCTGCTATTAGGGACCATGAAATGTTATATAAGTCTATGTGCTATTCCTAATGCTATTTATCAAATCAAATCTGAATCCGATTTACTGCCTTGATATAGAGACTGAAAAATACATGCACATATGACTGAGCTTTTTTTCTATTTTTCAAGTACACATTAGAGGGGAAATAGGCAGATTTTATCTCTTAGTTTGTTTATAAGATTTGACTGCTCATTTTAAACATAACTCTGGGTAACTGATATGACAAATGCATCATGTTATTTTAAGTTTATTAGTTCTTGGAAAATCATACACATAACACATTGCTTACCCTCTTATTCTATCTACCACTCATTTCAGGCTGTGGTGTTAAGTGCAAAGAAAATCCTTTAGAGCTTGTATTTGTGATTGACAGTTCCGAAAGTGTTGGACCTGAAAACTTTGAAAGAATTAAGCGGTTTGTAAAAACTATGATTGATGCTATCACAGTCAACCAAGCCACAACTCGCATTGGCATCATCAATTTTAGCCTCAAAGTGGAGGTGGTGTCCACACTGCAGCAATTTCCTACCAAAGACAGTCTGAAAAACGCTGTTGATACAATGCAATATTATGGGGAAGGCACATACACTGCTACTGCTATCAGCAAAGCCATTGATGTATTTCAGATGGCTCGACAAGGAGTTAGAAAAGTGGCAGTGGTAATAACAGATGGACAGGCAGATCAACGTGACCCACATAAACTGGAAGTAGTGGTGAGAGATGCCCATGCTCTCAAAATAGAAATATTTGTAATTGGGGTGGTACAGAAGACTGATCCCAACTTTGAAAATTTTCGAAAAGAAATGGACCTAATTGCTACTGATCCAGACAGTGATCATGTCTACCAGATCGATGACTTCATGACTTTGCAAGGTAAGAGTAACCTTACCCTGATAACCTTACCAAGGTAAGACTTTGCAAGGTAAGCTGCCTTTACTTGAACATATGATATTCACATGGCTAAACTGTGAATGCATCACACCATTAAATATCTGATGACAAGAAATATTTATGAACCTACAATATTAATTGTCAGCTATCCTAGGTAAACCTGTCACAAAACAAGACTACATGAGCTAAATCCACTTTGTTGTAAGGTGACACTGACAGAATCTTGAAGATTTGAGAATAGAAAACTTCCTGTAATTGCCTTTAACTGCTAGATCCACTAAAGTCCTTCTTTCTCTGTGACCATTAAGACATTGGGGCTCCTTCCTCTCTTGTATGACTGTTTCCTTCCCCACTTTCCACAAGATAATTACCATATTCCATTGCAATCATTAGTTGAAAGATACAAACTTATAAAAATAAAGTAATTGTTGCATGAGAAAATAATGCAACAATCACACCAGTAGCAGGCGGTGGAGTCTTTTGAGTATGATTTGATTATGAAAATTCATTCAGTGACACATCTCTTTGATACTTTTGGATACTGTTAAAGCACCTAAGTTCTTTAAACTTTAGAGCAAGAGTCATATTGAATGATGAAATTGTATGTATGTGTATGTATGTATGTATGTATGTATGTATGTATGTATGTATAGATAGATAGACAGACAGACAGACAGACAGACAGACAGACAGACAGACAGACCACATCTAATTTCAAGTAATTCCTATTTATATCTATCTATATCTATCATTTCTGTCCATCCATCCATCTATCTATTATCTATCTGGGTAAAATATATATCACATATAATTTCAAGTAATTCCTATCTATATGCAATTCCATTGTATAATGCTGTTTTATTTTTCATATGTTTAGCTCTTGAGGATAAGATTTTCAAACAAATTTGTGAAAATGATTTGAGTTCCTATATCACCGAAGTGCTCAGTTCAGCTCTTTCTCCAAGATTTGAAACCAGCGAACATGGCACTCAGTTAGCCAAAATTGATATTCCTGGATCATATGCCCCTCCCCTTCACCCAGAGACTAGTGATTCTGTAAGTATTACTAAAAAGGACATTTGTACAGGAAAGACAAAAAATTAATGATAGAATTCATGCTTTCTGCAAGACCACAGTCTTTGAATTAAGCATTGTTAAATTTTGTTACTGATCTTTTTCTTTTTTGTAAATATAGTTTTCAAAGAAACCCAGTGAGAAAGAAGCATTATATTTGGATCGGTATCATAATGTTACCCCAACCACTTATAAGCATATTCCTGAACATAATAGACGCCCAGTCACTCCTCATCCGGATTTAGCAGTTGTGCCTACACCAGCTGTTGTTCTGCTTCCTACAGTAATACATGTTATGAAAGGTATGGAAGTGTTCTAAAACTGAAGAGATAAAATGGATAAGCAGATTTAGTAGGACATTTTCTTTGTTCTCAGATGAATCTCATGATAATTTATAGTATTAAAAAACCAAAAAGACAAATTCACAATTGCTTTGCTTCAATTTTTTATTTTCTTTCTTGCCTCTACATTAAAAGTCAAGGCAATCAGGAAGCCAGAGGCTAAGATGCCAGTAGATGGCATTAGGACTCATCACTAGTCCCTGTTCCTTATGAGTCAGAACTTGTACTGGAGTGCCATCCTGCTAGCCAATGAATTGTATTATAATCTCATGGAGACACTTAATAGGAGGCAGAGGATCAGCTAGCACTGGAATATTTCTATATGCCAACCAAGCTTTATATACAGTGGCTCACATTATAAACTCACATGCTTAGCATACCTAAGTTGCAAACTGTCTTTCAAACTTCAGTCTTTACTTGATTGTGTTGATGAACACTTTCATGTCTTGTAAACTTTAGGACAAATGTTATTCCTAACTCTAACCCTTGGATTGGGTAGAGACAGTTTGGGTTGAGGGCTTATAAATATCTTGTATTTATGACCAGACTGCCTATCACCAAAGTGACAGAGTCTGATTTATTTGATCTGACAAACTCCTGAAGCTACACAATGTTTTCATGAACTGC
The DNA here is from genome assembly GCF_051295495.1 of Thamnophis sirtalis. Classification (NCBI taxonomy): domain Eukaryota; kingdom Metazoa; phylum Chordata; class Lepidosauria; order Squamata; family Natricidae; genus Thamnophis; species Thamnophis sirtalis. Next base: position 32,970,306 of record NW_028261384.1, on the reverse strand, counting down.
TGAAACATTTTAAACGAACAGTACGTTTTTAGAGGTTTTTCCTCCTGACTTTCAATGTTATTCTTACCTTTTATATGAAATCAACTCATTAAAATGCAATAGGGAGTTAAATCTAAGGTTCTTCAATTTATTGGTGCTTCCTTTCCCTTCCATCTCTCATATTTTATCCAGAAAACACCAATAGTAGCAATAGTACATCAGAATTAGATTAAGATCATCAATGAAAAGGAAAAAAAGCGGAATTTATTCTTATAGATCTCAAGAATTTCAACAGACTGAAAAGACTGGAGAGCCAGTTTGGTTTAGTAGTTAAGGTAGTATTGGAAGTCCTCAACTTATAACCATTTGTTTAATGATGGCACTGAAAAAAGTGATTTATAATCAATTTTTCATACTTACAACTGTTACATCATTCCTCTGATCATGTGATCAACGTTCGACCGCTTGGCAACTGACATGTATTTAAAACAGTTGCAGTGTCGTGTCCCAAGAACATGTGATTATCTTTTATGACCTTCTGACAAGCAAAGTTAATGCGGAAGTCAGATTCACTTAACAACCAGGTTATATCTTACCAATAGAGGCAAAAAGATCATAACATGGGGCAAAACCTTAGCAATAAACATTTTGGATTCAATTGTGGTTATAAATGAAGGACAAAGCTAGGAGTGTTTAGAAAGTTGGAGGCTGTATGTTTTAGTATGAATTTAGCCATGAAAGCCAGTTGGGTGGCCTTGATCCAGTCATTCTTTCTCAACTCTATTTTCCTCACAGGATTGTTGTTGTGGGGAAACAAGAAGGAAGTAATGTGTTAGATATGTTCACCTCCATGAGTTAACTAAAAATAATAAACGCAGAATATAGTTTAGTTTGTTTAATTTAGTTTAATTTTATTTATAGGCCGCCCAATCCCGGAGGACTCCGGGCAGCTTACAGAGAGGGGAAAGAAAGGAAAATAAAAAAATAAAAATAAAATAGACAAGTTAAAAAAAAACAAAACAAAGATACATTCATTTCAGTCGGGGCTGGACCTCTATGATGAAGTCAACAGCCCCAGGCCTGCCGGAATAGCCAGGTCTTGACAGCTTTTCTGAAGGCCATAAGAGTGGGTGAGGTCCGGATTTCTGAGGGTAGTTCGTTCCAAAGGGTTGGGGCAGCCACAGAGAAGGCCCTCCTCCGGGGAGCTGCCAGCCGACATTGTCTGGCTGATGGCATCTGAAGGAGGCCCACCCTGTGGGATCTTACCGGCCACTGGGAGGAGTGTGTCAGTAGACAGTCTCGCAGGTATGCTGGTCCTAAGCCATGCAGGGCTTTAAAGATAATAACCAACACCTTGAATTGCGTCCGGAGACTAATAGGTAGCCAGTGCAGCTCACGGAGGATAGGTGTGACATGGGTGTATCTAGGTACACCCAATATCACTCGCGTGGCTGCATTCTGGACTAGTTTCAGTCTCTGAATGCTTTTCAAGGGTAGCCCCATGTAGAGCGCGTTGCAGTAATCCAGCCTTGAGATGACTAGGGCATGAGTGACAGTCTGGAGTGCCTCCCGATCCAAGTAGGGCCACAATTGATATCTATATGAAACCACTGGGCGAGATCATTCAACAGCACGGGGTTAAGTATCGTCAGTATGCTGATGATATACAATTATATCTCTCTGCCCCATGCCAGCTCAGTGTAGTGGCGGATGTGATGTGCCGGTGCCTGGAGGCTATTAGGATCTGGATGGGGGTAAACAAACTCATGCTCAATCCCCTCAAGACGGAGCAAACCTGGGCAAAGGCTCCCCTGGTCACAGCCAACAGATGGTGTTCCAGTGTCAGGTGTGAATCCAGGAGGACCCCCAAATTGCATGCCCGCTCTGAGGGGTGTAAATTTTCATCCCCCAGGATCAAGGATGGACTATCTGGACTGTCTTTCGGGGGGAACATCCATAGCCACTCGGTCTTGTTGGGATTGAGCATGAGTTTGTTTACCCCTATCCAGATCCTAATAGCCTCCAGGCACTGGCACATCACATCCACCGCTACACTGAGCTGGCACAGGGCAGAGAGATATAATTGTATATCATCAGCATACTGATGATACTTAACCCCGTGCTGTTGAATGATCTCGCCCAGTGGTTTCATATAGATATTAAATAGGAGGGGGGACAAGACTGAACCCTGCAGCATCCCATACTTAAGGGGCCTAGAGGTCGACCTCTGTTGCCCAACCAACACCGTCTGCGACCTGTCAGAGAGGAAAGAGGAGAACCACCGTAGAACGGTGCCTCCCACTCCCGCCTCCTCTAACTGTCACAGAAGGATACCATGGTCAATGGTATCAAAAGCTGCTGAGAGGTCAAGAAGCACCAGGATAGAGGAATGTCCTCTATCCTTGGCCCGCCAGAGATCATCGGTCAGTGCGACCAAAGCGGTTTCTATGCTGTAACCAGGCCTGAAGCCAGACAAGCTAGACTGATAGGGGTCTAGATAATCTGCTTCATTCAAGGTCCATCGGAGTTGAAGCGCCACCACCTTCTCAACAACCTTTCCCAGAAAGGGAAGGTTGGCGACAGGACGATAGTTCTTAAGAATAGCTGGGTCCAGAGAAGGCTTCTTAAGGAGGGGCCTTACCACCGCTTCCTTAAGTGGCTGTGGGAAAGACCCCTCCTGTAAAGATGCGTTCGTAATCATCTGGAGCCAGCCTCGTGTTACCTCCCTGCTGGTCGAGACCAGCCAGGAGGGGCACGGGTCCAATAAACAGGTGGAGGCACTCATCGCTCCCATGGCCTTGTCCACTTCCTCAGGGGTGACAAACTCGAACTCATCCCAGCAAATCTGACTAAGACCCTCCCTCGGCATCTCAGCTGGTGCTGCCCAAGTAGAATCCAGGTCCGCCCAAATCTGAGTGATTTTATCCGACAGAAACTGAACAAACTCCTCAGCTCTTCCCTGCAGGGGCTTCCCCGCCTCCACACTTTTTAGGAGGCAGCGGGTCACCCTGAAAAGGGCAGCTGGGTGGGATTCCGCAGATGCAATAAGAGCGGAAAAACATGTACATTTTGCTGCCCATATCACCACTAAATAAATCCTAATAAAGGCTCTTAATAGTGTTCGGTCAGATTCGGAGTTACTGGCCCTCCAGCGTCGCTCTAGGCATCTCTTTTGACGCTTCATCTCCCAGAGTTCCTTGGTGAAGCAAGGTGCCCTCCTGGATCCATTGCCGCGGAGAGGCCACAAAGGCGCAATCCGATCCAGAGCCTCAGCCGCTGCAACATTCCAGGCCGCGACTAAGGCCTCTGTCGGGTTGTGGGCAAAGGAGTCAGGTATATAAATAAATAAAAGGAAAATCAACTAATTATAAAGAAAATCTTAATGTTTAAGTAACATAGGCTTATTCAATTTTTATTTATTTATTAAATTTCTATGCTTCCCACTTCTCCTGTAAGTTCACTCTGGGCAGCTTGTTCTAAGTTACATGTCTTCTTAAACAAAAGTGCAATTGACTAAAGGGATTTCTGTTTATAACAATTTTAAAATGTACTTCATTGGAATATGGCCAGAAATTTGGAAGGTGAATCCATTGGTGAATTCATTGTTATTATTAACCCTTGAACTTTCCAAGCATTACAAAGAAGGATTGTATCTGCCAGTCAATCGGCATTATGTACAGTTAGTACTACTGTAATCTTGCAGAACCAGAAAAGACAGAGAAAGCTAGAGGGTGTCATGAAAGCTGAAAATAATTCAATTTTAACTCTTGCTTACATTTAACAGTAAAAATACAGGCAGTGATAATGATGTGTAGTAATAAAGTTGTATAGATAATACATTTCAGCCTCTATAGAAGTACAGCAAAACAATATATATGTATACATTGTTTTCAGAAACAAGGTGTTTAGAACCAATGAAAACTGGAAGCTGCCGAAACTATCAAGTAAAATGGTTTTATGCCAAAGATACAAATTCTTGTGCCCGGTTTTGGTATGGAGGTTGTGAAGGCAACCAGAATAGATTTGAAACTGAACAAGAGTGCCAAGCAATTTGTGTTCAAGGATAAAGGTAAGTAATATATCTTGAATAAGATATTTGGATTTATAGATTTTATTTAATTTAGAATAGCCATGCAAAGATTTTCCTTGAACAAACATATCAGTTAATTAAGGTTGCCCTAATTTAAACTGTATACTGTCCTCTAAAAAATCTGTACATATAAATTTGCTGATTTTTAAGAGTTAACATTAAAATGTATTTCTCTCTTGCAGAAATCTCAAATGAAGCCAAAGGTTGCATAATCATACTAAAAGAAGTTCAAATACTGTATTAATAGTACTTCTACAATATATTTGGTGCTTTTATGAAACATTGATCTTTATAGTATTATAAAGTATAATGTGTTATAATGATATGATATGATATGGTATAGATTATAGGGTAATATAATATTGTATCTTTATGGATGATAGTTTTACTTGATACAAAGCAGTTTACACATTTATGCTTATTGATCCATGTTTCAGGAGCAATTTTTAAGAAGCTAGATATCAAAGATTGGAATAATTAGTCTTCATAGAACATGATTTTATTATTTTGAAATGAAAATATTGTGTACCACACAATCCACAGAATAGAATGTGAATTCTACATCATCATCAGAAACTGCAACAACAACAAATAGAAAACTGTATCATAATTGGGAATCTCTCCCTATAGAAACAGCTCTAACTCTTTTCCTATATCAAATCATATGTAATCTTGCAGCTAAGGATAATGAAAATCTGGTTATTTGTTATTTCCCCTTTAGTAATCTTTCTTCAGTGCCAAGATCCAGCTATACCTGTAGCAACAAGCCACAGAGAATGATTAACAGCTATCTATAAGTGTCCTGTTTATATCAAGACACCATCCTGCCAATTCCATAATACATTTTAGGACCATTACTCTTGTTTCTCAGGGGTCTTAAACAAAAGAGGAAAATAAATTCCTAGTAAATGTCAAAATCAATTATAGAAAAATAGGAGAAAGATGTATAAGTATATTTTTTCATTCTGTATTTTCTTTTTAAACCTTACCTCTGCACCAAAAGTACTGTATATGCTAAAACTGATAAGTGATAATTAAATGTACCACATGAACAAGTTGTTGATGCTAAGTCATGTTAACTCCTTGCGATCCAATGAACAGATCCTGTCCTCCACTGTTTCCTAAAATTTGCCCAAATTCATGTTCATTGGGCCATTGTCTAACCATCTCATCCTCTGCTGTCCCCTTCTTCTATTGCTTTCAATCTTTCTCAATATCAGGTTCTTTTCCAATGAGCTCTTTCTTTTCATTTAGTGGTCAAATAATTTGAGCCTCAGCCTCAGTTCTGCTCCTTCCAAAGAACAGTCAAAGTTGATTTTCTTTAGGATTAATTAATTTGATCTTCTAAAGAAACTCTCAAGAGTTTTCTCCACCACTATCATTTAAAAGTGTCAGTTGTTCAGCACTCAGCCTTCCTACGTCCATCACTCTCAACCATACAGTACAACTGGGAAAAGTGTAACTTTGACTAAACACATTAACAAGAAGGTTGTTTTATTTGAAAATATGATAATTTTCCCCATCAACTTAAATAAATTCAGCTAAAATATATAAGTGATGAAATTAGCAATGAATAGGACCATAGAGCATATATTGACTAGCAAAAACTTGCCATGATTTCAGATAGAACATTGTTGGCTACCTGTGAAAAAGGAGTGAAACAAGGACACACTACAAAGGTACCAAGAAAATGAAGGATTTCTATATTGTATATGTCTTCATCCCTACACATAGGAACAGGTGAATAAATTGTGGTTCCTCAGGGATATTACAAAGCCATATTGAGTTATTTCATGAGACTCTGTGGGCCAGAAACATGGATAGAAATAGGATCATTTATAGGATCTTATCAGATCCCACATATATTCTATTGGCCAGGGATCTATGGAAAGGTGACCCAGTTTTGCAAAACATGGCTGGTAAAGCAAAAAAGGCAACAAGACAAAGTCCCTATGGAAAAGGTACCTTTAGTCCTCATCCTTTTCGAAAAGTTACCATGGTATTTAAGGGCTTTACCATGGACAAGTAAATATATTCTGGAGGTCTGTGATTATGTCAACTGGTACCCAGAAGCAATTACATTAAGAAATATGACTGGTAAACATATAGTGGAGGAGCTCTTCATTATTTACAATACCACAGGAGATTTTTACAGATCAGGACACAAATTTTCAATCAGGCAGACCTGGGAATAAAAGGGTGCATACTAGTCCTTGGTACACACAGGCAAATGGTCTTACGAAACAGCTGAATTTAGGAATGGGCTAAAGAATATGCTAAAATACAGGGCAGGACCCAAAGCATTGGAACACATGGCTGCCATTTCTGTAGGGAGGTTCCATAGGCATTCAGAGGATTCCGTCCTTTTGAATTATTATATGGGAGACAGCCTTGTGATGTGTTAGATTTAAAGAAGGGTAGACTGGAAATCTAGAAGGTCCTAAAAACCTAAATACATCTTGACACAAAGGAATAAGTTGAAGGCCCTAGAATACAGAAACATTTAGCAACTACCAGGAAAAGCCAGACACAATTTGATCAGGGGTTAAAGACTAAAACATTTGATATATGGGACCAAGTTCAATTATTGATGCCATGTAAGAAAGTAAACTTCAGGCACAGTGGCAGTGTCCCTATCCAATAAAGAGAAGAACTGGTCCAAACTGTAAAGCCAAAAAAGAAAATATACCAAGTGAACCTCCTTCAGAAATGGCATAGTAGAGCTGATCCTGGGATGACCCTGTTGGTATTGAAAGAAAATAATCTAAACTGAGTGGATTAAGGTTGGAATAAGGTGACCAGATGTCCCGATTTCAGCGGGACAATCACGCTTTAAAACAATTTGTCCCGTGTCCCGGGCTGTTTTTAAAAAGTCCCAATTTTCTGGCTTCATGTTGAAAGCCCAGTGGATTTGCTTAAGAAATCCTAACAGGGGCAAGACAAAAGAACCCTATCTAATCCCTCTCTCTGTCTCAGTACTTTCATTGAAGATATTAAAACGTTAAAGCAACAAAACAGACCCCCCCCGCCCCTTTTACCTCATTTTATAAGAAAAAATGACCAAGTACCATAGAGCTCCAGGAAACACTTGGCTAGAGAGGTTGCGAGTGTTACTTCCTGGATTTTCCGGAGGGGAGGGACACGGAGGTTGGAGGTCTGCTCATGTGCGAAAAATGTTGGCAAAGTTTCTTTGAAAAATATTTCCCTGACTAATTTCACCATTTCAATTTGCTCAGTTCTTTGTATTAACATCTACATCATTCTGGGTTTACTTGGAGTGCAAACCTGCTGGTAAGTGAGCTGGTTTTTTTTCTTTTATTTTTTTAATGTATTTTAAAATAATATTTTATTTATTGTGCATAGGATTTTTTAAAATTCTGTGTGGATTCTTTTTTAAAATTGTCTTAGACTATTTAAAAAAAGATTCTATCCAAAATAAATTGAAGTGAAACCATGTTTAATAATTCTATGCAAAATACTTTGAAATATAGAAAGAATAGTTTGAAATGTTTTACTTCAATTTATTCTGTGTGGATTCTTTTTTTAAATTGTCTTAGGCTATTTAAAAAAAGATTCTATCCAAAATACAAAATACCAGCTGCAGTTATTCACTTAAGAACTGTGGCAAGAAGGGTGGTATAATGGGCTTAGTGACCAAAGTTACAATGGCATTGAAAAAAGTGACCAATGACCATTTTTACACTTAGCAACCATTTTCACACTTAGCGACCATTGCAGCATCCTCATGGTCACGCGATCAAAAATTTAATGTTTGGCAACAGTTTCTTATTTATGATGGTTTCAGTGTCCTGGGGTCATGTAATCACCTTTTGACAAAGTCAAATGGGGAAACCAGATTCACTTATATTACTAACTTATCAGCTGCAGTTATTCACTTAAGAACTGTAGCCAGAAAGGTGGTATAGTGACCAAAGTTACAATGGCATTGAAAAAAGTGACTGATGACCATTTTTCACACTTAGCGACCATTTCCACACTTAGCAACCATTGCAGCATCCTCATTGTCACGTGATCAAAATTTTGATGTTTGACAACAGATTCGTATTTATGATTATTTCAGTGTTCTGGGGTCATATAATCACCTTTTGACAAAGTCAAATGGGGAAACCAGCTTCACTTATGTTACTAACTTATCAGCTGCAGTTATTCACTTAAGAACTGTGGCAAGAAAGGTGGTATAGTGACCAAAGTTACAATGGCATTGAAAAAAGTGACTGATGACCATTTTCACACTTAGCGACCATTGCAGCATCCTCATGGTCACGTGATCAAATTTTTGATGTTTGGCAACAGTTACAATTTATATTTGTAAATTGTAGTTATGTTGAAATTAAAAAAAATTACAATAATATTTTTGCGTTGTATGAAAATTTTTGTTGCTCTGTATAAAATTTTTAATCAACCCCCCCCCCCTCCGGTCAAAGGTGTCCCTCTTTACCAATCTGAAAATCTGGTCACCTTAGGTTGGAAGGTACTACAGCAACCATCCCAAGGAACTATGGATATAAATTTCAATCTAAGAGAGAACCAAAAGAATGAGTTAAGAAGAATGTTGAAAATTATAAATGCATGGTTACTGGACAGTAAGGTAAAACTATTTTGTAGGATTACTGGATAGGCACGGGGAAAACCTGAGCTGTCTAACAGTGCTCTAGAGGATCCTGAATAGTTGAAAGGGGATCTACAAAAAGAGATAAAAAAAATTCTCCAGATGAACATAATAGAATCATCTGTCAGTGAATAGTGTTCGCTCTTTCTCTTGGTGCCAAAGGCGAATGGCAACATAAGGTTTTAGATAGATGTCTGGCAGAGTGGTGAAATTTGTTAGCTACAGTGCACAGGGTGGCTGAGCAATACACCTTTTTTAGATAATATCCTTCTTTACAGTAAGACCTGGGGAGATCATGAGAACCATCATTCCATTGGAATGTCTAAGGGAAACTGGACTTAACCTGAACCAAAAAAAGTGCTAGCTGGCTTCCAAGAAATCCAATATCTGAAGTTTGTGGTAGAAAAGGGATAAATCAAACTTGAACTGGGGGAGATGAAAACCCTGAGACAAGCAGAAACTTGCAAAACAAAGCTGTAATATGCTTTACCTGACCTTGGCACGATATTACAAAAGGTTTATCTGCATTTATCCACCATTGCTCAACCCCTAATGGAGATAACTAGGAAAATTTACAATTTAAGGTGGCACAACAATGGCAGAAGACAATTGAAAGGTTAAAAGATGCTCGATGTAGAAAACCGATGCTGAGGTGACTGGATTTTATGCAATCATTTGTTATACAAATATATACATCTGTTAGTTCAGACGCAGTATTGACACAAAATAATGAAGGGACGGGACTTCCCCCCTCAATTTATTTATCAAAGAAACTTCTCCCACAAGAACACAATTATAAAACAATGAAGAAAGAGGTGTATATATTGAAATGGGTGATCAATGCCCTGCATGTGTATTTCTGGAGTTGGGAATTCATAGTGATCAGCAATCATCAACTACTCACATGGTTATAGAAGATAAGAAACATAAATGTTATATATTCTGGTGAGAGGGAAGTTTCCTGAAGTCGAGCTCTTGTATTAGTCTGAAAGGTTGGAAGTTTAAACCTCTGGTCCTAGTTAATGACCAAGATTAGATTTTGCAACAATATCTTGGAGCACATACTGTAATTTGAGTAATAAATTTATGACTGCAAGGGGGGGAGAGACATTTCTGAAGCCTTTTAAGGATTTCCTGGTTCACACCCTCCTTCAAGCCATCACTTGATCCCACCTGCCTGGACAACTTTCATTGTTTCCCATCTTCTCTTTTTAGGAGTTGCCTGGAAGCTCCTGAGGAAATTGATTATCTGGGCTCCTTTCAGTCAGGATGTGTTTATGGCACAGAGACAGAATTGATCATATTTGTAGATGATCTCTGGTGAGACCAGGATAAGGCTAGTGCAATCATCCTCACTTTTCTTGATTTCTCAGAGTCCTTTAATACCATCAACCATGCCATCCTTTTGGGTTGGACATGAGGCTGGGGGAACAGTTTTATGCTGATTTGACACCTTTCTCAAAGGTCATACCAAGTTGGTATTAATAGGGATGGCTTCTCTTTTAGGGCATGCTTCAGGGCTCCATACTCTCTACACTCCTTTTTAAACATCTACATGAAGCCACTAGATGAAATCATCCATCACCATGGGTTGTGCCATCATCAGTATTCTGATGATACTCAACTCTATATCTCCAACTCAGGTGACTCAAGTGATGGTGTTGCTGCCCGAGGTTATGTCTGGATGGGGAATAATAGACTTTGGCTGAACCCTGGAAAGACTCAATGGCTTTAGTTGCATGGAGCTCCAAGATCTGAGACTTTAACATTGTTAGTTGTGGTTGGGATACCACTATGCCAGCAGATCTGGTCTGCAACTTGGTGGTTTTCCTGGACTTGCAAATCCTGCTCCAAGAGCAGATAGCAGTTGCAGCTAGGAGAGCCTTTGCCACATCTGTTTTGCCACTGGCTGCTTGTTTGCTTCTGGATACAAATCAAGGTGTTAGTTATCACTCTTTTAAGTCCTTCATGGCATGGATTCAGGTTACTTGAAGAATCATCTCATTGAAATGGGATTGGCTTATCCCACTTGTGCCAGCAGAGAATGCATGGTGCAGACCTGCCAGAGAGGCAATTCTGGCTGGCAAAAGGGTCCAGAAGACCCTTCTCTGTCATTACAGAGGAGTGTCACCTTTGAGTTGGTTGATAATAGATCCCACTTCCCCCTCTGCTCATCCTATTTCCTCCCATTTTTAGTTAAAGTTGATAGTTGTATATTTATAAATTTTATTATATACTTGTTTTTGATATTTCTTTCTGTCTTACATAGTAGAAAAAATGTGACTCTGAGTTTCTTCATGATGAAATGGGCAGCAAAAGAATTCAATAGTCATTGGCAAAGAAGAGCAGAGGTAGCCATACAAAGACAGAAGTGTCCCTACAAAGTTAGAATATTTATATAATATAGTATTAGAACATTTTATTTGAGTATTTATACTTTTATTAGGATCCAGAACTCATGTCTCATTTGTTTTAAGATTTGTTGGTTTACCTACTCATCATTGTTCATAAGCCTTGAAGAAAGCCTTCCTTGGAAGTGAGATAAGGTATACAGGTGAAAGACATCTTCTCATTAGATAAATGTGTTTCTGCAAATGTTAGAAGCAAGGAAGAAAGGAAGTTCCTTACATGTAATGATGTGAGGAGGGAGATGGTTCACTGTGTAGGGGGAAGGCAGAGATAAAAAGTACTATTAAGCTATCTTAGACGTTTGTGTTTGATGCCAATCTACAGAATAGGTTTTTGGACACAAACACCACAATCTCTTTTTCTTAAGAAAAGAATAAAATAGCTATAAAATATTATAAAATATCCAATTTGTCAAGTAATTCAGACTCTAATGGCAAGGTCCATTTTAAAGAATAGGTTGATCAGAAAAATACACCCATTGTTCTGATCAACCTAGGTATTGATCTCAAAGGTATTGTTTTAATTTTTCATGCTTAAATAGCCTTGACTTGAATCACTATAGCAGATCTTCCCACAACAGTCCTTTGACCTCCACAAAAACTATTCTATAAAGTGCTCGGAGTAAGTACTACAACTAGAATAGCAGGAATAGGAGGGGACATGAGTTGCTGGATCTAATCATTGTCTATACTACAAGACACTGTAAAAATTAGCAAACAAAATTATTACTAATAAATAAAGCAATGTATTTATTATAAATGAACATCAGAAACTTCACAAATGAGGGTCTGCCAAAAACTTTTGTAGGCTAAAAGTTGCAGTGAAAAGTGATATTAAGGAAAATGGGTGTATGGATTGAGACTGTTTCCTGACAAAAGCTTAAAGAAATGGATTCTTGTTGTCGTCTTTGTCAAAAGCTATTATTTCTCAGTAAATTGTTTTTTGAATAATTAAAAATTAGGGTCCATAAGTGTGTATAAAAGGCCTTAGGGTTAGGGTTAGGAAATTGTAGGGTATTTGTAATATCAGTTATATTTGTAATATAAGAATACTATTCTTATTAAATATCAGGACCATAAAATTAATAGTTGCATATTTATCTCACCAAAGGAGTCACTGAGACTTTATGAAATTTTGGCAATCAATTGTATCTTCTTACTTTTCTTATGACTAGTCTGACTGTGAAATAATGAAATATAGAGCAAAGTGTTTGTATTCTTTGATTAATTCTAGTCTCCAGAAATTCTCCACGTCACATTTATAACATACTAATGACCCAGCGTTGTCTGGGTATTTATTATCTCAATTCTGTATTACGAATGAATTATAAGTGGCAACATAAGTGCAGAATGGGCTGTCCTCCCCCCTTCCATTAATGTCACCGCAATTCCTGAAGAGGTGATGACAAGAGCAACTTCTGCCTGAGTCCTAATTTTGGCGACAATTAAATTAGTTTAAAATGTTTTCCCTCTGTCCCCAGAAGGATCAAGAAAAATGATACCACTTGTTGAAAATGTCCAGGACAAATGAAATTTCTAATTATGTTTATGTTATTATATAATTACATTTCTAATTCTACAGTAAAAAACATTTTAAGGCACAACAGACTGCATTTTAACAAAACACACATTCTGAGGGACCAGAGAGTAAGTTATCTGTATACGAAGTTTGGTTGAAATTGCACAAAGTGTTCCAGAATTATGCTGGAACACACACACACACACACAAACACACACACACACACACACACACACACACAAACACATTTATGGTTTATGATGTATCATTAAGACATACTGTAAATTAAGGCAACTGGTAAAAAAACAAAACACTATTCTGAGCTAAAAAGAGAGACAGAAGAGTGTAATAGTAAAATCAACACTTTAATAATTTGTAAGCATTGCCTTGCAAAACAATTTATCCAAAAAATGCTATGTAGGACATATCAACAAGTAGAATAAAATACAAACTTATATAATGATGTTAGCAGAATTGTTTAAGTAAAGAATTCTGAGCATCAACACAAAAACAGGAAGATTCAAAATATACACTACAATAAGAAATTGTCTCACAATTCAGTGTTCATACAGTATAATAAAATATATAGTAAATAAGGATAACATACTAAATAAAATATTACAAAGGTAAATATCTATAATATTTCAAGCTCAAAACACTTTTGGAATAGTCAAAAGAACATCCATTACAGCCAGTAAAACTAGAGAAATAGATAAGTGTGTACTTAAAAATTGGACTCTTGCACATTTTACAAAAACATGTATTTAAAATTAGATAATTGCAACAAAAAATGATGTTGGAGATTTTGTCACATGATTTTAAGAATAAAGAGTTCATATATAAACTTGAATATTTTGCAAAACATCAGTTCCCAATTTAGTAAGACAAATAACATGAAGTTAACTTTGAGCGGAGGAAAGAGTGGAAAAGTCAAATCATGCTAAATGCTGAAAGTCCATGGATGAAAAGTATTTATTTCACTTAGAGATTGAATCTGTGTCAGTAAAACAAAGCTTTGTTGAAAAACTACATGCACTTCCTAAAATATTAAAAAAACAACAACCGAGCATATTGAAAAAAGATATAAGGGAACCCATTGGAAACTCAATTTTTAATTAAGCAATGCTCCTCATTTAGATATTGGGGACATTTTCTGAAGCTTTTATTTTAACACCACATTGTGAAATTTGAAAAAATAAATTTTTGTCTATCTTAAGACAAAAAAAATTAAGAACTGACAAATATCGATAGAAAGAAAGTAATGCTATTTACAACACTCATTTGGGCACAATTCCTAACCTAAGGTGGGAGACAGAGAAAGATAGCAAAGATTTGAAAAAAAGCGTAGTTAAATTTGAACTGTTGAAACCAATTACGATGCTCGAGGTTTTGTCAGCTGACTTTATGGGGTAATGTGGGACCTTAAATTACAATACTTCTTATGTCCTCTGAATTTGGATTTCCAGAGGAAGCTTCCTATGTATACTTCATAGGTCCTCTGCAACGTGAATTACAGAGGAACCTCAAAAAGAAAAGAAAAACCTAAAACGCTAAGGGAAGAACTAAAATGTTTTTTATATAAGACAAAAAAAAATTAAAACTGAGATATATTGATAGAAATACAGTAAGATATTTACACCATTCATTCGGGCACCATTCCTAACCTATGCAAGGTGGGAGGAAAAGAAAGATACTAAGGATTTGAAAAGAAGTCTAGTTGAATTTGAACCGTTGAAACCAATTAGAATGCTGGGGTTTTGTCTGCTGTCTTTACGGGGTAACGTGGGACCTTCAATTACAAAATAGATTTTCTTGCCAATCACCAATTTTGGATATATTTAATCAGATAAATTTAAAGGGCCATGTTAGAATGCAAATAATTTGGGAGATTATGATAAAAATAGGAGAAATATACACATGCACACTAGAAAAGAAATTCTACCACAGTTCTTGTAAATAGTGACATATAAAATATTTCAAATTCAAAACACTTTTTGAGTGGTCTAAAGTGTATCCGTTGCATTCAGGAGCAATCTATGATGGTATGTTTGAAGCTGAAAACATTTACCTATCCCTAATACTGAACTGATCGGTGGCTTGAATAGTAGATCAAGGAAGGAAAAAAATTAATTGTCAAAAGTTTTAACGAAAATGCTAATGAAGATTAACAAGAAAGAATCTAAAGCAAAATGAAAACTAGGGAGAGCTAAAAATATTAAACTAGCACCATTTCTTTACATTCTAATATAAACAAGTCCAGTTCTTAATATATAGAATTAAACCTGGACTTGTCTATTTCTACCTACTTCCTATGAATACTTCTTATGTCCTCTGAATTTGGATTTCCAGAGGAAGCTTCCTATGTATACTTCATAGGTCCTCTGCAACGTGAATTACAGAGGAACCTCAAAAAGAAAAGAAAAACCTAAAACGCTAAGGGAAGAACTAAAATGTTTTTTATATAAGACAAAAAAAAATTAAAACTGAGATATATTGATAGAAATACAGTAAGATATTTACACCATTCATTCGGGCACCATTCCTAACCTATGCAAGGTGGGAGGAAAAGAAAGATACTAAGGATTTGAAAAGAAGTCTAGTTGAATTTGAACCGTTGAAACCAATTAGAATGCTGGGGGTTTTGTCAGCTGTCTTTACGGGGTAACGTGGGACCTTCAATTACAAAATAGATTTTGTTGCCAATCACCAATTTTCCATATACTAAATTAGATAAATTTAAACGGTCATGTTCAGAAAAGAATGCAAATAATTTGGGGGATTATAATAAAAATAGGAAAAATATACACATTCACACTAGAAAAGAAATTCTAGCCACAGTTCTTGTAAATAGTGACATGTAAAATATTTCAAATTCAAAACACTTTTTGAGTGGTCTAAAGTGTATCCGTTGCATTCAGGAGCAATCTATGATGGTATGTTTGAAGCTGAAAACATTTACCTATCCCTAATACTGAACTGATCGGTGGCTTGAATAGTAGATCAAGGAAGAAAAAAAATTAATTGTCAAAAGTTTTAACGAAAATGCTAATGAAGATTAACAAGAAAGAATCTAAAGCAAAATGAAAACTAGGGAGAGCTAAAAATATTAAACTAGCACCATTTCTTTACATTCTAATATAAACAAGTCCAGTTCTTAATATATAGAATTAAACCTGGACTTGTCTATTTCTACCTACTTCCTATGAATACTTCTTATGTCCTCTGAATTTGGATTTCCAGAGGAAGCTTCCTATGTATACTTCATAGGTCCTCTGCAACGTGAATTACAGAGGAACCTCAAAAAGAAAAGAAAAACCTAAAACGCTAAGGGAAGAACTAAAATGTTTTTTATATAAGACAAAAAAAAATTAAAACTGAGATATATTGATAGAAATACAGTAAGATATTTACACCATTCATTCGGGCACCATTCCTAACCTATGCAAGGTGGGAGGAAAAGAAAGATACTAAGGATTTGAAAAGAAGTCTAGTTGAATTTGAACCGTTGAAACCAATTAGAATGCTGGGGGTTTTGTCAGCTGTCTTTACGGGGTAACGTGGGACCTTCAATTACAAAATAGATTTTCTTGCCAATCACCAATTTTGGATATATTAAATCAGATAAATTTAAAGGGCCATGTTAGAATGCAAATAATTTGGGGGATTATGATAAAAATAGGAGAAATATACACATGCACACTAGAAAAGAAATTCTACCACAGTTCTTGTAAATAGTGACATGTAAAATATTTCAAATTCAAAACACTTTTTGAGTGGTCTAAAGTGTATCCGTTGCATTCAGGAGCAATCTATAATGGTATGTTTGAAGCTGAAAACATTTACCTATCCCTAATACTGAACTGATCGGTGGCTTGAATAGTAGATCAAGGAAGGAAAAAAATTAATTGTCAAAAGTTTTAACGAAAATGCTAATGAAGATTAACAAGAAAGAATCTAAAGCAAAATGAAAACTAGGGAGAGCTAAAAATATTAAACTAGCACCATTTCTTTACATTCTAATATAAACAAGTCCAGTTCTTAATATATAGAATTAAACCTGGACTTGTCTATTTCTACCTACTTCCTATGAATACTTCTTATGTCCTCTGAATTTGGATTTCCAGAGGAAGCTTCCTATGTATACTTCATAGGTCCTCTGCAACGTGAATTACAGAGGAACCTCAAAAAGAAAAGAAAAACCTAAAACGCTAAGGGAAGAACTAAAATGTTTTTTATATAAGACAAAAAAAAATTAAAACTGAGATATATTGATAGAAATACAGTAAGATATTTACACCATTCATTCGGGCACCATTCCTAACCTATGCAAGGTGGGAGGAAGAGAAAGATACTAAGGATTTGAAAAGAAGTCTAGTTGAATTTGAACCGTTGAAACCAATTAGAATGCTGGGGGTTTTGTCAGCTGTCTTTACGGGGTAACGTGGGACCTTCAATTACAAAATAGATTTTGTTGCCAATCACCAATTTTGGATATATTAAATCAGATAAATTTAAAAGGCCATGTTCAGAAAAGAATGCAAATAATTTGGGGGATTATAATAAAAATAGGAAAAATATACACATTCACACTAGAAAAGAAATTCTACCACAGTTCTTGTAAATAGTGACATGTAAAATATTTCAAATTGAAAACACTTTTTGAGTGGTGTAAAGTGTATCTGTTGCATTCAGGAGCAATCTATGATGGTATGTTTGAAGCTGAAAACATTTACCTATCCCTAATACTGAACTGATCGGTGGCTTGAATAGTAGATCAAGGAAGGAAAAAAATTAATTGTCAAAAGTTTTAACGAAAATGCTAATGAAGATTAACAAGAAAGAATCTAAAGCAAAATGAAAACTAGGGAGAGCTAAAAATATTAAACTAGCACCATTTCTTTACATTCTAATATAAACAAGTCCAGTTCTTAATATATAGAATTAAACCTGGACTTGTCTATTTCTACCTACTTCCTATGAATACTTCTTATGTCCTCTGAATTTGGATTTCCAGAGGAAGCTTCCTATGTATACTTCATAGGTCCTCTGCAACGTGAATTACAGAGGAACCTCAAAAAGAAAAGAAAAACCTAAAACGCTAAGGGAAGAACTAAAAGGTTTTTTATATAAGACAAAAAAAAATTAAAACTGAGATATATTGATAGAAATACAGTAAGATATTTACACCATTCATTCGGGCACCATTCCTAACCTATGCAAGGTGGGAGGAAAAGAAAGATACTAAGGATTTGAAAAGAAGTCTAGTTGAATTTGAACCGTTGAAACCAATTAGAATGCTGGGGGTTTTGTCAGCTGTCTTTACGGGGTAACGTGGGACCTTCAATTACAAAATAGATTTTGTTGCCAATCACCAATTTTCCATATACTAAATTAGATAAATTTAAACGGTCATGTTCAGAAAAGAATGCAAATAATTTGGGGGATTATAATAAAAATAGGAAAAATATACACATTCACACTAGAAAAGAAATTCTAGCCACAGTTCTTGTAAATAGTGACATGTAAAATATTTCAAATTCAAAACACTTTTTGAGTGGTCTAAAGTGTATCCGTTGCATTCAGGAGCAATCTATGATGGTATGTTTGAAGCTGAAAACATTTACCTATCCCTAATACTGAACTGATCGGTGGCTTGAATAGTAGATCAAGGAAGAAAAAAAATTAATTGTCAAAAGTTTTAACGAAAATGCTAATGAAGATTAACAAGAAAGAATCTAAAGCAAAATGAAAACTAGGGAGAGCTAAAAATATTAAACTAGCACCATTTCTTTACATTCGAATATAAACAAGTCCAGTTCTTAATATATAGAATTAAACCTGGACTTGTCTATTTCTACCTACTTCCTATGAATACTTCTTATGTCCTCTGAATTTGGATTTCCAGAGGAAGCTTCCTATGTATACTTCATAGGTCCTCTGCAACGTGAATTACAGAGGAACCTCAAAAAGAAAAGAAAATCCTAAAACGCTAAAGGAAGAACTAAAATGTTTTTTATATAAGACAAAAAAAAATTAAATGAGATATATTGATAGAAATACAGTAAGATATTTACACCATTCATTCGGGCACCATTCCTAACCTATGCAAGGTGGGAGGTAGAGAAAGATACTAAGGATTTGAAAAGAAGTCTAGTTGAATTTGAACCGTTGAAACCAATTACGATGCTGGGGGTTTTGTCAGCTGTTTTACGGGGTAACGTGGGACCTTCAATTACAAAATAGATTTTCTTGCCAATCACCAATTTTGGATATATTAAATCAGATAAATTTAAAGGGCCATGTTAGAATGCAAATAATTTGGGGGATTATGATAAAAATAGGAGAAATATACACATGCACACTAGAAAAGAAATTCTACCACAGTTCTTGTAAATAGTGACATGTAAAATATTTCAAATTCAAAACACTTTTTGAGTGGTCTAAAGTGTATCCGTTGCATTCAGGAGCAATCTATAATGGTATGTTTGAAGCTGAAAACATTTACCTATCCCTAATACTGAACTGATCGGTGGCTTGAATAGTAGATCAAGGAAGGAAAAAAATTAATTGTCAAAAGTTTTAACGAAAATGCTAATGAAGATTAACAAGAAAGAATCTAAAGCAAAATGAAAACTAGGGAGAGCTAAAAATATTAAACTAGCACCATTTCTTTACATTCTAATATAAACAAGTCCAGTTCTTAATATATAGAATTAAACCTGGACTTGTCTATTTCTACCTACTTCCTATGAATACTTCTTATGTCCTCTGAATTTGGATTTCCAGAGGAAGCTTCCTATGTATACTTCATATGTCCTCTGCAACGTGAATTACAGAGGAACCTCAAAAAGAAAAGAAAAACCTAAAACGCTAAGGGAAGAACTAAAATGTTTTTTATATAAGACAAAAAAAAATTAAAACTGAGATATATTGATAGAAATACAGTAAGATATTTACACCATTCATTCGGGCACCATTCCTAACCTATGCAAGGTGGGAGGAAGAGAAAGATACTAAGGATTTGAAAAGAAGTCTAGTTGAATTTGAACCGTTGAAACCAATTAGAATGCTGGGGGTTTTGTCAGCTGTCTTTACAGGGTAACGTGGGACCTTCAATTACAAAATAGATTTTGTTGCCAATCACCAATTTTGGATATATTAAATCAGATAAATTTAAAAGGCCATGTTCAGAAAAGAATGCAAATAATTTGGGGGATTATAATAAAAATAGGAAAAATATACACATTCACACAAGAAAAGAAATTCTACCACAGTTCTTGTAAATAGTGACATGTAAAATATTTCAAATTGAAAACACTTTTTGAGTGGTGTAAAGTGTATCTGTTGCATTCAGGAGCAATCTATGATGGTATGTTTGAAGCTGAAAACATTTACCTATCCCTAATACTAAACTGATCGGTGGCTTGAATAGTAGATCAAGGAAGGAAAAAAATTAATTGTCAAAAGTTTTAACGAAAATGCTAATGAAGATTAACAAGAAAGAATCTAAAGCAAAATGAAAACTAGGGAGAGCTAAAAATATTAAACTAGCACCATTACTTTACATTCTAATATAAACAAGTCCAGTTCTTAATATATAGAATTAAACCTGGACATGTCTATTTCTACCTACGTCCTATGAATACTTCGTATGTCCTCTGAATTTGGATTTCCAGAGGAAGCTTCCTATGTATACTTCATAGGTCCTCTGCAACGTGAATTACAGAGGAACCTCAAAAAGAAAAGAAAAACCTAAAACACTAAGGGAAGAATTAAAATGTTTTTTATATAAGACAAAAAAAAATTAAAACTGAGATATATTGATAGAAATACAGTAAGATATTTACACCATTCATTCGGGCACCATTCCTAACCTATGCAAGGTGGGAGGGAGAGAAAGATACTAAGGATTTGAAAAGAAGTCTAGTTGAATTTGAACCGTTGAAACCAATTAGAATGCTGGGGGTTTTGTCAGCTGTCTTTACGGGGTAACGTGGGACCTTCTATTACAAAAGAGATTTTCTTGCCAATCACCAATTTTGGATATATTAAATCAGATAAATTTAAAGGGCAATGTTTAGAAAAGAATGCAAATAATTTGGGGGATTATGATAAAAATAGCAAAAATATACACATTCACACTAGAAAAGAAATTCTACCACAGTTCTTGTAAATAGTGACATGTAAAATATTTCAAATTCAAAACAATTTTTGAGTGGTCTAAAGTGTATCCGTTGCATTCAGGAGCAATTTATGATGGTATGTTTGAAGCTGAAAACATTTACCTATCCCTAATACTGAACTGATCGGTGGCTTGAATAGTAGATCAAGGAAGGAAAAAAAATTAATTGTCAAAAGTTTTAACGAAAATGCTAATGATTAACAAGAAAGAATCTAAAGCAAAATGAAAACTAGGGAGAGCTAAAAATATTAAACTAGCACCATTTCTTTACATTCTAATATAAACAAGTCCAGTTCTTAATATATAGTATTAAACGTGGACTTGTCTATTTCTACCTACTTCCTATGAATACTTCTTATGTCCCCTGGATTTTGATTTCCAGAGGAAGCTTCCTATGTATATTTCATAGGTCCTCTGCAACGTGAATTACAGAGGAACCTCAAAAAGAAAAGAAAAACCTAAAACACTAAGGGAAGAATTAAAATGTTTTTTATATAAGACAAAAAAAAATTAAAACTGAGATATATTGATAGAAATACAGTAAGATATTTACACCATTCATTCGGGCACCATTCCTAACCTATGCAAGGTGGGAGGGAGAGAAAGATACTAAGGATTTGAAAAGAAGTCTAGTTGAATTTGAACCGTTGAAACCAATTAGAATGCTGGGGGTTTTGTCAGCTGTCTTTACGGGGTAACGTGGGACCTTCTATTACAAAAGAGATTTTCTTGCCAATCACCAATTTTGGATATATTAAATCAGATAAATTTAAAGGGCAATGTTTAGAAAAGAATGCAAATAATTTGGGGGATTATGATAAAAATAGCAAAAATATACACATTCACACTAGAAAAGAAATTCTACCACAGTTCTTGTAAATAGTGACATGTAAAATATTTCAAATTCAAAACAATTTTTGAGTGGTCTAAAGTGTATCCGTTGCATTCAGGAGCAATTTATGATGGTATGTTTGAAGCTGAAAACATTTACCTATCCCTAATACTGAACTGATCGGTGGCTTGAATAGTAGATCAAGGAAGGAAAAAAAATTAATTGTCAAAAGTTTTAACGAAAATGCTAATGATTAACAAGAAAGAATCTAAAGCAAAATGAAAACTAGGGAGAGCTAAAAATATTAAACTAGCACCATTTCTTTACATTCTAATATAAACAAGTCCAGTTCTTAATATATAGTATTAAACGTGGACTTGTCTATTTCTACCTACTTCCTATGAATACTTCTTATGTCCCCTGGATTTTGATTTCCAGAGGAAGCTTCCTATGTATACTTCATAGGTCCTCTGCAACGTGAATTACAGAGGAACCTCAAAAAAAAAAGAAAAACCTAAAACGCTAAGGGAAGAACTAAAATGTTTTTTATATAAGACAAAAAAAAATTAATACTGAGATATATTGATAGAAATACAGTAAGATATTTACACCATTCATTCGGGCACCATTCCTAACCTATGCAAGGTGGGAGGGAGAAAAAGATACTAAGGATTTGAAAAAAAGTGTAGTTGAATTTGAACAGTTTAAACCAATTACGATGCTGGGGGTGTTGTCAGCTGACTTGACGGGATAACGTGGGACCTTCAATTACAACATTGATTTTCTTGCCAATCACCAATTTTGATTATACTAAATCAGATAAATTTAAAGGGTCATGTTCAGAAAAGAATGCAAATAATTTGGGGGATTATAATAAAAATAGGAAAAATATACACATTCACACTAGAAAAGAAATTCTACCACAGTTCTTGTAAATAGTGACATGTAAAATATTTCAAATTGAAAACACTTTTTGAGTGGTGTAAAGTGTATCTGTTGCATTCAGGAGCAATCTATGATGGTATGTTTGAAGCTGAAAACATTTACCTATCCCTAATACTAAACTGATCGGTGGCTTGAATAGTAGATCAAGGAAGGAAAAAAAATTAATTGTCAAAAGTTTTAACGAAAATGCTAATGAAGATTAACAAGAAAGAATCTAAAGCAAAATGAAAACTAGGGAGAGCTAAAAATATTAAACTAGCACCATTTCTTTACATTCTAATATAAACAAGTCCAGTTCTTAATATATAGTATTAAACGTGGACTTGTCTATTTCTACCTACTTCCTATGAATACTTCTTATGTCCCCTGGATTTTTATTTCCAGAGGAAGCTTCCTATGTATACTTCATAGGTCCTCTGCAACGTGAATTACAGAGGAACCTCAAAAAGAAAAGAAAAACCTAAAACACTAAGGGAAGAATTAAAATGTTTTTTATATAAGACAAAAAAAAATTAAAACTGAGATATATTGATAGAAATACAGTAAGATATTTACACCATTCATTCGGGCACCATTCCTAACCTATGCAAGGTGGGAGGGAGAGAAAGATACTAAGGATTTGAAAAGAAGTCTAGTTGAATTTGAACCGTTGAAACCAATTAGAATGCTGGGGGTTTTGTCAGCTGTCTTTACGGGGTAACGTGGGACCTTCTATTACAAAAGAGATTTTCTTGCCAATCACCAATTTTGGATATATTAAATCAGATAAATTTAACGGGCAATGTTTAGAAAAGAATGCAAATAATTTGGGGGATTATGATAAAAATAGCAAAAATATACACATTCACACTAGAAAAGAAATTCTACCACAGTTCTTGTAAATAGTGACATGTAAAATATTTCAAATTCAAAACAATTTTTGAGTGGTCTAAAGTGTATCCGTTGCATTCAGGAGCAATTTATGATGGTATGTTTGAAGCTGAAAACATTTACCTATCCCTAATACTGAACTGATCGGTGGCTTGAATAGTAGATCAAAGAAGGAAAAAAAATTAATTGTCAAAGGTTTTAACAGAAATGCTAATGAAGATTAACAAGAAAGAATCTAAAGCAAAATGAAAACTAGGGAGAGCTAAAAATATTAAACTAGCACCATTTCTTTACATTCTAATATAAACAAGTCCAGTTTTTAATATATAGTATTAAACGTGGACTTGTCTATTTCTACCTACTTCCTATGAATACTTCTTATGTCCCCTGGATTTTGATTTCCAGAGGAAGCTTCCTATGTATACTTCATAGGTCCTCTGCAACGTGAATTACAGAGGAACCTCAAAAAGAAAAGAAAAACCTAAAACGCTAAGGGAAGAACTAAAATGTTTTTTATATATGACAAAAAAAAATTAATACTGAGATATATTGATAGAAATACAGTAAGATATTTACACCATTCATTCGGGCACCATTCCTAACCTATGCAAGGTGGGAGGGAGAAAAAGATACTAAGGATTTGAAAAAAAGTGTAGTTGAATTTGAACAGTTTAAACCAATTACGATGCTGGGGGTTTTGTCAGCTGACTTGACGGGATAACGTGGGACCTTCAATTACAACATTGATTTTCTTGCCAATCACCAATTTTGATTATACTAAATCAGATAAATTTAAAGGGTCATGTTCAGAAAAGAATGCAAATAATTTGGGGAATTATGATAAAAATAGCAAAAATATACATATTAACCCTAGAAAAGAAATTCTACCACAGTTCTTGTAAATAGTGACATGTAAAATATTTCAAATTCAAAACACTTTTTGAGTGGTCTAAAGTGTATCTGTTGCATTCAGGAGCAATCTATGATGGTATGTTTGAAGCTGAAAACATTTACCTATCCCTAATACTGAACTGATCGGTGGCTTGAATAGTAGATCAAGGAAGGAAAAAAATTAATTGTCAAAAGTTTTAACGAAAATGCTAATGAAGATTAACAAGAAAGAATCTAAAGCAAAATGAAAACTAGGGAGAGCTAAAAATATTAAACTAGCACCATTTCTTTACATTCTAATATAAACAAGTCCAGTTCTTAATATATAGAATTAAACCTGGACTTGTCTATTTCTACCTACTTCCTATGAATACTTCTTATGTCCTCTGAATTTGGATTTCCAGAGGAAGCTTCCTATGTATACTTCATAGGTCCTCTGCAACGTGAATTACAGAGGAACCTCAAAAAGAAAAGAAAAACCTAAAACACTAAGGGAAGAATTAAAATGTTTTTTATATAAGACCAAAAAAAATTAAAACTGAGATATATTGATAGAAATACAGTAAGATATTTACACCATTCATTCGGGCACCATTCCTAACCTATGCAAGGTGGGAGGGAGAGAAAGATACTAAGGATTTGAAAAGAAGTCTAGTTGAATTTGAACTGTTGAAACCAATTAGAATGCTGGGGGTTTTGTCAGCTGTCTTTACGGGGTAATGTGGGACCTTCTATTACAAAATAGATTTTCTTGCCAATCACCAATTTTGGATATATTAAATCAGATAAATTTAAAGGGCAATGTTTAGAAAAGAATGCAAATAATTTGGGGCATTATGATAAAAATAGCAAAAATATACACATTCACACTAGAAAAGAAATTCTACCACAGTTCTTGTAAATAGTGACATGTAAAATATTTCAAATTCAAAACAATTTTTGAGTGGTCTAAAGTGTATCCGTTGCATTCAGGAGCAATTTATGATGGTATGTTTGAAGCTGAAAACATTTACCTATCCCTAATACTGAACTGATCGGTGGCTTGAATAGTAGATCAAGGAAGGAGAAAAAAAAAATTGTCAAAAGTTTTAACGAAAATGCTAATGAAGATTAACAAGAAAGAATCTAAAGCAAAATGAAAATTAGGGAGAGCTAAAAATATTAAACTGGCACCATTAATTTACATTCTAATATAAACAAGTCCAGTTCTTAATATATAGAATTAAACCTGGACATGTCTATTTCTACCTACTTCCTATGAATACTTCTTATGTCCCCTGGATTTTGATTTCCAGAGAAAGCTTCCTATGTATACTTCATAGGTCCTCTGCAACGTGAATTACAGAGGAACCTCAAAAAGAAAAGAAAAACCTAAAACGCTAAGGGAAGAACTAAAATGTTTTTTATATAAGACAAAAAAAAATTAAAACTGAGATATATTGATAGAAATACAGTAAGATATTTACACCATTCATTCGGGCACCATTCCTAACCTATGCAAGGTGGGAGGGAGAGAAAGATACTAAGGATTTGAAAAGAAGTCTAGTTGAATTTGAACTGTTGAAACCAATTAGAATGCTGGGGGTTTTGTCAGCTGTCTTTACGGGGTAATGTGGGACCTTCTATTACAAAATAGATTTTCTTGCCAATCACCAATTTTGGATATATTAAATCAGATAAATTTAAAGGGCAATGTTTAGAAAAGAATGCAAATAATTTGGGGGATTATGATAAAAATAGCAAAAATATACACATTCACACTAGAAAAGAAATTCTACCACAGTTCTTGTAAATAGCGACATGTAAAATATTTCAAATTCAAAACAATTTTTGAGTGGTCTAAAGTATCCGTTGCATTCAGGAGCAATTTATGATGGTATGTTTGAAGCTGAAAAAATTTACCTATCCCTAATACTGAACTGATCGGTGGCTTGAATAGTAGATCAAGGAAAGGGAAAAAAAAATTGTCAAAAGTTTTAACGAAAATGCTAATGAAGATTAACAAGAAAGAATCTAAAGCAAAATGAAAATTAGGGAGAGCTAAAAATATTAAACTGGCACCATTAAATTACATTCTAATATAAACAAGTCCAGTTCTTAATATATAGAATTAAACCTGGACATGTCTATTTCTACCTACTTCCTATGAATACTTCTTATGTCCCCTGGATTTTGATTTCCAGAGGAAGCTTCCTATGTATACTTCATAGGTCCTCTGCAACGTGAATTACAGAGGAACCTCAAAAAGAAAAGAAAAACCTAAAACGCTAAGGGAAGAACTAAAATGTTTTTTATATAAGACAAAAAAAAATTAAAACTGAGATATATTGATAGAAATACAGTAAGATATTTACACCATTCATTCGGGCACCATTCCTAACCTATGCAAGGTGGGAGGGAGAGAAAGATACTAAGGATTTGAAAAGAAGTCTAGTTGAATTTGAACTGTTGAAACCAATTAGAATGCTGGGGGTTTTGTCAGCTGTCTTTACGGGGTAATGTGGGACCTTCTATTAAAAAATAGATTTTCTTGCCAATCACCAATTTTGGATATATTAAATCAGATAAATTTAAAGGGCAATGTTTAGAAAAGAATGCAAATAATTTGGGGGATTATGATAAAAATAGCAAAAATATACACATTCACACTAGAAAAGAAATTCTACCACAGTTCTTGTAAATAGCGACATGTAAAATATTTCAAATTCAAAACAATTTTTGAGTGGTCTAAAGTGTATCCGTTGCATTCAGGAGCAATTTATGATGGTATGTTTGAAGCTGAAAACATTTACCTATCCCTAATACTGAACTGATCGGTGGCTTGAATAGTAGATCAAGGAAGGGAAAAAAAAATTGTCAAAAGTTTTAACGAAAATGCTAATGAAGATTAACAAGAAAGAATCTAAAGCAAAATGAAAATTAGGGAGAGCTAAAAATATTAAACTGGCACCATTAATTTACATTCTAATATAAACAAGTCCAGTTCTTAATATATAGAATTAAACCTGGACATGTCTATTTCTACCTACTTCCTATGAATACTTCTTATGTCCCCTGGATTTTGATTTCCAGAGGAAGCTTCCTATGTATACTTCATAGGTCCTCTGCAACGTGAATTACAGAGGAACCTCAAAAAGAAAAGAAAAACCTAAAACGCTAAGGGAAGAACTAAAATGTTTTTTATATAAGACAAAAAAAAATTAAAACTGAGATATATTGATAGAAATACAGTAAGATATTTACACCATTCATTCGGGCACCATTCCTAACCTATGCAAGGTGGGAGGGAGAGAAAGATACTAAGGATTTGAAAAAAAGTGTAGTTGAATTTGAACAGTTTAAACCAATTATGATGCTGGGGGTTTTGTCAGCTGACTTGACGGGATAACGTGGGACCTTCAATTACAACATTGATTTTCTTGCCAATCACTAATTTTGATTATACTAAATCAGATAAATTTAAAGGGCCATGTTAGAATGCAAATAATTTGGGGGATTATGATAAAAATAGGAGAAATATACACATGCACACTAGAAAAGAAATTCTACCACAGTTCTTGTAAATAGTGACATGTAAAATATTTCAAATTCAAAACACTTTTTGAGTGGTCTAAAGTGTATCCGTTGCATTCAGGAGCAATCTATGATGGTATGTTTGAAGCTGAAAACATTTACCTATCCCTAATACTGAACTGATCGGTGGCGTGAATAGTAGATCAAGGAAGGAAAAAAATTAATTGTCAAAAGTTTTAACGAAAATGCTAATGAAGATTAACAAGAAAGAATCTAAAGCAAAATGAAAACTAGGGAGAGCTAAAAATATTAAACTAGCACCATTTCTGTACATTCTAATATAAACAAGTCCAGTTCTTAATATAAAGAATTAAACCTGGACTTGTCTATTTCTACCTACTTCCTATGAATACTTCTTATGTCCTCTCAATTTGGATTTCCAGAGGAAGCTTCCTATGTATACTTCATAGGTCCTCTGCAACGTGAATTACAGAGGAACCTCAAAAAGAAAAGAAAAACCTAAAACGCTAAGGGAAGAACTAAAATGTTTTTTATATAAGACAAAAAAAAATTAAAACTGAGATATATTGATAGAAATACAGTAAGATATTTACACCATTCATTCGGGCACCATTCCTAACCTATGCAAGGTGGGAGGGAGAGAAAGATACTAAGGATTTGAAAAGAAGTCTAGTTGAATTTGAACTGTTGAAACCAATTAGAATGCTGGGGGTTTTGTCAGCTGTCTTTACGGGGTAATGTGGGACCTTCTATTACAAAATAGATTTTCTTGCCAATCACCAATTTTGGATATATTAAATCAGATAAATTTAAAGGGCAATGTTTAGAAAAGAATGCAAATAATTTGGGGGATTATGATAAAAATAGCAAAAATATACACATTCACACTAGAAAAGAAATTCTACCACAGTTCTTGTAAATAGCGACATGTAAAATATTTCAAATTCAAAACAATTTTTGAGTGGTCTAAAGTGTATCCGTTGCATTCAGGAGCAATTTATGATGGTATGTTTGAAGCTGAAAAAATTTACCTATCCCTAATACTGAACTGATCGGTGGCTTGAATAGTAGATCAAGGAAGGGGAAAAAAAAATTGTCAAAAGTTTTAACGAAAATGCTAATGAAGATTAACAAGAAAGAATCTAAAGCAAAATGAAAATTAGGGAGAGCTAAAAATATTAAACTGGCACCATTAAATTACATTCTAATATAAACAAGTCCAGTTCTTAATATATAGAATTAAACCTGGACATGTCTATTTCTACCTACTTCCTATGAATACTTCTTATGTCCCCTGGATTTTGATTTCCAGAGGAAGCTTCCTATGTATACTTCATAGGTCCTCTGCAACGTGAATTACAGAGGAACCTCAAAAAGAAAAGAAAAACCTAAAACGCTAAGGGAAGAACTAAAATGTTTTTTATATAAGACAAAAAAAAATTAAAACTGAGATATATTGATAGAAATACAGTAAGATATTTACACCATTCATTCGGGCACCATTCCTAACCTATGCAAGGTGGGAGGGAGAGAAAGATACTAAGGATTTGAAAAGAAGTCTAGTTGAATTTGAACTGTTGAAACCAATTAGAATGCTGGGGGTTTTGTCAGCTGTCTTTACGGGGTAATGTGGGACCTTCTATTAAAAAATAGATTTTCTTGCCAATCACCAATTTTGGATATATTAAATCAGATAAATTTAAAGGGCAATGTTTAGAAAAGAATGCAAATAATTTGGGGGATTATGATAAAAATAGCAAAAATATACACATTCACACTAGAAAAGAAATTCTACCACAGTTCTTGTAAATAGCGACATGTAAAATATTTCAAATTCAAAACAATTTTTGAGTGGTCTAAAGTGTATCCGTTGCATTCAGGAGCAATTTATGATGGTATGTTTGAAGCTGAAAACATTTACCTATCCCTAATACTGAACTGATCGGTGGCGTGAATAGTAGATCAAGGAAGGAAAAAAATTAATTGTCAAAAGTTTTAACGAAAATGCTAATGAAGATTAACAAGAAAGAATCTAAAGCAAAATGAAAACTAGGGAGAGCTAAAAATATTAAACTAGCACCATTTCTGTACATTCTAATATAAACAAGTCCAGTTCTTAATATATAGAATTAAACCTGGACTTGTCTATTTCTACCTACTTCCTATGAATACTTCTTATGTCCTCTGAATTTGGATTTCCAGAGGAAGCTTCCTATGTATACTTCATAGGTCCTCTGCAACGTGAATTACAGAGGAACCTCAAAAAGAAAAGAAAAACCTAAAACGCTAAGGGAAGAACTAAAATGTTTTTTATATAAGACAAAAAAAAAATTAAAACTGAGATATATTGATAGAAATACAGTAAGATATTTACACCATTCATTCGGGCACCATTCCTAACCTATGCAAGGTGGGAGGGAGAGAAAGATACTAAGGATTTGAAAAGAAATCTAGTTGAATTTGAACCGTTGAAACCAATTATGATGCTGGGGGTTTTGTCAGCTGTCTTTACGGGGTAACGTGGGACCTTCAATTACAAAATAGATTTTCTTGCCAATCACCAATTTTGGATATATTAAATCAGATAAATTTAAAGGGCCATGTTAGAATGCAAATAATTTGGGGGATTATGATAAAAATAGGAGAAATATACACATGCACACTAGAAAAGAAATTCTACCACAGTTCTTGTAAATAGTGACATGTAAAATATTTCAAATTCAAAACACTTTTTGAGTGGTCTAAAGTGTATATGTTGCATTCAGGAGCAATCTATGATGGTATGTTTGAAGCTGAAAACATTTACCTATCCCTAATACTGAACTGATCGGTGGCGTGAATAGTAGATCAAGGAAGGAAAAAAATTAATTGTCAAAAGTTTTAACGAAAATGCTAATGAAGATAAACAAGAAAGAATCTAAAGCAAAATGAAAACTAAGGAGAGCTAAAAATATTAAACTAGCACCATTACTTTACATTCTAATATAAACAAGTCCAGTTCTTGATATATAGAATTAAACCTGGACATGTCTATTTCTGCCTCTTTCCTATGAATACTTCTTATGTCCCCTGGATTTTGATTTCCAGAGGAAGCTTCCTATGTATACTTCATAGGTCCTCTGCAACGTGAATTACAGAGGAACCTCAAAAAGAAAAGAAAAACCTAAAACGCTAAGGGAAGAACTAAAATGTTTTTTATATAAGACAAAAAAAAATTAAAACTGAGATATATTGATAGAAATACAGTAAGATATTTACACCATTCATTCGGGCACCATTCCTAACCTATGCAAGGTGGGAGGGAGAGAAAGATACTAAGGATTTGAAAAGAAATCTAGTTGAATTTGAACCGTTGAAACCAATTATGATGCTGGGGGTTTTGTCAGCTGTCTTTACGGGGTAACGTGGGACCTTCAATTACAAAATAGATTTTCTTGCCAATCACCAATTTTGGATATATTAAATCAGATAAATTTAAAGGGCCATGTTAGAATGCAAATAATTTGGGGGATTATGATAAAAATAGGAGAAATATACACATGCACACTAGAAAAGAAATTCTACCACAGTTCTTGTAAATAGTGACATGTAAAATATTTCAAATTCAAAACACTTTTTGAGTGGTCTAAAGTGTATATGTTGCATTCAGGAGCAATCTATGATGGTATGTTTGAAGCTGAAAACATTTACCTATCCCTAATACTGAACTGATCGGTGGCGTGAATAGTAGATCAAGGAAGGAAAAAAATTAATTGTCAAAAGTTTTAACGAAAATGCTAATGAAGATAAACAAGAAAGAATCTAAAGCAAAATGAAAACTAAGGAGAGCTAAAAATATTAAACTAGCACCATTACTTTACATTCTAATATAAACAAGTCCAGTTCTTGATATATAGAATTAAACCTGGACATGTCTATTTCTGCCTCTTTCCTATGAATACTTCTTATGTCCCCTGGATTTTGATTTCCAGAGGAAGCTTCCTATGTATACTTCATAGGTCCTCTGCAACGTGAATTACAGAGGAACCTCAAAAAGAAAAGAAAAACCTAAAACGCTAAGGGAAGAACTAAAATGTTTTTTATATAAGACAAAAAAAAATTAAAACTGAGATATATTGATAGAAATACAGTAAGATATTTACACCATTCATTCGGGCACCATTCCTAACCTATGCAAGGTGGGAGGGAGAGAAAGATACTAAGGATTTGAAAAGAAGTCTAGTTGAATTTGAACCGTTGAAACCAATTATGATGCTGGGGGTTTTGTCAGCTGTCTTTACGGGGTAACGTGGGACCTTCAATTACAAAATAGATTTTTTTGCCAATCACCAATTTTGGATATATTAAATCAGATAAATTTAAAGGGCCATGTTAGAATGCAAATAATTTGGGGGATTATGATAAAAATAGGAGAAATATACACATGCACACTAGAAAAGAAATTCTACCACAGTTCTTGTAAATAGTGACATGTAAAATATTTCAAATTCAAAACACTTTTTGAGTGGTCTAAAGTGTATCCGTTGCATTCAGGAGCAATCTATGATGGTATGTTTGAAGCTGAAAACATTTACCTATCCCTAATACTGAACTGATCGGTGGCGTGAATAGTAGATCAAGGAAGGAAAAAAATTAATTGTCAAAAGTTTTAACGAAAATGCTAATGAAGATTAACAAGAAAGAATCTAAAGCAAAATGAAAACTAGGGAGAGCTAAAAATATTAAACTAGCACCATTTCTGTACATTCTAATATAAACAAGTCCAGTTCTTAATATATAGAATTAAACCTGGACTTGTCTATTTCTACCTACTTCCTATGAATACTTCTTATGTCCTCTGAATTTGGATTTCCAGAGGAAGCTTCCTATGTATACTTCATAGGTCCTCTGCAACGTGAATTACAGAGGAACCTCAAAAAGAAAAGAAAAACCTAAAACGCTAAGGGAAGAACTAAAATGTTTTTTATATAAGACAAAAAAAAATTAAAACTGAGATATATTGATAGAAATACAGTAAGATATTTACACCATTCATTCGGGCACCATTCCTAACCTATGCAAGGTGGGAGGGAGAGAAAGATACTAAGGATTTGAAAAGAAGTCTAGTTGAATTTGAACCGTTGAAACCAATTATGATGCTGGGGGTTTTGTCAGCTGTCTTTACGGGGTAACGTGGGACCTTCAATTACAAAATAGATTTTCTTGCCAATCACCAATTTTGGATATATTAAATCAGATAAATTTAAAGGGCCATGTTAGAATGCAAATAATTTGGGGGATTATGATAAAAATAGGAGAAATATACACATGCACACTAGAAAAGAAATTCTACCACAGTTCTTGTAAATAGTGACATGTAAAATATTTCAAATTCAAAACACTTTTTGAGTGGTCTAAAGTGTATCCGTTGCATTCAGGAGCAATCTATGATGGTATGTTTGAAGCTGAAAACATTTACCTATCCCTAATACTGAACTGATCGGTGGCGTGAATAGTAGATCAAGGAAGGAAAAAAATTAATTGTCAAAAGTTTTAACGAAAATGCTAATGAAGATAAACAAGAAAGAATCTAAAGCAAAATGAAAACTAAGGAGAGCTAAAAATATTAAACTAGCACCATTACTTTACATTCTAATATAAACAAGTCCAGTTCTTGATATATAGAATTAAACCTGGACATGTCTATTTCTGCGTCTTTCCTATGAATACTTCTTATGTCCCCTGGATTTTGATTTCCAGAGGAAGCTTCCTATGTATACTTCATAGGTCCTCTGCAACGTGAATTACAGAGGAACCTCAAAAAGAAAAGAAAAACCTAAAACGCTAAGGGAAGAACTAAAATGTTTTTTATATAAGACAAAAAAAAATTAAAACTGAGATATATTGATAGAAATACAGTAAGATATTTACACCATTCATTCGGGCACCATTCCTAACCTATGCAAGGTGGGAGGGAGAGAAAGATACTAAGGATTTGAAAAGAAGTCTAGTTGAATTTGAACCGTTGAAACCAATTATGATGCTGGGGGTTTTGTCAGCTGTCTTTACGGGGTAACGTGGGACCTTCAATTACAAAATAGATTTTTTTGCCAATCACCAATTTTGGATATATTAAATCAGATAAATTTAAAGGGCCATGTTAGAATGCAAATAATTTGGGGGATTATGATAAAAATAGGAGAAATATACACATGCACACTAGAAAAGAAATTCTACCACAGTTCTTGTAAATAGTGACATGTAAAATATTTCAAATTCAAAACACTTTTTGAGTGGTCTAAAGTGTATCCGTTGCATTCAGGAGCAATCTATGATGGTATGTTTGAAGCTGAAAACATTTACCTATCCCTAATACTGAACTGATCGGTGGCTTGAATAGTAGATCAAGGAAGGAAAAAAAATTAATTGTCAAAAGTTTTAACGAAAATGCTAATGAAGATTAACAAGAAAGAATCTAAAGCAAAATGAAAACTAGGGAGAGCTAAAAATATTAAACTAGCACCATTACTTTACATTCTAATATAAACAAGTCCAGTTCTTGATATATAGAATTAAACCTGGACATGTCTATTTCTGCGTCTTTCCTATGAATACTTCTTATGTCCCCTGGATTTTGATTTCCAGAGGAAGCTTCCTATGTATACTTCATAGGTCCTCTGCAACGTGAATTACAGAGGAACCTCAAAAAGAAAAGAAAAACCTAAAACGCTAAGGGAAGAACTAAAATGTTTTTTATATAAGACAAAAAAAAATTAAAACTGAGATATATTGATAGAAATACAGTAAGATATTTACACCATTCATTCGGGCACCATTCCTAACCTATGCAAGGTGGGAGGGAGAGAAAGATACTAAGGATTTGAAAAGAAGTCTAGTTGAATTTGAACCGTTGAAACCAATTATGATGCTGGGGGTTTTGTCAGCTGTCTTTACGGGGTAACGTGGGACCTTCAATTACAAAATAGATTTTCTTGCCAATCACCAATTTTGGATATATTAAATCAGATAAATTTAAAGGGCCATGTTAGAATGCAAATAATTTGGGGGATTATGATAAAAATAGGAGAAATATACACATGCACACTAGAAAAGAAATTCTACCACAGTTCTTGTAAATAGTGACATGTAAAATATTTCAAATTCAAAACACTTTTTGAGTGGTCTAAAGTGTATCCGTTGCATTCAGGAGCAATCTATGATGGTATGTTTGAAGCTGAAAACATTTACCTATCCCTAATACTGAACTGATCGGTGGCGTGAATAGTAGATCAAGGAAGGAAAAAAATTAATTGTCAAAAGTTTTAACGAAAATGCTAATGAAGATTAACAAGAAAGAATCTAAAGCAAAATGAAAACTAGGGAGAGCTAAAAATATTAAACTAGCACCATTTCTGTACATTCTAATATAAACAAGTCCAGTTCTTAATATATAGAATTAAACCTGGACTTGTCTATTTCTACCTACTTCCTATGAATACTTCTTATGTCCTCTGAATTTGGATTTCCAGAGGAAGCTTCCTATGTATACTTCATAGGTCCTCTGCAACGTGAATTACAGAGGAACCTCAAAAAGAAAAGAAAAACCTAAAACGCTAAGGGAAGAACTAAAATGTTTTTTATATAAGACAAAAAAAAAATTAAAACTGAGATATATTGATAGAAATACAGTAAGATATTTACACCATTCATTCGGGCACCATTCCTAACCTATGCAAGGTGGGAGGGAGAGAAAGATACTAAGGATTTGAAAAGAAATCTAGTTGAATTTGAACCGTTGAAACCAATTATGATGCTGGGGGTTTTGTCAGCTGTCTTTACGGGGTAACGTGGGACCTTCAATTACAAAATAGATTTTCTTGCCAATCACCAATTTTGGATATATTAAATCAGATAAATTTAAAGGGCCATGTTAGAATGCAAATAATTTGGGGGATTATGATAAAAATAGGAGAAATATACACATGCACACTAGAAAAGAAATTCTACCACAGTTCTTGTAAATAGTGACATGTAAAATATTTCAAATTCAAAACACTTTTTGAGTGGTCTAAAGTGTATATGTTGCATTCAGGAGCAATCTATGATGGTATGTTTGAAGCTGAAAACATTTACCTATCCCTAATACTGAACTGATCGGTGGCGTGAATAGTAGATCAAGGAAGGAAAAAAATTAATTGTCAAAAGTTTTAACGAAAATGCTAATGAAGATAAACAAGAAAGAATCTAAAGCAAAATGAAAACTAAGGAGAGCTAAAAATATTAAACTAGCACCATTACTTTACATTCTAATATAAACAAGTCCAGTTCTTGATATATAGAATTAAACCTGGACATGTCTATTTCTGCGTCTTTCCTATGAATACTTCTTATGTCCCCTGGATTTTGATTTCCAGAGGAAGCTTCCTATGTATACTTCATAGGTCCTCTGCAACGTGAATTACAGAGGAACCTCAAAAAGAAAAGAAAAACCTAAAACGCTAAGGGAAGAACTAAAATGTTTTTTATATAAGACAAAAAAAAATTAAAACTGAGATATATTGATAGAAATACAGTAAGATATTTACACCATTCATTCGGGCACCATTCCTAACCTATGCAAGGTGGGAGGGAGAGAAAGATACTAAGGATTTGAAAAGAAGTCTAGTTGAATTTGAACCGTTGAAACCAATTATGATGCTGGGGGTTTTGTCAGCTGTCTTTACGGGGTAACGTGGGACCTTCAATTACAAAATAGATTTTCTTGCCAATCACCAATTTTGGATATATTAAATCAGATAAATTTAAAGGGCCATGTTAGAATGCAAATAATTTGGGGGATTATGATAAAAATAGGAGAAATATACACATGCACACTAGAAAAGAAATTCTACCACAGTTCTTGTAAATAGTGACATGTAAAATATTTCAAATTCAAAACACTTTTTGAGTGGTCTAAAGTGTATCCGTTGCATTCAGGAGCAATCTATGATGGTATGTTTGAAGCTGAAAACATTTACCTATCCCTAATACTGAACTGATCGGTGGCTTGAATAGTAGATCAAGGAAGGAAAAAAAATTAATTGTCAAAAGTTTTAACGAAAATGCTAATGAAGATTAACAAGAAAGAATCTAAAGCAAAATGAAAACTAGGGAGAGCTAAAAATATTAAACTAGCACCATTACTTTACATTCTAATATAAACAAGTCCAGTTCTTGATATAAAGAATTAAACCTGGACATGTCTATTTCTGCGTCTTTCCTATGAATACTTCTTATGTCCCCTGGATTTTGATTTCCAGAGGAAGCTTCCTATGTATACTTCATAGGTCCTCTGCAACGTGAATTACAGAGGAACCTCAAAAAGAAAAGAAAAACCTAAAACGCTAAGGGAAGAACTAAAATGTTTTTTATATAAGACAAAAAAAAATTAAAACTGAGATATATTGATAGAAATACAGTAAGATATTTACACCATTCATTCGGGCACCATTCCTAACCTATGCAAGGTGGGAGGGAGAGAAAGATACTAAGGATTTGAAAAGAAGTCTAGTTGAATTTGAACCGTTGAAACCAATTATGATGCTGGGGGTTTTGTCAGCTGTCTTTACGGGGTAACGTGGGACCTTCAATTACAAAATAGATTTTCTTGCCAATCACCAATTTTGGATATATTAAATCAGATAAATTTAAAGGGCCATGTTAGAATGCAAATAATTTGGGGGATTATGATAAAAATAGGAGAAATATACACATGCACACTAGAAAAGAAATTCTACCACAGTTCTTGTAAATAGTGACATGTAAAATATTTCAAATTCAAAACACTTTTTGAGTGGTCTAAAGTGTATCCGTTGCATTCAGGAGCAATCTATGATGGTATGTTTGAAGCTGAAAACATTTACCTATCCCTAATACTGAACTGATCGGTGGCGTGAATAGTAGATCAAGGAAGGAAAAAAATTAATTGTCAAAAGTTTTAACGAAAATGCTAATGAAGATTAACAAGAAAGAATCTAAAGCAAAATGAAAACTAAGGAGAGCTAAAAATATTAAACTAGCACCATTACTTTACATTCTAATATAAACAAGTCCAGTTCTTAATATATAGAATTAAACCTGGACATGTCTATTTCTACCTACTTCCTATGAATACTTCTTATGTCCCCTGGATTTTGATTTCCAGAGGAAGCTTCCCATGTATACTTCATAGGTCCTCTGCAACGTGAATTACAGAGGAACCTCAAAAAGAAAAGAAAAACCTAAAACGCTAAGGGAAGAACTAAAATGTTTTTTATATAAGACAAAAAAAAATTAAAACTGAGATATATTGATAGAAATACAGTAAGATATTTACACCATTCATTCGGGCACCATTCCTAACCTATGCAAGGTGGGAGGGAGAGAAAGATACTAAGGATTTGAAAAGAAATCTAGTTGAATTTGAACCGTTGAAACCAATTATGATGCTGGGGGTTTTGTCAGCTGTCTTTACGGGGTAACGTGGGACCTTCAATTACAAAATAGATTTTCTTGCCAATCACCAATTTTGGATATATTAAATGAGATAAATTTAAAGGGCCATGTTAGAATGCAAATAATTTGGGGGATTATGATAAAAATAGGAGAAATATACACATGCACACTAGAAAAGAAATTCTACCACAGTTCTTGTAAATAGTGACATGTAAAATATTTCAAATTCAAAACACTTTTTGAGTGGTCTAAAGTGTATATGTTGCATTCAGGAGCAATCTATGATGGTATGTTTGAAGCTGAAAACATTTACCTATCCCTAATACTGAACTGATCGGTGGCGTGAATAGTAGATCAAGGAAGGAAAAAAATTAATTGTCAAAAGTTTTAACGAAAATGCTAATGAAGATAAACAAGAAAGAATCTAAAGCAAAATGAAAACTAAGGAGAGCTAAAAATATTAAACTAGCACCATTACTTTACATTCTAATATAAACAAGTCCAGTTCTTGATATATAGAATTAAACCTGGACATGTCTATTTCTGCGTCTTTCCTATGAATACTTCTTATGTCCCCTGGATTTTGATTTCCAGAGGAAGCTTCCTATGTATACTTCATAGGTCCTCTGCAACGTGAATTACAGAGGAACCTCAAAAAGAAAAGAAAAACCTAAAACGCTAAGGGAAGAACTAAAATGTTTTTTATATAAGACAAAAAAAAATTAAAACTGAGATATATTGATAGAAATACAGTAAGATATTTACACCATTCATTCGGGCACCATTCCTAACCTATGCAAGGTGGGAGGGAGAGAAAGATACTAAGGATTTGAAAAGAAGTCTAGTTGAATTTGAACCGTTGAAACCAATTATGATGCTGGGGGTTTTGTCAGCTGTCTTTACGGGGTAACGTGGGACCTTCAATTACAAAATAGATTTTTTTGCCAATCACCAATTTTGGATATATTAAATCAGATAAATTTAAAGGGCCATGTTAGAATGCAAATAATTTGGGGGATTATGATAAAAATAGGAGAAATATACACATGCACACTAGAAAAGAAATTCTACCACAGTTCTTGTAAATAGTGACATGTAAAATATTTCAAATTCAAAACACTTTTTGAGTGGTCTAAAGTGTATCCGTTGCATTCAGGAGCAATCTATGATGGTATGTTTGAAGCTGAAAACATTTACCTATCCCTAATACTGAACTGATCGGTGGCTTGAATAGTAGATCAAGGAAGGAAAAAAAATTAATTGTCAAAAGTTTTAACGAAAATGCTAATGAAGATTAACAAGAAAGAATCTAAAGCAAAATGAAAACTAGGGAGAGCTAAAAATATTAAACTAGCACCATTACTTTACATTCTAATATAAACAAGTCCAGTTCTTGATATATAGAATTAAACCTGGACATGTCTATTTCTGCGTCTTTCCTATGAATACTTCTTATGTCCCCTGGATTTTGATTTCCAGAGGAAGCTTCCTATGTATACTTCATAGGTCCTCTGCAACGTGAATTACAGAGGAACCTCAAAAAGAAAAGAAAAACCTAAAACGCTAAGGGAAGAACTAAAATGTTTTTTATATAAGACAAAAAAAAATTAAAACTGAGATATATTGATAGAAATACAGTAAGATATTTACACCATTCATTCGGGCACCATTCCTAACCTATGCAAGGTGGGAGGGAGAGAAAGATACTAAGGATTTGAAAAGAAGTCTAGTTGAATTTGAACCGTTGAAACCAATTATGATGCTGGGGGTTTTGTCAGCTGTCTTTACGGGGTAACGTGGGACCTTCAATTACAAAATAGATTTTCTTGCCAATCACCAATTTTGGATATATTAAATCAGATAAATTTAAAGGGCCATGTTAGAATGCAAATAATTTGGGGGATTATGATAAAAATAGGAGAAATATACACATGCACACTAGAAAAGAAATTCTACCACAGTTCTTGTAAATAGTGACATGTAAAATATTTCAAATTCAAAACACTTTTTGAGTGGTCTAAAGTGTATCCGTTGCATTCAGGAGCAATCTATGATGGTATGTTTGAAGCTGAAAACATTTACCTATCCCTAATACTGAACTGATCGGTGGCGTGAATAGTAGATCAAGGAAGGAAAAAAATTAATTGTCAAAAGTTTTAACGAAAATGCTAATGAAGATTAACAAGAAAGAATCTAAAGCAAAATGAAAACTAGGGAGAGCTAAAAATATTAAACTAGCACCATTTCTGTACATTCTAATATAAACAAGTCCAGTTCTTAATATATAGAATTAAACCTGGACTTGTCTATTTCTACCTACTTCCTATGAATACTTCTTATGTCCTCTGAATTTGGATTTCCAGAGGAAGCTTCCTATGTATACTTCATAGGTCCTCTGCAACGTGAATTACAGAGGAACCTCAAAAAGAAAAGAAAAACCTAAAACGCTAAGGGAAGAACTAAAATGTTTTTTATATAAGACCAAAAAAAATTAAAACTGAGATATATTGATAGAAATACAGTAAGATATTTACACCATTCATTCGGGCACCATTCCTAACCTATGCAAGGTGGGAGGGAGAGAAAGATACTAAGGATTTGAAAAGAAGTCTAGTTGAATTTGAACCGTTGAAACCAATTATGATGCTGGGGGTTTTGTCAGCTGTCTTTACGGGGTAACGTGGGACCTTCAATTACAAAATAGATTTTCTTGCCAATCACCAATTTTGGATATATTAAATCAGATAAATTTAAAGGGCCATGTTAGAATGCAAATAATTTGGGGGATTATGATAAAAATAGGAGAAATATACACATGCACACTAGAAAAGAAATTCTACCACAGTTCTTGTAAATAGTGACATGTAAAATATTTCAAATTCAAAACACTTTTTGAGTGGTCTAAAGTGTATCCGTTGCATTCAGGAGCAATCTATGATGGTATGTTTGAAGCTGAAAACATTTACCTATCCCTAATACTGAACTGATCGGTGGCGTGAATAGTAGATCAAGGAAGGAAAAAAATTAATTGTCAAAAGTTTTAACGAAAATGCTAATGAAGATTAACAAGAAAGAATCTAAAGCAAAATGAAAACTAGGGAGAGCTAAAAATATTAAACTAGCACCATTTCTGTACATTCTAATATAAACAAGTCCAGTTCTTAATATATAGAATTAAACCTGGACTTGTCTATTTCTACCTACTTCCTATGAATACTTCTTATGTCCTCTGAATTTGGATTTCCAGAGGAAGCTTCCTATGTATACTTCATAGGTCCTCTGCAACGTGAATTACAGAGGAACCTCAAAAAGAAAAGAAAAACCTAAAACGCTAAGGGAAGAACTAAAATGTTTTTTATATAAGACAAAAAAAAATTAAAACTGAGATATATTGATAGAAATACAGTAAGATATTTACACCATTCATTCGGGCACCATTCCTAACCTATGCAAGGTGGGAGGGAGAGAAAGATACTAAGGATTTGAAAAGAAGTCTAGTTGAATTTGAACCATTGAAACCAATTATGATGCTGGGGGTTTTGTCAGCTGTCTTTACGGGGTAACGTGGGACCTTCAATTACAAAATAGATTTTCTTGCCAATCACCAATTTTGGATATATTAAATCAGATAAATTTAAAGGGCCATGTTAGAATGCAAATAATTTGGGGGATTATGATAAAAATAGGAGAAATATACACATGCACACTAGAAAAGAAATTCTACCACAGTTCTTGTAAATAGTGACATGTAAAATATTTCAAATTCAAAACACTTTTTGAGTGGTCTAAAGTGTATCCGTTGCATTCAGGAGCAATCTATGATGGTATGTTTGAAGCTGAAAACATTTACCTATCCCTAATACTGAACTGATCGGTGGCGTGAATAGTAGATCAAGGAAGGAAAAAAATTAATTGTCAAAAGTTTTAACGAAAATGCTAATGAAGATTAACAAGAAAGAATCTAAAGCAAAATGAAAACTAGGGAGAGCTAAAAATATTAAACTAGCACCATTTCTGTACATTCTAATATAAACAAGTCCAGTTCTTAATATATAGAATTAAACCTGGACTTGTATTTCTACCTACTTCCTATGAATACTTCTTATGTCCTCTGAATTTGGATTTCCAGAGGAAGCTTACTATGTATACTTCATAGGTCCTCTACAACGTGAATTACAGAGGAACCTCAAAAAGAAAAGAAAAACCTAAAACGCTAAGGGAAGAACTAAAATGTTTTTTATATAAGACAAAAAAAAAATTAAAACTGAGATATATTGATAGAAATACAGTAAGATATTTACACCATTCATTCGGGCACCATTCCTAACCTATGCAAGGTGGGAGGGAGAGAAAGATACTAAGGATTTGAAAAGAAATCTAGTTGAATTTGAACCGTTGAAACCAATTATGATGCTGGGGGTTTTGTCAGCTGTCTTTACGGGGTAACGTGGGACCTTCAATTACAAAATAGATTTTCTTGCCAATCACCAATTTTGGATATATTAAATGAGATAAATTTAAAGGGCCATGTTAGAATGCAAATAATTTGGGGGATTATGATAAAAATAGGAGAAATATACACATGCACACTAGAAAAGAAATTCTACCACAGTTCTTGTAAATAGTGACATGTAAAATATTTCAAATTCAAAACACTTTTTGAGTGGTCTAAAGTGTATATGTTGCATTCAGGAGCAATCTATGATGGTATGTTTGAAGCTGAAAACATTTACCTATCCCTAATACTGAACTGATCGGTGGCGTGAATAGTAGATCAAGGAAGGAAAAAAATTAATTGTCAAAAGTTT
Source organism: Thamnophis sirtalis (assembly GCF_051295495.1). Classification (NCBI taxonomy): domain Eukaryota; kingdom Metazoa; phylum Chordata; class Lepidosauria; order Squamata; family Natricidae; genus Thamnophis; species Thamnophis sirtalis. The sequence continues at coordinate 32,927,166 of NW_028261384.1, read as the reverse complement.
TAACGAAAATGCTAATGAAGATAAACAAGAAAGAATCTAAAGCAAAATGAAAACTAAGGAGAGCTAAAAATATTAAACTAGCACCATTACTTTACATTCTAATATAAACAAGTCCAGTTCTTGATATATAGAATTAAACCTGGACATGTCTATTTCTGCGTCTTTCCTATGAATACTTCTTATGTCCCCTGGATTTTGATTTCCAGAGGAAGCTTCCTATGTATACTTCATAGGTCCTCTGCAACGTGAATTACAGAGGAACCTCAAAAAGAAAAGAAAAACCTAAAACGCTAAGGGAAGAACTAAAATGTTTTTTATATAAGACAAAAAAAAATTAAAACTGAGATATATTGATAGAAATACAGTAAGATATTTACACCATTCATTCGGGCACCATTCCTAACCTATGCAAGGTGGGAGGGAGAGAAAGATACTAAGGATTTGAAAAGAAGTCTAGTTGAATTTGAACCGTTGAAACCAATTATGATGCTGGGGGTTTTGTCAGCTGTCTTTACGGGGTAACGTGGGACCTTCAATTACAAAATAGATTTTTTTGCCAATCACCAATTTTGGATATATTAAATCAGATAAATTTAAAGGGCCATGTTAGAATGCAAATAATTTGGGGGATTATGATAAAAATAGGAGAAATATACACATGCACACTAGAAAAGAAATTCTACCACAGTTCTTGTAAATAGTGACATGTAAAATATTTCAAATTCAAAACACTTTTTGAGTGGTCTAAAGTGTATCCGTTGCATTCAGGAGCAATCTATGATGGTATGTTTGAAGCTGAAAACATTTACCTATCCCTAATACTGAACTGATCGGTGGCTTGAATAGTAGATCAAGGAAGGAAAAAAAATTAATTGTCAAAAGTTTTAACGAAAATGCTAATGAAGATTAACAAGAAAGAATCTAAAGCAAAATGAAAACTAGGGAGAGCTAAAAATATTAAACTAGCACCATTACTTTACATTCTAATATAAACAAGTCCAGTTCTTGATATATAGAATTAAACCTGGACATGTCTATTTCTGCGTCTTTCCTATGAATACTTCTTATGTCCCCTGGATTTTGATTTCCAGAGGAAGCTTCCTATGTATACTTCATAGGTCCTCTGCAACGTGAATTACAGAGGAACCTCAAAAAGAAAAGAAAAACCTAAAACGCTAAGGGAAGAACTAAAATGTTTTTTATATAAGACAAAAAAAAATTAAAACTGAGATATATTGATAGAAATACAGTAAGATATTTACACCATTCATTCGGGCACCATTCCTAACCTATGCAAGGTGGGAGGGAGAGAAAGATACTAAGGATTTGAAAAGAAGTCTAGTTGAATTTGAACCGTTGAAACCAATTATGATGCTGGGGGTTTTGTCAGCTGTCTTTACGGGGTAACGTGGGACCTTCAATTACAAAATAGATTTTCTTGCCAATCACCAATTTTGGATATATTAAATCAGATAAATTTAAAGGGCCATGTTAGAATGCAAATAATTTGGGGGATTATGATAAAAATAGGAGAAATATACACATGCACACTAGAAAAGAAATTCTACCACAGTTCTTGTAAATAGTGACATGTAAAATATTTCAAATTCAAAACACTTTTTGAGTGGTCTAAAGTGTATCCGTTGCATTCAGGAGCAATCTATGATGGTATGTTTGAAGCTGAAAACATTTACCTATCCCTAATACTGAACTGATCGGTGGCGTGAATAGTAGATCAAGGAAGGAAAAAAATTAATTGTCAAAAGTTTTAACGAAAATGCTAATGAAGATTAACAAGAAAGAATCTAAAGCAAAATGAAAACTAGGGAGAGCTAAAAATATTAAACTAGCACCATTTCTGTACATTCTAATATAAACAAGTCCAGTTCTTAATATATAGAATTAAACCTGGACTTGTCTATTTCTACCTACTTCCTATGAATACTTCTTATGTCCTCTGAATTTGGATTTCCAGAGGAAGCTTACTATGTATACTTCATAGGTCCTCTGCAACGTGAATTACAGAGGAACCTCAAAAAGAAAAGAAAAACCTAAAACGCTAAGGGAAGAACTAAAATGTTTTTTATATAAGACCAAAAAAAATTAAAACTGAGATATATTGATAGAAATACAGTAAGATATTTACACCATTCATTCGGGCACCATTCCTAACCTATGCAAGGTGGGAGGGAGAGAAAGATACTAAGGATTTGAAAAGAAGTCTAGTTGAATTTGAACCGTTGAAACCAATTATGATGCTGGGGGTTTTGTCAGCTGTCTTTACGGGGTAACGTGGGACCTTCAATTACAAAATAGATTTTCTTGCCAATCACCAATTTTGGATATATTAAATCAGATAAATTTAAAGGGCCATGTTAGAATGCAAATAATTTGGGGGATTATGATAAAAATAGGAGAAATATACACATGCACACTAGAAAAGAAATTCTACCACAGTTCTTGTAAATAGTGACATGTAAAATATTTCAAATTCAAAACACTTTTTGAGTGGTCTAAAGTGTATCCGTTGCATTCAGGAGCAATCTATGATGGTATGTTTGAAGCTGAAAACATTTACCTATCCCTAATACTGAACTGATCGGTGGCGTGAATAGTAGATCAAGGAAGGAAAAAAATTAATTGTCAAAAGTTTTAACGAAAATGCTAATGAAGATTAACAAGAAAGAATCTAAAGCAAAATGAAAACTAGGGAGAGCTAAAAATATTAAACTAGCACCATTTCTGTACATTCTAATATAAACAAGTCCAGTTCTTGATATATAGAATTAAACCTGGACTTGTCTATTTCTACCTACTTCCTATGAATACTTCTTATGTCCTCTGAATTTGGATTTCCAGAGGAAGCTTCCTATGTATACTTCATAGGTCCTCTGCAACGTGAATTACAGAGGAACCTCAAAAAGAAAAGAAAAACCTAAAACGCTAAGGGAAGAACTAAAATGTTTTTTATATAAGACAAAAAAAAATTAAAACTGAGATATATTGATAGAAATACAGTAAGATATTTACACCATTCATTCGGGCACCATTCCTAACCTATGCAAGGTGGGAGGGAGAGAAAGATACTAAGGATTTGAAAAGAAGTCTAGTTGAATTTGAACCATTGAAACCAATTATGATGCTGGGGGTTTTGTCAGCTGTCTTTACGGGGTAACGTGGGACCTTCAATTACAAAATAGATTTTCTTGCCAATCACCAATTTTGGATATATTAAATCAGATAAATTTAAAGGGCCATGTTAGAATGCAAATAATTTGGGGGATTATGATAAAAATAGGAGAAATATACACATGCACACTAGAAAAGAAATTCTACCACAGTTCTTGTAAATAGTGACATGTAAAATATTTCAAATTCAAAACACTTTTTGAGTGGTCTAAAGTGTATCCGTTGCATTCAGGAGCAATCTATGATGGTATGTTTGAAGCTGAAAACATTTACCTATCCCTAATATTGAACTGATCGGTGGCGTGAATAGTAGATCAAGGAAGGAAAAAAATTAATTGTCAAAAGTTTTAACGAAAATGCTAATGAAGATTAACAAGAAAGAATCTAAAGCAAAATGAAAACTAGGGAGAGTTAAAAATATTAAACTAGCACCATTTCTGTACATTCTAATATAAACAAGTCCAGTTCTTAATATATAGAATTAAACCTGGACTTGTCTATTTCTACCTACTTCCTATGAATACTTCTTATGTCCTCTGAATTTGGATTTCCAGAGGAAGCTTCCTATGTATACTTCATAGGTCCTCTGCAACGTGAATTACAGAGGAACCTCAAAAAGAAAAGAAAAACCTAAAACGCTAAGGGAAGAACTAAAATGTTTTTTATATAAGACAAAAAAAAATTAAAACTGAGATATATTGATAGAAATACAGTAAGATATTTACACCATTCATTCGGGCACCATTCCTAACCTATGCAAGGTGGGAGGGAGAGAAAGATACTAAGGATTTGAAAAGAAATCTAGTTGAATTTGAACCGTTGAAACCAATTACGATGCTGGGGGTTTTGTCAGCTGACTTTACGGGGTAACGTGGGACCTTCAATTACAACATTGATTTTCTTGCCAATCACCAATTTTCCATATACTAAATCAGATAAATTTAAACGGTCATGTTCAGAAAAGAATGCAAATAATTTGGGGGATTATAATAAAAATAGGAAAAATATACACATTCACACTAGAAAAGAAATTCTACCACAGTTCTTGTAAATAGTGACATGTAAAATATTTCAAATTCAAAACACTTTTTGAGTGGTCTAAAGTGTATCCGTTGCATTCAGGAGCAATCTATGATGGTATGTTTGAAGCTGAAAACATTTACCTATCCCTAATACTGAACTGATCGGTGGCGTGAATAGTAGATCAAGGAAGGAAAAAAATTAATTGTCAAAAGTTTTAACGAAAATGCTAATGAAGATTAACAAGAAAGAATCTAAAGCAAAATGAAAACTAGGGAGAGCTAAAAATATTAAACTAGCACCATTTCTGTACATTCTAATATAAACAAGTCCAGTTCTTAATATATAGAATTAAACCTGGACTTGTCTATTTCTACCTACTTCCTATGAATACTTCTTATGTCCTCTGAATTTGGATTTCCAGAGGAAGCTTCCTATGTATACTTCATAGGTCCTCTGCAACGTGAATTACAGAGGAACCTCAAAAAGAAAAGAAAAACCTAAAACGCTAAGGGAAGAACTAAAATGTTTTTTATATAAGACAAAAAAAAATTAAAACTGAGATATATTGATAGAAATACAGTAAGATATTTACACCATTCATTCGGGCACCATTCCTAACCTATGCAAGGTGGGAGGGAGAGAAAGATACTAAGGATTTGAAAAGAAGTCTAGTTGAATTTGAACCGTTGAAACCAATTATGATGCTGGGGGTTTTGTCAGCTGTCTTTACGGGGTAACGTGGGACCTTCAATTACAAAATAGATTTTCTTGCCAATCACCAATTTTGGATATATTAAATCAGATAAATTTAAAGGGCCATGTTAGAATGCAAATAATTTGGGGGATTATGATAAAAATAGGAGAAATATACACATGCACACTAGAAAAGAAATTCTACCACAGTTCTTGTAAATAGTGACATGTAAAATATTTCAAATTCAAAACACTTTTTGAGTGGTCTAAAGTGTATCCGTTGCATTCAGGAGCAATCTATGATGGTATGTTTGAAGCTGAAAACATTTACCTATCCCTAATACTGAACTGATCGGTGGCGTGAATAGTAGATCAAGGAAGGAAAAAAATTAATTGTCAAAAGTTTTAACGAAAATGCTAATGAAGATTAACAAGAAAGAATCTAAAGCAAAATGAAAACTAGGGAGAGCTAAAAATATTAAACTAGCACCATTTCTGTACATTCTAATATAAACAAGTCCAGTTCTTAATATATAGAATTAAACCTGGACTTGTCTATTTCTACCTACTTCCTATGAATACTTCTTATGTCCTCTGAATTTGGATTTCCAGAGGAAGCTTCCTATGTATACTTCATAGGTCCTCTGCAACGTGAATTACAGAGGAACCTCAAAAAGAAAAGAAAAACCTAAAACGCTAAGGGAAGAACTAAAATGTTTTTTATATAAGACAAAAAAAAATTAAAACTGAGATATATTGATAGAAATACAGTAAGATATTTACACCATTCATTCGGGCACCATTCCTAACCTATGCAAGGTGGGAGGGAGAGAAAGATACTAAGGATTTGAAAAGAAGTCTAGTTGAATTTGAACCATTGAAACCAATTATGATGCTGGGGGTTTTGTCAGCTGTCTTTACGGGGTAACGTGGGACCTTCAATTACAAAATAGATTTTCTTGCCAATCACCAATTTTGGATATATTAAATGAGATAAATTTAAAGGGCCATGTTAGAATGCAAATAATTTGGGGGATTATGATAAAAATAGGAGAAATATACACATGCACACTAGAAAAGAAATTCTACCACAGTTCTTGTAAATAGTGACATGTAAAATATTTCAAATTCAAAACACTTTTTGAGTGGTCTAAAGTGTATATGTTGCATTCAGGAGCAATCTATGATGGTATGTTTGAAGCTGAAAACATTTACCTATCCCTAATACTGAACTGATCGGTGGCGTGAATAGTAGATCAAGGAAGGAAAAAAATTAATTGTCAAAAGTTTTAACGAAAATGCTAATGAAGATAAACAAGAAAGAATCTAAAGCAAAATGAAAACTAGGGAGAGTTAAAAATATTAAACTAGCACCATTTCTGTACATTCTAATATAAACAAGTCCAGTTCTTAATATATAGAATTAAACCTGGACTTGTCTATTTCTACCTACTTCCTATGAATACTTCTTATGTCCTCTGAATTTGGATTTCCAGAGGAAGCTTCCTATGTATACTTCATAGGTCCTCTGCAACGTGAATTACAGAGGAACCTCAAAAAGAAAAGAAAAACCTAAAACGCTAAGGGAAGAACTAAAATGTTTTTTATATAAGACAAAAAAAAATTAAAACTGAGATATATTGATAGAAATACAGTAAGATATTTACACCATTCATTCGGGCACCATTCCTAACCTATGCAAGGTGGGAGGGAGAGAAAGATACTAAGGATTTGAAAAGAAATCTAGTTGAATTTGAACCGTTGAAACCAATTACGATGCTGGGGGTTTTGTCAGCTGACTTTACGGGGTAACGTGGGACCTTCAATTACAACATTGATTTTCTTGCCAATCACCAATTTTCCATATACTAAATCAGATAAATTTAAACGGTCATGTTCAGAAAAGAATGCAAATAATTTGGGGGATTATAATAAAAATAGGAAAAATATACACATTCACACTAGAAAAGAAATTCTACCACAGTTCTTGTAAATAGTGACATGTAAAATATTTCAAATTCAAAACACTTTTTGAGTGGTCTAAAGTGTATCCGTTGCATTCAGGAGCAATCTATGATGGTATGTTTGAAGCTGAAAACATTTACCTATCCCTAATACTGAACTGATCGGTGGCGTGAATAGTAGATCAAGGAAGGAAAAAAATTAATTGTCAAAAGTTTTAACGAAAATGCTAATGAAGATTAACAAGAAAGAATCTAAAGCAAAATGAAAACTAGGGAGAGCTAAAAATATTAAACTAGCACCATTTCTGTACATTCTAATATAAACAAGTCCAGTTCTTAATATATAGAATTAAACCTGGACTTGTCTATTTCTACCTACTTCCTATGAATACTTCTTATGTCCTCTGAATTTGGATTTCCAGAGGAAGCTTCCTATGTATACTTCATAGGTCCTCTGCAACGTGAATTACAGAGGAACCTCAAAAAGAAAAGAAAAACCTAAAACGCTAAGGGAAGAACTAAAATGTTTTTTATATAAGACAAAAAAAAATTAAAACTGAGATATATTGATAGAAATACAGTAAGATATTTACACCATTCATTCGGGCACCATTCCTAACCTATGCAAGGTGGGAGGGAGAGAAAGATACTAAGGATTTGAAAAGAAGTCTAGTTGAATTTGAACCGTTGAAACCAATTATGATGCTGGGGGTTTTGTCAGCTGTCTTTACGGGGTAACGTGGGACCTTCAATTACAAAATAGATTTTCTTGCCAATCACCAATTTTGGATATATTAAATCAGATAAATTTAAAGGGCCATGTTAGAATGCAAATAATTTGGGGGATTATGATAAAAATAGGAGAAATATACACATGCACACTAGAAAAGAAATTCTACCACAGTTCTTGTAAATAGTGACATGTAAAATATTTCAAATTCAAAACACTTTTTGAGTGGTCTAAAGTGTATCCGTTGCATTCAGGAGCAATCTATGATGGTATGTTTGAAGCTGAAAACATTTACCTATCCCTAATACTGAACTGATCGGTGGCGTGAATAGTAGATCAAGGAAGGAAAAAAATTAATTGTCAAAAGTTTTAACAAAAATGCTAATGAAGATTAACAAGAAAGAATCTAAAGCAAAATGAAAACTAGGGAGAGCTAAAAATATTAAACTAGCACCATTTCTGTACATTCTAATATAAACAAGTCCAGTTCTTAATATATAGAATTAAACCTGGACTTGTCTATTTCTACCTACTTCCTATGAATACTTCTTATGTCCTCTGAATTTGGATTTCCAGAGGAAGCTTCCTATGTATACTTCATAGGTCCTCTGCAACGTGAATTACAGAGGAACCTCAAAAAGAAAAGAAAAACCTAAAACGCTAAGGGAAGAACTAAAATGTTTTTTATATAAGACAAAAAAAAATTAAAACTGAGATATATTGATAGAAATACAGTAAGATATTTACACCATTCATTCGGGCACCATTCCTAACCTATGCAAGGTGGGAGGGAGAGAAAGATACTAAGGATTTGAAAAGAAGTCTAGTTGAATTTGAACCATTGAAACCAATTATGATGCTGGGGTTTTTGTCAGCTGTCTTTACGGGGTAACGTGGGACCTTCAATTACAAAATAGATTTTCTTGCCAATCACCAATTTTGGATATATTAAATCAGATAAATTTAAAGGGCCATGTTAGAATGCAAATAATTTGGGGGATTATGATAAAAATAGGAGAAATATACACATGCACACTAGAAAAGAAATTCTACCACAGTTCTTGTAAATAGTGACATGTAAAATATTTCAAATTCAAAACACTTTTTGAGTGGTCTAAAGTGTATCCGTTGCATTCAGGAGCAATCTATGATGGTATGTTTGAAGCTGAAAACATTTACCTATCCCTAATACTGAACTGATCGGTGGCGTGAATAGTAGATCAAGGAAGGAAAAAAATTAATTGTCAAAAGTTTTAACGAAAATGCTAATGAAGATTAACAAGAAAGAATCTAAAGCAAAATGAAAACTAGGGAGAGCTAAAAATATTAAACTAGCACCATTTCTGTACATTCTAATATAAACAAGTCCAGTTCTTAATATATAGAATTAAACCTGGACTTGTCTATTTCTACCTACTTCCTATGAATACTTCTTATGTCCTCTGAATTTGGATTTCCAGAGGAAGCTTCCTATGTATACTTCATAGGTCCTCTGCAACGTGAATTACAGAGGAACCTCAAAAAGAAAAGAAAAACCTAAAACGCTAAGGGAAGAACTAAAATGTTTTTTATATAAGACAAAAAAAAATTAAAACTGAGATATATTGATAGAAATACAGTAAGATATTTACACCATTCATTCGGGCACCATTCCTAACCTATGCAAGGTGGGAGGGAGAGAAAGATACTAAGGATTTGAAAAGAAATCTAGTTGAATTTGAACCGTTGAAACCAATTACGATGCTGGGGGTTTTGTCAGCTGACTTTACGGGGTAACGTGGGACCTTCAATTACAACATTGATTTTCTTGCCAATCACCAATTTTCCATATACTAAATCAGATAAATTTAAACGGTCATGTTCAGAAAAGAATGCAAATAATTTGGGGGATTATAATAAAAATAGGAAAAATATACACATTCACACTAGAAAAGAAATTCTACCACAGTTCTTGTAAATAGTGACATGTAAAATATTTCAAATTCAAAACACTTTTTGAGTGGTCTAAAGTGTATCCGTTGCATTCAGGAGCAATCTATGATGGTATGTTTGAAGCTGAAAACATTTACCTATCCCTAATACTGAACTGATCGGTGGCGTGAATAGTAGATCAAGGAAGGAAAAAAATTAATTGTCAAAAGTTTTAACGAAAATGCTAATGAAGATTAACAAGAAAGAATCTAAAGCAAAATGAAAACTAGGGAGAGCTAAAAATATTAAACTAGCACCATTTCTGTACATTCTAATATAAACAAGTCCAGTTCTTAATATATAGAATTAAACCTGGACTTGTCTATTTCTACCTACTTCCTATGAATACTTCTTATGTCCTCTGAATTTGGATTTCCAGAGGAAGCTTCCTATGTATACTTCATAGGTCCTCTGCAACGTGAATTACAGAGGAACCTCAAAAAGAAAAGAAAAACCTAAAACGCTAAGGGAAGAACTAAAATGTTTTTTATATAAGACAAAAAAAAATTAAAACTGAGATATATTGATAGAAATACAGTAAGATATTTACACCATTCATTCGGGCACCATTCCTAACCTATGCAAGGTGGGAGGGAGAGAAAGATACTAAGGATTTGAAAAGAAATCTAGTTGAATTTGAACCGTTGAAACCAATTATGATGCTGGGGGTTTTGTCAGCTGTCTTTACGGGGTAACGTGGGACCTTCAATTACAAAATAGATTTTCTTGCCAATCACCAATTTTCCATATACTAAATCAGATAAATTTAAACGGTCATGTTCAGAAAAGAATGCAAATAATTTGGGGGATTATAATAAAAATAGGAAAAATATACACATTCACACTAGAAAAGAAATTCTACCACAGTTCTTGTAAATAGTGACATGTAAAATATTTCAAATTCAAAACACTTTTTGAGTGGTCTAAAGTGTATCCGTTGCATTCAGGAGCAATCTATGATGGTATGTTTGAAGCTGAAAACATTTACCTATCCCTAATACTGAACTGATCGGTGGCTTGAATAGTAGATCAAGGAAGGAAAAAAATTAATTGTCAAAAGTTTTAACGAAAATGCTAATGAAGATTAACAAGAAAGAATCTAAAGCAAAATGAAAACTAGGGAGAGCTAAAAATATTAAACTAGCACCATTTCTTTACATTCTAATATAAACAAGTCCAGTTCTTAATATATAGAATTAAACCTGGACTTGTCTATTTCTACCTACTTCCTATGAATACTTCTTATGTCCTCTGAATTTGGATTTCCAGAGGAAGCTTCCTATGTATACTTCATAGGTCCTCTGCAACGTGAATTACAGAGGAACCTCAAAAAGAAAAGAAAAACCTAAAACGCTAAGGGAAGAACTAAAATGTTTTTTATATAAGACAAAAAAAAATTAAAACTGAGATATATTGATAGAAATACAGTAAGATATTTACACCATTCATTCGGGCACCATTCCTAACCTATGCAAGGTGGGAGGGAGAGAAAGATACTAAGGATTTGAAAAGAAATCTAGTTGAATTTGAACCGTTGAAACCAATTACGATGCTGGGGGTTTTGTCAGCTGACTTTACGGGGTAACGTGGGACCTTCAATTACAACATTGATTTTCTTGCCAATCACCAATTTTCCATATACTAAATCAGATAAATTTAAACGGTCATGTTCAGAAAAGAATGCAAATAATTTGGGGGATTATAATAAAAATAGGAAAAATATACACATTCACACTAGAAAAGAAATTCTACCACAGTTCTTGTAAATAGTGACATGTAAAATATTTCAAATTCAAAACACTTTTTGAGTGGTCTAAAGTGTATCCGTTGCATTCAGGAGCAATCTATGATGGTATGTTTGAAGCTGAAAACATTTACCTATCCCTAATACTGAACTGATCGGTGGCTTGAATAGTAGATCAAGGAAGGAAAAAAATTAATTGTCAAAAGATTTAACGAAAATGCTAATGAAGATTAACAAGAAAGAATCTAAAGCAAAATGAAAACTAGGGAGAGCTAAAAATATTAAACTAGCACCATTTCTTTACATTCTAATATAAACAAGTCCAGTTCTTAATATATAGAATTAAACCTGGACTTGTCTATTTCTACCTACTTCCTATGAATACTTCTTATGTCCTCTGAATTTGGATTTCAAGAGGAAGCTTCCTATGTATACTTCATAGGTCCTCTGCAACATGAATTACAGAGGAACCTCAAAAAGAAAAGAAAAACCTAAAACGCTAAGGGAAGAACTAAAATGTTTTTTATATAAGACAAAAAAAAATTAAAACTGAGATATATTGATAGAAATACAGTAAGATATTTACACCATTCATTCGGGCACCATTCCTAACCTATGCAAGGTGGGAGGGAGAGAAAGATACTAAGGATTTGAAAAGAAGTCTAGTTGAATTTGAACCATTGAAACCAATTATGATGCTGGGGGTTTTGTCAGCTGTCTTTACGGGGTAACGTGGGACCTTCAATTACAAAATAGATTTTCTTGCCAATCACCAATTTTGGATATATTAAATCAGATAAATTTAAAGGGCCATGTTAGAATGCAAATAATTTGGGGGATTATGATAAAAATAGGAGAAATATACACATGCACAAAAGAAAAGAAATTCTACCACAGTTCTTGTAAATAGTGACATGTAAAATATTTCAAATTCAAAACTCTTTTTGAGTGGTCTAAAGTGTATCCGTTGCATTCAGGAGCAATCTATGATGGTATGTTTGAAGCTGAAAACATTTACCTATCCCTAATACTGAACTGATCGGTGGCGTGAATAGTAGATCAAGGAAGGAAAAAAATTAATTGTCAAAAGTTTTAACGAAAATGCTAATGAAGATTAACAAGAAAGAATCTAAAGCAAAATGAAAACTAGGGAGAGTTAAAAATATTAAACTAGCACCATTTCTGTACATTCTAATATAAACAAGTCCAGTTCTTAATATATAGAATTAAACCTGGACTTGTCTATTTCTACCTACTTCCTATGAATACTTCTTATGTCCTCTGAATTTGGATTTCCAGAGGAAGCTTCCTATGTATACTTCATAGGTCCTCTGCAACGTGAATTACAGAGGAACCTCAAAAAGAAAAGAAAAACCTAAAACGCTAAGGGAAGAACTAAAATGTTTTTTATATAAGACAAAAAAAAATTAAAACTGAGATATATTGATAGAAATACAGTAAGATATTTACACCATTCATTCGGGCACCATTCCTAACCTATGCAAGGTGGGAGGGAGAGAAAGATACTAAGGATTTGAAAAGAAGTCTAGTTGAATTTGAACCGTTGAAACCAATTACGATGCTGGGGGTTTTGTCAGCTCACTTTACGGGGTAACGTGGGACCTTCAATTACAACATTGATTTTCTTGCCAATCACCAATTTTCCATATACTAAATCAGATAAATTTAAACGGTCATGTTCAGAAAAGAATGCAAATAATTTGGAGGATTATAATAAAAATAGGAAAAATATACACATTCACACTAGAAAAGAAATTCTACCACAGTTCTTGTAAATAGTGACATGTAAAATATTTCAAATTCAAAACAATTTTTGAGTGGTCTAAAGTGTATCCGTTGCATTCAGGAGCAATCTATGATGGTATGTTTGAAGCTGAAAACATTTACCTATCCCTAATACTGAACTGATCGGTGGCTTGAATAGTAGATCAAGGAAAGAAAAAAATTAATTGTCAAAAGTTTTAACGAAAATGCTAATGAAGATTAACAAGAAAGAATCTAAAGCAAAATGAAAACTAGGGAGAGCTAAAAATATTAAACTAGCACCATTTCTTTACATTCTAATATAAACAAGTCCAGTTCTTAATATAAAGAATTAAACCTGGACTTGTCTATTTCTACCTACTTCCTATGAATACTTCTTATGTCCTCTGAATTTGGATTTCCAGAGGAAGCTTCCTATGTATACTTCATAGGTCCTCTGCAACGTGAATTACAGAGGAACCTCAAAAAGAAAAGAAAAACCTAAAACGCTAAGGGAAGAACTAAAATGTTTTTTATATAAGACAAAAAAAAATTAAAACTGAGATATATTGATAGAAATACAGTAAGATATTTACACCATTCATTCGGGCACCATTCCTAACCTATGCAAGGTGGGAGGGAGAGAAAGATACTAAGGATTTGAAAAGAAGTCTAGTTGAATTTGAACCGTTGAAACCAATTATGATGCTGGGGGTTTTGTCAGCTGTCTTTACGGGGTAACGTGGGACCTTCAATTACAAAATAGATTTTCTTGCCAATCACCAATTTTGGATATATTAAATCAGATAAATTTAAAGGGCCATGTTAGAATGCAAATAATTTGGGGGATTATGATAAAAATAGGAGAAATATACACATGCACACTAGAAAAGAAATTCTACCACAGTTCTTGTAAATAGTGACATGTAAAATATTTCAAATTCAAAACACTTTTTGAGTGGTCTAAAGTGTATCCGTTGCATTCAGGAGCAATCTATGATGGTATGTTTGAAGCTGAAAACATTTACCTATCCCTAATACTGAACTGATCGGTGGCGTGAATAGTAGATCAAGGAAGGAAAAAAATTAATTGTCAAAAGTTTTAACGAAAATGCTAATGAAGATTAACAAGAAAGAATCTAAAGCAAAATGAAAACTAGGGAGAGCTAAAAATATTAAACTAGCACCATTTCTGTACATTCTAATATAAACAAGTCCAGTTCTTAATATATAGAATTAAACCTGGACTTGTCTATTTCTACCTACTTCCTATGAATACTTCTTATGTCCTCTGAATTTGGATTTCCAGAGGAAGCTTCCTATGTATACTTCATAGGTCCTCTGCAACGTGAATTACAGAGGAACCTCAAAAAGAAAAGAAAAACCTAAAACGCTAAGGGAAGAACTAAAATGTTTTTTATATAAGACAAAAAAAATTTAAAACTGAGATATATTGATAGAAATACAGTAAGATATTTACACCATTCATTCGGGAACCATTCCTAACCTATGCAAGGTGGGAGGGAGAGAAAGATACTAAGGATTTGAAAAGAAATCTAGTTGAATTTGAACCGTTGAAACCAATTACGATGCTGGGGGTTTTGTCAGCTGACTTTACGGGGTAACGTGGGACCTTCAATTACAACATTGATTTTCTTGCCAATCACCAATTTTCCATATACTAAATCAGATAAATTTAAACGGTCATGTTCAGAAAAGAATGCAAATAATTTGGGGGATTATAATAAAAATAGGAAAAATATACACATTCACACTAGAAAAGAAATTCTACCACAGTTCTTGTAAATAGTGACATGTAAAATATTTCAAATTCAAAACACTTTTGAGTGGTCTAAAGTGTATCCGTTGCATTCAGGAGCAATCTATGATGGTATGTTTGAAGCTGAAAACATTTACCTATCCCTAATACTGAACTGATCGGTGGCTTGAATAGTAGATCAAGGAAGGAAAAAAATTAATTGTCAAAAGTTTTAACGAAAATGCTAATGAAGATGAACAAGAAAGAATCTAAAGCAAAATGAAAACTAGGGAGAGCTAAAAATATTAAACTAGCACCATTTCTTTACATTCTAATATAAACAAGTCCAGTTCTTAATATATAGAATTAAACCTGGACTTGTCTATTTCTACCTACTTCCTATGAATACTTCTTATGTCCTCTGAATTTGGATTTCCAGAGGAAGCTTCCTATGTATACTTCATAGGTCCTCTGCAACGTGAATTACAGAGGAACCTCAAAAAGAAAAGAAAAACCTAAAACGCTAAGGGAAGAACTAAAATGTTTTTTATATAAGACAAAAAAAAATTAAAACTGAGATATATTGATAGAAATACAGTAAGATATTTACACCATTCATTCGGGCACCATTCCTAACCTATGCAAGGTGGGAGGGAGAGAAAGATACTAAGGATTTGAAAAGAAGTCTAGTTGAATTTGAACCGTTGAAACCAATTACGATGCTGGGGGTTTTGTCAGCTCACTTTACGGGGTAACGTGGGACCTTCAATTACAACATTGATTTTCTTGCCAATCACCAATTTTCCATATACTAAATCAGATAAATTTAAACGGTCATGTTCAGAAAAGAATGCAAATAATTTGGAGGATTATAATAAAAATAGGAAAAATATACACATTCACACTAGAAAAGAAATTCTACCACAGTTCTTGTAAATAGTGACATGTAAAATATTTCAAATTCAAAACAATTTTTGAGTGGTCTAAAGTGTATCCGTTGCATTCAGGAGCAATCTATGATGGTATGTTTGAAGCTGAAAACATTTACCTATCCCTAATACTGAACTGATCGGTGGCTTGAATAGTAGATCAAGGAAGGAAAAAAATTAATTGTCAAAAGTTTTAACGAAAATGCTAATGAAGATTAACAAGAAAGAATCTAAAGCAAAATGAAAACTAGGGAGAGCTAAAAATATTAAACTAGCACCATTTCTGTACATTCTAATATAAACAAGTCCAGTTCTTAATATATAGAATTAAACCTGGACTTGTCTATTTCTACCTACTTCCTATGAATACTTCTTATGTCCCCTGGATTTTGATTTCCAGAGGAAGCTTCCTATGTATACTTCATAGGTCCTCTGCAACGTGAATTACAGAGGAACCTCAAAAAGAAAAGAAAAACCTAAAACGCTAAGGGAAGAACTAAAATGTTTTTTATATAAGACAAAAAAAAATTAAAACTGAGATATATTGATAGAAATACAGTAAGATATTTACACCATTCATTCGGGCACCATTCCTAACCTATGCAAGGTGGGAGGGAGAGAAAGATACTAAGGATTTGAAAAGAAGTCTAGTTGAATTTGAACCGTTGAAACCAATTATGATGCTGGGGGTTTTGTCAGCTGTCTTTACGGGGTAACGTGGGACCTTCAATTACAAAATAGATTTTCTTGCCAATCACCAATTTTGGATATATTAAATCAGATAAATTTAAAGGGCCATGTTAGAATGCAAATAATTTGGGGGATTATGATAAAAATAGGAGAAATATACACATGCACACTAGAAAAGAAATTCTACCACAGTTCTTGTAAATAGTGACATGTAAAATATTTCAAATTCAAAACACTTTTTGAGTGGTCTAAAGTGTATCCGTTGCATTCAGGAGCAATCTATGATGGTATGTTTGAAGCTGAAAACATTTACCTATCCCTAATACTGAACTGATCGGTGGCGTGAATAGTAGATCAAGGAAGGAAAAAAATTAATTGTCAAAAGTTTTAACGAAAATGCTAATGAAGATTAACAAGAAAGAATCTAAAGCAAAATGAAAACTAGGGAGAGCTAAAAATATTAAACTAGCACCATTTCTGTACATTCTAATATAAACAAGTCCAGTTCTTAATATATAGAATTAAACCTGGACTTGTCTATTTCTACCTACTTCCTATGAATACTTCTTATGTCCTCTGAATTTGGATTTCCAGAGGAAGCTTCCTATGTATACTTCATAGGTCCTCTGCAACGTGAATTACAGAGGAACCTCAAAAAGAAAAGAAAAACCTAAAACGCTAAGGGAAGAACTAAAATGTTTTTTATATAAGACAAAAAAAATTTAAAACTGAGATATATTGATAGAAATACAGTAAGATATTTACACCATTCATTCGGGCACCATTCCTAACCTATGCAAGGTGGGAGGGAGAGAAAGATACTAAGGATTTGAAAAGAAATCTAGTTGAATTTGAACCGTTGAAACCAATTACGATGCTGGGGGTTTTGTCAGCTGACTTTACGGGGTAACGTGGGACCTTCAATTACAACATTGATTTTCTTGCCAATCACCAATTTTCCATATACTAAATCAGATAAATTTAAACGGTCATGTTCAGAAAAGAATGCAAATAATTTGGGGGATTATAATAAAAATAGGAAAAATATACACATTCACACTAGAAAAGAAATTCTACCACAGTTCTTGTAAATAGTGACATGTAAAATATTTCAAATTCAAAACAATTTTTGAGTGGTCTAAAGTGTATCCGTTGCATTCAGGAGCAATCTATGATGGTATGTTTGAAGCTGAAAACATTTACCTATCCCTAATACTGAACTGATCGGTGGCTTGAATAGTAGATCAAGGAAGGAAAAAAATTAATTGTCAAAAGTTTTAACGAAAGTGCTAATGAAGATTAACAAGAAAGAATCTAAAGCAAAATGAAAACTAGGGAGAGCTAAAAATATTAAACTAGCACCATTTCTGTACATTCTAATATAAACAAGTCCAGTTCTTAATATATAGAATTAAACCTGGACTTGTCTATTTCTACCTACTTCCTATGAATACTTCTTATGTCCTCTGAATTTGGATTTCCAGAGGAAGCTTCCTATGTATACTTCATAGGTCCTCTGCAACGTGAATTACAGAGGAACCTCAAAAAGAAAAGAAAAACCTAAAACGCTAAGGGAAGAACTAAAATGTTTTTTATATAAGACAAAAAAAAATTAAAACTGAGATATATTGATAGAAATACAGTAAGATATTTACACCATTCATTCGGGCACCATTCCTAACCTATGCAAGGTGGGAGGGAGAGAAAGATACTAAGGATTTGAAAAGAAGTCTAGTTGAATTTGAACCGTTGAAACCAATTATGATGCTGGGGTTTTTGTCAGCTGTCTTTACGGGGTAACGTGGGACCTTCAATTACAAAATAGATTTTCTTGCCAATCACCAATTTTGGATATATTAAATCAGATAAATTTAAAGGGCCATGTTAGAATGCAAATAATTTGGGGGATTATGATAAAAATAGGAGAAATATACACATGCACACTAGAAAAGAAATTCTACCACACTTCTTGTAAATAGTGACATGTAAAATATTTCAAATTCAAAACACTTTTTGAGTGGTCTAAAGTGTATCCGTTGCATTCAGGAGCAATCTATGATGGTATGTTTGAAGCTGAAAACATTTACCTATCCCTAATACTGAACTGATCGGTGGCTTGAATAGTAGATCAAGGAAGGAAAAAAATTAATTGTCAAAAGTTTTAACGAAAATGCTAATGAAGATTAACAAGAAAGAATCTAAAGCAAAATGAAAACTAGGGAGAGCTAAAAATATTAAACTAGCACCATTTCTTTACATTCTAATATAAACAAGTCCAGTTCTTAATATATAGAATTAAACCTGGACTTGTCTATTTCTACCTACTTCCTATGAATACTTCTTATGTCCTCTGAATTTGGATTTCCAGAGGAAGCTTCCTATGTATACTTCATAGGTCCTCTGCAACGTGAATTACAGAGGAACCTCAAAAAGAAAAGAAAAACCTAAAACGCTAAGGGAAGAACTAAAATGTTTTTTATATAAGACAAAAAAAAATTAAAACTGAGATATATTGATAGAAATACAGTAAGATATTTACACCATTCATTCGGGCACCATTCCTAACCTATGCAAGGTGGGAGGGAGAGAAAGATACTAAGGATTTGAAAAGAAGTCTAGTTGAATTTGAACCGTTGAAACCAATTATGATGCTGGGGGTTTTGTCAGCTGTCTTTACGGGGTAACGTGGGACCTTCAATTACAAAATAGATTTTCTTGCCAATCACCAATTTTGGATATATTAAATCAGATAAATTTAAAGGGCCATGTTAGAATGCAAATAATTTGGGGGATTATGATAAAAATAGGAGAAATATACACATGCACACTAGAAAAGAAATTCTACCACAGTTCTTGTAAATAGTGACATGTAAAATATTTCAAATTCAAAACACTTTTTGAGTGGTCTAAAGTGTATCCGTTGCATTCAGGAGCAATCTATGATGGTATGTTTGAAGCTGAAAACATTTACCTATCCCTAATACTGAACTGATCGGTGACGTGAATAGTAGATCAAGGAAGGAAAAAAATTAATTGTCAAAAGTTTTAACGAAAATGCTAATGAAGATTAACAAGAAAGAATCTAAAGCAAAATGAAAACTAGGGAGAGCTAAAAATATTAAACTAGCACCATTTCTGTACATTCTAATATAAACAAGTCCAGTTCTTAATATATAGAATTAAACCTGGACTTGTCTATTTCTACCTACTTCCTATGAATACTTCTTATGTCCCCTGGATTTTGATTTCCAGAGGAAGCTTCCTATGTATACTTCATAGGTCCTCTGCAACGTGAATTACAGAGGAACCTCAAAAAGAAAAGAAAAACCTAAAACGCTAAGGGAAGAACTAAAATGTTTTTTATATAAGACAAAAAAAAATTAAAACTGAGATATATTGATAGAAATACAGTAAGATATTTACACCATTCATTCGGGCACCATTCCTAACCTATGCAAGGTGGGAGGGAGAGAAAGATACTAAGGATTTGAAAAGAAGTCTAGTTGAATTTGAACCGTTGAAACCAATTATGATGCTGGGGGTTTTGTCAGCTGTCTTTACGGGGTAACGTGGGACCTTCAATTACAAAATAGATTTTCTTGCCAATCACCAATTTTGGATATATTAAATCAGATAAATTTAAAGGGCCATGTTAGAATGCAAATAATTTGGGGGATTATGATAAAAATAGGAGAAATATACACATGCACACTAGAAAAGAAATTCTACCACAGTTCTTGTAAATAGTGACATGTAAAATATTTCAAATTCAAAACACTTTTTGAGTGGTCTAAAGTGTATCCGTTGCATTCAGGAGCAATCTATGATGGTATGTTTGAAGCTGAAAACATTTACCTATCCCTAATACTGAACTGATCGGTGGCGTGAATAGTAGATCAAGGAAGGAAAAAAATTAATTGTCAAAAGTTTTAACGAAAATGCTAATGAAGATTAACAAGAAAGAATCTAAAGCAAAATGAAAACTAGGGAGAGCTAAAAATATTAAACTAGCACCATTTCTGTACATTCTAATATAAACAAGTCCAGTTCTTAATATATAGAATTAAACCTGGACTTGTCTATTTCTACCTACTTCCTATGAATACTTCTTATGTCCTCTGAATTTGGATTTCCAGAGGAAGCTTCCTATGTATACTTCATAGGTCCTCTGCAACGTGAATTACAGAGGAACCTCAAAAAGAAAAGAAAAACCTAAAACGCTAAGGGAAGAACTAAAATGTTTTTTATATAAGACAAAAAAAATTTAAAACTGAGATATATTGATAGAAATACAGTAAGATATTTACACCATTCATTCGGGCACCATTCCTAACCTATGCAAGGTGGGAGGGAGAGAAAGATACTAAGGATTTGAAAAGAAATCTAGTTGAATTTGAACCGTTGAAACCAATTACGATGCTGGGGGTTTTGTCAGCTGACTTTACGGGGTAACGTGGGACCTTCAATTACAACATTGATTTTCTTGCCAATCACCAATTTTCCATATACTAAATCAGATAAATTTAAACGGTCATGTTCAGAAAAGAATGCAAATAATTTGGGGGATTATAATAAAAATAGGAAAAATATACACATTCACACTAGAAAAGAAATTCTACCACAGTTCTTGTAAATAGTGACATGTAAAATATTTCAAATTCAAAACACTTTTGAGTGGTCTAAAGTGTATCCGTTGCATTCAGGAGCAATCTATGATGGTATGTTTGAAGCTGAAAACATTTACCTATCCCTAATACTGAACTGATCGGTGGCTTGAATAGTAGATCAAGGAAGGAAAAAAATTAATTGTCAAAAGTTTTAACGAAAATGCTAATGAAGATTAACAAGAAAGAATCTAAAGCAAAATGAAAACTAGGGAGAGCTAAAAATATTAAACTAGCACCATTTCTTTACATTCTAATATAAACAAGTCCAGTTCTTAATATATAGAATTAAACCTGGACTTGTCTATTTCTACCTACTTCCTATGAATACTTCTTATGTCCTCTGAATTTGGATTTCCAGAGGAAGCTTCCTATGTATACTTCATAGGTCCTCTGCAACGTGAATTACAGAGGAACCTCAAAAAGAAAAGAAAAACCTAAAACGCTAAGGGAAGAACTAAAATGTTTTTTATATAAGACAAAAAAAAATTAAAACTGAGATATATTGATAGAAATACAGTAAGATATTTACACCATTCATTCGGGCACCATTCCTAACCTATGCAAGGTGGGAGGGAGAGAAAGATACTAAGGATTTGAAAAGAAATCTAGTTGAATTTGAACCGTTGAAACCAATTACGATGCTGGGGGTTTTGTCAGCTGACTTTACGGGGTAACGTGGGACCTTCAATTACAACATTGATTTTCTTGCCAATCACCAATTTTCCATATACTAAATCAGATAAATTTAAACGGTCATGTTCAGAAAAGAATGCAAATAATTTGGGGGATTATAATAAAAATAGGAAAAATATACACATTCACACTAGAAAAGAAATTCTACCACAGTTCTTGTAAATAGTGACATGTAAAATATTTCAAATTCAAAACACTTTTGAGTGGTCTAAAGTGTATCCGTTGCATTCAGGAGCAATCTATGATGGTATGTTTGAAGCTGAAAACATTTACCTATCCCTAATACTGAACTGATCGGTGGCTTGAATAGTAGATCAAGGAAGGAAAAAAATTAATTGTCAAAAGTTTTAACGAAAATGCTAATGAAGATTAACAAGAAAGAATCTAAAGCAAAATGAAAACTAGGGAGAGCTAAAAATATTAAACTAGCACCATTTCTTTACATTCTAATATAAACAAGTCCAGTTCTTAATATATAGAATTAAACCTGGACTTGTCTATTTCTACCTACTTCCTATGAATACTTCTTATGTCCTCTGAATTTGGATTTCCAGAGGAAGCTTCCTATGTATACTTCATAGGTCCTCTGCAACGTGAATTACAGAGGAACCTCAAAAAGAAAAGAAAAACCTAAAACGCTAAGGGAAGAACTAAAATGTTTTTTATATAAGACAAAAAAAAATTAAAACTGAGATATATTGATAGAAATACAGTAAGATATTTACACCATTCATTCGGGCACCATTCCTAACCTATGCAAGGTGGGAGGGAGAGAAAGATACTAAGGATTTGAAAAGAAGTCTAGTTGAATTTGAACCATTGAAACCAATTATGATGCTGGGGGTTTTGTCAGCTGACTTTACGGGGTAACGTGGGACCTTCAATTACAAAATAGATTTTCTTGCCAATCACCAATTTTGGATATATTAAATCAGATAAATTTAAAGGGCCATGTTAGAATGCAAATAATTTGGGGGATTATGATAAAAATAGGAGAAATATACACATGCACACTAGAAAAGAAATTCTACCACAGTTCTTGTAAATAGTGACATGTAAAATATTTCAAATTCAAAACTCTTTTTGAGTGGTCTAAAGTGTATCCGTTGCATTCAGGAGCAATCTATGATGGTATGTTTGAAGCTGAAAACATTTACCTATCCCTAATACTAAACTGATCGGTGGCGTGAATAGTAGATCAAGGAAGGAAAAAAATTAATTGTCAAAAGTTTTAACGAAAATGCTAATGAAGATTAACAAGAAAGAATCTAAAGCAAAATGAAAACTAGGGAGAGTTAAAAATATTAAACTAGCACCATTTCTGTACATTCTAATATAAACAAGTCCAGTTCTTAATATATAGAATTAAACCTGGACTTGTCTATTTCTACCTACTTCCTATGAATACTTCTTATGTCCTCTGAATTTGGATTTCCAGAGGAAGCTTCCTATGTATACTTCATAGGTCCTCTGCAACGTGAATTACAGAGGAACCTCAAAAAGAAAAGAAAAACCTAAAACGCTAAGGGAAGAACTAAAATGTTTTTTATATAAGACAAAAAAAAATTAAAACTGAGATATATTGATAGAAATACAGTAAGATATTTACACCATTCATTCGGGCACCATTCCTAACCTATGCAAGGTGGGAGGGAGAGAAAGATACTAAGGATTTGAAAAGAAGTCTAGTTGAATTTGAACCGTTGAAACCAATTAAGATGCTGGGGGTTTTGTCAGCTGTCTTTACGGGGTAACGTGGGACCTTCAATTACAAAATAGATTTTCTTGCCAATCACCAATTTTGGATATATTAAATCAGATAAATTTAAAGGGCCATGTTAGAATGCAAATAATTTGGGGGATTATGATAAAAATAGGAGAAATATACACATGCACACTAGAAAAGAAATTCTACCACAGTTCTTGTAAATAGTGACATGTAAAATATTTCAAATTCAAAACACTTTTTGAGTGGTCTAAAGTATATCCGTTGCATTCAGGAGCAATCTATGATGGTATGTTTGAAGCTGAAAACATTTACCTATCCCTAATACTGAACTGATCGGTGGCTTGAATAGTAGATCAAGGAAGGAAAAAAATTAATTGTCAAAAGTTTTAACGAAAATGCTAATGAAGATTAACAAGAAAGAATCTAAAGCAAAATGAAAACTAGGGAGAGCTAAAAATATTAAACTAGCACCATTTCTTTACATTCTAATATAAACAAGTCCAGTTCTTAATATATAGAATTAAACCTGGACTTGTCTATTTCTACCTACTTCCTATGAATACTTCTTATGTCCTCTGAATTTGGATTTCCAGAGGAAGCTTCCTATGTATACTTCATAGGTCCTCTGTAACGTGAATTACAGAGGAACCTCAAAAAGAAAAGAAAAACCTAAAACGCTAAGGGAAGAACTAAAAGGTTTTTTATATAAGACAAAAAAAAATTAAAACTGAGATATATTAATAGAAATACAGTAAGATATTTACACCATTCATTCGGGCACCATTCCTAACCTATGCAAGGTGGGAGGGAGAGAAAGATACTAAGGATTTGAAAAGAAGTCTAGTTGAATTTGAACCGTTGAAACCAATTATGATGCTGGGGGTTTTGTCAGCTGTCTTTACGGGGTAACGTGGGACCTTCAATTACAAAATAGATTTTCTTGCCAATCACCAATTTTGGATATATTAAATCAGATAAATTTAAAGGGCCATGTTAGAATGCAAATAATTTGGGGGATTATGATAAAAATAGGAGAAATATACACATGCACACTAGAAAAGAAATTCTACCACAGTTCTTGTAAATAGTGACATGTAAAATATTTCAAATTCAAAACACTTTTTGAGTGGTCTAAAGTGTATCCGTTGCATTCAGGAGCAATCTATGATCGTATGTTTGAAGCTGAAAACATTTACCTATCCCTAATACTGAACTGATCGGTGGCTTGAATAGTAGATCAAGGAAGGAAAAAAAATTAATTGTCAAAAGTTTTAACGAAAATGCTAATGAAGATAAACAAGAAAGAATCTAAAGCAAAATGAAAACTAAGGAGAGCTAAAAATATTAAACTAGCACCATTACTTTACATTCTAATATAAACAAGTCCAGTTCTTAATATATAGAATTAAACCTGGACATGTCTATTTCTGCGTCTTTCCTATGAATACTTCTTATGTCCCCTGGATTTTGATTTCCAGAGGAAGCTTCCTATGTATACTTCATAGGTCGTCTGCAACGTGAATTACAGAGGAACCTCAAAAAGAAAAGAAAAACCTAAAACGCTAAGGGAAGAACTAAAATGTTTTTTATATAAGACAAAAAAAAATTAAAACTGAGATATATTGATAGAAATACAGTAAGATATTTACACCATTCATTCGGGCACCATTCCTAACCTATGCAAGGTGGGAGGGAGAGTAAGATACTAAGGATTTGAAAAAAAGTGAAGTTGCATTTGAACAGTTTAAACCAATTACGATGCTGGGGGTTTTGTCAGCTGACTTTACGGGGTAACGTGGGACCTTCAATTACAAAATTGATTTTCTTGCCAATCACCAATTTTCCATATACTAAATCAGATAAATTTAAACGGTCATGTTCAGAAAAGAATGCAAATAATTTGGGGGATTATAATAAAAATAGGAAAAATATACACATGCACACTAGAAAAGAAATTCTACCACAGTTTTTGTAAATAGTGACATGTAAAATATTTCAAATTCAAAACACTTTTTGAGTGGTCTAAAGTGTATCCGTTGCATTCAGGAGCAATCTATGATGGTATGTTTGAAGCTGAAAACATTTACCTATCCCTAATACTGAACTGATCGGTGGCGTGAATAGTAGATCAAGGAAGGAAAAAAATTTATTGTCAAAAGTTTTAACGAAAATGCTAATGAAGATTAACAAGAAAGAATCTAAAGCAAAATGAAAACTAGGGAGAGCTAAAAATATTAAACTAGCACCATTTCTGTACATTCTAATATAAACAAGTCCAGTTCTTAATATATAGAATTAAACCTGGACTTGTCTATTTCTACCTACTTCCTATGAATACTTCTTATGTCCTCTGAATTTGGATTTCCAGAGGAAGCTTCCTATGTATACTTCATAGGTCCTCTGCAACGTGAATTACAGAGGAACCTCAAAAAGAAAAGAAAAACCTAAAACGCTAAGGGAAGAACTAAAATGTTTTTTATATAAGACAAAAAAAAATTAAAACTGAGATATATTGATAGAAATACAGTAAGATATTTACACCATTCATTCGGGCACCATTCCTAACCTATGCAAGGTGGGAGGGAGAGAAAGATACTAAGGATTTGAAAAGAAATCTAGTTGAATTTGAACCGTTGAAACCAATTACGATGCTGGGGGTTTTGTCAGCTGTCTTTACGGGGTAACGTGGGACCTTCAATTACAAAATAGATTTTCTTGCCAATCACCAATTTTGGATATATTAAATCAGATAAATTTAAAGGGCCATGTTAGAATGCAAATAATTTGGGGGATTATGATAAAAATAGGAGAAATATACACATGCACACTAGAAAAGAAATTCTACCACAGTTCTTGTAAATAGTGACATGTAAAATATTTCAAATTCAAAACACTTTTTGAGTGGTCTAAAGTGTATCCGTTGCATTCAGGAGCAATCTATGATGGTATGTTTGAAGCTGAAAACATTTACCTATCCCTAATACTGAACTGATCGGTGGCTTGAATAGTAGATCAAGGAAGGAAAAAAAATTAATTGTCAAAAGTTTTAACGAAAATGCTAATGAAGATAAACAAGAAAGAATCTAAAGCAAAATGAAAACTAAGGAGAGCTAAAAATATTAAACTAGCACCATTACTTTACATTCTAATATAAACAAGTCCAGTTCTTAATATATAGAATTAAACCTGGACATGTCTATTTCTGCGTCTTTCCTATGAATACTTCTTATGTCCCCTGGATTTTGATTTCCAGAGGAAGCTTCCTATGTATACTTCATAGGTCGTCTGCAACGTGAATTACAGAGGAACCTCAAAAAGAAAAGAAAAACCTAAAACGCTAAGGGAAGAACTAAAATGTTTTTTATATAAGACAAAAAAAAATTAAAACTGAGATATATTGATAGAAATACAGTAAGATATTTACACCATTCATTCGGGCACCATTCCTAACCTATGCAAGGTGGGAGGGAGAGTAAGATACTAAGGATTTGAAAAAAAGTGAAGTTGCATTTGAACAGTTTAAACCAATTACGATGCTGGGGGTTTTGTCAGCTGACTTTACGGGGTAACGTGGGACCTTCAATTACAACATTGATTTTCTTGCCAATCACCAATTTTCCATATACTAAATCAGATAAATTTAAACGGTCATGTTCAGAAAAGAATGCAAATAATTTGGGGGATTATAATAAAAATAGGAAAAATATACACATGCACACTAGAAAAGAAATTCTACCACAGTTTTTGTAAATAGTGACATGTAAAATATTTCAAATTCAAAACACTTTTTGAGTGGTCTAAAGTGTATCCGTTGCATTCAGGAGCAATCTATGATGGTATGTTTGAAGCTGAAAACATTTACCTATCCCTAATACTGAACTGATCGGTGGCGTGAATAGTAGATCAAGGAAGGAAAAAAATTTATTGTCAAAAGTTTTAACGAAAATGCTAATGAAGATTAACAAGAAAGAATCTAAAGCAAAATGAAAACTAGGGAGAGCTAAAAATATTAAACTAGCACCATTTCTGTACATTCTAATATAAACAAGTCCAGTTCTTAATATATAGAATTAAACCTGGACTTGTCTATTTCTACCTACTTCCTATGAATACTTCTTATGTCCTCTGAATTTGGATTTCCAGAGGAAGCTTCCTATGTATACTTCATAGGTCCTCTGCAACGTGAATTACAGAGGAACCTCAAAAAGAAAAGAAAAACCTAAAACGCTAAGGGAAGAACTAAAATGTTTTTTATATAAGACAAAAAAAAATTAAAACTGAGATATATTGATAGAAATACAGTAAGATATTTACACCATTCATTCGGGCACCATTCCTAACCTATGCAAGGTGGGAGGGAGAGAAAGATACTAAGGATTTGAAAAGAAATCTAGTTGAATTTGAACCGTTGAAACCAATTACGATGCTGGGGGTTTTGTCAGCTGTCTTTACGGGGTAACGTGGGACCTTCAATTACAAAATAGATTTTCTTGCCAATCACCAATTTTGGATATATTAAATCAGATAAATTTAAAGGGCCATGTTAGAATGCAAATAATTTGGGGGATTATGATAAAAATAGGAGAAATATACACATGCACACTAGAAAAGAAATTCTACCACAGTTCTTGTAAATAGTGACATGTAAAATATTTCAAATTCAAAACACTTTTTGAGTGGTCTAAAGTGTATCCGTTGCATTCAGGAGCAATCTATGATGGTATGTTTGAAGCTGAAAACATTTACCTATCCCTAATACTGAACTGATCGGTGGCTTGAATAGTAGATCAAGGAAGGAAAAAAAATTAATTGTCAAAAGTTTTAACGAAAATGCTAATGAAGATAAACAAGAAAGAATCTAAAGCAAAATGAAAACTAAGGAGAGCTAAAAATATTAAACTAGCACCATTACTTTACATTCTAATATAAACAAGTCCAGTTCTTGATATATAGAATTAAACCTGGACATGTCTATTTCTGCGTCTTTCCTATGAATACTTCTTATGTCCCCTGGATTTTGATTTCCAGAGGAAGCTTCCTATGTATACTTCATAGGTCCTCTGCAACGTGAATTACAGAGGAACCTCAAAAAGAAAAGAAAAACCTAAAACGCTAAGGGAAGAACTAAAATGTTTTTTATATAAGACAAAAAAAAATTAAAACTGAGATATATTGATAGAAATACAGTAAGATATTTACACCATTCATTCGGGCACCATTCCTAACCTATGCAAGGTGGGAGGGAGAGTAAGATACTAAGGATTTGAAAAAAAGTGAAGTTGCATTTGAACAGTTTAAAGCAATTACGATGCTGGGGGTTTTGTCAGCTGACTTTACGGGGTAACGTGGGACCTTCAATTACAACATTGATTTTCTTGCCAATCACCAATTTTCCATATACTAAACCAGATAAATTTAAACGGTCATGTTCAGAAAAGAATGCAAATAATTTGGGGGATTATAATAAAAATAGGAAAAATATACACATTCACACTAGAAAAGAAATTCTACCACAGTTCTTGTAAATAGTGACATGTAAAATATTTCAAATTCAAAACAATTTTTGAGTGGTCTAAAGTGTATCCGTTGCATTCAGGAGCAATCTATGATGGTATGTTTGAAGCTGAAAACATTTACCTATCCCTAATACTGAACTGATCGGTGGCTTGAATAGTAGATCAAGGAAGGAAAAAAATTAATTGTCAAAAGTTTTAACAAAAATGCTAATGAAGATTAACAAGAAAGAATCTAAAGCAAAATGAAAACTAGGGAGAGCTAAAAATATTAAACTAGCACCATTTCTGTACATTCTAATATAAACAAGTCCAGTTCTTAATATATAGAATTAAACCTGGACTTGTCTATTTCTACCTACTTCCTATGAATACTTCTTATGTCCTCTGAATTTGGATTTCCAGAGGAAGCTTCCTATGTATACTTCATAGGTCCTCTGCAACGTGAATTACAGAGGAACCTCAAAAAGAAAAGAAAAACCTAAAACGCTAAGGGAAGAACTAAAATGTTTTTTATAAAAGACAAAAAAAAATTAAAACTGAGATATATTGATAGAAATACAGTAAGATATTTACACCATTCATTCGGGCACCATTCCTAACCTATGCAAGGTGGGAGGGAGAGAAAGATACTAAGGATTTGAAAAGAAATCTAGTTGAATTTGAACCGTTGAAACCAATTACGATGCTGGGGGTTTTGTCAGCTGTCTTTACGGGGTAACGTGGGACCTTCAATTACAAAATAGATTTTCTTGCCAATCACCAATTTTGGATATATTAAATCAGATAAATTTAAAGGGCCATGTTAGAATGCAAATAATTTGGGGGATTATGATAAAAATAGGAGAAATATACACATGCACACTAGAAAAGAAATTCTACCACAGTTCTTGTAAATAGTGACATGTAAAATATTTCAAATTCAAAAGACTTTTTGAGTGGTCTAAAGTGTATCCGTTGCATTCAGGAGCAATCTATGATGGTATGTTTGAAGCTGAAAACATTTACCTATCCCTAATACTGAACTGATCGGTGGCTTGAATAGTAGATCAAGGAAGGAAAAAAAATTAATTGTCAAAAGTTTTAACGAAAATGCTAATGAAGATAAACAAGAAAGAATCTAAAGCAAAATGAAAACTAAGGAGAGCTAAAAATATTAAACTAGCACCATTACTTTACATTCTAATATAAACAAGTCCAGTTCTTAATATATAGAATTAAACCTGGACATGTCTATTTCTGCGTCTTTCCTATGAATACTTCTTATGTCCCCTGGATTTTGATTTCCAGAGGAAGCTTCCTATGTATACTTCATAGGTCCTCTGCAACGTGAATTACAGAGGAACCTCAAAAAGAAAAGAAAAACCTAAAACGCTAAGGGAAGAACTAAAATGTTTTTTATATAAGACAAAAAAAAATTAAAACTGAGATATATTGATAGAAATACAGTAAGATATTTACACCATTCATTCGGGCACCATTCCTAACCTATGCAAGGTGGGAGGGAGAGTAAGATACTAAGGATTTGAAAAAAAGTGAAGTTGCATTTGAACAGTTTAAACCAATTACGATGCTGGGGGTTTTGTCAGCTGACTTTACGGGGTAACGTGGGACCTTCAATTACAACATTGATTTTCTTGCCAAACACCAATTTTCCATATACTAAACCAGATAAATTTAAACGGTCATGTTCAGAAAAGAATGCAAATAATTTGGGGGATTATAATAAAAATAGGAAAAATATACACATTCACACTAGAAAAGAAATTCTACCACAGTTCTTGTAAATAGTGACATGTAAAATATTTCAAATTCAAAACACTTTTTGAGTGGTCTAAAGTGTATCCGTTGCATTCAGGAGCAATCTATGATGGTATGTTTGAAGCTGAAAACATTTACCTATCCCTAATACTGAACTGATCGGTGGCGTGAATAGTAGATCAAGGAAGGAAAAAAATTAATTGTCAAAAGTTTTAACGAAAATGCTAATGAAGATTAACAAGAAAGAATCTAAAGCAAAATGAAAACTAAGGAGAGCTAAAAATATTAAACTAGCACCATTACTTTACATTCTAATATAAACAAGTCCAGTTCTTAATATATAGAATTAAACCTGGACATGTCTATTTCTACCTACTTCCTATGAATACTTCTTATGTCCCCTGGATTTTGATTTCCAGAGGAAGCTTCCTATGTATACTTCATAGGTCCTCTGCAACGTGAATTACAGAGGAACCTCAAAAAGAAAAGAAAAACCTAAAACGCTAAGGGAAGAACTAAAATGTTTTTTATATAAGACAAAAAAAAATTAAAACTGAGATATATTGATAGAAATACAGTAAGATATTTACACCATTCATTCGGGCACCATTCCTAACCTATGCAAGGTGGGAGGGAGAGAAAGATACTAAGGATTTGAAAAGAAGTCTAGTTGAATTTGAACCGTTGAAACCAATTATGATGCTGGGGTTTTTGTCAGCTGTCTTTACGGGGTAACGTGGGACCTTCAATTACAAAATAGATTTTCTTGCCAATCACCAATTTTGGATATATAAAATCAGATAAATTTAAAGGGCCATGTTAGAATGCAAATAATTTGGGGGATTATGATAAAAATAGGAGAAATATACACATGCACACTAGAAAAGAAATTCTACCACAGTTCTTGTAAATAGTGACATGTAAAATATTTCAAATTCAAAACACTTTTTGAGTGGTCTAAAGTGTATCCGTTGCATTCAGGAGCAATCTATGATGGTATGTTTGAAGCTGAAAACATTTACCTATCCCTAATACTGAACTGATCGGTGGCTTGAATAGTAGATCAAGGAAGGAAAAAAAATTAATTGTCAAAAGTTTTAACGAAAATGCTAATGAAGATAAACAAGAAAGAATCTAAAGCAAAATGAAAACTAAGGAGAGCTAAAAATATTAAACTAGCACCATTACTTTACATTCTAATATAAACAAGTCCAGTTCTTAATATATAGAATTAAACCTGGACATGTCTATTTCTACCTACTTCCTATGAATACTTCTTATGTCCCTTGGATTTTGATTTCCAGAGGAAGCTTCCTATGTATACTTCATAGGTCCTCTGCAACGTGAATTAGAGGAACCTCAAAAAGAAAAGAAAAACCTAAAACGCTAAGGGAAGAACTAAAATGTTTTTTATATAAGACAAAAAAAAATTAAAACTGAGATATATTGATAGAAATACAGTAAGATATTTACACCATTCATTCGGGCACCATTCCTAACCTATGCAAGGTGGGAGGGAGAGAAAGATACTAAGGATTTGAAAAGAAGTCTAGTTGAATTTGAACCGTTGAAACCAATTATGATGCTGGGGTTTTTGTCAGCTGTCTTTACGGGGTAACGTGGGACCTTCAATTACAAAATAGATTTTCTTGCCAATCACCAATTTTGGATATATTAAATCAGATAAATTTAAAGGGCCATGTTAGAATGCAAATAATTTGGGGGATTATGATAAAAATAGGAGAAATATACACATGCACACTAGAAAAGAAATTCTACCACAGTTCTTGTAAATAGTGACATGTAAAATATTTCAAATTCAAAACACTTTTTGAGTGGTCTAAAGTGTATCCGTTGCATTCAGGAGCAATCTATGATGGTATGTTTGAAGCTGAAAACATTTACCTATCCCTAATACTGAACTGATCGGTGGCTTGAATAGTAGATCAAGGAAGGAAAAAAAATTAATTGTCAAAAGTTTTAACGAAAATGCTAATGAAGATAAACAAGAAAGAATCTAAAGCAAAATGAAAACTAAGGAGAGCTAAAAATATTAAACTAGCACCATTACTTTACATTCTAATATAAACAAGTCCAGTTCTTAATATATAGAATTAAACCTGGACATGTCTATTTCTGCGTCTTTCCTATGAATACTTCTTATGTCCCCTGGATTTTGATTTCCAGAGGAAGCTTCCTATGTATACTTCATAGGTCCTCTGCAACGTGAATTACAGAGGAACCTCAAAAAGAAAAGAAAAACCTAAAACGCTAAGGGAAGAACTAAAATGTTTTTTATATAAGACAAAAAAAAATTAAAACTGAGATATATTGATAGAAATACAGTAAGATATTTACACCATTCATTCGGGCACCATTCCTAACCTATGCAAGGTGGGAGGGAGAGTAAGATACTAAGGATTTGAAAAAAAGTGAAGTTGCATTTGAACAGTTTAAACCAATTACGATGCTGGGGGTTTTGTCAGCTAACTTTACGGGGTAACGTGGGACCTTCAATTACAACATTGATTTTCTTGCCAATCACCAATTTTCCATATACTAAACCAGATAAATTTAAACGGTCATGTTCAGAAAAGAATGCAAATAATTTGGGGGATTATAATAAAAATAGGAAAAATATACACATTCACACTAGAAAAGAAATTCTACCACAGTTCTTGTAAATAGTGACATGTAAAATATTTCAAATTCAAAACACTTTTTGAGTGGTCTAAAGTGTATCCGTTGCATTCAGGAGCAATCTATGATGGTATGTTTGAAGCTGAAAACATTTACCTATCCCTAATACTGAACTGATCGGTGGCTTGAATAGTAGATCAAGGAAGGAAAAAAATTAATTGTCAAAAGTTTTAACGAAAATGCTAATGAAGATTAACAAGAAAGAATCTAAAGCAAAATGAAAACTAGGGAGAGCTAAAAATATTAAACTAGCACCATTTCTTTACATTCTAATATAAACAAGTCCAGTTCTTAATATATAGAATTAAACCTGGACTTGTCTATTTTGTACCTACTTCCTATGAATACTTCTTATGTCCTCTGAATTTGGATTTCCAGAGGAAGCTTCCTATGTATACTTCATAGGTCCTCTGCAACGTGAATTACAGAGGAACCTCAAAAAGAAAAGAAAAACCTAAAACGCTAAGGGAAGAACTAAAATGTTTTTTATATAAGACAAAAAAAAATTAAAACTGAGATATATTGATAGAAATACAGTAAGATATTTACACCATTCATTCGGGCACCATTCCTAACCTATGCAAGGTGGGAGGGAGAGAAAGATACTAAGGACTTGAAAAGAAATCTAGTTGAATTTGAACCGTTGAAACCAATTACGATGCTGGGGGTTTTGTCAGCTGTCTTTACGGGGTAACGTGGGACCTTCAATTACAAAATAGATTTTCTTGCCAATCACCAATTTTGGATATATTAAATCAGATAAATTTAAAGGGCCATGTTAGAATGCAAATAATTTGGGGGATTATGATAAAAATAGGAGAAATATACACATGCACACTAGAAAAGAAATTCTACCACAGTTCTTGTAAATAGTGACATGTAAAATATTTCAAATTCAAAACACTTTTTGAGTGGTCTAAAGTGTATCCGTTGCATTCAGGAGCAATCTATGATGGTATGTTTGAAGCTGAAAACATTTACCTATCCCTAATACTGAACTGATCGGTGGCTTGAATAGTAGATCAAGGAAGGAAAAAAATTAATTGTCAAAAGTTTTAACGAAAATGCTAATGAAGATTAACAAGAAAGAATCTAAAGCAAAATGAAAACTAGGGAGAGCTAAAAATATTAAACTAGCACCATTTCTTTACATTCTAATATAAACAAGTCCAGTTCTTAATATATAGAATTAAACCTGGACATGTCTATTTCTACCTACTTCCTATGAATACTTCTTATGTCCCCTGGATTTTGATTTCCAGAGGAAGCTTCCTATGTATACTTCATAGGTCCTCTGCAACGTGAATTACAGAGGAACCTCAAAAAGAAAAGAAAAACCTAAAACGCTAAGGGAAGAACTAAAATGTTTTTTATATAAGACAAAAAAAAATTAAAACTGAGATATATTGATAGAAATACAGTAAGATATTTACACCATTCATTCGGGCACCATTCCTAACCTATGCAAGGTGGGAGGGAGAGAAAGATACTAAGGATTTGAAAAGAAATCTAGTTGAATTTGAACCGTTGAAACCAATTACGATGCTGGGGGTTTTGTCAGCTGTCTTTACGGGGTAACGTGGGACCTTCAATTACAAAATAGATTTTCTTGCCAATCACCAATTTTGGATATATTAAATCAGATAAATTTAAAGGGCCATGTTAGAATGCAAATAATTTGGGGGATTATGATAAAAATAGGAAAAATATACACATTCACACTAGAAAAGAAATTCTACCACAGTTCTTGTAAATAGTGACATGTAAAATATTTCAAATTCAAAACACTTTTTGAGTGGTCTAAAGTGTATCCGTTGCATTCAGGAGCAATCTATGATGGTATGTTTGAAGCTGAAAACATTTACCTATCCCTAATACTGAACTGATCGGTGGCTTGAATAGTAGATCAAGGAAGGAAAAAAATTAATTGTCAAAAGTTTTAACGAAAATGCTAATGAAGATTAACAAGAAAGAATCTAAAGCAAAATGAAAACTAGGGAGAGCTAAAAATATTAAACTAGCACCATTTCTTTACATTCTAATATAAACAAGTCCAGTTCTTAATATATAGAATTAAACCTGGACTTGTCTATTTCTACCTACTTCCTATGAATACTTCTTATGTCCTCTGAATTTGGATTTCCAAAGGAAGCTTCCTATGTATACTTCATAGGTCCTCTGCAACGTGAATTACAGAGGAACCTCAAAAAGAAAAGAAAAACCTAAAACGCTAAGGGAAGAACTAAAATGTTTTTTATATAAGACAAAAAAAAATTAAAACTGAGATATATTGATAGAAATACAGTAAGATATTTACACCATTCATTCGGGCACCATTCCTAACCTATGCAAGGTGGGAGGGAGAGAAAGATACTAAGGATTTGAAAAGAAATCTAGTTGAATTTGAACCGTTGAAACCAATTACGATGCTGGGGGTTTTGTCAGCTGTCTTTACGGGGTAACGTGGGACCTTCAATTACAAAATAGATTTTCTTGCCAATCACCAATTTTGGATATATTAAATCAGATAAATTTAAAGGGCCATGTTTAGAAAAGAATGCAAATAATTTGGGGGATTATGATAAAAATAGCAAAAATATACACATTCACACTAGAAAAGAAATTCTACCACAGTTCTTGTAAATAGTGACATGTAAAATATTTCAAATTCAAAATACTTTTTGAGTGGTCTAAAGTGTATCCGTTGCATTCAGGAGCAATCTATGATGGTATGTTTGAAGCTGAAAACATTTACCTATCCCTATTACTGACCTGATTGGTGGCTTGAATAGTAGATCAAGGAAAAAAAATTAATTGTCAAAAGTTTTAACGAAAATGCTAATGAAGATTAACAAGAAAGAATCTAAAGCAAAATGAAAATTAGGGAGAGCTAAAAATATAAAACTAGCACCATTACTTTACATTCTAATATAAACAAGTCCAGTTCTTAATATATAGAATTAAACCTGGACATGTCTATTTCTACCTACTTCCTATGAATACTTCTTATGTCCCCTGGATTTTGATTTCCAGAGGAAGCTTCCTATGTATACTTCATAGGTCCTCTGCAACGTGAATTAGAGGAACCTCAAAAAGAAAAGAAAAACCTAAAACGCTAAGGGAAGAACTAAAATGTTTTTTATATAAGACAAAAAAAATTAAAACTGAGATATATTGATAGAAATACAGTAAGATATTTACACCATTCATTCGGGCACCATTCCTAACCTATGCAAGGTGGGAGGGAGAGAAAGATACTAAGGATTTGAAAAGAAGTCTAGTTGAATTTGAACCGTTGAAACCAATTATGATGCTGGGGGTTTTGTCAGCTGTCTTTACGGGGTATCGTGGGACCTTCAATTACAAAATAGATTTTCTTGCCAATCACCAATTTTGGATATATTAAATCAGATAAATTTAAAGGGCCATGTTAGAATGCAAATAATTTGGGGGATTATGATAAAAATAGGAGAAATATACACATGCACACTAGAAAAGAAATTCTACCACAGTTCTTGTAAATAGTGACATGTAAAATATTTCAAATTCAAAACACTTTTTGAGTGGTCTAAAGTGTATCCGTTGCATTCAGGAGCAATCTATGATGGTATGTTTGAAGCTGAAAACATTTACCTATCCCTATTACTGAACTGATTGGTGGCTTGAATAGTAGATCAAGGAAAAAAAATTAATTGTCAAAAGTTTTAACGAAAATGCTAATGAAGATTAACAAGAAAGAATCTAAAGCAAAATGAAAATTAGGGAGAGCTAAAAATATAAAACTAGCACCATTTCTTTACATTCTAATATAAACAAGTCCAGTTCTTAATATATAGAATTAAACCTGGAATTGTCTATTTCTACCTACTTCCTATGAATACTTCTTATGTCCTCTGAATTTGGATTTCCAGAGGAAGCTTCCTATGTATACTTCATAGGTCCTCTGCAACGTGAATTACAGAGGAACCTCAAAAAGAAAAGAAAAACCTAAAACGCTAAGGGAAGAACTAAAATGTTTTTTATATAAGACAAAAAAAAATTAAAACTGAGATATATTGATAGAAATACAGTAAGATATTTACACCATTCATTCGGGCACCATTCCAAACCTATGCAAGGTGGGAGGGAGAGTAAGATACTAAGGATTTGAAAAAAAGTGAAGTTGCATTTGAACAGTTTAAACCAATTACGATGCTGGGGGTCTGGTCAGCTGACTTTACGGGGTAACGTGGGACCTTCAATTACAACATTGATTTTCTTGCCAATCACCAATTTTCCATATACTAAATCAGATAAATTTAAACGGTCATGTTCAGAAAAGAATGCAAATAATTTGGGGGATTATAATAAAAATAGGAAAAATATACACATGCACACTAGAAAAGAAATTCTACCACAGTTCTTGTAAGTAGTGACATGTAAAATATTTCAAATTCAAAACACTTTTTGAGTGGTCTAAAGTGTATCCGTTGCATTCAGGAGCAATCTATGATGGTATGTTTGAAGCTGAAAACATTTACCTATCCCTAATACTGAACTGATTGGTGGCTTGAATAGTAGATCAAGGAAAAAAAATTAATTGTCAAAAGTTTTAACGAAAATGCTAATGAAGATTAACAAGAAAGAATCTAAAGCAAAATGAAAATTAGGGAGAGGTAAAAATATAAAACTAGCACCATTACTTTACATTCTAATATAAACAAGTCCAGTTCTTAATATATAGAATTAAACCTGGACATGTCTATTTCTACCTACTTCCTATGAATACTTCTTATGTCCCCTGGATTTTGATTTCCAGAGGAAGCTTCCTATGTATACTTCATAGGTCCTCTGCATCGTGAATTAGAGGAACCTCAAAAAGAAAAGAAAAACCTAAAACGCTAAGGGAAGAACTAAAATGTTTTTTATATAAGACAAAAAAAAAATTAAAACTGAGATATATTGATAGAAATACAGTAAGATATTTACACCATTCATTCGGGCACCATTCCTAACCTATGCAAGGTGGGAGGGAGAGAAAGATACTAAGGATTTGAAAAGAAGTCTAGTTGAATTTGAACCGTTGAAACCAATTATGATGCTGGGGGTTTTGTCAGCTGTCTTTACGGGGTAACGTGGGACCTTCAATTACAAAATAGATTTTCTTGCCAATCACCAATTTTGGATATATTAAATCAGATAAATTTAAAGGGCCATGTTAGAATGCAAATAATTTGGGGGATTATGATAAAAATAGGAGAAATATACACATGCACACTAGAAAAGAAATTCTACCACAGTTCTTGTAAATAGTGACATGTAAAATATTTCAAATTCAAAACACTTTTTGAGTGGTCTAAAGTGTATCCGTTGCATTCAGGAGCAATCTATGATGGTATGTTTGAAGCTGAAAACATTTACCTATCCCTAATACTGAACTGATCGGTGGCTTGAATAGTAGATCAAGGAAGGAAAAAAAATTAATTGTCAAAAGTTTTAACGAAAATGCTAATGAAGATTAACAAGAAAGAATCTAAAGCAAAATGAAAACTAGGGAGAGCTAAAAATATTAAACTAGCACCATTTCTTTACATTCTAATATAAACAAGTCCAGTTCTTAATATATAGAATTAAACCTGGACTTGTCTATTTCTACCTACTTCCTATGAATACTTCTTATGTCCTCTGAATTTGTATTTCCAGAGGAAGCTTCCTATGTATACTTCATAGGTCCTCTGCAACGTGAATTACAGAGGAACCTCAAAAAGAAAAGAAAAACCTAAAACGCTAAGGGAAGAACTAAAATGTTTTTTATATAAGACAAAAAAAATTAAAACAGATATATTGATAGAAATACAGTAAGATATTTACACCATTCATTCGGGCACCATTCCTAACCTATGCAAGGTGGGAGGGAGAGAAAGATACTAAGGATTTGAAAAGAAGTCTAGTTGAATTTGAACCGTTGAAACCAATTATGATGCTGGGGGTTTTGTCAGCTGTCTTTACGGGGTAACGTGGGACCTTCAATTACAAAATAGATTTTCTTGCCAATCACCAATTTTGGATATATTAAATCAGATAAATTTAAAGGGCCATGTTTAGAAAAGAATGCAAATAATTTGGGGGATTATAATAAAAATAGGAAAAATATACACATTCACACTAGAAAAGAAATTCTACCACAGTTCTTGTAAATAGTGACATGTAAAATATTTCAAATTCAAAACACTTTTTGAGTGGTCTAAAGTGTATCCGTTGCATTCAGGAGCAATCTATGATGGTATGTTTGAAGCTGAAAACATTTACCTATCCCTAATACTGAACTGATCGGTGGCTTGAATAGTAGATCAAGGAAGGGAAAAAAATTAATTGTCAAAAGTTTTAACGAAAATGCTAATGAAGATTAACAAGAAAGAATCTAAAGCAAAATGAAAATTAGGGAGAGCTAAAAATATTAAACTAGCACCATTACTTTACATTCTAATATAAACAAGTCCAGTTCTTAATATATAGAATTAAACCTGGACATGTCTATTTCTGCGTCTTTCCTATGAATACTTCTTATGTCCCCTGGATTTTGATTTCCAGAGGAAGCTTCCTATGTATACTTCATAGGTCCTCTGCAACGTGAATTACAGAGGAACCTCAAAAAGAAAAGAAAAACCTAAAACGCTAAGGGAAGAACTAAAATGTTTTTTATATAATACAAAAAAAAATTAAAACTGAGATATATTGATAGAAATACAGTAAGATATTTACACCATTCATTCGGGCACCATTCCAAACCTATGCAAGGTGGGAGGGAGAAAAAGATACTAAGGATTTGAAAAAAAGTGTAGTTGAATTTGAACAGTTTAAACCAATTACGATGCTGGGGGTCTGGTCAGCTGACTTTACGGGGTAACGTGGGACCTTCAATTACAACATTGATTTTCTTGCCAATCACCAATTTTCCATATACTAAATCAGATAAATTTAAACGGTCATGTTCAGAAAAGAATGCAAATAATTTGGGGGATTATAATAAAAATAGGAAAAATATACACATTCACACTAGAAAAGAAATTCTACCACAGTTCTTGTAAATAGTGACATGTAAAATATTTCAAATTCAAAACACTTTTTGAGTGGTCTAAAGTGTATCCGTTGCATTCAGGAGCAATCTATGATGGTATGTTTGAAGCTGAAAACATTTACCTATCCCTAATACTGAACTGATCGGTGGCTTGAAAAGTGCACCAAAGAAGGAAAAAATAATAATTGTCAAAAGTTTTAACGAAAATGCTAATGAAGATTAACAAGAAAGAATCTAAAGCAAAATGAAAATTAGGGAGAGCTAAAAATATAAAACTAGCACCATTACTTTACATTCTAATACAAACAAGTTCAGTTCTTAATATATAGAATTAAACCTGGACATGTCTATTTCTACCTACTTCCTATGAATACTTCTTATGTCCCCTGGATTTTGATTTGCAGAGGAAGCTTCCTATGTATACTTCATAGCTCCTCTGCAACGTGAATTACAGAGAAACCTCAAAAAGAAAAGAAAAACCTAAAGCGCTAAAGGAAGAACTAAAATGTTTTTTATATAAGAAAAAAAAATTAAAACTGAGATATATTAATAGAAACACAGTAAGATATTTACACCATTCATTCGGGCACCATTCCTAACCTATGCAAGGTGGGAGACAGAAAAAAATACTAAGGATTTGAAAAGAAGTCTAGTTGAATTTGAACCGTTGAAACCAGTTACGATGCTGGGGTTTTGTCAGCTGACTTTACGGTGTAACGTGGGACCTTCAATTACAAAATAGATTTTCTTGCCAATTACCAATTTTGGATATACCAAATCAGATAAATTTAAAGGGCCATGTTCAGAAATGAATGCAAATAATTTGGAGGATTATGAGAAAAATAGGAAAAATATACACATTCACACTAGAAAAGTAATTCTACCACAGTTCTTGTAAATAGTGACATGTAAAACATTTCAAGTTCAAAATACTTTTTGAGTGGTCCAAAGTGTATCCATTGCATTCAGGAGCAATCTATGATGGTATGTTTGAAGCTGAAAACATTTACTTATCCCTAATACTGAACTGATTGGTGGCTTGAATAGTAGATCAAGGGGAAAAAATTAATTGTCAAAAGTTTTAACGAAAATGCTAATGAAGATTAACAAGAAAGAATCTAAAGGAAAATGAAAACTAGGGAGAGCTAAAAATATTAAAATAAAACCATTACTTTACTTTCTAATATAAACAAGTCCAGTTCTCAATATATAGAATTAAACCTGGACATGTCTATTTCTACCTACTTCCTATGAATACTTCTTATGTCCTCTGAACTTGGTTTTCCAGAGGAAGCTTCCTATGTATACTTCATAGGTCCTCTGCAACGTGGATTACAGAGGAACCTCAAAAATAAAAGAAAAACATAAAGCGCTAAAGAAAGAACTAAAATGTTTTTTATATAAGAAAAAAAATTAAAACTGAGATATATTGATAGAAACACAGTAAGATATTTACACCATTCATTCGGGCACTATTCCTAACCTAGGAAAGGTGGGAGACAGAGAAAGATAGTAAAGTTTTGAAAAAAAGTGTAGTTGAATTTGAACCGTTGAAACCAATTAGATGCTGGGGGTTTTGTCAGCTGACTTTACGGGGTAACGTGGGACCTTCAATTACAAAATTGATTCTCTTGCCAATCACCAATTTTTGATATACTAAATCAGATAAATTTAAATGGCCATGTTCAGAAAACAATGCAAATAATTTGGGGGATTATGAGAAAAATAGAAAAAATATACACATTCCCACTAGAAAAGAAATTCTACCACAGTTCTTGTAAATAGTGACATGTAAAATATTGCAAGTTCAAAACACTTTTTGAGTGGTCTAAAGTGTATCCGTTGTATTCAGGAGCAATCTATGATGGCATGTTTGAAGCTCAAAACATTTACTTATCCCCAATACTGAACTTATTGGTGGCTTGAAATGTACACCAAGGAAGGGAAAAAAAATCAATTGTCAAAAGTTGCAATCCAAATGTTAGTGAAGATTGACTAAAAAGCATCTAAAGAAAAATAAAAACTAGGGAAAGCTAAAAATTAAATTATTAAATCAGCTCCATTACTAAACATCCTTATATATACACATAAAAATTTTAATATATAGAAAGTAATATATTTAGAGAAAAATTGAAATCATTCTCAGCCTCACGATAAAAGCAGAAATCTACACATCTGTAGTACTAAAAGTAATTCTATCACAGTTCATAGTATATAGTGACATGAGAAATATTTCAAGTTGCAACACTTTTTGAGTGGTCCTAATGACATCCATTTTATCCAGTAGCTATCTATAATTGTGTATTTGAAACTCAACATGTTTTCCTATTCCTAATACTGATCTTCTTGTTGTTTTGAAAAACAAGAAAGAAAAAAAATGTAATTGTCAAAATTTGTTACCAAGATATTAGTGAAGATTAATTAAAAAGTATTTAACTCTAAAGTAGAAACAGCTAAAAATACTAAATTCACAACATTATTTAATATTCTAATATAAACAAATCCAGTTCGGAATATTTAGAATGAAACTTTAAAAAGCCTATTTCTAATGAATAGTTCATATAATAATTCATGTTCCAGAGGAAGTTAAAACAGCGAAACAAAGCAAATGAAAAACAGTAATATCAAGAAATATTTTGTTTGCTTAGACAACAATCTTTCTAATAACTGAATTATATTTACACATATCTACTAACGATATTTGCACCTGTCTTTTGGATACCATTAAGACTTCATTATATGGAAACATTCTGGCTATGATACAAAAATTGCAATAAAAGTCTTCAAGCTGTTAAGAAAATGTTATTTAAATTTGGCCTCTTGCCGTCGTTTTTGATGCTGCAGGTTTTTTCGGATGATTTCATGGCATTAAGTGTTTTCTTCATATGCATACTTGAATGTTTTCATCATTTTCTGATTTAACAAAGCAGAGAGAGTGAATTTTTTGTTAGAAAAAGGTAATAATACATTCAAATCCTAATGCAAAAGGATGACAATGTTGAAAGTCCATGTGTGAAAAGGAACAAAAGTATTTGTTTCAAGTGCAGATTGAGTCTATGTGTCAGTAAAGTAAAGCTTTGATAGAAGTACTGCATGCAGTCCCTTGGCATATGGAAAAAATGTACCAGCATATTAGAAAAGGATACAAAAGAATACTTTGGAAATACACTTAGGAAATTCATTTTGCCACTGTTAGCTGAGCAACCCCTTATTTAGAAGCTTTGGAAGATTTTCTTCAGCTTTGAGTTTGATACCACCTTTTGTAGCCTCACTTAAATTTTGTTTTTCTGGGACATCAGGATTGTATCTGAATTGATAACCGTAAGGACGAAGATGATAAATCAAGTATTCCAAATGATACATAGTAGTAGCATCTACATAGTGAAAAGAAACTGCTAGATCAGAACAGCAAGCAGGGCCCTAGAAAAAGAAAAAAGAACAAAATCAAAAGGCAACAAAGAAAACAGTCATGTT
The DNA here is from genome assembly GCF_051295495.1 of Thamnophis sirtalis. NCBI lineage: Eukaryota > Metazoa > Chordata > Lepidosauria > Squamata > Natricidae > Thamnophis > Thamnophis sirtalis. The sequence goes on along the minus strand of NW_028261384.1, from coordinate 32,883,116 downwards.
TTATAGTTAATTAAATGCAGATCAGATGACTTCAATCATAATGGTTCTGTCCTGTGTTTACAAAGAAAAAAAACATGTTGTTTCTGAAAATATTTGTTTTGTATTTTGTCTCTAAATATGAATTGTATACAACTGTTTTGTAACGATATAGTAGACTCACGTCAGGGAAATGGTATTTCAATCTCTTCTACATATGGATGCTCTCCAGGGTATTCTTAGAAGTAGGAAATATTAAACGTAGCATGATGGAGTTTCCATGCATAAAGCTCAGATATCTCCCATTTTTAAAACAGATGTGAAATAGTAAAATTTATGCCTTAAGCCATGGTAATGTCCTAGATGTCATAATAAGGCTACATGGATCCTGTATCTGATGTAAAAAAGCAACTACAGAAGTTCAACAGTTAAAACATTTCTAATAACCACTAATAAATAATAATCTAATAAACAATAATATTTATAACCACCCCATAATAAAACTTACCTCCACAGCAGGGTAATAGTTGTAATTCCAGTACCAAAAGTTTTTGGGAAGGTATCCTTTGATTAAATGATGTTCTGGCACAAATGGATGGAAGGTTTCCTTGCCGCTTGTATCCCGAGAATCTCCAGCTTCAACATTAATGCTCTCCATACACTTGCCTAATGCTAAGTCTTCAATGGAAGAGCTATGAGTACATTTGTTATTTTTGAAGGCATCCACAAATCTTTTCAGAGCTTCTTTGCTAAGCACATATCCTGCCCCACCACTCATATAGCCCTGTTTTACAAAAGGCTTAAATCTTCGCCCAAAATAAATGGGTTTTTCAGGATTGTATTTTGAGAGGAGCCATCTCAAATTGTCCAGTGCAACGTAAGTGTCATCATCTGCCTTCATGAACCAATCTGCTTCATCAAAATAATGTTCATGTACATACTGGAAAGCTTTAATAGTTTTCCAGTATAAGTGGTCCCTGCCTTCTTTGGTTTCTAATCCTACTGTTGGAAAGTTCTTGTTTTCCTCAGAGCTCATAAATAGGATTTTGTTGCAATGCTGGGCCCAAGTAGCTTTGACATGTTTGGCTTTTGTTTCCAGATTTTGGGGACCTGTCATCACCCAGCAAAGTATTCTTACCTTCTGGTACAAGTCTTCAGCAATATTTTTATTTTCATCTGGGGAAGGTATGAGGAGATATGTTATTCAATTTAATTTTCACAAAAATGAGTAATATAAACAATTCTGAGGGGGCAAAGGATGGAGTGGAATGGCACACAGGAGTGCAGCCAAGTAGAAAAGGGCTTAGTGCAATTCAGCATAAATTTGACCAGATGCGAAGGGGGTACTGCAGCACCACACAAAAATATGAATGTATTATGAGGATAGCTAGAAGCTTGAACCCAGCTCACACTTTATCCAAAAAATAAACTTGGGGGGGGGGGCAATGGAATTCTTATGTATGTATACTCTTAAAAGAAGTATGTGCGTAAAATTATTAATATGAAAGATATTTATTGGAATATAACTATTACACCATCAATATTAAATGGAGTTTGCTCGGACACGGAAATACACCATGTAAACCAAGCAGAGAAAGTGGAAGGGAGAAAGGTAGAGAAAGGGTAGATAGAATCAGGGAATTAGAAAGATAGAATCAGGGAATTAGAAGGAAAAAAGTAGGAGAGATAGAAGGAGTGGAAAGAGAAGGACAGAGGAAGGGGAAGTAGAGAAGAGAGGAAGAAGGGAGGAGGAGAAAGAGAAAAGGTAGAGCCGCAGTGAAATAGTGCATAATATGGTGGAAGAGCAAATGATAGTAGTTGTGGGTTGATGCTAAGCGGAATTGATATAATATTGGATAACACAAAACAGTGTCTGTTAAGATGTAATGGTATACTTGTGGTTACTGATATAAAAAATTTTAAAAACTTTTTTTTTATAAAGCAGGAATGAATTATGGACCGCGGGAAGAGGAGACTGCAGGTGGGTGAACAGTACAGTGTATGAGATCCTATAGTATACTTCTCAGGAGAAAAAGCAGTGGAAACCACTTACTGGAGCAGTTTTGACCTTTCTTACCAGCTTTCCCATTGACTTTGCTTGTGGCAAAAGCTGGCAAGGGAGGTCACAAATAGTGATCTTGTGATTGTGAGACACTGAAACCATCACAATCATATAACTACAGGGGTACTGCAATGGCTAGAACTTCAAAGACCGTAAGTAATTACCACTCATTCAATGTCATCGTAACTTCTAAGTTTCTGAATGGATGCTCCTTAACTGACTACCTGCATATTTTAGATCAGCTCTGTTTTTGGCAATGGATCATTTAAAACATGACCATAAAATTTTTATTTAAAGTCTTTCTTTCAGGTAAACATGATACTTACTATGTAGAGAAAAAAAAACACGTAGAACATATAAATACCTTTATGTTGCCCAGCATCAGCATTGAAATTCATTTGTCCTTTCAGGTTATTGTTTTCATCATTATCTGAATGATGGCCATGAGGATCATTATGAAGAATGTGAGGCTCAACCTTGATTTGTTCGTCTAATCTTAAATTAAACAGTAAGTAACATAGGAAAAAACCAATTGCCGATCCAAAAGTGAAGGTCAGAATATTCAATAAGGATTTTGGAGACGCCATTTCCTGAGGAACAGAGGAACCATTATTTTACTTTACATTGGTTTACACATGAATAAACAGAGGAAAAATACAGTCAGCGATGAAATTGAATAATCATTAATTAATGAATATTAATTAATATTTAGCTCTCATGACAAGGATGGGCTGGACGGACGCCTTCCAAACAAATGTAATATAAACAAAATGCATTTATACTCAGAAACAAAGGGTACAATATGTTGGTGGGGGGGGGCACACAGGCGCATGTAAGAAAAAATTCCTATATGTTTATGATCTTGTTGGGAAAGAGATCAACCTGGAGTGCAAAAAAATTTTAAAAATTTTTTTAAAGGTATTTCATTACAAGGGCACTAATGGATTTTAAAAATTGCATGCAGCTTTTGTCTCCTATAGATAAAGAGAAGAGAAACAGGGAGGCACAAATCAATTGCATAAATTTATGATTCAACATTTAACATAATGTTCAGATAATTGCACAGAATCATTTGCCACGTTAAGACATATATAAAACATTTAAGGATATTTCTTTTACTGAAACTTATAAGGGTCTTTTTATCATGTCACTCAAGGTGGAGCATCTTTTATGGAATGCAATGGAGGCATAATACAGCTATTCTTTTTTCTATAACTATGACTCCAGGAAGCATTCTTCATTTCAGCTTGGCAAATATCCACTTCAAACATGGAATGAATTGTGTGTTTTCCTGGTTCTGAAAAAAAATATATCCTATTTTCTCATCTTCCACATGAGCAAACTTTTAAAAATGTCTTCAGGTGTGACATATTTCTACCCTGGAAGGAGAGTTTGCAATATTTTTATGCCTGTTTAACTGTTTTAGTATTGCAAGCTGCAAACGTAACATATCCATCATTGCAACTGCTGACATACTAACTCAGGGGTGTCAAACTTGCGATGACACATCATGACGTGGCATATCACAACTTTCTCCCCCTTCCCTAAACCGGGGCTAGGGGGCGGCCAGCATGTAATGCATCCAGCCGGCAGGCCCAAGTTTGATACCTCTCTATTAACTCATTTTTCCCTGCATGAAGCCATGAATGCACTGACATCTCAGGGTATATAGAAAAGTTGATTATTTGGATATTCTTGCTCTCCAAGCATTGTTATATGAAACAACACCCACCCTTAATCTCATATGAACCTACCTATAGTGATAATTAATAACATCAGGCTTAATAGGTAGATCAACCCAAACACACCAATCGGGGCAGATTTAGATTATTAAACTACAGTGTTTACCATTTAGTTAGCACATCCTGACCAAACTGGTTGGGAAATATGAAACTTATGGCACAATTAGGCCCATTCTGGTTATTCAAAGATGAAAAGGCTACTACAAGAAAGAGCAAAATTGAATTCAGCAGCACAGAGAATGACACTTAAGACCAATTTTGAAACCAATTTATTCCTTAGGTCTTGCCTATAAGAAAATAAAATTGGATGGCGGGAGGGAGAGAGAGAGACTAGAATATCGTATTACAAAGAGCATTAATCCACTTCTGGTAATTAATGACCAAACTAACCAACCTGCACAAATAATAGCAAACAGGTAAATCTTTTACACATTCTTCCTTGGTTCTTCCTTGAACCCACAAACGAGTTGCCCAAAACAGCAAAAAAAGAAGTTTGCAATATGAGAAGTGTATTAAAATCCTTTACCCGCTGATATTATACATTCACCAAATTAAACATTATAAAAGACACGTAGTACAGGCTCACATCCTATATCCTTTCCCAAAAAACGGCTTTCTTTATAAAAATACCTGGTCTTTATATCCCATTTATAACTTAACTCCGAGGGTTTTCTTTACGTACTCGAATAATTTTTTTCCCTTTCAAAGAGCGTATCTGGATTTCATTCCGATTTGCTCTTGCGCAACCCTCGCTCAAACTGGGACCCCCCCCCCCCCAATATTCCCTCGACAGTAACAAAATTCGTCATTGCTTGGGGGCGATAGGATTTGCGATAAAACACTCCCGGAAGACATCAGACTAAAGCGGCCCCACTGAAATAAGCGCAGTTTCTTCGGTTTCAATACCCTTGCTGTCAAAATGCCTCTACAGCAACATTTCAGCCCTTTGTACTCCACGCGGCGTTTTGTATTTGCACCCTATCTCTAAAGACTATTATACGCGCCTCGCCACTTTTCCATCCTTGCCGAACCTGAAGTGCCTCGCCCTTTGCTCCCTCTGCTCCGCTCTCCAGGCCCGACCACCGCATTTCAGTCTCTCCTCTTACCTTTAATTCCTGCCCGCCTCTTTCCAGGGGAACAGTGCGGAAGGCCGACAACTCCGCTCAGGAGCGCTCGGGGAAGAGCAGAGACCGCGCGGGAAGTGCTGTCAATAGCATTCCCCGCTGGCAACCTTGCGAGCAGGCTGCCACACCGCAACTACCCAGACTGCAGGTCGCCGGCCGGAGAAAAAGAGGGAACCCGAGCCGAGCTCCGCTTCCCCTTGCTCCGCCCAGCCCCTCGTTCGTTCGCTGATAGGGTCCAAGCGCTGAAGCTGTGGAAACGGGGTGGAGTTGTGCGCTTCTTCCCGCCTACCTGACGATCGGGTGGGCGAACGCGGTGGCCGCTTGAGGGCGGAAGAGCGACGCGCGAAGCGGCCGGGAAGGTTGCCCTTGTGGGTGACTCGGCTGCGGTCCCTCTTTCGCATCTATATTCAGGGGGGTGCTTTACACTAAAACAAAGAGAAAGCAGGCTGGCACAGGCTGGCATTAAACATATAAAGTACCACTTTTCCTAATAGTGGCCGGAAACTTTTGTTTTAAATCAACATGGGTTGTTTTACTCTGTTCGATGTGGAGCATGGGTCCTTCTATTACCATAATACTTTTATTAAAAAGAACAGTCCTTAATTTCTGAAAGCTGTCCTTTGGATTTAATTATTATTTTTGCTGTTGAGCTTTTTTTTTGTAAAACAAAGTTATCAATATTTTTTTTAAAAAGAAATCATTATGTACCCCCTTAAAGATTTGCCCCTTTTCATATTTGTCTTTAATTTTTTTAAAAAAAGAAAATATGATTATTCTAGATAAGGCTTGAAAAACCAGGCTTCTTTTCTTAAAAATGGCTAAACCTTGTCATCAATAAAACGACCTCGGGAACGGAGCCAGGAGCCAGACCAGTATGTAAAAGATGTCTCAGCCCTGAGAGATAAGAGTTTCACCATAAATACTGTTGAATAGAATAACAAAGTTGGAAAGGACCGTGTAGGTCATCTAGTCCAGGGGTCACAAACTTCTTTGACCTCAGGGACCACTAAATTTTAAATAATTTTAAATCTCGCAGACCACTAATATGAAACCATTCATTTAGTGACCATTCAAAGATACAACAATCCTGAAAAAAGTAGCATGAGTGGTTTTCACACTTACGATTGTTCCAGCATCTGCATGGTCACATGATCAATCTTCGAATGCTTGGCAATTGGCAGTTATGACTTCCCTGGGGGGAGAGGAGGATCACATGATCATCATTTGCAACTTCCCCAGCAAAATTCTGAAAGCAAAGTCAATGGGAAATCCAGATTCACTCTATGACTGCAGTGATTTGCTTAACAACAGTAGCAAAAAGATCTTAAAATGAGGCAAACTCAATAAAAATACAGCAAAAAAGGTATTGCTCTCAGTTGTGGTTGTAAGTTCAGGACTTTCTCTACTTTGAATGATAAGTCTTATGTAAAAAACACATCTTATTGATCTGTTAATCATCATGGAAATTGAACATGAAGCTGAACTACAAAGAGAAAGTAACAGTCATGTACCATATTTTTCAGACTATAAGACACTCTCCCCCTCCCCCCCAAAAATGGGTGGAAATGTCTGTGTGTCTTATAGACTGAATATGGGCCTGGTTTTTGCGTCTTGAACCCTCTGTGCATCCCGTTTTGCCTTCCCTGGCTTCCAGAAGCACTCTGCATACCAAACCCTGTTTTGACAAAAATGGGACACATAGAGGGTTCAGGAGGCCAAAAACAGTCCCGTTCAGGAGGTCAAAAACAGAGGATTTGGGAGGCAAAAATGGGCCTGTTTAATAAATGACTTTCTAGATTAAGGAAACGAAGGACTGAGGTGACATGTTAGCAGTGTTCCAATATCTCAGGAACTGCCACAAAGAAGAGGGAATCAAGCTATTCTTGAAAGCACCTGAGGGTAGGACAAGAAGCAATGGGTGGAAACAAATCAGAGAGAAGCAACTTAGAACTAAGGAGAAATTTCCTGACAACAATTAATCAGTGGAACAACTTGCCTCCAGAAGTTGTGAATGCTCCAACACTGGAAGTTTTTAAGAAGAGATTGGATAATCATTTGACTGAAATGGTATAGGGTTTCTTGCCTAAGCAGGGGGTTGGACTAGAAGACCTCCAAGGTCCCTTAAAACTCTATTATCCTATCCTATCCTAGTTTGTGTTCCCTGATTCAAAGCTTAGCATTTCTAATTTTGGCTAGAAAGTTACTATGGTATGAAAACCTGGTTAGCTCCTGTCAATTACTGTAAATAAGGATCAATCTCTTTAAATAAGTCAATTCCTATGAGTATCTATAAATTTCCTTATTATCTTTCAGACCCCCTTTTTGATACATTTTTTTAAATTAAAAGGGGTTCAGTAGCGTTGTTTCAAGTATTGTCTGAATTTATAAGAATGAGTCTGGGCCATAAGTAATTTTCAAGCCTTTTTCATATAATAAATATGATGAGTTGCACTTCTGGTGCTTTGTTTTGAATTTTTTTAACGTTGTTTTCCTTTCTAGCATATAGATAAAATATAGCTTTGGTTAGCGCAATTGTTTTGAGACTCAGGAATGTTGGAAAGGAGAAGTATCTTCACAGTTGTGGTTGTTCCTTGCTATCTCTACTCATACAGCTAACAAAATGTCAAAGTGTCCACTGACTCAAAAGATTGCACATGTTAACCATAAACAATAAAGTGCTGGAAGGTCAGATTTGGGACTGTGTGTTGTCTATATTTCTACTTCAACTTGAAAAATGACGCCAGGAATATTCATGGAGACAGAGTTATGTCAAAAAAGGTCAATATATCAGCCACTTTTATGATTGAAGTCTATCCTGTATTTAAGAAGGACATCAGTTCTGAGGTTGTGGTTGTCGTCATCATTTTTTTGACCTTGCATGAATGTGCATAAAATATTTTCTGCAATAGTCTTAAAGAAATCAATGTGTGATAGTTTTTGTTATATTCAAAATGTATTGTAGGCTTGTATTTTTGATGTTCTGGTGGGATCAAATATCAGCATATAGATAACCCTTTCATAAATATCTTTGAATATTATTTCAAAACTTGCATTTTTGCAGAAATAACTATTGTAACCATACTGTTTTTCAGTATGATTTGGGACATTTGAAAAAAAAAAGCATTGTCTCTAGTTAATACTAGACTATGTATGATATACTATGGGACTGATAACTCCTTTACAAGCTTATTTCCAAAATTTGCGAGAGGCAAATTTGATTTGTTATATGCAAATCAATATGATTTCTAAATAGCTACTGCTTTTGTATTATAATAAAACTACTATAGTTGGATTATAAAATAGAGTTTATTCAATATGCTTGCCTTTTCCACTCCTTTCCTATTTGATTTACCTGCTGACAAATAAGGTAAAGGAAGATAACATATAATTAATGTCAGTGTAAATCTCTATTTATTAACAATGAAAGACAAGTAGACCTTTCTGTTGAATACTTGAACAACAGTTTAGTAACAGACCTATAAATCACCAGAATCACACTGACTGCGCATGTGCGTGACTCGGATGGCTGCCTGGCTTCTCGTTCCACAGAAGCGAGTGATAAATACAGATCTCAAGAGCCTCCGGAGTCCATCTACATCTCAACAAAGCCCCCTGGTAGGGCTCGGTCCCAGGAATCTTGTAAGGGCCAGTACTTAACTGGTAGCTGCCCGTGGTCGTCTCCCTGAGCAGCAGAATTGCGGCGGCTTGGAACGGTGATTTGCGGCGTGAAAGAGAAGATGGCGGCGCCACGCTGCTGATCACAGCGATTTGTAAGTCTTCGGTGCTCCCTCTCTCCCCGCTTGCTGTGACTGATCCGAGTGGTGCGGTGAGCTTGGCGGTTCAGTTTCCTGTCATCTAGAAGGTGGGGGTCATTGGAAACTTGTTGGAGATCGTCGGGAGCGGCAGATTGGGCGGCTGGCTGTATTTTGCCGCCGCCGTAGCCCCCCCTGGACGCCCCCCCGTTCTACTCTGCTCGCCCTGCTGCCAGCTGCCTTGTTTGTCCTGTGGTCCTCCGGGGAAAAAAGATCTGGCCGCTTGTCCGTCTGGCTGGTGATCGAATGGAGAGGAGGACGGAGCCCTGAGCAGCTTTATCATCATTCTGCACTCCCGATTCCGAGGAGAAAAGAGGCTTGGACGCCCCTTCCTTTTCCCACCTTTTGGCCTCCTTACCATCACAGCCGCCTCAGTCATTGCTCCTTTGCCGCTCCCCCCAGCTACTGGGGAGCCTTTTTTACCATCTCCTTAGCCGTTTATTAGGAGCGATAGATGATGGCAGCTGTAGGGATGAGGACTTGGTATCAAGAAAATCGGTGCTCTCTCCCCCTCCTTCTTGAGCAACTGGGGCCAGCTTCAGACTTTGGCCCACCGGATTATGGACCTTATATAATTTCAGGAAAGCAACTTCCTTCCACGTGGTCCGCTGATCTCCTCTGGGACTTTAAGGGGAGTAAGACTGAACAGTTTCTATCTATAAACATCAGGCATTTTTGCCTTGCCCCTCCCCATGTGCGACTGCCTTGTATACCATTGACTTTTGGTCTTCCAGCCGTGGACTTTTCTCTGCGACATAGAAGAGGGAGAAGAGCGGAGCAGCTCCCTCTTCATTTTTACACCATTGTTTGACAGCGCACTATCGCAGTGCTCCGTATTTTTTAATGAGCATTTTATGAGTGAGGTGTGAATGATGTGACTATTGTTGTATGTGCCCACTTTTAACCCCTATCATTGTTGTATTCTCTCTGTGTTTTTTAAACTGTTTGTGGGGAGTGGATGGTGCTGTGATTGTGCATGTCTGAGTAGGCTGGGGCCTAGCCAGGCACCCTCTATACTGAGTGCTCTGCAGAAGTATTAGGGGGGCCTGGTCAACCCCAGCCGCAGAATGCTTGTTTCGAAGGGCCTGCCGGAGCACGCAGGGGTTATGGGGATGGGTGGGGGGACCACGGACACGGGAGTGGGCTGGAGCATTACAGTCTTAACAGGGAGGGGAAGATATGGTGGGGACTTTAGGGCAGGCCATTACCGGGGAAGGAGGGCTCGCTACGTCACAGAGATCCCTCCTTCCGGCCCTACGAGTCCCACTCCAAGGCCAGGTGGTGTGAGTAATCAGGACCCTGGCCTCAGGCTGCTGTCGCTAAATGCCAGGTCTGTAGTTCATAAAGCTCCTCTCGTTCGGGACTTAATTTTAGACGAGAGAGCAGACCTGGCATGTATTACTGAGACCTGGCTGGGCCCGGAGGGAGGAGTCCCCCTCGTAGAGATGTGCCCAGAGGGTTTTCAGGTGCTCCATCAGCCGAGAGCTCAGCGAAGGGGTGGGGGTGTGGCCGTGGCCATTGTTATCTGAGCATCTCTAGCACCTCGTAGGATCCCTGCTCCGGAGCTTGTCGGGTGTGAGTCCCTGCTGGTGAAGTTGGACCTCAAGGGTCAAGTGGGTTTGCTGCTAACGTACCTGCCTCCTAACTGCGTTGCAGCAGCCCTCCCCTCGCTCCTCGAGTCAATAGCCGAGCTGGCAGTTGAGTTCCCCAGACTTATGGTTCTGAGGGATTTCAATTTGCCTTCGCTCGGTGAACACTCTGATGGAGCGCAGGAGTTCATGGCTTCCATGACAACCATGGGCTTGACCCAAGTAATCCGAGGACCAACCCACTCAGCGGGTCACATGCTTGACCTCGTATTCCTCTCGGAGCAGTGGAATTGTGATCTTGGTCTGAGGGGTAGGGAGATCTTGCCCCTGTCATGGTCAGACCACTACCTACTGAGGCTCGACTTTTGGAGACCAAACCCCCACTGTAGGGAGGTGGTTCCGCCCCAGGTGACATGGACCCTTTGGGGTTCCAGATGGAGCTTGGGGTTATTCCTGATACTCTCGCCCGCAGTCCGGCGGAGACCCTGGTTGCTGCCTGGAATTTGGCAGCGACGAAGTCTCTTAACTAGATTGCGCCTCTATGGCCGCTCCGAGGCAGTGGATCCCGGAGAGCTCCTTGGTTTACTGAGGAACTCTGGGAGAAGAAGCGCCAAAGGAGACGCCTAGAGCACTTATGGAGGTCCAGTAAATCCGATTCGAACCAAGCACTTTTAACAACCTGCACCAGAGAGTACATTTGAGCAATTAGGACGTCTAAGAGAACACATATTGCCTCTCTGGTTGCGTCTGCCGAGTCGCGCCCAGCCGCCCTGTTTAGGATAACCCGTTCCCTCCTAAATGATCTGGTAAGCCATCGCTGGATTGATTTTCAAGCTGTTACCCCTGAGGATGTGGACAAGGCGATGAGAGCTGTAGGTGCCTCCACATGTGTGCTGGACCCGTGCCCATCCCGGCTGGTTGTAAACAGCAGAGAGGTGACATGAGGCTGGATCCAGGCGGTTGTTACCGCTTCTCTACGGGAGGGGGTCTTTCCCCCCGCCTTAAAGGCGGCGGTGGTGAGACCCCTCCTGAAGAAACCATCCTTGGATCCAGCCATTTTAAATAACTATCATCCGGTCTCCAACCTCCCCTTTGTGGGGAAGGTTGTTGAGAAGGTGGTGGCCTTTCAGCTCCAACGGTCCTTGGAGGAAGCCAGCTATCTCGACCCATTCCAGTCAGGCTTCAGACCTGGCTGCAGCACAGAAACCGCTTTGGTCACGTTGACCGATGATCTCTGGAGAGCCAGGGATGGAGGCCACGCCTCCATCCTGGTGCTCCTTGACCTCTCGGCGGCTTTTGATACCATCGACCATGGTATCCTTCTGCGACGACTGCGGGAGGTGGGGGTTGGAGGCGCTGTTTTACAGTGGTTCTCCTCTTACCTCTTGGACAGGTCGCAGTCGGTGTTAGTCAGGGGCAGAGATCAACCCCTAGGCCCCTAACGTATGGGGTGCCGCAGGGTTCGGTCCTGTCCCTCCTTCTTTTCAACATCTACATGAAACCGCTGGGTGAGATCATCCGACGGCACGGGATAAATTACCACCAGTATGCGGACGATACACAGTTGTATCTGTCCGCCCCGTGCCAACTCAACGAAGCAATGGATGTGATGAGCCAGGGTCTTGAGGCTGTTAAAGACTGGATGGGGGTTAACAAGCTTGTGCTCAATCCAGAAAAGACCGAGTGGCTGCTGTGTTTCCCTCCCGCGAATTGGCCAAGTGTTCCATCTCTCAGGCTGGGGGGTCAAATTGTATGCCCCTCAGACAGGGTTCGCAACTTGGGAGTCCTCCTGGACCCACAGCTGACTTTCGAACATCATTTGTCAGCTGTGACCAGGGGGGGCATTTGCCCAGGTTCGCCTGGTGCACCAGTTGCATCCCTACCTGAACCGGGAGGCCCTCACAACAGTCACTTGTGCCCTTGTGACCTCTAGGCTGGAATACTGCAATGTGCTCTACATGGGGCTGCCCTTGAAGAGCATTCAGCGACTTCAGCTGGTCCAGAATGCGGCCGCGCGAGCGATCGTGGGTGCACCTCGTTTCACGCATGTAACACCCATCCTCCGCGAGCTGCACTGGCTGCCTATTGATCTCCGGGTGCGATTCAAGGTGCTACTTATCACCTACAAAGCCCTTCATGGTACTGGACCTGGGTACTTGAGAGACCGCCTACTGCCAATTACCTCCACTAGACCGATACGATCGCATAGATTAGGCCTCCTCCGAATTCCATCATCCAGCCAGTGTAGACTGGCAACTACCCGGAGGAGAGCCTTCTCGGTGGCTGCTCCGACCCTCTGGAACGAACTCCCCGTGGAGATTCGGACCCTCACCATCCTCCAGTCCTTCCACGCCGCCCTAAAGATCTGGCTGTCCCGGCTGGCCTGGGGTTAAGATTCTAACCCCACTCAGTTTGTGTGACTGTTGTGTTTTTAATAATGATGTATTGTCTTTATTTTAGAAATTGTTTGTCCTTCCCCCCCACTTTTTTTGAACTGTGAGCCGCCCTGAGTCCCCCCAGGGAAAAGGGCGGCATACAAATAAAGGGAAAATTAAAAAAATGAAAAAAAAAGTTGAAGTAAAGCTCAAAAATAACTTGTTGGAGCTGTGATCCAAGGGCTGTAACTCTTCAGATGTCACCTGTAGAGTCAAGAAGTTACTATGTGTTCACTCTCACTATTACGCTATCCTTCATTTTGTGATATTGCTAAATTAAGATCATACCACTTGCCTTTTTCATGAGGTATGCATGCTCACAGCAGCAGGTTCTTTGACCTATCTTCTCATAGGGCATAGTTAGTTAAGTGGTAAGCTTTACCTTCTTTATAATGCATTTTTTGAATCAATCTCCTTTCTGCTAGAATTGTAAAATCTGCTTCACTAAACATGACTATGATGAGCTTGCTACTGTCAAGGACAGGTACATACAGAGAGATAATACTTCAACCGCCAAGAGAAACTATGAACAAAATATTATTAAATCATAAATTTGCAATACATCATTTAGGTCATCAGATGCAACCTATTGTACAAGATAAGTAAAAGCAATTACTACAGCAAATTAAAATGCTACTTATGGATATATACAGGTAGTCCTTGATTTACAACCACAATTGAGTCCAAAATTTCTATTGCTAAGTGAGACATTTGTTAAATGGGTGTTAAATGTTAAATGTATGAGCCTTTTTGTCACAATACAATGCAATACAATAGCAGAGATGGAAAGGACCTTGGAGGTCTTCTAGTCCAACTCCATGCCCATGCAGGAAACCCTATACCGTTTCAGACAAATGGCTATCCAACAACTTCTTAAAGACTTCCAGTGTTGGGAAGTCACAACTTCTGAAGTCAAGCTTTTCCACTGATTAATTGTTCTAACTGTCAGGAAATTTATCCTCAGCTCTAAGTTGCTTCTCTCCTTGATTAGTTTCCACCCATTGCTTCTTGTCCTACCCTCCAGTGCTTTGAAGAATAGTTTAACTCCCTCTTCTTTGTGGCAACCCTGAGATATTGAAACACTGCTATCATGTCTCCCCTAGTCCTCCTTTTCATTAAACTAGACATACCTAGTTCCTGCAACCCTTCCTCATATGTTTTAGTCTTCAGGCCCCTAATCATCTTTGTTGCTCTTCTCTGCACTCTTTCTAGAGTCTCCACATCTTTTCTACATCGTGGAGACCAAAACTGAATGCAGTATTCCAAATGTGGCCTTACCAAGGCACAGTGACGTGCGGTGAGTTTCATGGCCAGTGAGGCAAGTGTGAAAGCCCCGCCGAAGCCCCGGCGCCGCGTCTGCCATAGAGCGGGACCCTCACCGGCCATGAATCTCATCGCACGTCACTCGGCAGTTCAAACTCTGCTCTGCAGCCCAAACTTTCTCCTCCCAGCAACTTGGCCTGTTGGACACAGTGGTGGCGGGGGAGGAATGGGCTGGGTGGGCTGGCTGGCTGGGGAGGGGGGAGCCCTTTAAAGCCCTGCTGCCGTGCCTTCCCAGCAAGACTTCCTTTCGGCTCGCGGTTTCCCTTGCCTGCCTTAACCAAAGCTTGGTGCCCTGCCTCTGCTTTCGTGCTCTCCCTCTCAACCGTCAAGCCGCGTTTCTTCCTGAAAAGCCTTTCGGGCAACCCGAGAGCTCCACCTGATGCCCGAAGGGCTTTGCAGGAAGAAACACAGCTTGAGGCGCAATGATGGTCCTGGCTGTGGGGCGCACGCCCGTTAAACGCCTCTCTTGGTTGCCTCCTCCTTCTCCTTCCACAGCCTGCGCGATGTTGCTGCCGTAGGCTGAGAGCTGCCGCCGAAGCTGCTGCACAGCTGAGAGAGGGAGAGAGTGAAAGCAGAGGCAGGGCACCAAGCATTGGTTAAGGCAGGCAAGGGAAACCGTGAGCCGAAAGGAAGTCTTGCTGGGAAGGCGCAGCAGTAGGGCTTTAAAGGGCTCCCCCTCCCCAGCCAGCCAGCCCACCCAGCCCAGTCCCCCTCGCCACCACTGTGTCCAACAGGCCAGGCGTCTCACGTTTATGGAGGACATAAACACGAGACACCTGGCCTGTTGGGACACAGCAGCGAAAACATCCCTGCCGCCTCCGCGCTCCGCCTTCTCGCCCCCCGCCTCCTCCGACTCCACTGCTGTGAAGAAAGAAAAAAAAACACACACACACACCCCTCACAATAAAAAATTACAAATTAAATTACAATAAATTTGAATTCCCCCCCCCTCCCTCTGTCAGATCCACCTTTTCCAACTGTGGAAACTCTCTCAACTCTCCTCTTGTCTGCCCAACGTAAGCGTGCTCAACGTAAGCATGCTTATAAGGCATGATTTGCTGGTCCCGGATCAGGAGGCGGGAGAATCAATGCCTCTTTTGCATATGAAAGTTTTCGGTTTTTAACTCCTCCTTAACTTTTAAAAGGTGAACAATTCCTTAGGCAAAAGAGGCCCCGAGTTCTCTGGCCTCCTCCCATAGTTAACACTGAGAGCAGACACCAAGCGACTGTGATTTTGAATCTGGTAGCAACTACCCTGGCTTTAATTATTTAAAAAAAAATATTTAAAATTCTTTCTTTTCCCTTAGGAGACTGGTGAGGCCCCGCCTCCCCTGCCTCTAGTGACTGCAGGTCCCTACCAAGGCATTATAAAGTGGTATTAACACTCCATGTGATCTTGATTCTATCCCTCTGTTTATGTAGCCTACAACTGTGTTGGGTTTTTTGGCAGCTGTTGCATACTGCTGGTTCATATTTAAATGGTTGTCCATTAGGATTCCAAGATCCCTCTCACAGTTACTACTATTGAGTAAGGTACAACCTATATTGTACTTGGGCATTTCATTTTTGTTGATTTTGTTTTTCTTGTCACAGTTAAGTGAATCACCAGTTATTAAATTAGTAACAAAGTTAAGTGAATCTGGATTTGCCATTGAATTTGCTTCACAGAAGGACACAAAAGGTGATCATATGACCCTGGAATATTGCAATTGCCAAAAATATGAACCAGTGCCAAGCATCTGAAATTTTCATCAAATGATGATGGTAACGCTGCAATGCTCTTAAGTGTGAAAAACAGTCATGTCACTTTTTTTAGTCCTGTTGTATTTTTGAATGGTCACCAGACACCAAACTAGCAGAAATTAGCTAACACTCCAGAAGATAGGCTAAAGATTCAGATGGATCATTATCAGGGATGGCTTCCGGCAGGCACTACTGCTGGTTTGCTCATGTGCGCGCGCCTGCACAGTACAATTAAAAGTGTTCTGCATATGCGCAGAACTGAAAAACAAGATGGTGGCGCCTATGGCGCCGCTCGGGGAACCAGTTTAGGGGCATGGCAGGCCTGGGTTGCTGCAGGTTTCTGAGACCCAGGTGCCAAACCACTACCGATTCAGCCAAACCAGTCCTAGCGGGTAGGAACCCACCACTGATCACTATAAACTTAACTACTGGACCCTATGTAACAAAATAAAATTCAGTATAGAAAAAAGTAACATTTTACACTTAGGAAAGATTGACCAAATATACAGGTACAGACTAGGTGAAACTTCGCTCCACAGCAGTAACTGTGAGAGGGATCTTGCAGTCCTAGTGGGCGGTCACTTAAATATGAGCCAGCAATGTGCTCCAGCTGCCAAAAAAGCTAATACAATCCCAGGCTGCATTAACAGAGGGGTAGAATCAAGATCATGAAAAGTTATACTACTGCTTTATAATACCTTTGTAATACCACACTTGGAATACTGCATCTAATTTTGGTCACCACAATATAAAAAGATGTTGATAGTCTGGAAAGAGTGCAGAGAAGGGTGACAAAAATAATTTGGGGTGCTGAAGACTAAAACATATGAAGAACGATAGCAGGAATTGGTTATGTCTAGTCTAGGCAAAAGAAGAACTGGGGTGAATGATAGCAGTGTTCCAATATTTGAGATCCTGCCACAAAGAAGAGGATTGGCCTATTTTCCAAAGCAGTAGAAAGAAAGACAAGAAGCAATGGATGGAATAAAAAGAAAAGCACTAGATTTTCTCCTTAGAACTAAGGAGAAAATTCCTGTAAGAACACTCAATCAGTGGAACTTTGTTTTCAGAGTTGCAGGTGCTCAAATACTGGAAGCTTTTAAAAAGGGACTGGACAACCATTTGTCTAAAATTGAGTCTTCTGCTTAAGCAGGGGATTGTACTAGATGATCTCCAAAGTGACTTCCAACACTGTTATTCGTTATTCAATTCTTTTTCTGAAATAAGTGATTTTAATTGGCATGCAGGTACTAACTTTAAAAAAAAAACATTGTTATTTGCACAGATATTTTAGGAAAGGATTTTAGTCCTTCATCTTAGCTCTGCAGCTGAGCTGGAATTTCAAACAAATCTTAGGACTGCATTACAAACAGACTCAAAGATTTCTTATCGAGTTCCTGTGGTTTTCTTAGCACGGCTTTCCAGAATTGTTTTGCCATGGCCTCTTCAAGGTCTACATGACAAGACCAAGAACATGCAGCTGGCTTTGTGACTAAGGCAGAAGTCATGATCTCTGAGTTTCTTGCCTGACCCCTTTTCTATTACTCCATACTGGCTCTTTATTTTGGAATAACATATTTTTGACCTTTCTTATTCGGTGGACTAAAACTTGATGTTGCTAATAATTTTATGAACAGATTTCTTCTAGGTATAGATAATGCATGAACAAA
Source organism: Thamnophis sirtalis (assembly GCF_051295495.1). Classification (NCBI taxonomy): domain Eukaryota; kingdom Metazoa; phylum Chordata; class Lepidosauria; order Squamata; family Natricidae; genus Thamnophis; species Thamnophis sirtalis. Next base: position 32,865,640 of record NW_028261384.1, on the reverse strand, counting down.
TGAAATTTAGTCCCTTATCTAAATAGCTATAAGAAAATAGAATCAGATTAGAATAACAGTTGAAAGGGACCTTGGAGGTCCTCTAGTCCAAATCCCCTGCTTAGGCAGGAAACCCTATACCATTTCAGACAGATGATTATCCAATATCTTCTTAAAAACTTCCAGTGTTGGACCATTTACAACTTCTGGAAGCAAGTTGTTCCACTGTTGTCAGGAAATTTCTCCTTAGTTCTAAGTTGCTTCTCTCTCTGATTTGTTTCCACCCATTGCTTCTTGTCCTACCCTCAGGTGCTTTCGAGAATAGCTTGACTCCCTCTTCTTTGTGACAGCGCAGCCCATGAGATATTAGAACACTGCTATCATGTCACCCTACTCCAGTGGTGAAATCTAAAAAAAATTCCTACCGGTTCTGTGGGTGTGGCTTGATGGAGGGTCATGTAACTGGGTGGGCATGGATATATAGTCATGTGACTGGGGGGTGTCAAAAGACAGAAACTCACTTTAACAAGGTCCTGCTGGAGCAGGGGGTTGGACTAGATGACCTTCGGGTCCCTTCCAGCCCTATATTGCTGTTCACTTTCATGGTATCCTCTGAAGCTGCATCTAGTGCCATGTTTGTCGTCCTTCCTCCCTCTCCTTTTTCCTCCCTCCCTCCTTCCCACTCTCTTTTGCAGTATCCCCCCTCTGTTTTTTAAATCATTTCCCCCCCTGCCTATTCACCTGAACTAGCAGGAAAAAAAAATGCTTTAAAAAGCAGTGGGCGGGGGGAGCTTCCAACGATTGCGTGGCTCACAGCTGAGCCGCACAATCCTCGGAAGCTTTTTCTTTTTACTACCAGTTTGCAGAACGAAGGGTAATTGTCCCTACTGGTTTGGCCGAACTGGGCCAAACTGGGAGGATTTCATCCCTGCCCTAGTCCATCTTTTCATCAAACTAATACCCAGTTCCAGCAACTGTTTTTTTATATGTTTTACCTCCAGTTCCCTGATCATCTTTATAATAAATGCAAAATATATTGAATGATCTGACATATATTACTTATGTTGAAATGACACAGTAATAGTAAAGAGATGGTGGGTGAAGGAAAGAATGAGATGAACTTAACCCGCATTTCCTAACGTGCAGTTTCTTTTTATCAGACACTGTTTCCAAGACTAAGCACATTTGAAAGCTCATGGATAAGAAAAATTCTTGCAATTTTTTTGTAAAGGTCACTTCAAACCAGTTTGAAAACCAAGTTTCAAAACAGGACAAGTGTCCTCACTCTGTCCTCATTTAGCTGAAGTGGAAGAAGCTGACAATAAACACCAAAGCAACAGCTCTCCCTTGTGACTAACAAAGGAAACATTTCTTTTATTCTTAAATGTTTCAAGTCAGGTGTGATAATTATTAATGGTTATTAAGAATGTATAAAAGGATTACTCATTTCTGTAGGAATTATTAATCACAATGCTGTGTCAAGAGGATTTATTATTATTAATAATACATAATTATTAGTATCATTAAAGAATTAATCAACAATTTGATTCACAGTCTGGGAGTGGTAAAAATGTCAAGTTTTAACCAGGGACTTTAAGGTAACATCTGAGAATATAGGCAATTCCAAGGAAGATGCTTTTTTTGCAAAGTCAGGATATTAAGGTCTAATAAGTTCAAAATTTCCATATATCTAAGTAACCCTTTGGGTATTGCTCCAAGGGCTCCTATTACTATTGATGCAAGCATTGATTTCTTTCTCCACAATCACTCAACTTCAATCTGTAAATCACAATAGTTCAATATTTTTTCTAGTTGTTTCTCTTCAATTCGTGCATTACCTGGTATTGCAATATCAATGAACCAGCCTTTTTTTTCTTTTCCATTAATAGTGATGTCAGATGTGTTATGGGCCAAACATCTGTCTGTTTGAAAGTTCCATAGGATCTTGAGTTGTTCTTTTTCAAGAACTTTGTCAACTTGGTGTTCCCAGTGATTTTTACTACATTCGAACTCAAATTTCTGGCAAAGCTTGAATGATTTTGGCAACTGTAGATTATTTGGTTGTAGATAATCAGTCTGTGAAATTTTGCTGCACCACTGGATGATTTTTTATTTACTTAGTTTGTCACTCATCTACAAGATAACAGGAATAAGAATAAACATGAATAAGAACACGAATAAATGGGGACAGTAAGCCAGGGACGTTAGGCATTTTAGTGTGCTTATGCATGCCCCTACTGACCTCTTAGGAATGTGGTGAGATCAACAGTAGATAGTTTAAGGCTAAGTTATGATAATGATTTGGTGCCTTCAAGTCGGTGTTGACTCTTGGTGACAGCCTGAACTATTACCTGTAGATTTATTGGCAAGATTTTCAGAAATGATTTGCCTTTGCCTATTTCCTACAGCTGTGTGAGTGTGACTGACAGAGTGTGACACTTGGTTAGTTTCATGCATAAAGAACTATTAGATTTGAAGTTTTTTTGAAGTTTTATTTCATTTGTTTGCCGCCCTTTTCCCTGTAAGGGACTCAGGGCGGCTCACAACTCAAACAAGGGAAGGGGGATACAGACCATTGACAACAATACAAAACAATACATAATTAAAAACGCAACAATCATACCATTCGAGATAGGGGCAACGATTCTTTAGCCCCAGGCCTGTTGGAACAGCCAGGTTTTAAGGGCTATGCGGAAGGCCTGGAGGGTGGTGAGGGTGCGAATCTCCATGGGGAGTTCGTTCCAGAGGGTCGGAGCAGCAACAGAGAAGGCTCTCCTCCGGGTAGTCGCCAGTCGACACTGGCCGGTGGATGGAATTCGGAGGAGGCCTAGTCTGTGCGATCTAATCGGTCTGGTGGAGGTAATTGGCAGCAGGCGGTCTCTCAAGTACCCAGGTCCAATACCATGAAGGGCTTTATAAATAATGACTAGCGCCTTGAAGCGTATCCGGAGACCAATAGGCAGCCAGTGCAGCTTGCGGAGGATAGGTGTTACGTGGGTGAACCGAGATGCACCCACAATCGCTCGCGCGGCTGCATTCTGGACAAGCTGAAGTCGCCAAATACTCTTCAAGGGCTGCCCCATGCAGATTGTCCAGTTTCTAGCCTGGTGCCTTAACCATGATCATATACCAAGCCGACTCCCTGGCAAATGGAATATTGAGATTTATATTGTAATAATTTGTGGGCTGGGGAAGCTACCTTATATTCCACAGTATTTAGTACTTTTTCCCCTCCTATTGTATTCACAATCTACATGAATCTGAAGGAGATCATTGGATGCCAAGGGTGAGGTATCTCCAGTATAAACCTTTCTGCCCCAGAGACTTAAGCAATGTTGTTTATCCTGGTTCCTTGGAATGTAGGGAAAAAAACCCCACAGGATTCAGCTGAATCCTGGCCAGACTGAGTGACTCTGAATATCGGGGCCTTCTGTCTCATGGTATGAGATCTTTAATGTTGGACACAATTGCATTGCCCCAAACAGACCCAGTGCGCAACTCAATGGTCCTCCTAGACTTATGACTTCTGTTGAAAAACAAAGTAATCATGACTAGGTGGATTTTTGCACCTTTGCATTGCCAGTATTTTTGCAACTACTCCTGGCTCTGGCCAGCTATCCGTGCTCTGCTTATCTCCCAAGTGGACTACTGTAATGTAACCTCTATGGAGCTGCCCTTGAAGAAAATTTTGAAGCTTCAGTTGGTGCAAAATGCACAGGGGTGGGTTTCTCGCCCCATTCCAACCGGTTCGGTTGGAACGAGGCCGGCGGCGTCCACGCGCATGCGTACTAGCGTCTGTGCGATGCTCCAGCTGCTCCTGGAGGATCGCACAGGCGCTGTATGCGTCCTGCGCATGTGTGGAAGCGCAGAATTCGGCAAAACCGGGTAAGGAGCGGGTGTGGGCGCGCTCGGGCGCGCGGGCGCGCGGGGAGGCCTTCGCCATTCCCGGAAGTTACTTACTTCTGGGTTCGGCGACCAACTGGATCGCGGGGACCGCCGCGAACCGGTTGAAACCCACCCCTGAAAATGCAGCAATGGGAGAATTATGTATTTCCCTAGAATGACACACATTATACCTCTGCTCTGCAAGCTGCATAGGTTGCCACTTTGCTTCTGGGTTCAACATGCTGTTTTTGATCTTTAAAGCCTTTGCCAGGGGGCTGCAAAAATGCCAACAACTTTCAGTGCCGGAGAACAAAGACATCCATTATCACAGAGCATGAAAGCAAAATGAAAGTAGGAAAAAAAATCAAAGAACTAATTAATAGGATAACCCACTGATGTAGTGGACAATCCCGTGTAAGCCTCAAGGCCATTTATTATTTACTGTAAATTTAATTTTTATATAGCGTAGAAAGTTAGCACCCACCACTCTCCTAGGAATGAAATATCATGGGAAATATTGAAAAGGCAGAATATTATATTTTCCTGGATAAGAAATGAAGAAACATGTTTTTAGGCAGGAAACACTTTTAATAGCCCCACCTTTGTCAATGGGCCATTAAAAGGCCTGAGCCAATCTATTCTACATAACAAAAAATCTCTCCCCTTCAGCCCCAGGGTGATAGGATTAAGGCATGATAAGTATTAGTTCTTTACCCATCTCACTACAGGGCAACTGGGAAGAAGCAATGCTCAACCAAATTTGGACTCAAAACACAGCCTGCAGAGTTGTCCCTGCATGGCCCCATGGGAGTCTGACAACCAGTCAGAATACAAGCTCAGGTTCAAAGGCCAGAGAGGGCGTAAAACCAGGGACTTTCAGCATCTCGGGTCTTTATCTTCTTCACCCAACATCTGGAAGCATGTGATCTCTTTTTTCTGTTCAGGAACTCAAGTCACGTGATCCTGTCCACCATTAAACCATCTTTCCAAACAGCCTCCATGTTTCCAGTGTCTTTTTCCCCACTTGGAACTGAACCTAGGAGGACATTTCTTCAGACAGTAGGAAGGGGAAAATATGACAGGTGACAGTTCTATATTTTTGAATGTTGCTCCAATTAACTTAGTAAAACGTACAAATATGCTTATATGATGATATTTTTGGGACACCCATATTAAGGTTGCATTTAGTGTACAAATGTATTTGATATGGATACGTGTGGTGTGTGTGTGTGTGTGTGTGTGTGTGTGTGTGTGTGAACAAACACATGTAGAAAGTGGCTACATGCCAGGAAGTTACAACTGCTTATATTCAGTTGCCAACCAAGAATAAGGTTGAAAAATGTTCAAAGGGGTTCTAAGAGAGTATGCCACCTATTAGTTTCCTCTTTTTTTAAAATTTATGAAATTAAAATCTTGGTCTAATACACAAGAGGGGAAGTAGGGTAGAGGGGAATGATGGAGGGAAGATGGAAAGTTGGAGGGGGGTGTATGAAAGAAAGGGTGTATGGAGGGTCGAAGAGGTACATTGGGTTTTTATTTTTGGGGGTACCGCTGATAAGAGGAATGGCTGTGTTTATTGTTTAATGTTATATGGCCCTGGTTATGCACAGTATATATGTGACTGTACGAAAATGAAAATGGAAAATAAAAACACATTTACATCAAAAAGAAAAAAAAGATCTTTCAGAGAACAAAAGTCCAGCCTACTTTCTATATGAGACTAGGTCTAGTCTTAATTAAAAAAACAATTACCCGTGAAAATAAAACAAGGCACACTGTCCCAAACAGCGTGACCCTTTGTTTGGATAAATGGATAAAAAGAACAAGTGATTCTTTTGGCTCGAGGCCCGGGCCAAATGGCCTCTTGCCCGCACCGCCTAACCCGCATTCAGATGATATACTGGAGTTACTTTGCACACACATCTCCAGTACAGTACCAATACTTCTTTTTAGTGACATCATCCCTAACGGCACCAGGTCATGGGGAGGGCGGAGGGGGATGGCACACCACTGCCGAGTTGCGCCCAGTAGTTGCAATTTCACACAGAATTGCGCTTCAAAACGACGCGGCTTTTCTGTCATCCGCTGGAAAATAGCTTCCGGAAAACAGAAAACGGGAACCCGTCCCAGCAGGAGCCGGCGGCGTAGGAAAGCGTCCAACCAATGCGATGCTGGAAACAGAACGAGGAAGTCCCAGGCACGGACGGTGGGAGGACCGCCGGCTGATGAAATCCGGCTCAGTCTTACAGAAGAACAAGCCGAGCGAGCTGTGATTGGTTTCCACGTTGTGCTTTCGTTTCTCTTGAGCTCGGCCAAACGGCACGCGGTTCACCTGTCGAGCCTGCTAGTGAATGGTCTCTTCTCGCTTGTGAAAGCGTCTTTTCCCGGTGCAAAATCTGAGCTGAAGTTGAAAGGGTAAGCCAGCGAAGGGATCCCTTTTCAAGGCTGGGCTGTAAGGACCGGCACTTACTAGTTTCCCATCCATTCTATTTATGCCCAGAACTTCCCCCCCGTGCCATTCAGACCTGCAAAACACGTGTGATTCAGGTGCCTACTGCAAAGGGTTACCTTCCTGCTGGCGTCGGGGGCACTAGTTCTTATTCACGGACGAATCGAAATGACCGTAATTGTTTAAAAGTACGGAATGCAAACAAAAGAACGACTCATTAAAAACTGCAGCTGTATGATTTCTGGTTGTCAGACTTCTTGTAAACAAGCAACATCTTATTCAATATGTTTTTAAAAACGCTACTTTCTAATTATGCCTAATGCTGGTTCTCACTTGTGCAAGAGGAGAAGCAGGAGAATATAAACTGTTATATTAGGGGTGGGGTTAGTACAACAGGCTAGCTTAGCTGCTGACTAATTTGTTGCACAAGGTGTTGTCTGAATTGGCCCAGTGTGTGGGCAAATCCATGCAATTAGCTAGCCAGGACTGTGGCTGTGTTTGGCTGTGCTTTCCAACAACTCCACAGCTGTGTTGTCTCTTAACATTAAAATCTCTTCCAAATACTGTCTTTAATACTTTTGCTATTTTACTCTAGCCAGTTTTTTCTTCAAAGCAGAATGCAAGTAAACCGTCCAAAATGTCTGTTCCTAAGTGGAACATTTGTTAAGTGAACTTTGTCCCATTTTATGACTTTTATGACACAGCTGTTAAATCATCATTGTAATTGTTACATTATTAGCACAGTTAAGTGATTTTGGTTTAACCATTGACTTTGCTTGTCAGAAGATTGCAACCACATGACCCACTGCAACCGTCATAAATATGAATCAGTTGCCAAGTGTCTTAATTGTGATCACCTGACCAAGGGGAATCTGCAACAGTCATGTGAAAAATGCTCATAAGTCCTTTTTTTAGTGATGTAGCTTTGAAAAGTCACTAAATGAATGTTGTAAGTTGAGGACTCTCTTTGCTTTATGAAAAAGAGAAGTCTGCTCTGCCATCTGCTCTCACAGGTTCAGGCATGCAGTTTTCTTGCCAACTGTATGGAAGTTGCTTGGCAGTGCTTTGTTTTAAGATGTCTTCCAATTTCTTCATTTAACATACAGCTCTGGCACTTTCTGACGGCGTTCCATCTGAATTAATTTGGTCTTGACCATACTTGGCTTCCAGGCCTAGTGACAGGTCAGTTGGATGTTGCTGTATGCTATTGCCTATTGTTGCTGTATACTGTATGCCTATTTATCAATTCATTCACTAATTTATTTAATTTAATTTAGCCAGAAGAACTATTTGATTAAAGCCAATAATAAGATCAGAACACTGTTTTCCAGCGGTTTCCGTGAGTCTTCCATGAGAGCAGTTTTTAGAAGTATATAGAAAATATGCATCAATTGTTTACAATAAAACATGCAAGGTAGATTGATTAATGATTGATGTGAAGGTTTTCACAAGACATTCATAAATTAATGTGAAAGGAGACAATACACATGATGAGCTGATAAAATTTAGAGCAGGGTTATAAGTGGCTAAGTTTTTGAATGGGGAAACTAAATCTATGACCAAAGAAGTGATTGAAAAGCCTTGGGCCAATTACTTTCTTCTAACACAATATCTCACAGTCATAGATGTGTTGCGAGGAGAAATTGAAGAATTATCTTTGCATGCTTCCTTGAATATCGTATGTATAGAATTTATTTATCTATTATTACTGACTTTTAGTTGTGGTCTACTCTAAGTAGGAAGCTGTTAAGTAGGTAGCTGTTACATCATTGTCATAAGATTGTATTTTTTATTAATTTTTTATTAATTAGGAAGAAGGTAAGGAGTTCTCTAATTTTTTTCTTGTTCTCTAAAGTAAACAACTATCATGACATAATAGATTAAAAATGAAATGTTGAAGAGTTAATTGGTGAGGATAATTTGCTAAATAGCTTGACTCAATGTCAAGCAAGATCGCACTTGTTTGAAAGCATTGCTAAATGGTCATGTAGAAAAGTTTCAACTGCAATAGGAAAGTTGCTTTATTGTAATTAAGATGAAATAAGGGGGGAAAAGATAAAAATATGTTTATGCTATATTCTACAGAACCTTTTGGAATTAGGTATGTACAAAAATGAAACAAGACAGATTTCTTCTGAAGACCAAACTAACAGAAAAAAAAGTTCAAAGTTGGTATTACTAATTAATACGAAATTAATGCAAACTAATTTCAATACCACAAAATAGTTCAGGAATCGCCAATCTTGGCAACTTTAGACTTGTGGACATCCGTAATTCCGCCGTCAGCCATGCTGTCTGGGGAATTCTGGGAGTTGAAGTCCACAAGTCTTAAAGATCTCAAGTTTGTAGACCCCTGAAATATAGTTTAATTATTTTAAATTAAATACTGAAATTTTGTGTGTGATGTGTTTTTTTAATGACAAATTACATGCCACATTTATTTTCATGGAATGGTGTAAAGAACATTAAAAAAAAAACCTACTTTGTTCTTTTTCTCCCCAGTAGCCTTTATTCATCATCATCACCATGTGTGGCATATGGGCCCTTTTCGGAAGTGATGGATGCCTCTCTGCCCAGTGTCTCTCTGCTATGAAAATAGCCCACCGAGGTCCAGATGCTTTCCGGTTTGAAAATGTCAATGGCTTTACCAACTGTTGCTTTGGCTTCCATCGTCTAGCAATTGTTGATCAGCTATATGGAATGCAGCCTATAAGGGTGAAAAAATTTCCCTACTTGTGGTTGTGTTACAATGGAGAGATCTACAACTTCAAACGGGTACAGATATGATAAAAACTACATTCTAATGGTTTTGGTAGCATTCCCTAATATCTGGTGTCTGAACAGACCGTTAAGCATGTTTCATCAGTCTGTATATTGGCTCAAGATGTTCTTTTAAGCTGGGTTGGGAAAACTGAAAAGTAGCCTATAAATTCCTTAAATTTAAAATGAGCAGTATATTGTTCATATGTTAACATCAGACCTTTGGCATCTTGAGAAATTGCAAAAATATCGGACCAATAGATTGGGTAATTGGGTATGGCAAAAAAAATGTAAACGAAGCAAATGTTTGATAAAAGACTAAAACTTGCCATAGAAAATGTGTGCAGTTTAATATAAAGCATTCAATAGGAACTCATACTCTTATTAGTGTCCCCTAAAATATATTGAATGATGAGCAGGTTTGAACATAGCAAACATGTTTTTCTATTTTGTCATGTTATAAATAAATTTGTCATCTTTCATTATTCTCCCTCTTTAAGATTACACTTAAATAACTGAATATTTATTATATTTCTCTCCTAAACGTAAGTTCCTAGGATGGCATTCAATTAAAAGAACAATGTCTATAATAAATATGAGCACAGAAATGGAAACCTCCACTAGACAATGGGGATGTCAAATCCTGAAACAAATAAAATCTAATATTTAGTTCTTGAAATGTCTGGAACAACTTTTTAAAGAACATCTTTCCCCCAAAGAACAATGCACACAAACAAGTAATTTTTTCTTGGTTGGACATTCCAATGTAAAATACCTTGTTCATAATCATATGTTTAATTGGCCTCTTATGCTCCCCAGCAGGGCCATCTTTCATGTGTGAGTGGGGAAAAAAGTCAAGGCTTCAGTCATATGGTTACTCCTGTGATATACTCTCCTCCCACAGCTTTTTTTGTTCAACTATATAAATCTGAATATTTAGAGCCTCCGATTGCAGGTTAAGGGAAATAGCAGATTGGCTAAAAGTTTCAGCATTTCTAATGGTCTTCAGTGCCCTATCAATAACTCTTCAAGCTAATAGATAATCTATGATAGATAATCTATGAAAAAAGGAATACATAGGAAACTGAGATCTGATTTCACTAAAGGGAAGCATGCATGCATTGTAAAAAAATGTATCTAATTAACATAGTTTGGTGGTAGGCTCTAAAAAACATGCTTTTTGTGTCTGTTCCTCTGTATTCTAATTATATATCTCCTTGAATATGTTTCTTTTCTTGTAGCTACAGAAACAGTTTGGATTTGAGTACCAGACCTTAGTAGATGGAGAGGTAATTCTTCATCTTTATGACAAAGGAGGAATAGAGGAAACTGCCTCCATGCTCGATGGTGTATTTGCATTTGTTTTGCTTGACAGCGCAAATAGAAAGGTGTTTCTGGGGAGAGATACATATGGAGTTAGACCATTGTTTAGGGTCCTAACTGATGATGGCTTCCTGGGTGTTTGCTCTGAAGCAAAAGGTAACTCAAATTCTGTATCTTTCTGAATTATCCTTTAATAACAGTCTTGAATCTGAACTCTCAAATAGAGCTAAATGGTTAACCTGCTTAATATTGAAATTATCATGCCTCATCCCACAAAATCTCTTTTTAAGAATGAACTGGAAACCTCCTAATAGTGAGATGTTACACAATTCCGCAGAAAGTTAAACCTATGAAAGGAAAACAAGACATTGGTTTTGTAGTAAAATATTATTGTATAGAATAGATTATTGTGTGATCTTCTTTATGATGAGTTTTGTTTTAGTTTCAGTTTTGGGGTATTTGAAAGAAATGTTAGAAGTCCTTGTTGAACTATAATTTCCATACAGCTTGCAAATTTTCATAAAAATTAATAGAAAGAAATGTTGTTAGTCTTGTATGAAAATAAGCATATGGAAAGGATCACAGTCTATTATATTCCTTGGCACATGCACAGTGCAGCTATTGTGACTTGAACTAGGCTTATAACACAAATAAATGTTCTCCTGTCCATTGTTCATTGTTAAAGTTGGTATTCTGAAATCTACACTTTCAAAAGTTATATAATAATATGCATTTTCTTTTGGCCAAGTGTAAAATAACGACTCCTGTATCTGTGTATCCTATATTTGTAGGTCTGATCAACTTGAAACACAATATGTCCAGTGCTCTCAAAGTGGAACCTTTTCTTCCTGGACATTATGAAGTCTTGGACTTAAAGCTAAGTGGGAAAGTTGCATCAGTGGAAGTGGTCAAATTTCACAGCCCTAAAGATGAACCTTTGCATGCTGCCTACAGCACAGTACAAAATTTGCCTTCAGGTAACAGCATTGTTCATTGTTTTCAGGCAGGTTCACGTGTCAGGCAGGTTGTACTCCTCCAGTGAATATGTGTCTTGAGGGGTCTTTGGTGCTTTCCTGGCTTGGTTGTTTTGTTGCAGACATTTCATTCCCTGACTAGGTAATCATATCTACTATATTTTTCGGAGTATAAGATGCACCTCCCCCCCCCCCAAAAAAAGAATGAAAATCTGGGTGTGTGTTATACACTGAATACAGCATTTTTGCCCTTCTGAAACTCTGCCCCCTTTGCAAAAATGGACATGCAGAGGGTTTGGGAGGCTTGCAAAGTGCTCCTGGGGGCTGAGAAGGCAAAAATGCCCAAAAAACGCAATTTTTGCTCATTTTTTGCCCCCACCAGCCTACAGGAGCACTCTACAAGCCTTCCAAATCTCTTCATGCCTCTCCTCTTTTTTTTTAAGGCATGTAGACAGTTTGGGAGGCATGCAGAGTGCAAAACCTTTAAAAAAAAACTTTACCTCTTCAAAATCATGGTCCGTCTTATACTCTGAAAAATGTGGTAGTTTGGGTAATGAAACATCTGTGAAACAACCAAGCTCAGAGAGCACCCCTCATTTCAACCCTTAGCTGCAAAAATATTCCACTTAATTGGAATATGTGTCTATTTGATGCTCTTGGAAGACATCCTGTGGATTGTGGTGAAGGAAGCCACAGTCAGAAGGGATGGATTCAGCTCCTTCAGGAGAGGGTATTTCAGTCACTTTCTAGTCCAGCCCCCCTCCACCCCTGTATTGTTGAGGACAGGGCAGATTTTTCTTGCTAGGCATCTGATTTAATATTGATTGGCGAGCTCTAGAATTTGGGCCAAGAACCAACTTTCTTGGTTATTGCTAACTTTATTCCAAGGAGATAATATTTTAATGCTTTGTAAGCAGTTATTAGAAAAATAATTAGTACTTTGTCTTCCTTTTTCATCTAATTTAATGGAATTTCTATTTTCCTGCTAGGTGTTGATGTTGAAACTGTGAAAAGCAACATTCGACTTTTGTTTGAAAATGCTGTTAGAAAACGTTTGATGTCTCATAGAAGAATTGGTTGTCTCTTATCAGGTAAAATAACAACCACAACGATAACAGATCCTTTAATATAACATATAGAGAGGAAGCTTTGTGTAGTGGTTAAAGGTAACATTAGAAACTGGGAGTCTTATGAATTATAGTCCCTCCTCAGACATGAAGCCAGTGAATGACTTGATATGTATTCTCAGCCATAGAAGAAAGCAGTGGCACATCACTTCTAAAACTGTTGCCAAAGAAAATACATGGGCTTGTCAATAGTAAGTCAATTCTGACTTGATGGCACAAATTTCCTTAATGTATCTTACGCAAGTCCTCAACTTATGACAACAATTGAGCCCAAAATTTATGTTGTAAGTGAGAGTTTTGCCCTATTTTACGACTTTCTTTTCCACATTTGTTAAGTGAATCGCTGCAGTTGTTAAATTAGTAAAATAGTTGTTAAGTGAATCTGGTTTCCCCACTGATTTTGCTTGTCAGAAGGTTGCAAAAGGGGATCAAATTGTCACAAGACATTGCAGCCGATATAACTGTGAGTCAGTTGTCAAACATTTGAATGTCAATCACATGACCATGGTGATGCTGTAATGGTCATAAGTGTGAAAAATGGTCATTAATTGCTTTTTCAGTTCTGTTGAAACTTTGAATGATCACTAAGTGAACTATTGTAAGTTGAGGACTACATGTATTTTCATTCTATTAGCAACAACTCTATATTTTGGAAAAGTTTAATAGATACTGCTTTTAAATATTTTACAGAGCCAACTGCATAATAATAGATACACATTTCCCATAGCAATAAAGGTAGCCTATTTTCTGTCAATATCGATTGATGAATCTCTGATCAGTACTTTTTTAGATAAAGGATACATGATGATTCCTTATAAGTTTATTTGGTCTATTTGAAGCTGTGAAGGCTTAATTCAGTGCAAAAGAACTTTTGATATACTGTAACTAATAAAATTAGACAGAAAGCTCTATCTAATTCTATAGCTGTTGTCTTCCAATTCTTAAAATCTTAAGAATTCTTAAATTTATTTCAGTCATAAAATAAAGGATGATATAGCAACAGTCATTATGTGCCAGATAAATGCTCTAAAACTTACTGGAAAGTCAATTATTTGAAAAAGGATTCCAGATAGAAAAGAAGACTATCTGAGTTGCTTTAAACTTTTAAATAATTAAGGGGGAAAAGATAACCACAATATCAATAATTCATGTTTTATTAGGTGGCTTGGATTCTAGCTTGGTGGCTGCCATACTTATCAAGCTTACGAAAGAGCAAAAATTTCCCTATCCCTTGCAAACATTTTCTATTGGGATGGAAGATAGCCCTGATGTACTGGCTGCAAGAAAGGTACAGTGATATTATTGGTTTAGCGGGGTTTTTCCCCCCATGTAAACCCTTTTTCTTATGCCAAATAGAAAATAATAGAAGGCAAAGAAGTTCTTTCTAGAAATTTAGCTTTCATGTTTGCATTTAAGCAAGGTTCTAGGCTCGTAAGAGAGAATAAATATATTTGAACAAAATTTCGCAGATCAGAGCAGGTTTGTTGCAATTTAGTAACATTGATTGGTAAATTCCAAGCAAGCAAAGAGAATACCTTGTCTTGCACTGTATAATTATTTTTACCGCATTTGCTGGCACAAGATAGAATATAGAATAACAGAGTTGGAAGGGACCTTTTAGGTCTTCTAGCCCAACTCCCTGCTTAGGCAGGAAACTCTATACCACTTCACACAAATGGTTACCCAACATCTTCTTAAAGACTTCCAGTGTTGGAGCATTCACAACTTCTGGAGGCAAATTGTTCCACTGAGTAATTGTTTTAACTATCAGGAAATTTCTCCTTAGTTGTAAGTTGCTTCTCTCTGATTTGTGTCCACCCATTGCTTCTTGTCTTACCCTTAGGTGCTTTGGAAAATAGTTTGACTCCCTTTTCTTTGTAACAGACCCTGAGATATTGAAACACTGGTATCATGTTTCCCCTAGTCCTTCTTTTCATTAAACTAGACATACCCAGTTCCTGCAACTGTTCTTTATGTGTTTTAGTCTCCAGTCTCCTAATCATCTTTGTTGTTCTTCTCTGCAATAAATTGATAGCCTTGCATATTATCATTGTTAGACTAATTCTCTCTGATATCTTTTGGGAGCAATGTTCCATTGAACACATGCTGCTGGCTAGGAACATTAGCACATTCATGCCTTATTGTGACTTTCACAAAGTGTTGATTGGCCAGTGGGGGAAATTGGATGTGGAATAAGCTAACTCTTCACCTTAGTCTTCTGTGTAACCCCCACTAAAGCAGCAGCATAATGGATTGTGGAAAATAAAACATACTAGTTAGTAAAATATATTTTGCAGAATTCAACTTCTATTGACTGCATGCTGCATGAAAATTCAATTTAACAAATTTAATATAAATGGTTATTTTTAATAGGTAGCAGCTCACATTGGGAGTGAGCATCATGAGGTTATGTTTAGTTCTCAAGAAGGGATTCAGTCTCTAGAAGAAGTAATACTTTCCTTGGAAACATATGACATCACAACAGTACGAGCGTCAGTGGGTAAGGTTTGCAAATTATGGAAGTTGGTCTACCTTCCTACTTAGTCCTGCTTTGAAGCAGGATGAATACAGGCATAAATTAAGTAGAATTTTAATTCTTCAATACTTTCTTATACAGGGCAGCTTCCATGTATTTTTTCTGCCTAGCATTATATTTACTAATAATGGGAGAAAAGGATTAAAAGGATGGAAAAAGAATTTTTTTGAATAACCAACTAATTGTTTTAATGGAAAAGAAAAACTATTTATGAAAATTATTAAATTTTTATTTTTATAGTCATAAAACTTTCCATATCAAATTAAACAGATGCTCTTCTGAACATTTACAATTTACTTGGTATACCCTATTTTGGCATTTAGAAAGTCTCAAGTTATATGCCAGGCATTTCCAGTTATGGTGAAAAAGATTCCCTTAACAGCGTCTTATATTCTGAAAAAACATTATTGACTACATGATGAGATTATAGATGCTTGTTTACGTTCTTACCTAAGTTAATACATCCCTGTATTGCTTCCATTGAGTGGAATTCAAACTTAAGAAAAAGTGGAAAAAGTACCAGACTTCCAGCTATCTAATAATATTGGTTGTGTGGATGTTGCTAGATGAAATAAGTTTAAGAGGTGTACACAGTGGTTAGAATGCTGTATTGCAGGGAAAGTCTGCCCACAGTTCTTCAATCCTGGCCAAGTCAAGATTGACTCAATCTTCTATCCTTCTAAGGTTGGTAAAATGAGGACCCAGAGGGGCTACAATATTCAATTAGAGCTCCTTGTACATAATTTTTCTCATCAGGGTACTTTGATCATGTCATTGGTGGTGGTAGAGGGAAAAAGAATATTATAAAAAGGATTTGATGAAAAAGTTTATCTCTACCAACCAAATTACATGTTTCTAGGTTTGTATGCATTATTTATGTAATTATCTGTATACTACCAAAGCTCTCACTGTGTTTATCTGTTTGTCTGTTTGTATTCTCAAACTAGCTTAAATGGTGTATTATACGGCAATGATTGTTGAATCAAGGTATCTAAACTTCTAAGTTTAAAGAATATATTTCTATATAATCTTTGTTGAATGGCTATGAAAAGAAATATGTCATGCATGTTACTGTGAAAAACACAATTGCATATATCTCTTGTGCGAAATTAATAAGCAATTTTGAGGAAAAATTGTTTCTCGTTCTAGCTATGTATCTGGTCTCCAGATATATCCGAAAGAAAACAGACAGTGTGGTCATTTTCTCAGGAGAAGGATCAGATGAGTTGACCCAAGGCTATATCTATTTTCATAAGGTAATATAATATTTCTTGCCTATGCCAAGCACCATAATAAGGGAATACTTTTTAAGGTAATTTTTATAGATACTAATAGCTATAAGCATAGCTGAACTTCATTTGCATGCAGGAAGAACTGAGCAACAAACTATTCTTTCCCACCGAAAGTTGAGAACTGAAAAGGACATGGAAGCCGCCATTATCTGATTTAAAATTTAAGATTTAGTTACAGATGCAGAAGTGGATATACATTGGTTTGGCCAGCATCCAGCATCAGTGGATTAGAAGTCACGTGCTATCAGTTGTAGGGGAGGGAGGAATCTTAGGTTGTTGGAAGTCCACATTTTCCTTGATGTCCCTCTCATTAGACATATATGTATGATTTGGGATCAAGAAGAGGGAGTGTTGATGGTTCTCTCCATCAAATCGGGCATGGTCATCTGAGGGAAACTAATACTTGCTGCTGTGTTTGAAGGTCACACATGGCAGGAATAAGCATAACAGTGGAGTACTTACTCTATATACCTTATGTTATTGATTTTAAAATTATTGTCATTATTTTAATGAATATATATTAATATATGTTGAAATGTCTGAGTGCTGAATTTTCATGATCCTCTGTGAAACATTCTTTTTTATATATATAAATTTTTTTTATTTTTTTTTGTTACATAGACAACACATACCCACAACAATGAAAAGAAAAAAAAAAGACAAAAACAAAAAAACAAAACAGAAAAAAAACCATCATCACATATAGCATGTCGTTTGGTTACAAATGTTTTAGCATTTATTATTCTTATACATTTATTATTTCATTTAATAGGTTATAATATACAGTTTGGGTTGCTTTATTTACCATCCCTTCCTCCTGTTATAACACCACCTTATTTTCCCTTTCTTTTCTCCCTTTCTCCCTTCTCTACTTTCTTCCTTCCTGCTCTCCCTTCCCTTCCTTCTTCCTGTACCTTTCTCCTACTTCTGCTCTTCCTCATCCCCTTCCTATCGTCTCTCCTCCTCTTTCTCTCCTTTCCATCCTCCTCTCCTTACCTCTTTCTTTTCACCCTCTCTCCCTTCTCTACTTCCTTCCTCCTTTCCTTTCCCTTCCTTCTTCCCTTCCTTCTCCTTTGCTCCTACTCTTCATCTTTCCCTCCCTACCCTCTCTCCTTCCTTTTCTCTCCCTTCCATCTTCCTTTCCCTTTCCTTTCTCCCTCCCTCTCTTCTCTACTTTCCTCCTTCCTCCTCTCCTTCCCCTTCCTTCTTCCCGTGCCTTTCTCCTACTCCTACTCTTCCTCTTCCCCTTTCTACCCTCTCTCCTCCTCTTTCTCTCCTTTCCATCCTCCTCTCTTTACCTCTTTCTTCTTTCCCCCATCTTCCTTTCATTCTCTCCTCCTTTCTCCCTTTTTCTACTATTATTGGTGTGTCTATTTCAAATCTGAGTTTATGTTTCCTTGGGATGGTACTTCCTCCAACCCAAATATAATTTAGTATCATTTCTTATTCCCTTACCTTTGCTAATCTATCCTAACTATATTTCCCCCCACAGATACACTTTGTATCTATTATGTATATACCAGGGGTGGGTTTCAACCGGTTCGCGGCGGTCCCCGCGATCCGGTTGGTCGCTGAACCCGGAAGTAAGTAACTTCCGGGAACGGCGAAGGCCTCCCCCCGCGCCGGCGCGTGCCCGCTCCTTACCCGGTTTTGCCGAATTCTGCGCTTCCACGCATGCGCAGGATGCATACAGCGCCTGTGCGATCCTCCAGGAGCAGCTGGAGCATTGCACAGACGCTAGTACGCATGCGCGCGGACGCCACCGGCCTCGTTCCAACTGAACCGGTTGGAACGGGGCGAGAAACCCACCCCTGGTATATACTTATATATTTGATTTTAAAAAAAACACAAAAAACACAACATACATATGTTATAAAAAAGTATATCAGCTGGTTACAAAAAGTTTTTGTGCCTTTCTTCCATTAATTCATATTAATTCAAATGTCTTAACTCAAATATTTACTATATTAACATCATCATACCTCCACTTTTAGTTGACTACAGTTATTTAAACATCCTTCATCCTTAACTATACCAAAAATTCAATCCCTAACCACATGCTGGCATTTCATTTACTTATTTATAAAATCCTCCATTAACATTAAGTCCTCATATCCTGTTTTATCTAAACATCCATAATATTTAATACCAAAGATTTCTAATTTCTAATCCTCCATGTATATAATTTATTATCATTCTCCTTTCTTTATTTAGTTATATCCTATATCATAACATTTTCCCCCTATTAGTTAAAATTTAACTGTATATAGTTTTATTTTATTTTTTTATAATAATTATTATTGTAATTAATAATCTTTATAAATAGTCCAAAGATATTTCTAACCTTCCCTTCTCATATCCAATTATTACTTATCATAGTAACTCAACACTATATACATTACTATCATTATCAATTATTATTCAACTATACCTATTGCAAATGAATTTAACTAGGTTAAGCTAATTTTGAATTATACTCTTCCATCTATCAGCCTGTATCTCTCCAATAACAGAACAGTCTTATATCTGTTGCCATTCGTGGGTCCAGTTCTCCAAACATCTTTATGAGCAAGTCCATACGAAGAAATCTTGGCACCTTTTTGTTTATGGTGCCTCTCATATAATGTTGCTGCCCTCTTTTTATTTCCTTTATCAGCTTGTCTTTAATTCTCAGTAGTGGTATCAAATGTTTTGCAGATGGTATTTCATAAAGTATGAATTCTTTAATGCTTCTCACTCCTCCTGCGCCCTGTCTTTTGAATTAAATTTTCTGTGTGTCTGCCTCCCCTTCAAACATTCCATTCTCTCCTCCCTCAGAAGTAAACCAGTTCCCCCGAATATCAACAAATTCAGAATCTTTATCTCCGACATCCTTATTTTGTATTTGAAAAACATTCTCAATTTTTTCCTCGTACTTTGTTGCCAAAAAACACCAAATAATCCAATTTTCTCTGAATTCTATCTTGTGTGTCAGACATCTTCTGTAGTGCTGAAGAAATCACTTGAATAGATGCTTGAATAGATGCCATGTTTATACGCAGTTAGTGTTTTTTCTTAGGAGCTCTGAAGTATTTGCAAGTAAAAGCAGGCTGAAAGCTGTACAATCTTATCAGATCTTAAGCCAATATTGCCAAGCAATAAAAGTGTCAAGATGTAAACAGTCAAATTATAGTGAATTGGTTTTTCAGCCCATTTGTGGAAGATCAGAGGAGATGTTGGAGTAATCTATCCATTATCCGTGTGAATAACATTTAAAACCGTCCAAAACCATTAAAAATATCAAAATCGCCGCTAAATTCTTCTGTTCTTTAATTTAAATTAGTTTGAATTTTTAGGCGGTCCGTTCTCTCTAAATAATAAAATATTCTTACCAGCTGAAAAACACTTTCTCTCTCTTTAGGGCTGCCTCCAGTTTCAATTAGCCTTGTGGCTAATCCGAAAGTCACTGGCAAAGGAGGTTTTTCCAGGATCCCCAGAGACTTTGCGAACATCTCTGGGACCACTGGGTCTCCCCCTACCTTTCACTGTCTCTTCGGGACAGCTTGGGTCCAAGGGACCGTCCAGATGCTTCGGAATAGAAGGAGATTCAGGGAGAGCCTGAAAGTCCGTCTTCTCACTGCTAAGCTCCGCCTTCTTCCCCTCTGTGAAACATTCTTGAGACAGTTTTTACAAGTGTAATAGTGCTCCTAGTTTCTGTACACTTCGAATGCTAGGAGAAAAATAGGCATTTTAAACAAGATATGTGTCCACATTGCATGTATTTCTAGGTTAATGCACTTCTGCTTGTATAGAATGAGATACTCTCTATAATTATTGTTTTACAATATCTACCATCCACCTTTCTGGATTTTTGAAGGTGTAGCAAGGGTGAAATGCTACCGGTTTGGACCGGTTCACCCGAACTGGTAGTAAAAAATGCTACCAGTTCAGGCGAACCATTATTCTGGTGATCAGCTGAGTGACGATCAACTGTGACCAGCAATTTATATTAGCTAGAATTGACGGATTTCCTGTTTCTAGCTAATATAAATCGTGTGGCACAGTGGATTCCAGCTGCCACCCCGCTGTTCTACTTATCTTTGCAGACTTGGAAGGCTTCAAACTGTTCCTTTTTTAGCGCTCAGTGCACACACAGTAACAGACTCACCAAAATAATAGCAGACTTCAGAGGATTACTCCGCTGAGGTGTAGAGAAGGTTAATACACAAAAGTGCTTATTTAGTTGTTAGTGAATAGAAGTACTTTCTGCTAATGCAAAAGTCCATAATTTTTTCTGAGTCCAAGCATTATTTCAGCATTGAAAGTTTGTGGATAGCAGCCCAAATGCTCCTGAACCAAAAGAAATATTTTAAGTGCTATTTATAAACCACACACAGCTATGCATAGCTGCAGCCAAACGTCCTTTCCATGCTCTCTTGTAGGCACCAACTGCTGAAGAAGCTGCTGAGGAAAGTGAGAGACTTCTTCGAGAGCTCTACCTGTTTGATGTTCTCCGTGCTGATAGGACAACTGCTGCCCATGGGTAATACTCAGCTATAGATCCTTTAATTCCTCTCAGGGAGGAGGGGTAGTTATATTGAAAGGGTACTGATTTGAGAAAAGGCAACAGACAATTTATATAGTCAAGGTTACACTTGAACAATGGCCTTTTCTCATATTTATTTTACTTATTATTTACATTTTTATGCCACCAGACTCCCAGTGACTCTGGACAGCTGACCAAGCATAAAAACAAAATTTGGCAGAACCTGGATAACAAGAAGCATACTGCACTACTCATAAAGGGGCTCCAGTCACTTTTGCCAGAGACCTGGACCAGATCTTCAATGGCCTCTGAAAGACCAGTAGGATGGATGCCACCTGGGTCTCCAGGGAATTTGAGTCTAGAGGACAAGTCCTTGCTCTCAAACATGAGGTTCCGCTGGAGACCCAGGTGGCCTCCACCCTACTGATCTTTCAGAAGGCATTGCCACAGAGAAGGAACACTTCTGGTGCCCCAATAGTTAGCATTGTTAAATCAAAGAAACCTGGAATGTGTCATTTATCATACTAAGCTATAATGCTTTCTTGTTATTTTTTGGTGAAGCATGGCTTATTCCCTAATTATAACTTAATGTTGGAGGCAATAGACAGTGGGTGGTTTTAAATAAATCATGATTTAATCATGAGTTACTTTCTGTTATGCAGGCATGTCCGGAGTCCAGCCCAGGGGCCAATTGCAACCCATTTTCAAATTTTGAGCAGCCCGCAGTCTCTTCTCCCTGCTGAAGTTTTTTGTTTAATCTTTCATAAAATAGTTCATTTGCATTTAATGTTAATGGTTCAAAGAATGTGAGGTTGAATGGTCGGCTCCACACATTTTCACCTCACCAAATCTGGCCCTCCTTGGAAAAAGTTTGGACACCCCTCTGTTAGTGTATAAGTTGTACAAAATGCCTTTTTCAAATCTATATTCTTATTTTATACACCAATAATACTTGTTTCCGTTTTCAGTCTTGAACTAAGAGTTCCATTTTTGGATCACCAGTTTACTGCTTACTACCTTTCTTTGCCAGCAGAACTCAGAATCCCAAAGGTAATCTAGCCTTTACCACTAGACAAATGAAGAAATTACAATATTACCGAATGAAGCTATAGTCTACATTTAAGTTTTACTGATTATTCTCTGAAGCTTTGTATATGCTTGTGATTTTCAGCCTTAGGTTGTGATCATTGCTATAGATGCAATTTTTTTAAATGGATCTCAATTGAACTGACAGATTTAGCATTCAAACCTAAATTCTACGACAGGAAGCCATGCCAAAGACCTTAAAGTTGATGGATTAGATCAGTGATGGCTAACCTTTTTGTTGTTGGGTGCCAAAAATGCAAGCATGTGAGGACGATAGCGGGTGCGTACCAGCACCCGTATTACAAAGCGTGTCCCCACATCCATACACAACCCCCCACACATGCTCCTGCCCCCCCCCTGAACTCCAAGCTGAGCTTGGTATTTTCTCCGGGGAGGGGAGGTCTAGGAAGGCTGAAAATCAGCTGGCAGGCGTGCACATGTGCTCTGAAGCTGACGGCTTGCGGTCGGCAGATATGGCTCCACATGCCACCCTTGGCAAGCATGCTATAGGTTTGCCATCACAGGGTTAGATAATTCTTTAAAATATTCTGCTGAATATGGGATTGTCGTGCTGATTTGTTTCTGAAATATTTTTTAGAATTTCTCACTTATTTATTCCTTAGGAAAGTATTTTTATGTGTTCTTGATTATGTTATCTCTGCACAGAATGGGATTGAAAAGCACCTCTTAAGGGAGGCCTTCGAAGATTCTAACTTATTGCCTAAAGAAATACTTTGGAGACCCAAAGAAGCTTTCAGTGATGGCTTAGCGTCTATCAAAAAATCTTGGTTCTCTATGCTACAAGACTATATTGAACTTCAGGTAACAGGTTGAATTTTTAAAGCCAGTTTGATTAAAACGCTATTTAATTCATATAATGGAGCTAGTGTGACTATATTGAAAGTATATCATGAAAAACGTAGAGCAAAAATGTGAAATACATGAAGCCCATCAGCTTTGCATATGCAACTTCCTAGACTGGATGAAGATGACTTTTAATTTCTTTGTTTTGGGGGAAGGATTTGGCTAGCTTGACTTATGAGGCCATGGTAGCACAGTGGTTAGAATGAAGTATTGCAGGCCACTTCTGTTGACTGCTAGCTGCCTGCAATTTGGCAGATCGATTCACGTCAGGTCAGATCTCACCAGAGTCAAGGTTGACTCATCCTTCCAAGGTGGGTAAAATGAGGACCCAAATTGTTGGGGGCAGTATGTTAATTTTGTAAATTGCTTAGAGAGGGCTGTAAAGCAATGTAAAGCGGTATATAAGTCTAAGTGCTATTGCTGGCCAAAATTGGTCATTACACTTCTTTTTAAACATTTTTCTTGCTTTTGGGATGAAAGATATAAGATGCAGTGGTTCAGGATCTGGATCTCAGAAACTTGAGTTGTACCAACATTACCTGTACTTTCACTTAGAATTGTATTTTTCGGAATACAGAATTGAAACATAAAAAATAATTTAAATCTTGATTTTAAAAATGAATGTTAGCATTGACAACAAAAATTGAGTTGTTTCTGTAAATTTTAAAAATATAACAAATTCACTTCCTCATGTAGCATGCCTACATACATATGTGTGCTTACTTAACCAAGCTTACAAATTTATTCTTTTTTTAAAAAATAGATGTAGAACTTGGATTAAGGAGGCTCAGATTCAAATATCTATTTGACAATGAGATTCATTGAGTTACTGTAGGTCAGTCATTATCTTTTGATCCAGCTTCCAAACATCATGATTTTGAAGATAAAATGGGACACTCTTCTCCAGATATGACAGCTTGAGCCCCCTGAAAAGAGGTGTAATTTAATTTTTTTTAATAGTTCTTTTGCTAGCTTTTCAAATTAAGACATAGGTGTAGCAGCAATTCCAGGATTGTTCTTTATAGGGTAGTACAACAGAATGTTGAAAGGCTGTTAAAATTATTCTTATTCTGTTTTACACTTAAGTAGAGTATTCTTTCTGAAAATCCTCTCTTAAATCTGTCATTTCTTCCCGGTTCCCAAGGCCAGATCTACATTTTTCTACACATTTTCATTTCTATTTTTACTGAGATGTATTTGGATTGTATTTTTAGGTATTTTGGTTTATTTATTTTAAAAGAATTCTGATTTTTCTGCTAGAGAACTTGTAATATAGATGGCCTAATATTATAATAGTATTGATAATAATAGCTGAGAAAAATTGGTCCACTGATTGTTTCACCATCATTTCTTTAACCTTCTCATTCTAAGACAGGGGTGTCAAACACGTGGCATCACATTGTCATCACCTGATGTATCATGACTACCCCCCTTTGCTAAACAAAGGGGTGGGCGTGGCCAGTGCGTAATGCCCGTGGACCATGAGTTTGACACTCCTGTTCTAAGAAGATTCAAATTAGTTTCTCAATGGCTCTTAGGCAGAGGTATCTGCAGGGAAAATAAAAAAACTTTACAATGGTAATGCATCATGACACACATCAACATCTATTCTGGACACCTTTGTCCTTATGAGTTCTATACCTTGTTACTAAATTGTTTAGTCCAAGAATTCTGCAGTGTAATTTTAAAAAAATAAAATGGAACAGAGAAATGTTTGTTTGTAACTTTCAAAATAAGGAATAATTTCTGGTGAAATCCTCATATGTTACTCTTTTATATCTGCCCATAGGTTGATGACCTTTTGTTGGAGAAAGCTGAAGAGAAATTTCCATTCAATCCTCCCAAAACAAAAGAAGGATATTTTTACCGTCAGATTTTTGAGAAACACTACCCCGGCCATTCCACTTGGCTCCCGCATTATTGGATGCCAAGGTGGATCAGGGCTACTGATCCATCTGCTCGCACATTGAAGCATTACAAATCAGCTACAAAAGAATAGCTTAATATATATTGGAGGAATAATTTCTCCAAAGAGCTTATTAAACAAGATAAATCTTGTTGCTCTAAAGGAACTTAAAAAGCAATGTATGATTTGTTTGTTTTTTAAAAAAGTAAATGAATGCAGTAGTTTATTTAGATAAAAACGAATGTAATTGATTATTCCAACTATGCCAGTAACAGGAATATCTCTTAGCCTTAAACTTCACTATGCAACAACTGATATACTCCAGAATGAAGTTTGGTAAAATGAAAGCTAGGACTGTAAGTCTTTATTCAGATAGCTTAATTGACTCTGACATCAAATGATATTTAAGCAACCTACGAATTAGGAGAATTAATAGTGGTTTAAATGCACTTTTCTGCAATTAATGAGCTCTAGGTTTTTTTAAGTATTATGTTTGTAGTCTTATAAATAAATAAAATAAAATAATCTTCTGAGTTCAAATGGCAAATACTAGTTATTTTACTGTGGGAAAGGATAATTAACTAGTTTTTTGTAAGTTTAACACTCTTAACTATTATATACAGCTGTGTATATCTGGGAAATCTGGATTCTTTCAGAGCCTTGGAGTGATTGCCATTTTCAATCTGCATCATCCTGTGATCAGACCTCAACAACTCACCATTCATAGTTTTTTAATCACATTACAAATCATGATGCAGTCAATTGTCATCACTGTTTAAAACTGCAGTAGAGTTTTCATATATCTTTTCTTAAAGGATCCAAATATATAATTTTGTACTCAGCAGAATCCATTTTACACAACTAATGCAATTAAGAATTAAATCTTCCTTTTCAGTAAAGCCTGTAGAATTAATTATTCTAAGTGAGAGGGCTGTTGAAAGAAAATTCATGTAGAAAATATATTTTCTAATTCTAATTCAGCAGGAGATTATTTAATAAGTTAAAATAGTCTTAATATATAACAACATATGGCATTAAAAGATTCATGTTCTAAAAAGTTAATACTTGAATAAATACCTGCATTTGTTGATATAAAATTTGTGTTGTTTTTTTTTTCTATTTAAAATCTATTCTGAAACCACAAGATGGCGCCAGAGAACTTCCTGATGTATTTAAAGAGTAGAATTTATAACCTCAGTAGCTTTTAAGTTGTTTGGACTTCAACTCCCAGAATTCCTCAGCAACATGCAGGAAAGGGGATCTTAAAAGTTGCTGAGGTTAAGAAATATTGATCAGGATTAAACAACTGATTGATTTTCAAAAACTAAGTCTGGTGAAATGCCCTGAAGTCACCTGTTTACAATATACTAAATACACTACAAGCGAATTCTGGTGCAGTAATATAAAAAATACCATTGAAACAGTCATCTTAATATTTTTTTTACTATACCTTGCCTATATCTTTGAACATCACCAAGAATCATATTCAGTAGAGATGATTAGTGTTTAACAATGGAAAGAGTAGAGTTTAACATATTTTCATTCTTCACCATAATTCTTAATATTGGAAGAAATCAGTTCTCTACGTATATAACTTCCTAAAGAAATTCCTGTCTGCTTTTGAAGATAATTGATTTAGAGACAAAATATGCACAGAGGAAGTGAGGTAGATTAAAAAAAACAAACCTTATTTTTGAAATCTCAAATATTTGCATGGCACATAATTGAAATAATAAACATGTAATTATAAGGAGACATTTTCTTTAAGCTCTGATTTAGCTTGTTAGAAAAAGTAATTGAAGTAGCAAAGAAACTTGCAAAAACTTGATCTGTAGTACACATTCAAAATAAGTTTAGTTAAAATGGCACTTCAACAAAGTAATGGGACTGGCAAAATGGGGAATACAATGAATGGCGCAAGCAGATGCGCCATCTCTTCCCCCTCCCCCCTCACACTACCACTCCTCTCCCCCCTTCAGTCCCCCCTCCTTCTCCCTCCATCCCTCCCTCTCCCCCCCACAATCCTTCTCTCTCTGTCCCTCCCTCCCTGTATGTGCCAGCATTTGTTTTTCCATCATTGGGAGATTATTATTTCTTTCCATTCTGTGGTGTTCTTCCAAAACTTGCACACACACCTGGTGCAGTTTTGATTACCTAAAAATAAGCAGATATGTGGTTTGCTGCAATGCCAGCAGATAGTCCTCGATATACAACCATTTGTTTAGCGATCACTAAAAATTACAACAGCACTGGGGAAAATGAAGTTATGACTATTTTTCAAAGATCGTTACAGCATCCCCATGGTCACATGATCAAAATTCAAATGCTTGGCAATTGGCATGTATTTATGACAGTTGCAGTGCCAGGGTCATGGGATTATCTTTTGTGACCTGACAAAGTCAATTGGGAAGTCAGATTCACTTAACAACAGTGTTATTAATAACTGCAGTGGTTCACTTAACAGTAGCAAGAAAAGTTGTAAAATGAGGCGAAACTCACTTAACAACTGTCTTGTTTAACAATATAAATTTTGGGATCAATTGTAGTGCAAGTTGAGAACTACCTATACATAACTTCTTTTGCAGACTTTCCTATTAATGATACACAGTAATTGCGACGAAGCACACCCAGATAAAACTTCATTTCTGAAGAAATGGCACCTACATTTTCTGAATGAATTCTGTAGGTTAACATTTGTGGAATTTCTCTGTTTAAATCTCATTTGTATGTTACAGTTATGGATAGGAAGCCAAGATTCTTATTGTTCATTATTTTAAAACCAATGGCTCTGGAATAGCAACATAGCTTAGATTGTATTCATGTGTTGGATTCCCACATAACAAGTTTTCTTACATCTGAAATAGCACATAAAGCAATAGCAATAGCACTTAGACTTATATATCGCTTTGTGTGTGTGTGTGTGTGTGTGTGTGTGTGTGTGTGTATACAGTGCAAACTTAAAATAATTATGCTCAACTTACACTAAACATTTGTATTGTTTCCAAGACATGGTACAATTCTTGAGGCCTGCAGATATCCATTATGGTCTGCCTGTCTGTCTGTCTGTCTGTCTGTCTGTCTGTCTGTCTGTCTGTGTGTGTGTGTGTGTGTGTGTGTGTGTGTGTGTGTGTGTACGTACCTATGCATGATTTCTGTATACTTCCTTATTTTCGTCTGCAGGTGGCAGTAACTGTTCTGGATATTTTGCTTGTCTCATATAATGTATTTTCTAAACTTTCTTTATTGTCAATTTAAAAAAAAGAAATTTTCTTAACCAATAGTTTATTCTGATAAATTAGGTTACAGTGTCAGTGCTGAGAAATCAAAATATAATATTATAAATATTTTATTTTTAAGAGAAAAATGGATAACAATATAGACAAAATGCTAACTTCAAATTGTGATTTCTGCAACCCGATCTTCTGTTTACTGCACCGGTTGCTCATTATGAAAAATAATTTAAATTAAGACGGTATGGTAAAGCTTAAAATTAATTGCTTTACTAGCTGCATTTTCTGCACATTACATAGAATTACTTAAAAGGCTAATAAAGAAAAGTAGGGAGTTAGAAAAAGAATGAAAGGAAAAGTAAGTTTTATCCTGTTACTTAAATAATGTTTGGACAGCAAAACAAAAAAAGAGCAACTCATGGTTACTTGCCCCCCCCCCAAATTCTAATTTATTTTCTTCTTTTGTTTATTTTTAGCCCCCAATCACAAAAGTCTCTGAGTGATAGGCAAACACAATAGAAAATAACTGATGCACCATAAAGTAACATTGGTGCTTATCCATCGGACCAATTTGCTTTATGGCTATAATAACTGATAGCAAAGACATTGGAAATCCCTTAAGTAACAACTGAACCACTATCTTGTAAAATCACTTTGTACTTTGAAAGAAGCAAAGGGCCCCTCCCCCCACCCCACATCATCAGATGGTGTGACACTGAGGGCAACAAGAAATGGAAGTTTTTAAGAGCCTGCTTTTATCCTATTTTCTCACTCTATTCATGCCCTAGGGAACTGCATTGTTTTGGATCTATTTGTTATGGCTGCATTTTTCTGTGGAAGTGGAAATGAGGAAACAACCCCACCAAATTAGCCTTTAGAAAGTTTCAAGCCATTTGCAGAGGGCTGTTAAAGAAATGGCAGTGTGCCTTAATTTGATTGTTTTATGTGCACTTATTAACAATGTGTAAATACTGGACCTAGCTGCCCAGCTGCCTCAGAGGTGGTATTCAACAGGTTCTGACCAGTTCTGGAAAACTGGTAGTGAAAATTTTGAGTAGTTCGGAGAACCGGTAAATACCAACTCTCACTAGCCCCACCCCCATCTATCCCCTGCCTCCTGAGTCCCAGCTAATCAGGAGGAAATGGGGATTTTGCAGTAACCTTTCCCTGGAGTTGGGAGGGAATGGAGATTTTACAGCATTCTTCCCCTGCCGCACCCACTAAGCTTTCATCTCATCAAAAGCCTGCCTTGTGTATACCTCTGTTTCAGAGGTGGGTTTTTACCAGTTTGCATTGGTTCAAGTGAACTGGTAGTGGTAATTTGGCGTAGGTCGCAGAACCGGTTCCTTGGTCTCTGCTGCTGTTGCCGGCATGTTTTTTCTTACCTTTTGATGTTCTTCGTGCATGCGCAAAACAATTTACAGTGAACTACGCATGCACAAATAACGTGGGTATGCGTATGCACGAAGCAAACTGGTACCAATGCTGGTAGGAACACATCTCTGCCCTGTATGAGAATTGACCAAGCAGGAACTGTTTTACAAGTCAGTAATTGATAGTCAACAGTGTCTCTCTAAAATTCAGGGATATCAAAATGGTGGCCCGCGGGCCCAATGTATCACATGCGGGCCATGGCCATCCAATTTCTGAAACATCACGTGATGGCAACATGATGCAGCAAATTTGACACCCGTGCTCTAGATGATAGTGGAGGTCAAAATGGAATGGGGCAAAGCTATTGTTTGGGGCGGGGGAAAGAAATAATTACATTACCCATAAGGCACTATCAGATACATATAAATGAAGATGTTTTTATTAACAATTTGGAGGTTTCAATATATTTTTTTATTCAGAAATGCTATTATAAGGCTACTAAAACTGGGCTGTAAACATTTAGAAAATCACTAGATGGCAAATATATGTATGTATGTATGTATGTATGTAATTTTCTATATCCTTATCCTGCCTTCTAGTGTAGATAGTCCTACGACTGCAATTGAGCTCAAAATTTCTGTTGCTAAGTAGACCTTAGTTAAGTGAGTTTTGCCACATTTTACTACCTTTCTTGCCACAGTTGTTAAGTGAATCACTGCTGCTGTTAAATAAGTAAGATAATTGTTAAATGAATCTGGCATCCCCATTTACTTTGCTTGTCTTAAGGTTATAAAAGTTGATCAACTAACCTCAATATACTGCAATTGTCAAAAATATGTTAGTTGCTAACTGTCTGAATTTTTTTATATAAAAAGTTTTTTATTAGATAAACATTAAAAATATTGGACATAGTGCGACGTTTCTGATTTAAACATTTCTATACAGTTTTTGAATCTTACAACAATTACATTTTATATCCATTACAGAGGTATGTGTAGTCAGGCAGATTACCTGTCCATTGATCCTTTATTTTATATAATTACTAGCCATACAAATACATATCCAATTCCTACATATCACGCATTCTTAATACCATATTTTCCAGTTCTTAACTTGTCTGTGTTTTTCTGTCCCGAACCTTTTCCCCTCATTTCTAACCATCGGTACCATTTGTCCCAGATTTCGTGATATTCCATTTCACCCTTGTCTTTGAGCTCTAGAGTCAGTCTGTCCATTTCTGCGCATGTCAGTATCTTACTTATTATTTCTTGTTCCGAGGAAGCATCTTTATTTGTTCATCTTTGTGCCAAGCATATGAATTTTGATCACATGACCACGAGGATGCATCATAAATATAAAAAAAATGACCATGTCATGTTTTCAATACTGTTGAAGGGTTATTAAGTGAAATATTGTAAGGTGAGGAGAACCTCTAGTCCTCCAGTCTGTTCAGCCCAGATCTTTTAGCATTAGCAATTGTCTGTAGCATAAAAATGAATATGAAATTAAAATGCTCCTAAAAATTGTTGAAGTCTCATAAATGTGGGGAATTGATTAAAATATTTTTTTTAAAAATTGCAAAGGTATTTCGCAAGACTAAATAATTTAAAATTATATAATTCAAAATTTAGTTTAAAATTCAGTGTTGAATTTTTAAAGGATGAATGCTCAATTGCATAGGTTCAAATTGTACCAGGACACTGTAATCCATCATCATATCCCGTGGTGTTTAGCACTGTTTGCGGCTTTGATGCAATGCACAGGGAAAGCAATGAGACAATTAGAGTTTCACCATTTCTTCTCTGAAGCTGGTCTGTGTTTTTCTCTGACAAAGAATTTACCAGTTTAGGTCTTTGCACGAGCGTGGCCGTAATAGGCAAGGTCCCTTTGAGGTGCGAAGACCTGTGGAGAGGGGAAGCATCTGTGCAGTGGAGGGTGAAAGGCGATCTCCCCCCACGAAGCAAGAGGCTCCCTCAGAGTTCATGCAAAAGAGGTCGGCTGATTAATGGCCAACCAGAAGACGTGTCTGCCAGCCTCTAATAAGGAAGGGAGAGACAGCAGCAGGTAACATAGTGGATCGAATGACGGTAATTACAAGATCTGATTTAAAAGCCTAAATCTAAAAGATAAACAACTTAACTGCAATAAGTACAGATACGTGTGTGGGCGCATTTATCTGTAGCGGCTAGTAAAGACAAACAGGAAATTTTTGAGAGAGCTGATTGATGGAGTAGATAGAGGAAGACTGAGGCTTTGGACTATTTAAATTTGAGGACTAACGGAGGACGAGACGGAGGAGAGAAAGACAGTCAGCTGGATCTGCCTGCCTGGGAAAAAGGGAAAAAGCTTAATCACAAGGGTTTGAACCAACTTTAAATCACTAAGTACGCGGTGTCATATTACAGTCAGAGACAGCAGAAGGATAACATTACACTGACAACAGGAAGAGAGTGATGGGTGAGTTCTAAATACTTCCTGGCCTCTCCTGCACCCTGTCGTATCACGCTGAAACGTTTCTCTTCCTGACTAGTAGACATCTCCCAGGCACTATAGAATTAACTGAGCCTATATTTCACAGCCCTGCTCCAGCTTAATTACCTTGTATGTACCCCTGGCTCTGTATAATTACTCAAACAGCATTCAGAAGGTACTAGACTTACATCTTAAAGGGGAAGAGCTGAATCAAAGCAAATGGCAACAAAAACAGTAACTTTAATTAAAGGGAGTAAAAAGCAAACTCCCCTATCTACCCCGGTGAGGGAAAAGTCCCCTGAGGGCAGGCAAACGGGAGATAAGGCAGCCCCAACCCTACAAGGCCAGGTGGTAACAATGGACTCCTTACAAGAGGCAATATTGAAGATGGGTGAAAGTGTCACTAAAGGCCTGGAGGGAGTAAAGAATGAAATACATGAAGTAAGAAACAATATGGGAAGAATTGAGGAACGCATAGGAGTAATACAAACAGCGCTGCTGAAAAATGAGCAGGAAATTCAAAATGTTAAGGGGAGAACGGAAATAGCGGAAAAAAGGATAGACAAAGTAGAGGACAATCTGGAATCTATAAACTCAAGCCTGGAGGAGGCCATCCTCCAGCTAGAATTAGAGCGATCAGCATATTATTTAAGACTACAAAACGTGGAGGAAGCAAAAGATGAAAACCTCCGGGAGCTGATTGGAGAAATCCTGGGATTAGTCCTCGACAGGCAGAAAAAAGAGGTTATTAACGAACTGGACGAAGCCTATAGAGTCAATACAGGCTTCGCGAGACGCCACCGGCTTCCGAGGGAGATCCATGTGAGGGTGTTGAGAAGGCAGCTGAGAGAGGACATTCTAAGTACAATAAGAGGGGACTCTCTAACATACAAGGGTAAAGAAATTCTCATCTTAAAACAGACTCCACGGAGAGTCAGAGAGAAGAGAAGGAAATACAACTTCCTCTCCACATGTTTAAACAGAGACAGAATCCAGTTCAGATGGCTCCTTCCAGAAGGAATGTTGATAACATGGAGGGAAAAGAAATACCGGATAGATACCTTGGCGAAAGCTCAAGAATTCCAGGAACTTTTACTAGCAGATGATGAGAGGTTTAATAAAGAAGGACTTTTTAAGACAGGAGGACACTATAATTGAAACTCAACCAGAGGGGCGGGGGCCGGGAGAGGCCAGAGAACAAGAGAGATATGGCAGAGAAGATTCAAGAGCAAGGTCACCCATCGAGACACGATCTAAAGGCGCCCTCAAAGCGAATAACGTGTAATGGAATTGAAGAATGGGAAACGAATGTACTATCAGCAAATGTAAATGGTCTTAACATCACTTCCAAAAGAAAACGTGTACTGTTGGATCTAGTGAAACAAAAGTTAGATGTAATCTGTCTTCAGGAAACCCACATTAAAGAAAAGTACAATAACCTGTTGGTCTGCCCAAAACTAGGTAAAACATTCTGCTCGTCAGCACAAACCAGAAAAAGAGGAATTGTGATGTATATAAAAGAATAGTTGAACCCCAAATTAATACATGCAGACAAAGACGGTAGGGTATTAATGGTGGAGATAATTAATGGTGGGAAAATTTTTTTACTAGTTGGAATTTATGCCCCAAATCAAAAACAAGAGAGATTTTATATTAATCTATATAAGAGGATAAATGAAATAGAGTGGCAAAATATGTATTCTAGGGGATTTCAACGCTATAGCAGACGGTAAGATGGACTATAAGCATACACACAAGAAAAGCACAAGAAGGAAACTACCGTCTGCCTATGTAAATATGGTGAAGGAATTAGATCTTTATGATGTCTGGCAAACAATGAATGACAAGATGCAACAGTACACGTTTTACTCCCATCCACATAATTCATGGTCCCATATCGACATGGTTTGGTCAAACTCAGAGCTACTCATGGATACTGTAAATATTGAAATAACAACCAACAAGTGGGCTGACCATCACCCAGTCTTATGGCAATGGAAAGGGAAGGCAAGGATAAAAGCTAGGTGGACATTAAACCAGAACATACTACAAGAGAAACAATTTGTACAACAAATAGAAAAGGAATTGGGCTACTTCTTTAAAGAAAACTGTAAAGAGCAGACCTCAATACAAAATGTTTGGGACACGATGAAGGCAGTTGTGAGGGGAACATCTATAGCCTATATAATAAGAAGAAACAAAGTGCATAGGGGAAAACTTAATACACTGAACAAAGAATTAAGAGAGACGGAACTGCTGACCTAGAAAGAGCCAGAAAACAGTAGACACAGGGAAAAAGGAGAGTTAATTAAACACCAAATAAAGTTGATCTCTCAAGAGGAAATAGCACAAAACATTAAGAGAATGAAGCAGAATTATTTTGAACATGCAAATAAAACTGGGAGATGGTTGGCCCACAAAATAAGAAAGGAGAAGGTCAAAAGAATTATTAAACAATTGTGTGACGAGGAGGGGAATTTGAAACAAGAAATAGGAGAAAAGAAAAAGATAGTACAGAACTATTATAGAAACTATATAAACAAGACGAAATTAATGAACAAGACATTAGAAAATACCTTATAAAGCAGAAGCCTCCAGTCTTGTCAGAGGAGATGAGAGAGATGCTCGATAAAGAAATCACACAAGAAGAACTGAAAAAGGCCATTCAAAAACAAAAAAAACAATAAAACACCTGGGCCGGATGGGCTTCCGTCGGAAATATATAAAAAACTTCAAAATACCATGGAAGACAAATTATTAGAACTATGTAATGAGGCACTACAAAATGGTAGGGTCCCAAAATCATGGGGGGAAGCTTACATCACCCTAATACCAAAGGAAGAGGCGGACAGTAGCAAGGTCCAAAATTATAGACCCATATCCCTGTTAAATGCAGATTACAAAATTTTTGTATCAATATTGGTGGAAAGACTAAAAATAATATTAAATCAAAGTATCCATTCGGATCAAAACGGCTTTCTCCAAAAAGACATATTAGAAACAATACAAGAATAATAATTGATACCCTGGAATTCTATCAAACAAGATCCGAGAAACAACTCGCATTAATCTTTGTCGACGCCCAGAAAGCCTTTGATAAACTAGATTGGAACTTTCTAATCACTCAACTAAAAATGATGAAATTTGGCGACAAATTCATTAAGATTATAGAATCTATATATTCACGGCAATCTGCAAATATCATAGTCAACGGGGAACTAACGGAGAGGATACAAATTGGAAAGGGTGTTAGACAAGGGTGCCCGCTCTCCCCACTACTATTTATTATGTCACTAGAGGTCCTTTTAAATCAGATAAGATCAAATCAGGAAATTAGGGGCTTGACCATAAAAAAAGAACAATATAAAGTACAGGCCTTCGCGGGTGACATGGTCTTTATCGTGGAAGACCCCTTACTTTCAGGACCGAATTTGATGAAGGACATTGAGAACTTTGGGTGTGTGGCCGGTTTAAAAATAAACAAGGAAAAAACAAAAATGATTATAAAAAATTTCCCCAAAAACCAGATTGGAGAACTAGAGAAAACAATGGAATTAAAGGTAACTAAAAAAATTAAGTATTTAGGGATCTGGCTGTCTGCGAAATGCTCTTCCATAAAAGAAGACAACTATGATAAGTTGTTACAGAATACTCAAAAGGACTTAAAAACCTGGTCAAAACTACAACTATCACTGATGGGAAGAGTCGCAGTAATTAAAATGAATGTTTTAAGACATTTTTTTAAAGACATTTTATTAAGATTTATAGGCCACCCTTTTCCCTGAGGGGACTCAGGGTGGCTTACAATCACAGGGAAGGGGGTGCAATATCAGAAGACAAACAATGTGCGAACAAAAGAAAATAATAAAACACAACTTTCATTCAACAGTCAACACTCGGGCGGGTAAATTGGGAACCTATCCCCAGGCCTGATGGGAGAGCCAGGTCTTGAGGGCTGCGCGGAAGGTCTGGATGGTGGTGAGGGTACGGATCTCGACTGGGAGGTCGTTCCACAGGGTCGGAGCTGCAACAGAAAAGGCTCTACTCCGTGTAGTCGCCAGTCGACATTGACTGGCGGATGGAATTCGGAGGAGGCCCAGTCTGTGCGATCTAATCGGTCGGAGGGAGGTAATCGGCAGAAGGCGGTCTCTCAAGTACCCAGATCCACTACCATGGAGTGCTTTAAAGGTGGTCATCAGTACCCTGAAGCGCACCCGGAGATCGACAGGTAGCCAGTGCAGCTCGCGGAGGATGGGTGTAACGTGGGCGAACCGCGGTGCGCCCACTATCACTCGCGCGGCTGCATTCTGGACTAACTGCAGTCGCCGGATGCACTTCAAGGGCAACCCCATGTAGAGCCCATTGCAGTATTCCAGCCTAGAGATCACAAGGGCTCAAGTGACTGTTGCGAGAGCCTCCCGGTTTAGGTAGGGCCGCAACTGACGGACCAGGCGAACCTGGGCAAATGCCCCCCTGGTCACAGCTGACAACTGGTGGTCAAAAGTCAGCTGTGGATCCAGGAGGACTCCTAGGTTGCGGACCCTATCTGAGGGGTATAAAATTTGACCCCCCAGCCTAGGTGTTGGAACATTAGCCAAATTGTTGGGAGGGAAACACAACAGCCACTCGGTCTTGTCTGGGTTGAGTACCAGTTTGTTAGCGCTCATCCAGTTCTTAACGGCTTCAAGACCCTGGTTCATCACGTCCACCGCTTCATTGGGTTGGCACGGGGCGGACAGATACAGTTGCGTATCGTCCGCATATTGGTGGTATTTTATCCCGTGCCTCCGAATGATCTCGCCCAGCGGTTTCATGTATATGTTAAATAGTAGGGGGGATAAGACCGAACCCTGCGGCACCCCGCATGTTAGGGGCCTCAGGGACGATCTCTGCCCCCCGACCAACACCGACTGCGACCTGTCCGAGAGGTAGGAGGAGAACCACTGCAAAACAGTGCCTCCCACCCCCACCTCCCGCAGTCGTCGCAGAAGGATACCATGGTCGATGGTATCGAAAGCCGCTGAGAGGTCAAGGAGAACCAGGATGGACGCATAGCCTTCATCTCTGGCCCTCCAGAGATCATCGGTCAATGCGACCAAAGCGGTTTCTGTGCTGTAACCAGGTCTGAAGCCAGACTGGAAGGGGTCAAGATAACTAGCTTCCTCCAAGGCCCGTTGAAGCTGGAAGGCCACCACCTTCTCCACAACCTTCCCAATAAAGGGGAGATTGGAGACAGGATGAAAGTTGTTTAAAATGGCTGGATCCAAGGATGGTTTCTTCAGGAGGGGTCTCACCACCGCTGTTTTGAGTACGGCGGGGAAGTGCCCCTCCCAAAGGGAGGCGGTCACGACCACCTGGATCCAGCCATGTGTCACCTCCCTGCTGTTGGCAACCAGCCACGAAGGACACGGGTCCAGAATACAGGTGGAGGCACTTACAGCTCGGATGGCCTTGTCAACATCCCCAGAGGCAACATCCTGGAACTCAACCCAGAGATGATTTGCCAAGTAATCCTCCTGTGTCTCGGCTGGGTCTACTGCGGTGGAGTCCAAGTCCGACCGAAACCGAGCCACTTTGTCCGCCAAGAACTGAGCATAGTCCTCAGCCCTACCCTGCAAGGAGTCTCCCGCATCCCTCCTATTAAGGAGGGAGCGGGTGATCCTAAAGAGGGCGGCTGGGCATGACTCGGCGGACGCTACCAAGGCGGAGATGTGTGATCTTTTGGTAGCTCTTAATGCCCGGACGTAGTCCTTGGTGCAGGTAGTCAGAACTGCTCGGCTCGCTTCGGACTTATCGGACCTCCACAGGTGCTCTAGGCGTCTCCTCCGGCGTTTCTTCTCCCGGAGCTCCTCGGTGAACCAAGGAGGTCTCCGGGATCCATTGACCCGGAGGGGCCGTAGTGGCGCAATCCGATCAAGAGACTCCGACGCCGCCGAATACCAGGTGGCAACCAGAGTCTCCGCCGAACTGTGGGCGAGAGTATCAGGAATAACCCCAAGCTCCGTCTGGAACCTCAACGGGTCCATAAGTCGCCTGGGGCGGAACCACCTGGTCGGTTTCTCCTCCCTACGGTGGGGGTTTGGCCTCCGGAAGTCAAGCCTCAGTAGGCAGTGGTCTGACCACGACAGGGGTATGATCTCATTACCCCTCAGACCAAGATCACACATCCACTGCTCCGAGAGCAGTTTTGCCAAAAATCCTCTACCTATTTCAAACGGCACCGGTCAAGTTAGGGGAAAAATTTTATAATGATTTGGACAAAATGATTCGAAACTTTATATGGAATGGTAAAAAGCCCAGAATAAAATATATGCACCTGCAGGATAAAAGAACTCAAGGGGGAATGGGCTTACTGGAATGGAAAACATATCATCAAGCAGCAACAACTATGTGGATAAAAGAATGGGTAATGTTAGCTAATAAAAGAATCTTAACAATAGAGGGCCACGACCTGCAATACGGGTGGCACAACTACTTATGGTGCGAGGGAAATAAAATCCACAATTATTTTAGTAGTCACCATTTAAGGGGGGTATTAATTAAGGACTGGCTGGAAATTAGAAGGAGATACTACACGCAACTACCTAACTGGATATCTCCGACGGAAGCCCTGATATACCCGAATTTGATAAATTTGGATAAAATTGTTACCTACCAACAGTTGCTAGACGACCAAAACAAACTAAACCCCAGGGAAAATTTGGCTGATAAGGGAATAAACATCGATTGGTGGCCATATCTTCAAATTCAAAACAAACACAAATTCGATCTAGCACAACCCGGCTTCCAGAACAAGAACCAGGAATTAGATAAAATTTTAATTGGACCAGATGAGAAATTAATTTCAAAAATATACAACTGCTTACTGATTCAAAAAACGGAAGCAGAAAGAGTAAAAGAAGTCATGGTAACCTGGGCCCAAAACATCGGCCACACAATAGACCTAGACAACTGGGAAAGAGTCTGGGAATGGAACCTAAAATTGACAAAATCGACGGCGTATAAAGAAAATATATATAAAATGTTCTATCGCTGGCATCTTCCACCGACAAGACTGGCGAAAATGTCTTCAAAAGTTTCGGCCATATGCTGGAAATGTGAAACAGTGCTGGGCACGTACTACCATATGTGGTGGATGTGTCCGGTAGCCAAAGCATATTGGAAGCAAATACTAGGATGGCTGAATGGAATCTTGTCAATTAAACTATGTCTTAAGCCGGAAACTTTCTTATTAGGGATAAGAGATTAAAAAATATGCAAATCTAACCAATACCTCCTAGTCCATATTCTGATAGCGTCAAGGATTGTTTACGCACAGTGCTGGAAGAGTGAAAATGCCCCCACCAACACTATGGTGATGAATAAAATTTTAGAACTAGCAGAAATGAACAGATTGACGATGCGAATTAATGACAAAGAAGATACAGACTTTTATACAGTCTGGGAGAAGCTGTACAAATGGCTTGATGAGTCAGTGAAGACTTAGACACAAAAAGAGATAGCTGACTAACCTAATACGATTAAACCAGTAACTCAAATGAACAATATACAACAACTGAGAGATAAGCGAAAGGAGAAATGTATTAGGGGTGAGAACCCACCATCGAGCAATTTTGTTACAAAAAAAAAAAAAAAGAATTTACCAGTTTAAATGAAATCCAGTGCAACTGAGTTTCTGGAGGGACAAAATTGCAACTATTACCATTTTGAAAGAGACTTGACCTTTAATTAAAATGTTACTTTTAATTGGGATGTTTAGATTTCTTTTTTATTCCTTAGAAAAATGAAAGAAATGTCAGGGCATGACTTAAGCCTTCAAAAGAATAAACACAAAGAGCATAAGCAATCAGAAAATTCTACCATGGAATTGTAAACTTCTTCACTGTACAGAGATCAATTTAACATATTTATTTCACAATAATTGTCCACTCAGGGGTGATTTGAACTTCTTTATT
The DNA here is from genome assembly GCF_051295495.1 of Thamnophis sirtalis. NCBI lineage: Eukaryota > Metazoa > Chordata > Lepidosauria > Squamata > Natricidae > Thamnophis > Thamnophis sirtalis. The sequence continues at coordinate 32,825,903 of NW_028261384.1, read as the reverse complement.
GTTAAGCATAATTATGGATTAGAGCAATGTCCTTAAAATAGTTTGAGTAGCAGATTTAAAGTTGGGATAAATAGGATCACTGCTCCATGAAGTGCACTGGTTTGCTTCAGGGTGCAATTCAAGGTGTTGTTAATTATCTTTAAAGCCCTTTATGGCAATGGTCCTGACTACCATATCATTTCATTGGAATTGGTCTACCCCACTTGTGCTGACAGAAGAATCATGCTGCAGGCCCCATCTGTCAGGATGTTCAAGAGAAGGGTATTGACTGCTATTGCACTTGAAACATCTAACCCACACTTCAAAGTGAGGTCAGCTCCAACCACGCTTACTTTCTCTAAGACTTTAACAGTATGACTGAATAATAGGTTTGGAAGGGACTGTGGAGGTCTTCTAATCCAACCCCCTGTTCAAGCAAGGAGACCTATACCCAGAGGTGGTACTCATCTGGTTTTGACAGGTTCACCTGAACTGGTAGCGGAAATCCTGGGTGGCCCCCTGGCTTGATTCCATCCTATTTAGGGACGTTTTTGAGGTTGGGTGCATGTTGTGCAGAAGGTGTGATAGTAAGCAAAGTGCATGCACGGAAGGCTGGGCACATAAACGGAAGGTGCCCACCTGCCTCTGGTGAACCATTGGTAACGAAATGTGCAACCCACTGCTGCCTATACCATTTCAGACAAATGATTCTCCAATCTCTTCTTTAAAACCTGTTCTGCCTTCAGGTCCTTTGGAGAATAGATTGACTCCCTCTTCTCTGTGGCAACCCCTTAGATATTGGAACACTACTATCATGTCACATCTAGTCCTTCTTTTCATTAAACTAGATATACTAGACCCAATTCCTGCAACCGTTCTTCATATGTTTTAGCCTTTATTCTCCTATTAAAACTTTATTGTCTTTCTTTGCATTCTGTCTACAATTTCAACATATTTTTATATTGTGGTTCCTGACAGTTGGCTTGGGGTTTCAACAGAGGGACTTCATGTTGTGGGTGGTTGATAGATTAACAACAGATCCCAGTCCCTTCCCCCTCATCATATTTCTCTCCTCATCTTTTTAGCTAGATTATTTTTATAGTATTCTATTTATATTATTATAAATTATAGAGTTTATCTTAATTTATATTTATTTTAATATTGTAAGTCAAACAGAGTTACTGTTGGGCACTAAGAAGGGCACTAATACAATTTACAAATAAATGATTAAACAAACAAAATTTTCAAAGTTTTTTTATTTCCTGCATAATTTTTTTCAGGATTGAGTTTACATATATTAGATAGACAGACAAGCTCGTGAAGCAGCAACCCGCCCCTGTAACAAATAATCTTCTGTTTCTATTATCTGTATGTATGTATGTATGTATTTATGTATGTGCGCACACGCATGCGTGCATGCACGCACATGCACGCACACACACACACAGAATTATCAATGACAATGGATTTATTCCAAATGATAGTGGGAATTTTGTAATACAGTAGAAGGATTCCTATAAGATAAAATTCATGACATATTGGCAGAAATTAAGTGTAAAGCTGAAACCATTTTTTTAAAAAAAGAAATAAATTGGAATGGGTATCATAAGATCATCAGAAAATGCAAGGAAATTAGAGAACAGCAAACAATGAAAACTAGGAGAATCAGAAAAAATGGATTGAGGAAATAAAGAAACCCCTATATAATTTGTGATGTGTTCACGTCTTTCTATTTCTTGTTGGAGGTCTTGTGGGTCAAGCAAGAATAACCCATATCAGTTCATTTTGACTGTATGGTTTTTTTTCCAAAATAGAGATGGCAGTCTAAGGAGGCTGCTTGGGGTGAGGGTGAGAGGCAGATGAAGATGGTAGATAGCAATAGCAATAGCAATAGCAATAGCAGTAGACTTATATACCGCTTCATAGGCCTTTCAGGCCTCTCTAAGCGGTTTACAGAGAGTCAGCATATTGCCCCCAACAATCTGGGTCCTCATTTTACCCACCTCGGAAGGATGGAAGGCTGAGTCAACCCTGAGCCGGTGAGATTGTGAACTGCTGATCTAGCAGTAGCCTGCAGTGCTGCATTTAACCACTGCGCCACCTTGGCTCGTAGAGGCTCCCGCCAACCCCTGTTCTTGCTCCCCCCACTAGATTCCCCGATCCAGGACAGGGTGAGAAAAGAGACAATCTCTGCATGCCTCCGACCCTGGTTATTTTGACATTCAGGCCACCTCGCAGCCCTAACATTGAGATGCTAACACTAACCCTTTCGGTATATTCTTTTTTAAAAACTTAAAATTGTCACGAGGGCAGAGAACTGGTTGTTAAATTATTTGAATACCACCTCTGGTTATGAGCTGTCCGTGTTTTGGCTGGCTGGAACTTTTGATATCACCACCCCATTTATCCCCTGCTTACCAAATTAGCTGGCTTTACATCTTCTAACAGATCTATGTTGGCTAATTTATGCCTCCGTGTATCTTGCACATCAAGTCTGTTGTACTGTTTACAACATAGCAAAGTGTACTCTGTGAATCCAGGCAAGTGAGTTAATGTAATAATATGCAGTTCAGTTAACTATGGGTTAACACAATTTGCAAAGGCAGATTGAGGTTGGGTGGGAGAAGGGAGGGTTCTAATTGATTTAGTCTGGTTCACGTGAACCAATGTTAAATGATAATATTTAATAGTCAGATTGGGAGAAGTCAGTTGGAAAAGACATGCCTGAAGGTATATTATTTCCAGGGAAGGGGAACAGTTCTAAAATATTCTTGGATTCTTTGAGAAGCTTGCAGTGCTGAGAGTTCTTTAAAGCAGGGTCCCCAACGCACAGATCATGAGTTGTGCAGGTGTCAGGAGAGTGCATGCATATGTGCACACATGAGCGGCGGATGCTTATATGTGTGAAGCTTTGCTTGTGTGAGCAGTACCCAACTACTCCAATCTCAGGATGACTGATTCGAAGGGCCTGTCGGAAAACGCGGGGACTATGGGGGTGGGTGGAGGGACTACGGACACGGGAGTGGGCCGGAGCATTACGGTCTTAACAGGGAGATATGGCGGGGACTTTAGGGCTGGCCATTACCGGGGAAGGAGGGCTCGCTACGTTACAGAGATCCCTCCTTCCGGCCCTATGAGTCCCACTCCAAGGCCAGATGGCGCGAGTAATCAGGACCCTGGTCTCAGGCTGCTGTTGCTAAATGCCAGGTCTGTAGTTCATAAGGCTCCTCTCGTTTGGGACTTAATTTTAGACGAGAGGGCAGACCTGGCATGTATTACAGAAACCTGGCTGGGCCCGGAGGGAGGAGTCCCCCTTGTAGAGATGTGCCCAGAGGGCTTTCAGGTGCTCCAGCAGCCAAGGGCCCAGAGAAGGGGTGGGGGTGTGGCCATTGTTAACCGAGAGTCTCTAGCACCTCGTAGGATCCCTGCTCCGGAGTTTGTCAGGTGTGAGTCCCTGCTGGTGAAGTTGGACCTCAAGGGTCAAGTGGGTGTGCTGCTAACGTACCTGCCTCCCAACTGCGTTGAAGCAGCCCTCCCCTCGCTCCTCGAGTCAATAGCCGAGCTGGCAGTTGAGTTCCCCAGACTTATGGTTCTGGGGGATTTCAACTTGCCTTCGCTCGGTGAACACTCTGATGGAGCGCAGGAGTTCATGGCTTCCATGACAACCATGCGCTTGACCCAAGTAATCTGGGGACCAACCCACTCAGCGGGTCACACGCTTGACCTCGTATTTCTCAATTCACCCACGTAACACCTATCCTCCGCGAGCTGCACTGGCTGCCTGTTGATCTCCGGGTGCGCTTCAAGGTGCTACTTGTCACCTACAAAGCCCTTCATGGTATTGGATCTGGGTACTTGAGAGACCGCCTACTGCCAATTACCTCCACTAGACCGATAAGATTGCATAGATTAGGCCTCCTCCGAATTCCATCAGCTAGCCAGTGTAGACTGGCAACCGCTCGGAGGAGAGCCTTCTCGGTGGCTGCTCCGACCCTCTGGAACGAACTCCCCGTGGAGATCCGGACCCTCACCACCCTCCAGACCTTCCGCGCCGCACTTAAAATCTGGCTATCCCAGCTGGCCTGGGGTTAAAGACTCTAACCCCTACTCGAATTGTGTGACTGTTGAGTTCTTAAATGATGTAGTGTTTTTATGTTGTAAATTGTTTGTCCTTCCCCCACCCCTTTTGAACTGTGAGCCGCCCTGAGTCCTCCCAGGGAAAAGGGCGGCATACAAATAAAGTGAAACAGAAACAGAAACATGCGCTCACACATGAAGCTCCCCTCATGTGAGCAATGGCCGCTTGCACTTGCATGCCCATCACTCACAAAAATGGAGTTGCATGCACTTATGCACATGCACCTGCTACTTACAAGAAACTACTTATTCCCCCAACCCCCAGTGGGACACCAAGCCAGAAAGGTTGGGAACTGCTGCTTTAAGAGCTATGATAAGAAAGTGGCTCTCTTTCTACTCAGGAATGGGATTCCAACTGTCATTCACATGGGATTTAAATTGTACATAGTCTTCCATTCTTTTGCCCTGCCTTCATGCTTTGTAAATCAGATACATATCAGAATTGGTCTACTTCTACTTTTATTTTTCAAGGGAGATTAAATTAAAATAGTAGGTACAACTACGGAGAGGAAGAAGGGGTGTTCGGGATTGCAGGAATCATACAGAAAAAACATTTGAGGATGGGAAGGATTGTGTGTCAAGTGGGAGAAAAACTAGGTCCCCTCTATGAAGATGGGAGAAGAGTTGCTTTCAGCTTGCAATCCAAGGCTTCCTCCTCCACTTCCTGAAAGTTAAGTGCTGCAGAATAAGGCAGGTGGAAATTATCATCAGAATAATTTTGCCCATTGAAAACAACACTGCATTTAGCCTGGAGCTTCATAAGAAGGGCTGGGGACAGTGAGTAGAGGGTTATGCAGGTAGTGGAAGAAGATGGCAGTTTGGTGTCTGTTGTGGCCCAGCAGGAGCTGTCAGAGCTGCCACCAGACTCCGACAGCCAGGGGCCCTATGAGTCGGCTCTGGAGGATGTGGAGGACCCTGGACAGGGTTCTGACTCCGAGCAGGGCGCAGAGAGACTGGTTGGCCACAAGGTGGCGCCTGAGCCTTGGACCAGTGGGGAGGAGACAAGGGAGAGTGATCCAGAAGCCAGCAGTGAGTTGTTCCTGGATGCCCGGAATCGAAGAGCTAATAAGCGCCAGGAACAATTATGCAAGTACAGGAGGTAATTGCACTCTGCTGGTGGCCATTAGGCTCCTCTCCAGACTATAAAAAAGACTGCTTGTGCACACGCCCCTCTTGCAGAAGTCAACACATTGACTAAAGAGAACATAACTAACTTGACAGGCTGGATTGCTGCCAAGGTTTGTCTGAGTTGCTGCCAAGGTCCTTATCTCTTTGTTTGCTTGGCTTTCGGCTACCGAGATTTTGGCTTCTTGCTATTAAAAGCACATTCTAGTTAAGTTTGTCTTGGCTTTTATTACTGGATGGAGGGGGTCAGTACAGGTGTCTATGGAGATTCTCAGTCATCCAGATCATGATTGTCCCAGAGGTGCTTTTTCAAGAAGCAACTGAACTTTCTTTATTTTCCCCCAAAGACATTTCATTTCTCCTCCAAGAATTGGTTCTCTACCATTCAGTCAAAACTGAAGAAGCTTCATGGATGAAAAGTGAAACTTCTTCAAGAAAAACAAAGGAAGTCCAATTGCCATTTGGAAAAGATGGTAATTTAGTGTGTCTAGAGCACCGGAAAGCGGAAAGGCCTATCTCACCAAAGAGAGCAGCTAAATGTTGGTCTAGTTCTGGGGTTACCAACTCCCCACAAACTTCTTTCTGGCACCATAAGACTCTTCCGATCATAGCTGCTAAAATCAGTGATTTGGTTTCCAACAGTGTTGAGGAAAACAATAAACACAAAAGTTGCCATTTATGCTATGCTTTTAAAGATCTCCCCCCTACTCCTAAACTTTAAGGAAAGAAACAGAAAACTCTAGCTCTGTCTATAGCTCTGGAGGGTTTCATTCACCACTTTGCATGCCTTTTCTTTTCAAACAACTTTAAGGGCAATCCCTAGCCATTCAATGTTTCCCACTCTTGAATTAAACCATCATTTTTGAACTATATTGAACTATCTAAATCTAATCATGAAATATGTTCGAAACATCATGACAAATTTAATAAAAACTATAATTAAAAGATAAGTAAAAATCTAACAAAAAAGAAATAGGCACCTTATTTTACAATTATTTTCTCCTATAACTACAGATGTGTTTCCTTAGAAAATAAAACTACACTTACATCATTTAGCTGCCTTGATATTATTTTTAAGCAGCTATTGTTTTTCCATAGAAAAAAAGCTGGCTTCTACAAATCAAATTCACTGCACATATTTGAGATTTCTATCCCAACCTCTTACTCTGTTCTTGGCTCTCAGACATTCCCTTATTCTCTTCAAAGTGAATTGTGTTTATGTAATTGATTTAACTGTAAACCAACACACAAAATGTAAGGCTAAAATGAATGTGGCAAATCTCTTGCAATTTTGAAAGACAAATAAAAACTTGACATTTTTGGAACAAAGATACACAAACACAGATGGTTAATTGATAAGTTCCTTTTTATTAGCTTTTAGCTAAACTACTATAGAGGCTTGCAGTTTATAGCGATCCAAATATAGAATATAAACTTTTTTTTTAAAGAAAAGCACTTTAAGATTTCTCCCCCCTAAACCTGGGTATGACTTTTTGTAGGATCAAAATAGCAAGTGATAAAACTGAGCTGCTTGCAAAATGCAACTTCAGGTTTCTCTGTTTTCGAAGAAGAAGTTAGAATATATTATAAAGTTGTTTATTTCCCGGGACTCCATTCCTTTGCAAAACATTAGGAAATCATCATACTAGAATCTACAGTTCACTGTAGCAATTGATTGGCAGTAGATTTAGATTTGACAAAACTGCTGACTGCTTATATTAAATATATCATATAAAGATAAGATCACATATCATGATTTGCTTAATCACAATTGATTAACTTGGTACAACATGGGAAGCTGTGAATCATACAAGATCTACCATGGCTAAGCAAGATGTACAGATTTACTGTATATGTTTCAAAAGTGGTAAGAACTCTCTGTAATTCACATTGTTTTGTTCACATAATAGAATCCTAAAATTGATGCATTTTCTTTCCACATAATTGCCATCACATTAGGGCTACACAACAACAAATCTTGCCTGCAAAAATCCAGATGAGCATTAGTGGGCTCATGTAATAGAAATGACTTTTCAACTCTTATTTAGTCATTTGGAGCTTTGAAACCAAGTCATGAAATGACTATATAATTGGAGTGAGTAGATGTGTTCAAGAACTGCAGTTTATCCTCATGATTCTCATCCCTGCCACTGCTTTCCTAATCTGTTTTCTTGGGGCAGGACTTCAGCTGTGAATCTTGAAATCTTACTGCATTAACTTTAGAAACTTTAGACAACTTTAGAAATGCCCTACTACATATCTGTCCAGATTTGCTTAGGTATTAGCTGAATAGATAGTCACCAAACATGGACCATTCTTAATCTGCTTATACAGCCTTCCTCAACTTGCTAATGGAAAAACTATAAATACCAGTGATAGAAATTCTGGCAAGATTGACTAATGGACAATACTCAGATAATCTAATAAAATTTATAATCCTTACTTTTCCTTTTTTTAAAAAATTGAGATCTGGTGCGTCTCTTTGTTAAATGCATAGCAGAAGTCCTGCCTCAAAAAAACAGATTAGGAAAGCAGTGATAAAATAGCTGCAGAATTTTCTGGTTCTGTTTTAATTAATGATATTCATGCATAAAATGTGTAATTCAAAAACCTCAGAATAGAGTGTTATTTTTATCAGATGTCTGTGAATAGTGGCAAGGTATCAGATAATGAAGTAAAGATGTTTAAATTCACTTAATTTCTTTAAAATATATATGTATGTATGTATGTATGTGTGTGTGTGTGTGTGTATATATATATATAGAGAGAGAGAGTGAGAGAGAGAGAGACAAAGCAAGAGGCAAAATAAACAAATACATGCTACACTTATACAAGCAAATTTTGATAACATAAATTACAGGGCTGTTCCTTTTCTTTTTTTGTTGTGATCACAAATCAACTTGGTAGGTTAGCAAATATTAAATTAACAAAGGATTCTCTTTTCTTATTTCTTACCACTTTTTACAGTTGAACATTTTTTCACATGATGAATAATGTGCTTTTTTTGAAACACCACTGATTTCTATATTCATTTCAGAAATGTTACTGTAAAGCTTGCCATATCCATATAATGCATATATCACTGCCACAATAGAGGAAATAATTGTAATTGAAATTTTCATCTTAAAAATAAATAAATAAATAAATAAATATTCCTTACAATGGCTATTTTTCATTACACTAAGCTGGCTACTTAAACATTTCAATGGACAATGGAAAGCTGTCTCATTTGCGTCTTCTTTCAAACATTTGCAGGGTACTCCATTCAGAAGATCCTAACATGGAAACAAAATAGTGCAGATTAATTGAATATAATGAATATATTCTTGATAAGCTTGCCTGAAAAATAAGGCTCAATGTGATGAATTTCCATTGTAAGCTGTGCCAATAAGACCACAACTGGTATGCTGCTTCCTAATTTTAAATGCCACATAAATTTGATTCACAGTTTAACTCATCTGAACCAGCTCCCGATATTGGTATGTAATTTATCCCTGCCAAAGAGGTTTTGCTTTTGTTGAGTTAGAAAGTTATTGATCATGAAAATATTTCAATGTTATTCAGACAAACAAAACTGGACTTCTTGAAATTCTCTGAAGATTTTTTTCAATCAAAGGATGTTTGAAGAACTAATTTGCATCATAAGGTGGCCCTCACATTTTCATTTGACGAATTTCCATGATCATATGGTAAGTGCATTATTCACCATCTACTATATCCTGCAGTGAGCAAGAGGCTGAACTAGGTGACTTTCAAAGTACTTCTGATAAAACAGAATTATCTTACAGTGGTAATAATTGAAAGTACTTCTCAATCTAGATAATCTCTAAATGTATAGATTTAGCTCCCAAATTTTCATAAATGGCCATGCTAGCTTGAGAAGTTGGGGAGTTCATGTTTACATATCTGGAAGATGTTTGTCTGGGGAAGATTGTGTTAGCATATTGGCAATTATAAAGGCAAGTGATAGACCTTACATTTTGCTGGTTTTCATAAATGCTTAAAAGACTGGACTTCGTAACTGTAACTAAAGGAACTGACATTTTAAGATTTAATTATTAGATTGAAGTATAAAGCACCTGACAATTATAATTTCATAAAATAGTTTCCTGGGTGCACATTAAAGAATTGCAAAATCATTAGATGATATGGCTTAGTTAAATATTTAGATAAAAAATAGAAACTATTTCTTTAAAAATATTTCAGTAGTTTTAAAATGTTTTGTAAAGTTACAAAAAATACACATTCCTTGAGAGCCTAACAGATTTTAAATTTATAAATTAAATCATAATAAACTGGGAATTGATGCTGCATAACATAAAATTTGATTTAATTCCATAAAGATGTATAGGATCATACAAAAAAGGTAAATTGACAATTATTGTGCCAATAAAAAAGAAATTCATGGATAAAGGAACAGTGAACAATTTTCAGCCTCCTTATTTCCTAGAGGAATCTGTATTTTTTTCAAAGATTTTGGACTCCAAAGACCATCCTTCCTGTTCATGTTACTTCCATAAAAAGTGAGTGCTGGCAACTTCTTGGAGAACTCAAGTTATCTGTATTTGTCTTAAATATTGTAAGAAACCAGTGTATTCAAAATGTTACAAAATAAAAATGAAAATTGTAGATAAGTAGGTTTTTGCTTGACTTTCATTTTATAGTTTATACATACCAGAATTTAAAGATCTTTTGCCCATGAGTCCAACAAATGAGTTTGTTTTATATCCTGAAAAATATATTTGTGGGATGTTTAAATACAGTACATTTGAAAGATGCCTTTTTTGGGGGGAGAAAAACAATTTGGAATGTGAATGCATTTTCACACTGAAATACACAATAGAAACAGACTCTAAATAGTTGAACTCAAGGCTAAATATATTTGAAAAGTTATGGAAACTTTTACTACAAATAAAGGTTTAAAAATGTCATATTTCTGCAGAATCTGATTGTGACTGAATAATTTCCCATGTTAATTCATTTAAAATGGGACTGATCAATAATAAAAAATGGCTTCCAAATGTGAGCTATTTAGCTAGGCTGTAGTTTAAAGCACTAGTTTATTATTCATCTGTTCTAGGCAGTTCTTTCAACATACTTTGGAATGTGGACTCCCTGGAGCTCTCTGAGCTTGGTTATTTGTTCATAGGTTTGCATCTGGAGGAACAATGAGGGAACGATTTGGCAATATAAAGGTTTCCCAGAGAGAGGCCTAGATCAAGATCCTGCACAGTCCCGAGCTGGATGGGAAGTGGGAAAGAGATTCAGAGTAGCCAGAACCTAGAATTTCTCAGGATATATCTAGGTGAGATAGTTAAGTTTTAGGTTGGCAAGATTTATGTCCACTAGATGTAGGGAAATAAAGGATTGAACTTGACTGGATTTTGCCATGACATCAATCTTGCCATTCAAGCTATGACAGTTTTCAGACTAGGAATATACAGCCTCTTAATATATGTAGTGTCTATTTCTGTTTCTACAATGATGTAATTCTCTCTTTCTCTAATAATTATTTCTTTATTGTGTACCCAGTTGATATTTTTTAAAAAAGTTATTAATGCAATGAATTTACAAATTGTATATACTATGTTTGACAAAGACTCTGCTATATTTTTAATTGCTTTGGTATGATCTCAACCAATTGCAAATTACTTTTTGGAGAGTTTTTCCCAAAAGCTCCTCAAATTATTGATCAATCTAAAATAAATAGCCAGGCTTTCAGGGTCCAGAATGTCATGCACATATGACATATTTGTAAGCACTATGCGATTTTTTTTCTTTGCCAGATCATAATTTTGACAGCAGCCAATAAATACAATGGAATAAGTGGACAGAAGCTTTGGATGAAATAACTGTAATTCAAACAGATTTGATCCCCAAGATTTAATTCAACACTCAATCAGGAACACTAAAAGTATTTTCAAATCTTTGATAGACTATTTTATGTATTGTAAAACCCAGTCAAATAAAATAAAATATATAGTATTTTAGTCTGCCTGTAAACTAAACTTCTGGGTTTTGGCTAAAGTTTTAGTCAGTTTGGAGAAAAGTATAAAAATCAGATTGTTTAACATATCTCTGTGATTCTCTTCTCTAACCAACTATTTTCCTCAGCTTGTTTGCAATGAATATACTGTATATTCAATATGTACACTATAGTAGAAGAATCAATACAATGTCTCTGTCTGACAGCTATCCACCGCTCTTTTATGTATATGTATTTGTTAAGGTTTCCCAAGCTTAAAAAGATTCTGAGCAGCTTACAATGCATCTCATACGCAAGAAACACAATTAAAATAAGATGATTTTCTGGACTAAAGCAACATTATTTAGAAAAAATACTTGACACAGTTCTTCATACAACCTAATACAAGGTCTGGGATCAGAAACAATATATTAAGGGACATCTAGAATCTTGGGCAGGTTTATTATCTGTAAACTTATTTGGGTATAAGTTTCAATGTTCTCAGTGGTGCATTTCAGGCATAACTTTCAGGCAGCCTTTCAGCAGCCATGGAGTGCATTTTCTTTTAATTTTTAAAAAATTCCTAAGAACTTTAGAAAGTAAAATAGTTATATTATTAAATCGAATAAAGCTATGACACCAGGTGGAATTAAACAGCTGTTTTTTAAAAAAAAGATTTATATAAGTTTTTCCAAAGATTGACTTTGTTTCCCCATCTATATTAAAACAAATCAGTTTGGTGGGAGATTTGCTACTAAACCTTGATGTCAGGCTGTGGCAGAAGGATTGAATTTCAATTTGAAATCACACTGAGGGTAGTTTATGTTAAAGTGACAAAGTGGCAGCTCTCTATTCCAAAAAGTGTCCTTTGAGAAAAATCCCAAATTCATTGCACCCCATGATTATAAAATTGGGATTTCATAGTGCCCCCTTCATTATCTTGCTCAGAGGTAAACCTTGCTTTTTTAAAAAAAATCTTATCCCCAGAAGATTTAGGAATAAAGAATCAGTGAAACTTAATCTAAGGTACAAATAGAAACAATAATAGAAGACTGAATGGCTTGAATGGATCCATTTCTCTTCTCACATTAGAGGATCTATGCATGGTGGCATAGTGATTAGAATGCAGTATTGCAAGCTGACTCTGTCCTTAGACAGGAGTTCGATCCTGAGCAGCTCAAGGTTGACTCAGCCTTCCATCCTTCCTATGTCAGTAAAATGAGGACCTTTGGGAGGGCTCTCTCCCAAAAGGAAGACCATTTCTGTCTAAGATAGTTAACCTTTACTGACACATTAGAAAGAACACAAAGCTAGAAATCTTTTCCCTGTCACTATATGTCTATATGGTATGGGCTGCTACCAAAAGAGTCATTTCCTATAGCCTCTGTTTTTATATTTCCATATCCTAATCAGTATTCCTCTAGTGATATGTTTTATGTAATCAATATTCCTTCTGGTAGCTCATTTCCTAATGAAATAATTTTGTTAAATGAGCTATTCCTTCAGTGGACAGTTAATAATTTTGGAAAGATTTTTGATTTATCCAAAAGTTGCTTATGCTGGTTGATTAATAACTTTCACTAATAAAAATGTTGGTTCTACTTCTCCAAATTGCTTTAAAAGTTATCATTTTCTGACTCATGGTTGAATTGTGTCAAATGAGGGTTATAAACTTAAGCCGTATTGCAAATAAACATTACTGATGGTGCTTAATGTTAATAAGGGATATTGTGAATTTAATTAGTGATACAGTATCTGCTACGACAGCCCCTAGCACAACATTTCTATATATTTCTGCTTAGATATTAGACTCTAGAATTTAATGGAATATTTCATGGAGAATATAAAAAGGAACATAACTGTATCCTGATGAAATCAGTCCAACAAAATAATGCTATGATTAATAGCACTAAATGACTAAAGATCAGTAAAATTTAAACAACTGATCAGCTGAAAATGATGGTTTGCCCAAATCAGTAGTAAAAAATGCTACCTGTTCGCCTGAACCCGCAGTTAAAAAATGCTAAAAAAGTAAAAAAAAAGTTCTGATGATCAGCTGTGTGACAATCAGCTGTACTATGCGATCATGGGAACATTTTTACTTTTTAAAGTATTTTTAAGTTGACCACGCCCACCCAGTCACATGACACCCACCAAATCATGCCCACAGAACCAGTAGGGGAACATTTTGAATTTTACCACTGCCTCGAATGCCAACATTCATACGAGTTCACTGGAAATGCTGGATTTGATACAATTTCCCTAGAATCAAATATATACTTGCAATTCTGGATGTATCTCATATTGAAGTAATTGATTAAATGGTACACAAGAAAATGGAAGGAAAATCATTGTCTCTCAGCCCAACCCACCTCATGAAGGAAAAAGGAAGAATAGTTATGAGTACTGTGTTTGTTTGTCTCCTTAAGCTATTTATGAAAATAATAAAGGTAAGATATAAATTCATAAATAAAATCGATTCCAACTTACTTTTGCGTGAGACAGGGCTATATCCTGGAAATAAAAAAATGACAAATAATTAGCAAGTACATATCATTATCTATCACAGTCATAAAAAAAAAGGAAAGCATTTCAAAGAATCACATTATCTGTGCATAGCAATTAATGCCTTAATTGTTTTCTGAATAATTCATGGATGTGAAACACTTTTTAGTCTAGGCACAATATCCCAGGAGCCTTTTCTGTATATGCTCCATTATAAAACAGGGTATGCTTTTTATGTGATTCTCATTCATTTTTCCTTGGGTGAAGGACATTGCCCATTTGATCCATGTCTGCAACCTTGATTTTATTCATGATTTTCATTTCATTTCTATCAAAACTCACAATTTATTTATAAGAAGAAAGTCTCTTATTTTACATACTTGGTTTTTCTAAAGTGTCTTGCTAAATATACATAAAATACTATTCATGGTATTAGGAATATTTCTAAAACATTTTTAATGGAATCAAAATAAATATTTTAAATAAATTTATTTATAAATAAATAATAATGAATTTACTAATTATAAATAAATTAATGAGTGTTTTATTTTATAAAATATTTTTAAAATTTGAATAATTTTTAGCAACACCTAAAAACACATTAAAAACACATAAAAATAAATGTAAGTGGTTCTTACCAGCATCCCGTTTTCCCATTAAGCCATAGAATTGCTGAGGTCTGGGTCTTCTGGCAATCCTCTGAAGAAAGTGTTCAAAAGGGAAAGGCAGCTTCTCCTAAAACAGAAATATAAAAAGACTATTTCAGTGCTCAGCTTCACTTATAAAATTGACATCCATTAAACAACAGAGAGCACATAACCTGGAAGGTTTACATATTCTGAGCTTTCTTTTTCTTTTCCCTGATCTGATACCTTCAAAAGCCTTCAGGAGCTTATTTCAAAGGAAAGGGATTTTCCCACCTTCCTCTAAATTCAAATGAGCAAATGGATATAAATGTTAATCTAGGATCAAAAGCTTCCTGCATTTAGGCACACATAGGCCACAAGAGGGCGCTGAAAATTAAGAGCTGGAAATTGTGAAGATTTGGTTCAAAATTGATGGATTGATTGAGTAAAGTTTTGAAAACAAGTATGCGATCTGTTTTCATTCTTAACTTTTTTGTATCTAGATAATCCATCTTAATCCCTTGCAAAAAGCATGAAACAATGAACTTGTCTGATCACCTATAAATTATGGATGTGTTTTATGAATAAACCATGAGATTGCCTGACAGGTGTTGACTTAGAAGATGGTAGCGAGGAATATTAAATGAACCAAGGTCTGATACAACCAAGGCAGCTTCATATCTTAAGTATTCTATCCTGTGGTTGCTTGCACAATGATACGCATGGGTTGCTCTGGAAATTAGATTTTACAGAAAAGATACATGGCTATGGGCCAAGCTGAATCTGTGAATTTGGGATCCAAAAATTATATTTCAACTTCTTCCATAGGAATCAGCAAAATGTTTGATGGAATATAGTGCCAATTGAGCAAACAGGACAGTCTCTAGATAACACCACATCAAATCACTTTGAATATTAAATGGTTTAGCAGTACTTTCAGATCATTTATCACATCACATAAAGCTCTACTGGGATTTGAGTACATGTAACAAATCACAGACTTATACTGGGCATCTTTATGTCAAGTATCTTTGATTATTTTTTCCATATAACTGTGCAAATTTGAGCAGCATATGTAATTGGTATTAAATAGTAAAAAGAGCTGGAACACCCAATTTCAACACCCAATGAAATAAATCACGGATGAGTTTAAGCAGGTAAGCAGAATCATTTCAGCATGAATATTTACCTTCCCTATTACATTCAATTGCTAACTTATTCATTTCTTCAGCTTTTTAATTTCTGTCCAGAAGGGAATTACAAGGGCAAGTTTGATGAGATGCTGGTGAACCATAAAATATAAATGAATTTAAGGGGAAAAGGCGTAGGTATAACTTTTCCTGTTCCCACTCCTTATTTGAAATGCAAGAATTATTGTCAAGAGAAGTTAAACATAAGAGAAAAAAATCATGTCTCAAACTAAAGAGATTTAAGTCCTATTTCTTAAAAAACCTTTATGTTATTGTTCTCTCAAATGGTTTCCTCCCATGACATATGCAATTCCTATTCATAGTAACTTTTATTTTTCACCCAATTTTGGTTCGCAAGCTATGGTTAAAGGAATGATCAGTATACTGACTGAAGATTTGACATATACAATGTCATCCAAAGAAGATACCCTATCAGCTAGTGGTAATCACCGAACATTATAATAAGGGGAATTGATGGTGTTGATTATAGAGGCCTGGAAAGGAAATATCACAAATAGACAAGGAGCTTAGGCCTTGGGGTTTTAATCTATCTTGTAGGCAAATTTGTTATCATTCTCCTGATGCAGACAGAAACACAACCCGAAAACCAGGACAAACAAGTAATATAATAGAATTCAATATATCTTTTCCTAAAGTCTTTCCATTTAATTAAACTGCCAAATGTGGACATTTCCTACATTTTGCAATTCCGAAAAGAGGACGGCAGTAAAGAGAAGTGATTTTACTGTGGCATGAAGAAGACTTGTGACCGGATAAGATGGCTCTTGCTTCTTTCTCTCAAATATGAACAGAGTCTTGTTATGTATGGGTGTCATACTACATTTGATGATTTTAGATTCTCAACTCAGTGGTTGAGGGCTATTTTCCCCCTGATTTGTGAGCTATACTGCTTGGCTTAGTAATTTTCTAATAACTCTCCTCTGTCATATGCAGATTTCACAATCTGGCTTCCAAATCCATTTTTTAGACTCATATCCTAAAGTATTTATGCCTTCTTTTAAAACCCTTTAAAAGCTGGTTAATAATTACAGTAAAGAGCGATTTGAAATTAGACTCGTTCTATGGACATAATTACAGGACTTGATTGATTAACATACAACATACAATTTCGTGGACGGTCAAATTCTGATTATCCCTAAGATCAGCCTACCTCACGGGGTTGCTGTGGTGATGAGAATAACATGAAGAAAAGACTCCCTGGTACGGCACCCTAAGCAGGACAGCCACGACACATTAAGAAGTAAGATTAAAAAACTCCGATGCGTTTACTCACGCTAAGAACGCAACAACTGCTAGAAAGCGCGCGGGAAGGAGCGACGTCAGGAAGCAATCGCTCTTTTTCACCGGTGGCCTCAGTTTGGAAAGGAGAACTTGACGCTCCGTCAACACAATCCGGCGCTCTCGCCTGGGCCGAAAGGAGGATGCAGAGAGGCGGAATAGAGCGGATAATTCGCCCCGACGTCGCCTCAACTGAGCGCGAACGGCCAGCATTCCTTGGCGCACCTGCCAAAAGCTGGCGGCGTCAGGGATCCCCGTTCACACGGCCAGCTCCTGCCCGCACTGGTCTTTACTCCCTCGCCCGCCCGTGCCCCGCCATCCAGCCATCCTTGCCCTCGACCGTTTTTCAAAAGCAACCTAAGTTGCGGAGGTCCTCCCCAAAGTGGCGGAGAGGCGCCGTTTCGTCTCACCTGGTTCTGCTCGCCTCCGTCGGACCAATCCGCCCAGTAGTTCAACTCGTGCTGGTCTTCTAGATCTTCCCCCACGGCATGCGCGGAAGATAGGAAGAGCATGACCAAAAGCAGCATGGCCTTCTTCATTTCCAGCTTTTTCTCCCGCCGAAGGGCAGCCGAAGAATCCTAGCAGAGCAGCGTCGAGAGAAGCGAAAGCGCTCCTTTCTCGCTTTTGCGCCTGTTCCAAAGTTGTCCGAAGCTGTTGGTAAGAGAGGAGGAGAAAAGTGAAGGATGAGTGTGAAGGTTCTTCCCCCCACGTCCCGCTACAGAAGACCATAGAAGGAAAAGGGGACATCTACGTAGCCCATAGCACCCGCCCCGTAATCGATCTGGATGTATAAAATTGAATTAAAGCAACATCCAGACAAACAAGCAGGCAGGCAGCCAACCAGTCAGCCAGCCAGCCAGCCAGCCAGCCTGCCAGGCTGCCTGGCTGCCAGCGCCAATGAACCCCGAGCACTTACTGCTACGGAGAAAGGTGACCCAGTAGCTGCTTGGTGGAATACCAAGTGCCAGGCTAAGAATCCTCTCTGCTTTATAGTCCAGAGGATGGGGGAGGTCTTAAATCTAATGACTTCCAGGTGTTTGTCATATGAGTCACTTGACTAGCCCCCTCCCCTCACCCCACATTACCATCATATGTGTTCAATATGCAGTTGCCACCAGGCTCTTCTTGAATGAAAAAGGCTTCTTTTGGAGATGCTCTCCCCATGAATTATTATCTTTTTTTTCCTCATCTCTTTATCCGAAATCTGTGACAACCCCCACCCCAAGGGAAAACTTTATTTCGCCCAGCAGGCAGCATCTCCCAGCTTACAAAGTACCTATAGCCGTAGGATGTGGTACGTATAGCCCTAGGATGAATCGTCAAAGTAGATCGAGTGATTTATCTATAGCGACTTTGATATAGTATTTTGAATGACAGACCTACTGTCATTTAGAGACTGAACCCCAAATTTCAATTAAAGGATTGGCAGAATGTTTTTTAAGCAAACTATATGTTATAATAATATAGTATATGTAGAATAAAATAAGCTTCAATGAGATTTTTTTTGTAGTATATGTGGAATAAAATAAGCTTCAATGATGTAATGAAATCATTACGTCAACAATTGTGTAAAAAATACTTTGCTCACATTGCTTTGTTGTAGAAATTTCTGGTACTTGTTCCATTGTTTATTTTATTCTAGGCTTAGTCAAGACTTTATAGTTACAGGCAAAAGCAAATAGTGAGACAGCCTCATGCATAAGGACAAAATTTGAGGTATAAAAGAGAAACAACTTAATTTGCAAAGACTGTGGTTTCTGCTATAATTCAATGGCTATTCCTACTCTACAATAGTCACCATTTCTGCTGTCTTTTTATTATTGTTAAGGCAAAGTTATATAGACACAGTATTGGTTAGGTGATTTTAGAAGATGCTGGGGGCATTTCTCCACATCTAAGCTGAAGTATCATGAACACATTTTGACATGGCAGAAAACTATACCATCATAATATTTGCTGGCCCCATTCCTGGCTCTGTTGTTTCTCTTCCCACTTATTGCAATCACCAGATCACCTTCCAAATTACAAAGCTTAACAAATGTGGTACACTTTGAATCTGATCTTGGATTGAGTCAGAATAAGAATAAGAAAACTGTTTTAAGACTGGCAGAAAAAAGGATGAGTTTTCACAGAGTGAAGAGAAAAATAGAGACATCATAGAGACAAGGCAGAAAAATATGTTGTCATGATTTTAATTTGGTGCACGTAGAGAAAGGTTATAAAGCAACTAGTAGGAAAATATACCACAAAGGAAGAAAGAACAATTTTGGATACTAAATTATTAGTATGAAATATTTCCTGAAATTTGAGAAGAAAAGATAGAAAATGAGTTTGCTTAATGATGAGTGATGCAAGTAATTTTTTATATGCATCACCCAATTGCATCAGTATGCATGTAAATAGTAGTCAGGTAGTTCTAAGGGGAATAAGTTTGAAGTTTGTGTATTTTAACCAAGATTAGCTGTCAATATATAAATTTTAAGGAATGCAACAAGAAACTAAAGGGATAAAACAATAGAATGAATCTCCTGCAGTGTGTTTTTCAGAATAAAATAAGGATGAGAAAAAGTATCCTAAATGAAAAAGATGAACAACTCTCTCCTGTACTGAGGCATCTAAGCCAGGGGTGTCAAATTGGCAACCTGTGGGCTGGCTGTGTCATGTGCAGGCCCTGGCCACCCCAGCTCTGTGAAGGGAAGAACCATTACGATACATCACCTGATGACAACGTGACGCAGCAAGATTAACACCCGTGATCTAAACTATCACCATCAAAATTAAAGAAGTAACACTGGCTAAGGGAGAAAACACATATAAATAAGCCCTATTCAACCCAATTTCATTTATTTAAGTAAATACAGTATTTATTTATTTATTTATTTATTTTATTAATATTTATAGGCCGCCATTTTCCCCGCGGGGACTCAGGGCGGCTTACATAAAATAGGGAGGGTGGTATAAACAATAAACATAAAACAATACATAAGAGTTAAAATAGTACTCAACATTCATTCTTCATTCGGGTGGGGACAGATTGTGATCTTATCCCCAGGCCTGACGGGATAGCCAGGTCTTGAGGGCTGTGCGGAAGGTCTGGACCGTGGTGAGGGTACAAATCTCCACGGGGAGATCGTTCCAAAGGGTCGGAGCTGCTACTGAAAAGGCCCTCCTCCGTGTAGTTGCCAGTCGGCACTGACTGGCGGATGGTATTCGGAGGAGGCCCAATCTATGTGATCTTATAGGTCGCAGGGAGGTAATTGGCAGGAGGCGGTCTCTCAAGTACGCAGATCCACTACCATGGAGGGCTTTAAAGGTGGTGAGTATCAACTTGAAGCGCACCCGGAGATCAACAGGTAGCCAGCGCAGGTCGCGGAGGATAGGTGTTATGTGGGCGAACTGAGGTGCGCCCACAATCACTCGCACGGCCGCGTTCTGGACTAGCTGAAGTCGCCGGATGCTCTTCAAGGGCAGCCCCATGTAGAGCACATTGCAGTATTCCAGCCTAGAGGTCACAAGGGCCCGAGTGACTGTTGTGAGAGCCTCCCGGTTCAGGTAGGGTCGCAACTGGCGTACCAGGCGAACCTGGGCAAATGCCCCCCTGGTCACAGCCGTCAGATGGTGGTCGAAAGTCAGCTGTGGATCCAGGAGGACTCCCAAGTTGCGAACCCTCTCTGAGGGGTATAAAATTTGACCCCCCAGCCTGAGCGATGGAACACTGGTCGAATTTTTGGGAGGGAAACACAACAGCCACTCGGTCTTCTCCGGGTTGAGTACAAGCTTGTTAGCCCTCATCCAGTCCCTGACGGCTTCAAGACCCCGGTTCACCACGTCCACCGCTTCATTGAGTTGGCATGGGGCGGACAGATACAACTGAGTATCGTCTGCGTATTGGTGGTATCTTAACCCGTGCCTCCGAATGATCTTGCCCAGCGGTTTCATGTAGATACATATACAGTCGCACTATTGATATGCTAGAACATGATTGGAATTGAATACAATTGTTCATTAGGTCCAAAAGGAACACATGACCATATTGCAAAATGCCAATTTTGATTCTTTAGAGCCATAAGGACTATTGTAATAAAAAAATTTCTGTAACACTGGAACTGGAAGTATATTGAATTCCTTTTCAGAGACTAACAAATCTAGCATCCTGTTTTCACAGGAATCAGCCACATGCCTCTAGAACAGTGGTTCCCAACTTTTTTGGGGGGCCATGCTCCATCTAAGCATCTCTCAAATCCGGATGCCCCCCCCTTCCCGGTGACATATAATTCTTACTTTACTCAAAAAGTGAACTCTACTCATGTGGAGGAAGTCTAAAAGGCCATTAACTTGATTTAAACAAGGTTCAAATTGCTTCCATAATTAAGCTGTTCTTTCCTATTGTGTTAAGGAGTTAGATGGTAAATCATATAAACAAAGACCTGGAGAAGTGCTGCTAGTATTAGATATTAGATTAGCTATCCAGGTTCCAAATAGGCTTAGGTCTGTAGCTGCCAGTTGATACCTCAACATGTGATAGCATAGTGTAGTAGCAGTTTGTTTACTTAAAATTCCAGAATATCATACAAGAAGAGAAAACAAGCCCTTACAGGAAGCTTAAACTTTTATCCTCACACTCATAATCAAATACATAGAAAGCCATTATGATTTATGAGTGACCCATTTCCTTGCCAATTAATGGGCACTCAGACTCAAGAAATTTTGCTCCGTTTGCAAAACTAAAACAGTCTAATTGTAATTGTCTATACTGTATATTTGTGCCTCACACCTTTAATCATCATCTTTGGTGATAGATGGAAAAGAAATTCATTTGATTTAATCTGTGAATACACATCCAAAAAGTTTCCTAATGATTTGAGCAAACTGAATTGGCCTTCTCTCCTTTAATACTTATAGATTGCTCTTGCCTTTTTTTTACAGCTAATTAAAAAAGTGGTATTGACAGTAATTTACACTTGATACATCTGGATATGATTATCAGCAAAAAATTGATTATACCAACAAGGCAGTCCAATTAGGATATACATCTTCTAAGTCAAGGGGAAAATGATCTCAACCAGTTTCTTTTGTATCTGCTTGCTGACACTATCAGTTCTATTGTAATAATTGTATGTGCTGTAGGAGTTTTTGATTATCATTGGCAGGTGAGGTTTGAGAGATCCTTTCTTACATTTTTACTCTTAATGTATAAGAAGTGTTTCATTGAAAAAAAGCCATAATTTCTTCTCATTTATTGGTATTGGTAGATTTATGAAGATATTTGCCCACAGGCAGGATGCCACGCATGTCCAGTGCAGTGGGCTCTCCTCAGCCTCCTAAGGAACATTTATTTATTCACTGTGACTTATCAGTATCACATGACACAATTATCACTGGCTACCCAGGTGATGCCACTTTTTATTGCAAGGAGAAAAGTGTTTGAGATTTGAATGCAACAAATTCCATCCTTGCATTTTTTGCTAGAAAACTGGCTGAAATCCTGAATTGCTGGGACTCTCTACTTTTAGGCAGGAGTCAGTTGGATCAAGGTTGCAAATCAGGATAATTTTTTTATGTTTCTTTCACTTTTGCTTTGATGAACCGGTTAAATCGTACCATCTTACTCAAACTATTTTATACCTTGTTAGTTTAGAACAAGTACAACTCTTTCTTTTTAATTTTTTTATATCCTGTCTTCATTATTCTTATAAATAACTCAAGGTAGCAAGCAAAACTAACATTCGTAGCTATTTTACCCACAACAGCAACAACCATGTAAGGTGGTCTTTTCTTTATGATTAAATACTTTCTATTTATAATTTAGTCTCAATCTTAAAATGTGTAGGCCCCTCCTTTTTAATTCAACAGTTGCTAATGGTGGTACCCAAAGAAGATCAAACAGCAGAAGTTGGTGGCTTTTTTTTTTTTTGTAAAATGTGACAAAAAGAAAGATGTAATCATGAAACTATTTTAAAAGTATAAGAAAGTAAAACCCAGGCTGATCAAGTAAACAGCCTGAGTGAAAGATCACTGAATTGTGGCACTAAATGGGGATTTGGACTTGGTGGCCCATTGAAACTTTATGGTTCTGTTTAATTCTGACTTACTTTTTGCACTGAAGTGTTATCCACCCATCCTTTCAGCAAAAAAACAAAACAAAAAACCAGCATTAAATTTATTACTGGCGTTGTGAATACCTGCTCTGCCTTTGCCGTGTCCTGACTCATTGCTGAATAGTGCTGTGTTGTTGTTGTCTGCACACCATGTGTTATCAGAGCAATTAGTTGTTTCTTTTAGATTTACTGCTTTTCCTCTTCTCGTCACTAGCTGGCAGGAAAAGCATATCTGTCAAATCATTGCAGGATTTTCTCCAAGGTTTTTCATGTGTTTTCTCCTATATTTCACATTTCACTAAGATTTAAAACAACAACAAAAACAGCAATTTAGTTATACTAGATGAAAAATTTGAGATGGTAAATGTTATTTGAGAATATGGATGTTAAAACACCTGTAACCAAACGACATGCTGTATGTGATGATGTTTTTTTTGTTTTGTTTTTTTATTGTTGTGTGTATGTGTTGTCTATGTAATAAAAATAAAAATTTATATTAAAAAAAACAGCAACAAAGAATCATAAAGAGAGGTAAGTTGCAAGCAAATAAAATCTTTTTACGTGGAATTCTCTTCCCTCCTTCCTTTTTATTTCCTTTAAACAGACACTCTGTTAGGATGCACTGAGAGAGTCATCCCATCCTATTTATTGTTCACTATTTCACATTTATGCATTTATAGTTATGCTGACTATACAGTATAGTGCCATGATGGTGAACCTATGGCAGGCGTTCCAGAGGTGGCAGGCAAAGCCCTCTCTTTGGGCATGCGAACCATTGCCAGCTGCTCTTCCACGCGTTCCATTGCTTGGAACCCATAAGAGAGCAGCTGGCCAGTGTGCATGCATACCAGAACCCGTAAGAGCACAGCTGGCTGGCGGGCATGTGCACAATGGAACCTGGAAGAGCAGCTATCCGCTGTGCGCATGTGCACTGGCCAATGGCTCTCTTATGGGTTCCGGTGCTCTGGCACACACCCGTACTCCAGTTTCAGCACTCGGTGCCAAAAAGGTTAGCCGCCATTGCTCTAGTAGTTATAGCACAATTTTGATAGAGCAATAGAAAGCACTGCTATATTCGATTATATAGGGAAACAGCTATGGAAAGACAGCAAATGAGCCTGACCATTGATGGGATAGGTTGCAGGCATTTTAGCTTCAAATGGCTACTAAATGTCCTCCTGGTTCTTTCTATTGTTAGACACCAGAGTTTATTTTTGATGAAATGGATGGTGAAGAGTAACAGATTTTATGTACTTTTCAGCTAGTGTTGGATAGTATCATAAAAGAAAATGTTATTAGTAGAGCATAGAAAACCATGAAGCAATGTCATAAGTTCACAGCAGAAAAGCATGATGCCTGGAAATGTTCTGCTGTGAGTAACTACAACTGGCAAAAGCTTGTGATGTGAATGGATAATAACATTGAAATCATGCTGGGATTGGGGGTTCCTGATCTTCTTTGTTTTATATAATATAAAATGTATATTATATAATGTGTAACTAGTACAGGTAGACTCTTAATCATCCCTTTAGTGATTGTTTGGAATTACAACAGTTACAACATTGCCAATAAAAAAGGAACTAATGACTGTTTTTCACACTTGCAACCATTGTAGCATCTTCATGGTCACATGATCAAAATTTGGACAACTGATTCGCATTTATGACATTTGCAGTGTCTCAGGAACATGTAAACACCTTTTGAGGTCTTCTGATAAACAAAATCAATGGTGAAGCCAGATTCACTTTAACAATTGTGCTTCTAACTTAACAACTGCAATGACTTAACAACTATGGCAAGAAAGGTTGCAAAACAGGACAAAACTCATTTAGCAACTGAAATTTTGGGCTCAGTTGTAGTTGCAAGTTGTGGATTATTTGTACTGTAGGAATAACTTGGTCAATAGATCCTACAGTGTACGTAGATTGTACATGGAGAAATCCCTCTTTAGATACTGAAAACCTTTATGCTTTAAAGATCAAAAGCAGGATTTAAATGACTGAAGGAATAGAAGAGATGGACCTAAATAAAATGCAATATACATTGTTAATATAATTCAATGTAATTTATATATTAGAATATAATAAATGAATAAGATTTAAAATATATTAAAATGATAAACGTAATAATATCCCTCAACATTTTTTTGCAGATGCTCTAATTGAAGCTATTTCGAATGGCAGTCCTGTATCAAGTAAATTACATTAATCCAATCAATCCTATTCCCCACTCCCCTTAGTATTTGACCACAGCATTCTACAATTAAAACTTTTCCCTAAAGCAAAAAGCTTTTCTACTCTTAGCAAAACTATCTCCTTGCTAAAAGGACTAAAAGCATCATTTGAAATGGTTGATGTCCGCAAAGATCAAACTGAAGCAAAATTACTGCAAAAGGTTGTGGATGGTCAGAATATAAAAACAGGAAGGCTGTAATATAAGTTGCTTGACATTTTATCAGAAAGCAAAATTGATGCTAGTTCTATAGGGTAATACATTTTACTTCAATAAATCAAATAACAGGCAATGTGGAACTTTTGCTGTGTGGAGTGCGCTGTGGGGTGCACTGTTGGAGGAATGCAAAGGAGTGAAGTAATTCGTAATTTGATGTAATTATTTGTAATTAAAATTTTCTCTTTCTTTTTTAAAGGAAACATATCACTCTGTTTTGATTTCTTCTCTTCAAAATGTGGTTTAGAATGAAGTAAGTTTTTGTTTTTGTTGTTTTTTTTGTTGTTATTGTTTTCAAATACTCCTTAACAACTGTACATAGAATGAACAAATGAACACAGACTAATTTCCAAGCCTGGAGCTATTGTAAAATCAGGAATAAATAGATCTACAAACACAGATTTGGCAATGTAATGGTGGTCAGGCAAGATTTCCCAGTTAGAATTTTTGTGGATTTTTAAAAAGTCTTTGGTAAGCAGTTGAGAAGCAATGTGCCTCAAGCTTCTTTTATATATGTATGGATATGTAAGTAGCAGCGTATTTATCAATGTCAGGTAAATGAGAAATGTGAAAAAGGAAAACATATCCTGGTGTTTTGTGATGTGACTAATGGAAATAATGTGCTATTTAAAATGCCCAATGATCCAAACATCTATATTATGTGAGCCAGTAAGTATGAGCAAGCAGGATGCTGGTGTTATCAAAAAAAGCCAATGCTGCATCAATAGAGGGATAGTATCAATATGATGTAATATGTTAATACTGCTTTATACTACATTGGTAAGACTGGACTTGGAATACTCTATCCACTTCTAGTTACCACCTTATTAAAAAGATGTTGAAACTTTAGAAATAGTGCAGAGAAGAGCAAAAAAAATGATGATGGGTTTGGAGGTTAAACGTTTTGATGAACCATCATGGGTATGTCTAGTCTAACAAATATAAGGAGTAGGGTTGACATGATAGAAAGACTAAGGGTGACATGATAGCAGTCTTCCAATATTTGAGTTGCTCTCATAGAGAAGAAGAAGTAGTCAACCTATTCTCCAAAGCATCTCAAGGCAGAACAAGAAGGAATGGATGGAAGCTTATGAAAGAGTGAGTCAACCTAAAATTAAGTTAAATAGATCCAACAATTAATCAATGGAACGGCCTGTCTCCAGAAGTTGTGGATGATCCATCACTGGAGGTTTTCAAGAACAGATTGGACTGAAACAGATTTGTCTGGAAGGGTATTGGGTCTGCTACTTAAGCAGGGGATGGACTACAGGATCTCCAAGATCTTTTCTCACACTGTTATTCTGTATTTATAAAAACTTGATCTAAGAAAGCTGCTTAAAAAGTAGGATGGAACTGCAAGATGATCCTATAGTTGCTTTTCTTTGATGTCTATCCGAATATTTATTGTGCTGAATTGGGCAATAATCCCCCAGGAAATTCTGATTTTAATCAGATATAATCCCCATTACATAAAAAGGACTTTTCAGTAGAAATATCTTCTCTCAGTACACAGAAGCTGTTCTCAAAGATAGAGAAAATACTAATTTATCAGAAAAAACAGATCATACCTGCAGGCATTTCTCCAGAAAGGCTGTGACTAGGATTTCAAAGATGCATATAGATAGATGATTGATGATAGATAGATAGATAGATAGATAGATAGATAGATAGATAGATAGATAGATAGATAAATAGATAGATATGGATGGATGGATGGATGGATGGATGGATAGATGGATAGATGTAGATTTCTCTTCTCAAGGAAAAGGGGAAAAGCCAAGATGAGAAAAAGATGAAGATGGTGCAAGCCTAAAAACAGAACACAATGCATTATAGGAAAGAAAAATGGGTTTTTCAAAGAAACTGTACAGCCAGTGCCACTAAAGATAGTGGCAATTTGTACTCAGTGTATCTGGGCAACAGAAGAATTGCTCGATTAGCGGTCTGGAGGAGCTGCAGCCGGTGCAGCTGGAGTGTGTTTGCAGTAGTGCTGCCCGGTTTTATTTTATTTTATCAATTTTTAGTACTCCTACCCGATTCTTTTTTATTTAATTAACATTTTTTGATGGAGATAACAGCGTAGAACATAATACAAACAAAAACTTTTGTTGCTGCCGAAGAATTAAATAAGCATGGGAAAAAGAAAGCAACGCCATGGCACCAGCCCAGGATCTCTTCCTTCAGTGAAGACAGCAAAACAACCACGAATTGAGGAGCTCTTTGTTGGCAAGAGATCTGTAAGTAAAACTAACCCCCTCAGCCCCAACAATCTGGAGAGATTGGAACAGGACTGGCAAAAAGATATGGCAAATCAGCATTTACTAGACTTCTCCAATCGGGTGGAGGGGGAACAAAATGTCTGCCAGATTTTATCACAAACAACTAGCCCAACAACTTCCTTTATTGAGTCTAAGTTAAAGACTAAAAAGGCAAAGAACAAACAGATAATTCAGAGTATGGAGAGTTTACCCTGGGAAAATTCAACCGAGTTTATGGCAAAGCAATGCCTTCTCACAGCGCAAACGGTGGTCTCAATATTTGAACAATTAATTGCCATCCAACATGATGTAGAGTCACTGAAAAAAGATTTAGCTGTTTTTCTTCAAATGCAATATCGGGCCCCAAGAACTCCCACTAAAGCTCAGGCAGAAGATTTGATTAACTCCCATTCGCAGGATAAGGGAAAGGAAATAGAACAAAGAGCCAGAAAAACAGTTAAAGAGACAGATAAAAGGAGACAGCCCTCTCAAAAAAACAGTCCCCCCCCCCAGACAAGGTATCGAGAGGAAAAGGTATCAAAAAAGAAGAAATCAGGAAAGAATCCCTCCCTCAATCACAACAATCACATCGCTTGCTACAAACACAAAGGATAGCTTTTAGAATCCATTTGAATGGACTTAATTATGGACGTTGGAATTCCAGAAGTGCGATATTAAATTCCCTAAGCCAGCTTCTTCACTGTCACAGGGGCATGATTGATCTCCATGCTGTGGAGTGGTTACCTGAGGCCCCAAATTGGAAGCGGATCCTTCTGTCTTTCAAACAGTCCACCATACCTCAGATGTTATTCAAGATGAAGGCATTTTTAGCCTCCTTCCAAATCTTTCCCATCAGAGTCTTTGGTGAGGAAAGGGTTATCCCTTTAATAACTAACATGCGAGCCTTCAAGGTGAATGACACCACCTCATTTTCAACCTTGGAAAAGAAAGAGAATGATAGTGGAAGTCAACCAATCTTGCACAGAGAAGAGACACTTAACAGCACAGAAGCTGGCCTCATTAACGCTTTGGGTGCTCTCCCAAGGAAAGAACTGGATACAGCAGAGCCACTTATAGACCTGGTTTCCCCAATAATTGAGCCTTTCACTTCCCCCCCAGAGAATAAGAGATTGCATGAATTTAAGATCATAGAAAATAGAAGCCAAGATCCAAAGGGAGTATTAGAGACCGCAGAAAAGATGGAGATGTTTTCATCCCTGTGTGAAAATTCCATGACACCTTCATCATCGCCAGCTCCAAACCAAGATACTGAGAGTCGATTCATGAAAGAGCCACCATTGCAAAAAATGAAAGAAGACCTAGTGACGCCTTGCCCTGCAGCCGGAGAGGAGGCTTCGAAGTGGCGGGCTCTGCTGGCTGGTGCTGGAGCCTCCTGCCCTGAACGGGTTTCTCGGGAGTCTGCATATGATCTGGACGGGTCCTCCCTATTTTTGGAGAAGACCAGTTCGGTGTGCGATGATACCTCAATCCATGAAAACTACATCAAAGTATCATCAGATCCCCAAGAATTGTATCTGACTCAAAGAAGTGCAGAAAAGATTTTTTTGGAACTGAAGCAAAGACTATTGTTCCATTAAATCCACATGATTGAAACAACTGTACAACCTTTAAAACTTTTTTGTTGTTGCTTGAAACTTGAACAATACTCTCATGAATAAGAAGTAGGACATAGATATGCAGCCATCATTGTCCAACACTGTTGGATCCACCAATGTGTTCTCCAAGGAGGATTCATAAGTAGAGATCATGCCGACCCCCCCCAACCTTCCCCATGCAATAATGCGGTTGATCATATTAAGAAAGCTGAAAAGCACATTTGCAATGCTAAATTCTACTAACTTCTACTCTCAGATCCCACAGCAACATATCAGAAAGAACTACAGTATGTAGCCTTATGAAATAAATTCCTAAGGACATAAAAGACCGTTTCTATAGAGAAAACACTCCAGGAGTTCTTCCTTCTAAAAATACACAGATCAAACAATTCAGATAATCCCATTATTTCAAGCTTGGAACCTTAATAGCTGCAATATCTGAATTTATGAACTTAAACCTTATACTACCAGCACCGTCTACATAAGAGACACCACAATCTTCCTAAGAAAACTGAAATTCTTTGGCAATCTTCTTGGCAACACTATTTTAGCTATCATGGATATTGAAACTCTATATACAGCCATCATTTGCAAACATGGGCTTCAAGCTGTCAGGAGCAGCATCAGTGATGGCCATTTCCCACGGAAGAGAGCATTGCAGACGATGACATCTACAGTGGCTTATCAGATCAAATTGAGTAAGAAGCTCTTTACTTTGAGAAGGGAAAGATATTCATGGACTGGAATTGCTTTTGATTTTGGGGTGGATATGGGGTGGAAGGTCTTGAATTAATATGCAATTACAAATTCAACAAGTAAAGCATTTTGTGTTACTGCACGTTGAAAATCTGCAGAATTTTTTACTGTTGTAGGCTTTCAGACCTAGCCATGCTTCTTTTGTATATATGTAAAAAGTTTATTTTTTCATTTTTATAACAAATAACCACATGTATACTGTCACATAACCAACATTATTTTATATTATTAAGTATTTACATCAATTCGTTTTACCATCAACCTCCAAAAACAATTATTGGCTCTTCTGCTCTTCTTTGTACCCTATCCATCACTTTCTTCTCCCTCTCTCCTCCTCCTCCCTACCTCCTTTCTTCCCTCTGTCATCCTTCTCTTCTCTATTTCCCCTTCCACTCTACTTCTCCTCTCTCCCCTTTCCACTCCTTCTTTCTCTCCTCCTCTTCCCCCCCTTCTCTCTCCTTACCCTCTCTTCTTCCCTTACCTCTCTCCTCTCTTCCACACTCTTCATCTCATTTACTTGGTGTATTTCAGCCTCTGAGCAAGCTTCATTTTATGTTGATGGTATTTATAATTTCATTTCAATAAACATCTTTAATTTTAAAAAAAAGAAGAATTGCTCAATGATTATATTTTCTTAAATAATTTTTATTAAAACTTTAGAACAAGTAGATTAAAAACTAACATAAACTAAAGTAAGCAGGGAAAAGGAAAAAGAAATCAGTAAGAGAAAGCTAAAAGTAGAAGAAAAAAGAAAACTAGAAAAAAATAGAAAAAAGTATAAAGTGGCTTCCAATATTCTTCACAGCATTTAAAATTGCAAATATGTTTTAACTTCTTTCTCTAAAGTTACACCTTGTTACTCTTTTTTCTATAATTTATCCTGACTAATCATCAAAATCATAAATCACAAATTCATTTTTTTCATGTTTTTCACACAAAAAATAAATGTAAATAATATTTATATTATTAGTTCAGGTATACTTCTTATTGGCAGCTTTACCTCAATAATGCCACTGAGATACCTGCTCAGCTTCTCCATTTGTAGCATTCTTGGGGCTATGGCAATATCTGGTCCAGTTGTCTTTGACACATATGTAGAAGCTTTTCAACTGGAATCTTGAATTTATTGTTTTAATGTAAAGGCTTGTTATTCTTTGTTTCCTTTAGAAAGTTAACCTCTGTGAATATATTGACTAAATTAGCTCCAATCCGAACTGTTTATAACTGTTCATAATCTCCTATTTCTGACGATGCTATGGAAAAGCCAATTATGCCCTACTATTTTGGAAACTGGAGCCATCTCAAGTCATAAAACTACAATATAATGTTACATAATTATAACATATATAATGTTATAATTGACATAAAGCATAATAGTGCAAATCTGACATACTTATGGCCATCTCATTGGACATTATATGTTATTCTGATGTGCTTCAGGGTTGGGGTCCCAAAGTCCAAAATTAACTCACACAAAAAAGAAAAGACAATTACAGTAAGTACTTTTCTTTTTACTATCAGGATTTTCCTTGTTCACATAATCACATTTGATCAACAAAAGTGAATAAAAATGGTGAAGATATCAATCCCAAACTATAACTGCATGAATTATATTTCAAGGAAACGGGGCAACATCTTTTTCTAATTCCTAGGGAGAATATACAGAGCAGGACAAACCTAATTTGCTTTACATCTATATATAATTAAAAATAATATTATTCTGCAGTTCCAATTAGATACTTCTTTTTATTCATCTTCCTCAGCTAAATTTAGTTGCCATAGTATAAAATTACCCAGTAATCCAAGCAATTAATTACATCAACTCCGACGGACCTTGGATGAAACCGATTATCTGGATTCCTTTCAGTCGGGTTTCAGGCCTGGCTACAGCACAGAAACTGCTTTGGTCGCGCTGATCGATGATCTCTGGCGAGCCAGGCATAGGGGTCACTCCTCTATCCTTGTGCTTCTTGACCTCTCAGCGGCCAACAATACCATTGACCATGGTATCCTTCTGCGACGGTTGCGAAAGGTGGGAGTGGGAGGCACCGTTCATCGATGGTTCTCCTCCTACCTCTCGGACAGGTCGCAGTCAGTGTTGGTTGGAGGGCAGAGATCGACCCCTAGGCCCCTCAATTATGGGGTGCCGCAGGGTTCGGTCCTGTCCCCCCTCCTATTTAACATCTACATGAAGCCGCTGGGTGAGATCATATGACAGCACGGGATTAAATACCACCAATACGCGGACGATACGCAACTGTATCTGTCCGCCCCGTGCCAACTCAGTGAAGTGGTAGAAGTGATGTGCCAGTGCTTGGAGGCTGTTAGGGTATGGATGGGAATGAACAAGCTTGCACTCAATCCCGACAAGACCGAGTGGCTATTGATGCTCCCTCCCAAAGATGGTCCAGCTATTCCATCTCTTAGCATGGGGGGTGAAATTATACGCCCCTCAGACAGGGTTCGCAATTTGGGAGTCCTCCTGGATCTGCAGCTGACGTTAGAACATCACTTGTCAGCTGTGACCAGGGGGGCCTTCGGCCAGGTTCACCTGGTGCACCAATTGCCACCCTATCTGGACCGGGAGGCAATTTGAAAGGTCACTCATGCCCTCATCACCTCAAGACTGGATTACTGTAACACGCTCTACATGGGGCTGCCCTTGAAGACTGTTCGAAGACTCCAGTTAGTCCAGAACGCAGCCGCGCAAGCGATAGTGGGTGTACACCCACGTCACACCTATCCTCCACAAGCTGCACTGGCTTCCCATTGGTCTCCGGACACGCTTCAAAGTGCTAGTCGTTACTTTTAAAGCCCTACATAGTATCGGACCTGGCTACTTGAGAGACTGCCTCCTGCCAATTACCTCCCTGAGGCCTATAAGATTGCACAGACTAGGCCTCCTCCGGATTCCATCTGCCGGTCAATGTTGGCTGGCGACTCCCCGGGGGAGGGCCTTCTCTGTTGCTGCTCTGGCCCTATGGAACGATCTCCCCATGGAGATCCGGACCCTTACTACCCTTCCGGCCTTCCGCAAAGCGACCAAGACCTGACTGTTCAGGCAGGCCTGGGGCTGTTGATTTGTCCAGTCCTATCCTAAGTTGTGAATGTTGTGGATCTTTTAATGTTGTCTTGTTTTTGTATGTCCTTCCCTTTCCCTGTTTTACTTGTAAACCGCCCTGAGTCTCTTTGAGAGTGGGCGGCATACTAAATAAATAAATAAATAAGAATATTTAAAGAAATTATTTCAAGGAATACAAAAATGCTGTTTTGGTATATTTTTTTCCCATGGGAATAGTTCATAAATTATATAAAGCAGGAACAGGAGAAAGACACCAAATTGTTTTCTTGAATATAAACTATTAAGCAGAAAAAAAATAATGGTTACCAGAAAATTCCCCAGATATTTATTAGAATAGAATATATCTATTAGAGGCAAGTTATATAATTTGCATAATTTATATAATAATTTCATGATGTTTGAATACCAAATTAAAGAAGTCAAGTAGCTAATTTCCCTATCATTTGTGGAAAATATGGAGACCTCAAACCAACTTTAAAAAGTCTCGGTAAATTGGCCTATAAATTATTACACAATTAAATGTTTATACATTCAGATACTTTCACCAATATGTAAATAAAAATACATAGCAATACACACAAAACAAGAAAAAAGTAATGCCTTATTTTTTTTAATCCCAAGGAGAGTACCATGTGATAATTGGCAGTATTTGCTAGTGTAGTGATAAAACTTTCTTATACTGATCTGGAAATAATCTTGCTGAAAAATTGGGAATAATTTCTGAGGAAAGAAGCATCAAATTAGCCTGCAGTGCTTCATCATTTTCTTTAAGACTGCAATCCCATTCATCTGGATCTTTAAATAAATCTCACTGAGTAAAATAGAGTTTATTTCTGAGCAAACTTGAACAGAATTGCATTGCTTGATGTTTCATTTTGCACACATGATACCTTTCCACAAAATATTTGGCAGCTTTTTCATATCATACCAATAGCTATGAAATTTTTAGGATGCATGTTCTGCATCACAGAACAAAATCTTGCATTCATGCATCAGCTATATGAAACAAAGATACTATCCTTATTGATTTTATTTGAGGGAAACCATTGAGATGACTGAAATATTTGTCATTCTTTCTGCATTGCCAACATGACTATTAATGATATCATATATGACAATAGAAATACCACTTAGACTTATATACCACTTCATAGTGCTTTTACAGCCCTCTCTAAATGGTTTATAGAGTCAGCCTATTTCCCTCAACAATCTCAATCCCCCTTTTACCCAACTCAGAAGGCGGGAAGGCTGCGTCAACCTTGAGCCTGGTGAGATTTGAACTGCAGCTAGCAGTCACCTGAAATAGATTGCAGTACTGCAGTACTGTAACCACTGCGCCACTGCTGCTCATTCTTACTGTTGTATTAATAGACAATTGGGTTTGAGGAACTCAGAAAGAAGATATCAGATCTTTCTGTTTTTAAAAAAAATATATCACAGGGCTGTGCAGCATTTTGGAGAGAGAAAAATGGCTCAGTGCAAGTGAGGGTACTCATGTACCTGTTGTCTATGGAGATTGTCAGTCATCCAGGTCATGGTTAGCCAAAAGATGCTTTTTTTTCTAGAGGCAACTGGACTTTCTGGTTTTTCTTTGAAGACATTTTGCTTCTTCATCTCTAACTGGATGGTAGGGAATGGAAGGATTTATACTCCTTGACATACATGGCCTCCTTGAAAGAGAGGTTAAGAGGCTTTCTATGTCAAAATTGAACAGCCATCTCTCAACAGAGGGGCAGGAATACAACAGCATCTATCTGCAATCTACAACACAGTCCTTTCAACAGTTCCAAGAAGACTCTACACCCATCTGCACCACTCACATGGCCCTGATGACATGGATAAACCTCCAGATGTCTGTAACAACCTGCAAAAAGAATGCAAATGACCAGCTGTCTACAAGGAATATAAATCCTTATATTCCCCACCACCCAGTCAGAGCTGAAGAAGCTTCTTAGATTAGAAGTGAAACATCTTTAAAGCAAAATCAGAAAGTCCAGTTGCCTCTAGAAAAAAGCATCTTTGAGACAGTCATGTACCTGTTAGTAACTTCTTAAAGTTACTGCGTCTCTTCCTGCTGCCAGTTTAGTTTAAGAATTTATTGGCCAAAGCAAAGTGTCCCCTTACTAATTTTAGTTTGTTCCCAGCAACAGTTATAACAATATTCTCAGCACTAGTTGTTTGATTTCCTTGGTGTGATGGATAGTTTGCCATATCTTGATCTAATAGTAGTAGGTTTATGCAGCATCTATGGTTGTAAAATATTTTTAGTGCAAAGATGCTGCTACTGGGATAGTATCCTCTTTACCAAGCCTAGAGCACAATGGAGGATATTAAAATAGCAATTCATATAGATTTTGATACTAAGGAAAAGAAACCAAAGATAGCATCTGTCTAGTACTTGGAGAATTATTGAATTTAAATGACAATTATTATTGCATGGTATTGATACTGAATTCTATTAATAAAGTACGACTTATTTCAGTGTCTTCTGCCTTCCTAGCAGTTCGAAAGCATGTAAAAATGCAAGGAGAAAATGGGGACCACTTTGATGGGAAGGTAACAGCATTCTGTGCACCTTCCACGTTTAGTCATGCTGGCCACAAATCCATGGAGATGTCTTTGGACAGTGCGGGTTCGTTGGCTTTGAAATGGAGATGAGCACCACCTCTAGAGTCGGGAACGACGAGGACATATGTGCAAGGGAAACTTTTACCTTTACCTATTTCAATATACTGAGTTTATATATTAATATACATGAACTATAATATTATTATATTATTCTGACATCAAACAGAGGGCTTTACAATAGCATTGTCTATAAAAAAATATGCCATGCTGTTTATTTTTTCCAATGAAAGAAAATATAATTTCAAGATTTCTTTTGAATAATCTTTTTTTAAAATCATGAATGTCCTATAGGATCTTACAGTACACTTACTTACACAGTAATATTTATATAAATGTCCTGATACACAAATCAAGCTTAACTTTAGGTAACCAACTACAGTTGGGGCATATATTTAAAACTTTCTTGCCTTAATATGGAAATAGCTTCCTATTGCTTTCTTCATTTTTTCTTCATTTTCCAGCCCTGATCCTGCAATGTAAGGAACTGTTAAAATGAAATTGCTCTTTCCGTGAGATGATGATCTCATATGTTAAATATTCATAGCAAATACTTATATGGACTTTATATGTCAGATCACATCAAAGAAGAAAAAATAGTACATGTTTCTTATTTTATTTTTTATTTCTTTTTATTATAACTTGCACAGCTTTTTCATTCACCTTTCAGAATTTTTCTTAGATAAACACTCTTTCCCTACAGAATCTGAATTAATGAATAATTACGGTGTAACTTTATTGGTTTTTACAGTAGTACACCGTCTCTATCATCAAAGTGTCAAAATGGCATTTTAATAATGAAAATTATAGCATAGTTAATTTTAGTATTGTTGTTTAATCAGAAGAATCTAAGAAGTTCTTTGGTTATTCTGATCACCAGACAAAAATCCATATAACCCAGAACAGCAGGATTGTCTTGACAACTGGTGATTATTATTCTTGGTTCCCAATATCTTATATTTAGAGGAATTGTGCATATAATCCTGAAATCTTTATTTATCTATTTTATTTTTAAAGTTTTTATTATTAATATCAAGACAGTTCAAAGTTATAAAACATACTAAATACCAAAACATCCACATGCACACAGACATAGAAAAAGAAAGAAAGAAAGAAAGAAAGAAAGAAAGAAAGAAAGAAAGAAAGAAAGAAAGAAAGAATAAGGAAATGTCCACTAAGAAACTATATCTGGCTATCTTGCTCCTTATGTGGCTGCAATAAATGCCCTAATTTTAAATTGTGGAGAATCCAATTTTCTCTCTTTTGCCCTTTGTTTCTCTTGCTTTATACACTGTCACAATGTATTGTGATCAAATAAATCATATCTAGGGTAACCTTGGTGTTGGCTTATGGTGTATACATGTGGCTGAGTAAGGCAAAAAGAGCCTAACTTATGAAGGATCTTATGATGAATGAAATAATGTCATTATGATACATCATTACTGTTAGGAATATAATCTAATGGTTGGGTTGGCAATATATAAATCATGTAACAATGTTGTACCTGTTTCTTTAAATCATACTGTAAAATGTGATTGGTTGCTGTTTTCCTCAATCGGCCTTAAGAGGGAGCCAGAACGACTGTTAGTTCTCTGTTCGTTAGATGCTGTGCTGATCTGATCTGAGTGCTGTGAACTATTGTAGGTTTTACAACTGTTAGCAAACTTTGAGTACTGAACTGATTATATGATACTGGTCTATGTTATTTGGATTATCCCTTAACTGAAAGACATTGATGACTGACTGTCTTATCCATGTATGACTTGGACTGTTTGATGGACTCTGATATCTCTATTTCCACTGAAGTAAAAGCCTATTTTAACTGCAGTGTCTCTGTATCCTGGTTTGTGTGTTCTCCAACAACACTCTCACAACGCTTCTCTGAACGCACTCGCTCTCCCAACGGGGCAATTACTTAAATTTAACATTAATTCATTGGTGCATTGTTTCAATAGGCTGGAATTTCAACCCCAATACAGACTTAGTTCTATCTTATTTTATGCTGATAACTCAGTACTCTTGCCCCATATCTTTAAATGGATGGGAAGAGTGTTCTGGTGTTGATTAGGTAATGTAGAAAGGAGTACCAATCCATTAATTATAATAGGACTAAAGTAATTTTAAATAATTTTTGCTCCAAAGTCTATTTGCTCCAAAACAAATAGATGGGAATGTTAGGCCAGTTATCCAGTTAAAAATGCTTCAGAATCATTTTTAATGCATTTTTAATGCAAAAAGAACATGCCACTAACAACATATAGATATTAAATCTCAGTGGCAATCAGTGTTTTTGTGGCTAAAGTTCTGTTCCAAGTGCCATATGTTCTTAAGATGGTTCGCATTATAATTTTAATAACCTAGAAAGGATTCACACAAAGATCTTTTGGATTGTATCTGAATGCAGAGCTAATTAGGGCTGAAGACAGAGCTTGGCTTTTATTGGTCAACAACTGGCTTAAACTA
Source organism: Thamnophis sirtalis (assembly GCF_051295495.1). Classification (NCBI taxonomy): domain Eukaryota; kingdom Metazoa; phylum Chordata; class Lepidosauria; order Squamata; family Natricidae; genus Thamnophis; species Thamnophis sirtalis. The sequence goes on along the minus strand of NW_028261384.1, from coordinate 32,787,731 downwards.
AACTTTTTTCCTATGGGCTTAGGGCACCTTACCTTTTTGTTATCATATACATTCTATACTACGTTTATATAGATAAGGGGTGTCAAACTCGATTCCGTTGAGGACCGCATCAGGGTTGTGTTTGATCTCGGGTGGGGGTGTGACCAGGGTGGGCATGGCCAGCTAACTCGTGTCATCTGTGATGACCAAGTGCTAAGGCAGGATTTCCCTCAGACCCTCCCTCCACCTCATTATAATATCCTTCCTTCCTTCCCTCCCTCCTTCCTTCCTTCCATCCTCCCTCCCTCCATTTCTTCTTTTTGCTTCACTCTTCAATTTCCTTTCCTCCTCCTTCCTTTCTTTCCTTCTTTTTCCTTCCTTGCTCTCTTTCTAACTTTCCTTCTTTGTTTTGTCTTTCCTCTTTCTGTTTCTCTTTTCCTGTCCCTTCTTGGCTGCTGAAATGCAAAAGGGGAAATATTTTTCCTTTTGTTTTTCTTTTGAGTTTGACATCCCTGATATAGATTTTCATCTAATGCCTTATTATCTCTGGAGTATGAAAAGTAACAACACATTAAAGAAATTTTATATAGTTACTATCAATTTAATATCATCTGTGGGTTTTTCAAATTATTTTCAACCTGCCCCAAACTTTAACTATTGTGAGGCAGCATAACTTACTGCAATGTTTATCATCAGCAGACAGGATCAGAGGCAGGTATCATAATATGTCAACAGTGAACTGGTCTTATTTTAGAAGAGGGAAGGTCAAAACATTTATTGATTTATTTTTCATTCATGCAAGATAAAACACATTTATTGATTTGTTTACCAGTACATTGTGCATTCCTGCTATCTCTTAGCTGTGAGGTACCTCTTGACCAGGAGTAGTTATGATGAGGAAGAAGTATCATACGCAATGTCTCTTCCTCTCTTTTGTTTTTTTTAGGCACAAATTCAATTACATTAAAGTAACCAAAGTTTGAGTTGCAACTTGAAGAGTTGATCCTTCATAATTTGTTCCAGCAATAAACTAGGTGGCCTCAGATTTTTATTTGTTGCATGCTGATATTATTTCAGCAATATTGTATTCTTATTCTATCATGGTTTATTTTGTACTGGTTAAAAATAATAATGATGGATGGATTGATGGGTGGATAGAAGGATCATAGAGAGATAGACAGATAGACAGATAGGCAGGCAGGCAGACCTACTGACTGACTGACTGACTGGCTGACCAGCAGACAGACCAACAGACTGACAGACAGATAGACAGATGCAATTAAGGGCAAACAAAGTCTAAAAATTAATTCTAGAAAGACAAGAACTTTCACCTTTTGAAAAATTAATCAAACAGCAACTCAAAAGAGCATCTGAAATTTTGCCTGATTCATAATCCTAAATTTATGGAAGTTTCTATTCATACAGCTACCTTTACTTCACAGATGAATAAATATTGATTTTGACTTACATACAGAGAGTTAGAGAGACCTCAAATAGTTTCAATTTTATCAAAGCACAATTGTCTATTTCCTCCACTGTTTAAATATCACAGTCTAAGTAAGACATTTAAAAATAAAGATCCTTTACATAACAAGCAATCCAACTTTATAGTTATATTTCTATACTTTTCTTGGTACCAAAGCAAATTGCGTTCTATTCTAAAGAAAAAGCTATCAGCAATATACAAAGTGCCTTTTCCATCATGTTTCATTTATAGAAAATAAATAAACACACAAACAAACCCCAAACACAATTGTATGTAGTTGACTTCTTTCATTGCTTATGGAGCTCCTTCATAGCATGAATAGTCCTCTTTTCTTTATAGCAATTCTATGAACAAATAAATCCTACAGAAAGCCATTCCTAGAAAAAGTTATTTTGCCTTTTGTTGTGGTACAACTAATAATATAATAAAAAAACAAATGATATATAATGTGTTTGGGCAATCCTTTCTTTGCCTTTCAGCCATCTGCCACATCTGAAAGACTAGAAATTATCTGCAATTCTTCCATATTTTCATTACTTATTTTCTATCAATTAGGGCATTTTTCCTTCCTTTTCAATAAGAATCCCCTCCCCGTTTAATGGAACACTTAAAAAATATCTATAACAACACAGTTTTCACTTCACCACCCATTTCTGCCCCCTTTTCACTCCTTGTTTGGTCATGCATGTACATCTCTGTGTCTCAGGAAACTGAAACAGCAAAGAAAATGGATTGCCTTCAGAGGCCTGAATTTCTCAGAATCTCGTAATAGGTGTCAAGTTCTTATCAGTGGAAAATGACCAGGGAAACAAGATTAACACAGAATTTCATTACTCATGTTTAATGTCAGGAAATAAGAAGATGGGATACAGAAAGTGAATAAACAAAATTTCAACCTTATTTATGGATGATTTCAGGAAAGAGAACCTAGAAAACCTGGCAGTGGTGGGATCCAAATGTTTTTACTACTAGTTCTGTGGGCGTGGTGTGGCTTGGTGGGCATGGCTTGGTGGGTGTGGCAGGGGAAGTGTTATAGCCCAGCAACAGCCTGTGCTGCGTTCTAATTGGTCGGGCGAAGCACAGCCTGTGATTGGTGGTTGTAATGACAGTTAAATGACAGTTGGTACCTGAGAGTATAAATACTGTGACAGTTGTAACACATTTTGAATCGCTTGTCACCTACTAATAAACTTCTTATTCTCTGATCCATGGCTCCTACGTCTTTCCCCTCAACACAACACACACATATACAACAGGAAGGATAGTGTAAAATCTCCATTTCCTCCTGTCCCCTCCCCACCCCATCCTACTAACCTGCTTTCCAGCTCCGTTCTGCTGTGCAGGGCAACAGAAGAAGACCCAGCCGGTCAGCCGGGATGAGATCAGTTGCGACTTGGAAGGCAGTGAATAGATGGGTTCTCCAAACTACTCAAAATTTCTGCTACCAGTTCACCAAAATACCTGGTGGCTGAATACCAGAGATGGCTGAATACCACCTCTGAAATTTAAGCTTTAATTAACTTTTCTTTTTGATAACCTTGACAAATGCTCTGAAAATTGTGACAACATCTTCCATCAACTATATATACTTACTGGATATAAATAAGAAAGATGAATACTCATCTTAAATATTAAAATCTTAGGGAAATATTCTTTTTTTTTAAAAAAAAGATTTAACATGTGATTGATAATAGGAAGTGAGAATTTATTAAATCGTCTTAATCTTCTGAATTTATGTTGTTTATCATCCTATATTCTGGCATGCTTTTGGAAATGAGATATCATCATTCATTCAAGTGGAAACTGTTTATAGTAATGAATATTCTAACTGAAGAATATTCTCTTTGAACTGAAAATGAAAACAAGTAAATTAAGTATAATCTTTACTTACTTAATTGTACTTAAATACAACAAAATTGGGTTTAACCTCACTGGTGCAAAATCATAACAGAAACAGATAAAGAAAGAAAAAGAAAAAAACTAGCCTGTGCATGGAGTGATTGTGGTTGTATTTAAAAGTCTCACAGCCATAAATAAAGGATAAGCTTTATTTAATATTTTAAAAGTCATACCACAGTATCATAATGGTGAGTTGTCTTATATAATATGATACAATGATGCATTAAATTGTCATATTTGCTGCCTGCATCAGTGAAAGAGTACATTCCAGTATCTATATCATCAATTGGTGAATAGAATTATCAAATTTGGCATCAGATGTCATTTAGAACTTCTTATTCCATTTGGAGGCAGTGCTGAGTTTGTCTTGATTTGAAAAAGGTATTATTATTACCGTAGCCTTATTCTACTGAAAGAATATTTTCTTCCTTCATTCTTTGTTAAATATTTTACAGAACTTACAACATGAAGATCAAATGGAGAGCTCACAATCAAACAGTATCCTTTTTGCTGTTTTCCAAGTGGTGTCAAGGGTCTGGAACCAAAATAATGTTGAGTGTTGATCATAGTTAATTGGCATAATTCTTGAAATCTGAGTTTCATTTTGAAGTTAACCACTCATTAATTGAAGCAAAGGAAAATAAAAAAGCATTTTCTTGCCTCAAAGCAACTGCTCTTAAAATGTTGCAGCTTGCAACATATTGGCAGAATATACATTTCTTTTACTCACTGTCTCCCAGCACAACTGCCCTGAGATAACAATCATAGCCCAACTTTCCTATCTAGTCTAGTTTATAAACTATTCCCTATCTTGCAATGTTTTTCTCATTCTACCTATTTGCTCTTCTCCTCTCTCTATCTACAGAATGAGAATCTAAACTTTGCACAAGAGTCTTGTAAGTCCAGATTTCTTTGAAAGGTAAGTATTTGTATTTGTATTTGTATTTTATTATTTGTATGCCGCCCTTCTCTGGGAGGACTCAGGGCGGCGAACAATTCAAGGGGGGAAAGGGGGAACATAAAAAGACAAAATACAAATAATAAAAGTAGACAACAGTCGCACAACCATAACATGTCGAGAGGGGAGGGAACTCATCACCCCCAGGCCTGGCGGCAAAGCCAGGTTTTGATGGCTTTTCGGAAGGCCTGGAGAGAGGTGAGGGTCCGAATCCCTGTGGGGAGTTCATTCCAGAGGGCCGGAGCTGCCACAGAGAAGGCCCTCCCCCGGGTAATAGCCAGGTGGCATTGGCTGGTAGATGGCACCCGGAGGAGGCCAACCCTGTGAGATCTAATGGGTCTGTGGGAGGTAATTGGCAGCAGGCGGTCTCTCAAGTATGGTGTGTTGCAAAAACAAAACAAAAAACAAAAAACAAGTCAGGCTTCAAACAAAGCTATGACACCATTATGCTACTTTGCCTTTTGTGCTGCATTAAACTGGCAAGAAGTATGAACAATGTGGTTTCTGGTGATTGGTCTCCTAATCTTCTAATGTCTATGATCTACAAAAGTTGCTCCATGCTAGGACTCCCACTCCTCTAATATTTGATAAGATAGAAAAATGTGTGTTAGATAGCATCACCACCATAACTGGCTGACCAAGCACACTCAGCATGTAATCGTCCATGGAATTGCATATACATGTAGAGAAGTATGAAGTGGGGTACCCCAAGGATCTGTTTTATGCCAGTACTCTTCAACATCTTCATCAATGATTTAGATGAGGGAATAGATGAGGAACTCATCAAATTTGCAGATGACACCAAGCTGGCAGGAATAGGCAACATCTAGAAGATAGGCTTAAGATACAAAAGGATCCTGACGAACTTGAACACTGGCCACAATCTAACAAAATGGAATTCAATGGTGAAAAAAGTAAGGTTCTACATTTAGGCAAGAAAAACAAATGTATAGATATAGTATGTCTGGTATCTTGTTCAACAGTAGTGACTGTGAGAGGGATGTTGGAGTCCTAGTGGACAACCATTTAAATATGAGCCAGCAGTCTGCTGCAGCTACCAAAAAAGCCAACACAGTTCTAGGTTGCAGTAACAGAGGGATAGAATCAAGATCATGTGAAGTGTTAATACCACTTTATAATGCCTTGGAAAGAACCACACATGGAATACTGCATCCAGTTTTGGTCGCCATGATGTAAAAAGCATGTTGAGACTCTAGAAATAGTGCAGAGAAGAGCAACAGAGATGATTAGTGGACTGGATGCTAAAACATATGAAGAACGGTTGCTGGAATTGGGTATGTCTAGTTTGATGAAAAGAAGGACTAGGGGTGACATGATAGCAGTATTCCAATATCTCAGGGCTTGTCACAAAGAAGAGAGTGGTCAATCTATTCTCCAAAAGCACCTGAGGGCAAGAAAAGATGCAAGGGTGGAAACTAATCAATGAGAGAAGCAACTTAGAACTGAAGAAAAATTTCCTGAAAGTTAGAACAATTAATCTGTGAAACAACTTGCCTCCAGAAGTTGTGAATGTTCCAACACTGGAAGTTTTTAAGAAGATGTTGGATAACCATTTGTCTGAAATGGTATAGGTTTTGCTGCATAGGCAGGGGTTGGACTTGAAGACCTCCAAGGTCCTTTCCTACTCTGATTATTCTATTCTATTCTATTCCTATTCTATTCTATTGCTTATATTCTCTATGTTATAAAGCTGGCACTACAAAATCATAAAAATCTCTGTGAGGAATAACAGGAAAAGCAACTGATATTGCTTATATAATCTGGCTACTGCTGGTGAATCAATCAGATAGGGTCAAGAATTCAAAATTAAAGGGATAGGAAACTGGACATTGAAAGGCATTTAAAAATCCTAGGCAAAGATGTAAGAATGAAAGGAAGCCACGTCCATTGTAGGATAGCATTCTCCAGGCAGTTATAATGACAAGAAATTTCAGTATCCTAGTGATACAATCATATTTCTGTCATTCAGTCTAAAGAAACATGGCATTAAATAGTGACAGATCCACAGGATACAGTTTAATATATGTCACCTTTCTGTGCAAATATCTTTAGCAAGTCAAGAGAGAAATTGCCTATCTAAATACACACTTAAGGTGAAAAAAAATCACCTGTAGAAAAAAAGGAGAAGCACTATTTTCTTTACTTTATTTGGGTGAATGACAACCCCCTTATGCATTAAAACATATATATATACAGTTCAGATGTTAAAAGTGCTATATTTTATTTAAAAGTTAAAAATGTTTATATGTTATATAAACAATAACAAAAATATTATACAATATAATATATTATATTATACAAAAATAAATGCTGCCTATGTAAGTTTTAGAGTTTTGATCTATGATTTGAAGAACTGGCCTGTAGATAATAATTCAATAATTTTTTTTATCACATCCAGTTCTAAATTATAGTTCATCTTGGCATCAGACTGATTTAAATTCCATTTCATATGTATTGCATGTGCCATAAGCTGACTTCTCTGCCATTTGGGATGGAGATGCAATCAGTGGGATGTTATGAAAGGTGTTGAAATTGAAGTTTACTGTACACCTTTGAAAATCATCTTGACTTTATAAGTTATAAATCATTCTAATATTAGGAAGTGCTCATGAGGAATGGTTCACAGTATATGTATCAAAGTGTCTGTAACACACACACATACACACTCACACACACAGTCATACAAAAAACTAATATAAATTAAAGTAGAGCAAGAAAGGAAAAAAAGAAAAGAAAAACAAATAAAGAAAACAATAGCAAACAATAGGAGAGTGTTATATACAATACTGATATCAAGATACATTATATCAAAATTCCATCTCTTAGGCATCTCCTTTTTACTTCTTAACTTGCTTTTAATTTATCTTCATTTTTCTTCTAATTGTAACCAATTGTATCTTTGTTTTCAATATTTATTTTTTTTAGTTTTTCCAATCTGATTTTTATATTCCAATCTGATTTTATATATCCCTTAGGATTTTATGCCATTGTGTACTGAAGAGGCAACTTGAGGTCCAAGGGATATGACTAACTTCCAGCCATTTTCCATTTTGAATTCTGATATAACCTAGTCAATATCCAACAATACACCTGGCATCTTCAGTATATTGACCAGTACTTATACATTTGGGATCCCCAAACTAGGTCTATGGATTGGTCCCGGTCCGTGCCTTGTTGGAAATGTGGCCATGCAAGCAGCAAGCAAGTGCATGAAAGTCCACTTGCACATGAGCAGGATTAGTTTGCACTTATGAAACCATCCCCTTTCCCCGCCATCACCACTGCCGCCGCTGGTGGTGGTTTGTGGAGCCAAAAAGATTGGGGACCACTTTTCCACATTTCTACATGATTAGGTCCAGGTTAGCTGATTAGCTCAGAACTTTTAATCTTCTGAAAAGTTAAATATCAGCAGATAGATCAAAAATGTATTGGAATGCTCAGTCTTGGCTGAATTGGGTTTTCCTATCTACATCAATATAATTTGAAGTCTCCTGCTATTGTTATAGCTTGCCCTGTTGAAAACTTGGTTCATTCACTAAGAAGGCATTGTCCATGTGTTCCTGTCTGAGTAGGTGACTTGCAGTAAATAATACCATAACTTTTCTTTATGTATTCTTCACTCTGTGTCAACTTTGAAATGGTTCAGGCCTCATGCAGCTATCTTTCCATTTCTCAGATTGCAACACATTGTGGGAGGGGAGGAATGTTGAATGTCAGCCCAGATATCAACAGACCATCTTGTGGGAACTAAGGTCATGCCCAGAGACTGATGGGACCTAATGAGAACACTAATTGGACAATGTGACCTGTGACCAGTGGTGGGATTCAGCCAGTACACATCTATTCGGGGAAACCGGTTGTTAACTTTGTAAGCAGTTCAGAGAACTGTTTGTTGTAAGAAAGCTTACTTTGCTTTTTTCCCCATTTTACAGGGCTAATCCTGTAAGGAAGGCAGGAAGGAAACATTCTGGTGCTGTTTCTAGACTAATCTTTATTGCCCTGCTTACAGAAACTGCATCTCCAGTTAACTCTTATTACATTGTAACAGCTAAGGCAAAGCGCCCATCGACCTGAGTGATGTTGAATTGGTCATGCCCACACAATCACATGACCACTGAGCTACACCCACCCAGCTAGTCATTAGGGCAGAGAAATGGTTGTTAAATTATTTGAATCCTACCACTGCCTGTGACCATGAGAGAGGGAGTTATCTTTTCTTTAATTATACTGAAACCACAAGAAATATTTAGAGCTGGTTTTATTTCCGTTAGTGCCAAAATGATTTGTTCCATAAAACAGTCCTTTGAGAAAGCTGAAAGTCTCAAAGTGCTGATTTATTTGGGCTCAATACTCGGAACCTTGATACTCTGTTTTCAAGTGGATGGACCAATTTTCCCAGATAATAATCCCATTCTTCTTCTTCTTGAGTAGTTGTAGTACTCTTTTAGCTACATGCAGTCTATTAGATGAAAAAGGCTTGGTGTATTCAGTAAATAAAATAGAATAATAAGAACTTTCAGCATCATTATTTCAACAAAAGGAATTCAAGCTCTGGTCATTTGCAGCACTGCTGTATGGTTTTAAAAAGCTTTTAAAATGATTTTGTGGAAAGATGGATATTGCTAAGTAGAAGAGGTCAGGAAATAATTTGCCTTATTTTATGGATGTAATTTTTATTATTTTAGGACTGATAGTTTACAAAGACCTTGTGCATTTTTTAAAAAAATATTGCTGGTCTGCCATTTTTTTTCCTTATCAAATAATTCTTTGCAGGTTATCACAATGTTCTCCTGAAATTAGTCTCTAGAGAGAAAACCAAAAGATTCAATTCTACAGAAGTGAATTCCTGAGCACCTTCTGGGTCTTTAACAGTTAATATTGTTTAGCAGACAAAAGTCCTCTGGCGATAGGATTTTTGGTTTTTATAAATGCAGTCTTGAAAATCTGTTCTTATATGACTTTATACCTGTTCAGAAAGGATTGGGCAAAAATAAAAGTTTTGAGAACTGGAATGTGAGATCTATGAATCAAGTCAAGTTGGATGTGGTCAAACAAGAGATGATAAGACTGAACATTGACATCTTACGAATCAGCAAACTAAAATGGATAGGAATGGGAGAATTTAATTCAGATGACCATTAGGTATACTACTGCGGGGGAAAATCCCTGAGAAGATATAGAGTAGCCTTCATTGTCAATAAAAGAATAGGAAAAGCAGTACTGGATACAATCCCCAAAATGACAGAATGATCCCAGTTCGAATCCAAGATAACCATAATAGGGTGGTTACTGACCTCAAGTCAGACATCCTGGAATGTGAAGTCAAATGGGTCTTAGGAAGTCTGAGCAACAACAAAGCTAGTGGAGGTGACAATATTCCAGGTGAGCTATTCAAAATCTTAAAAGTCGCTGCAGTAAAAGTGCTACACTCAATTTGCCAGCATATTTGGAAAACTCAACAGTGGTCACAGGATTGAAAAAGGTCAGTTTGCATTCCAAATCCAAAGAAGGGCAATGCCAAAGAATGTTCAAACTACTGCACCATTGAACTCATTTCACATGCTAGCAAAAGTATGCTCAAATCCTACAAGCTAGGCTCCAGCAGTATGTGGACCGAGAACTACCAGAAGTATAGGCAGTATTTCAAAGAGGCAGACAACTAGAGATCAAATTGCCAACATATGCTGGATCATGGAGAAAGCTAGGAAGTTCCAGAAAATCATCTACTTCTGCTTCATTGACTATACTAAATCCTTTAATTGTGTGGATCACAACTAATTGTGGCAAGTTCTTAAAGAGATGGGACTACCAGACCATCTTATTTGTCTCTTGAGAAACCTATATGCAGGTCAAGAAGCAACAGTAAGAACTGGACATGGAACCACTGATTGGTTCAAAATTGAGAAAGGAGTTTGGCAAGGCTGCATACTGTCGCCCTACCTATTTAACTTATATGCAGAGCATATCATGAGAAAGATGGGGCTAGATGAATCACAAATTGGAATTAAGATTGTCGGGAGAAATATCAACAACCTCAGATATGCAGATGATACCACTCTAATGGCAGAAAGTGAAGAGAAACTAAAGAGTTGATGTGGGTGAAGGAGGAGAGTGCAAAAGTTGGCTTGAAACTCAACATTAAGAAAACTAAGATTCATGGCACACTAGACAGCATACTAAAAAGCAGATACATCACCCTGCTAACAAAAGTGCATATAGTCAAGGCGATGGTTTTCCCAGATGTAATGTAATGGCTGTGAAAGTTGGACCATAAGAAAGGCTGAGCACCACAGAATTGAGGCCTTTGAACTATGGTGCTGGATAAGATTCCTGCGAATCCCTTGGTCTGCAAGGAGATCAAACTGGTCAGTTCTAGAGGAGTTCAACCCTGACTGCTCTTTAGAAGGCCACCTAATGAGAAGGAAGGACTCACTGGAGAAGAGCCTAATGCTTGGAATGATTGAAGGCAAATAAAGAAGGGGATGACAGAGAATGAGGTGGCTGGATGGAGTCACTGAAGCAGTAGGCGTGAGCTTAAAGGAACTCCAAGGGATGGTAGAGGACAGGAAGGCCTGTAAGAATGTTGTCCATGGGGTCGTGATGGGTCGGACATGACTTCGCAACTAACAACAACAGCAAAGCAAGACATATTTTAAATTATTTATAAATGTTTAAACCTTTTTTTAAAATTAAAAGCCAATTCTGAACATGAAATCATTCAAATTATTGTGGAGCCAGGAAACAGAAGTCTCTACCATATGTTTTTTAGAAGGAAAATTGTAACAAGTGAACCAGAGGGTATACATCTCTTTGCCCATGATCTGAAATATTTGTAGAATTCTTTATTCCTTATGAAATGAGCAATTTAACAATGGCTTCCTAATATATAGGTAGATGTAAATCTATTTCTTTTTTAAATTAATTGCTTTTCATGGCATGGAAATGCTAGTGACTCTCCCATCTCACAAATTCTGGGAATATACCGTTAGTTGAAGCTGTCTGCAACTGAATTGAGTTGGGATATTAATTATTCATCTGTGTTATACTTAAGGGAACAGTCACAAAGCATGAATAAGAAACATCCCTTGTGCTTTTCATTCCCTTCCTCCTACTTCCTTTCTTTCTTTCTTTCATCCGGTGCTTCATATTAGCTCAAACAGCAAGGTTGGGTTAAACATATTTTCTTTGAGCATCCAAAATGTAGTCTAATTCTTTCATTCAGACACTAAAGTGTTTTCACAAATAGAATAACTCTCACTTTTCTAGTTCCAATACAATTACAATTGAAAACTCTAGTTTAATTAAAGTATGACATCAGAACTGAAGCTGAATATTCATGAACAAAAATAAGGAAAAGGAACTAGGACAAGAAACCCTCTTAGTAAATGTTACAGCGTAAATCTGAAAAACACATGAGATACTTAAATTTGATTCTGGGACATTTTACAGCCAAAAAAAACCCACCTTAGAATGTTAGAAAATTTTAAACTTTAATTTTGGTGATGGGAACAGGAACTATTTTTTTGGGAAACATAGCAAAGAAAGGGAAACAACTCTGATACAGTGAAAATGAGTATTTTTGCCCTTGCAAAAGTAGCGTTTGAGTCAAGTTCATTTAATTTGTTCTCATTTGATCTATATCATAAATATTTCCCAGTAACATAGCAATGAATTCTAAAAAAATACTGTGATGTTTATGTAGCTCTATCACCAAGACAAATTCATAATCACAGCAGGATATTGCAGTCCTGGTTCCTTCCCACCTCCCACCCTATAATTTTTATTCAAATGAACCTTCACCCTTGTTAATAACTTCCTCATAAAACACAGACATCTACAATAAGCAAACAGTCCACTAATCAAATTTCACACTTAGATTTATGGGCCATGACTGCAGTCCTACACATTGTTTCTTAAAATTAAGTTCCTGCTGAGCTCATTGGTTTTTAATTCTGTTTGCAGGCAATTCTAAAATGCAAGCTCTTTTTGTTATAAAAAAAGTGTTATCATTTAAATTGGTGGTATCCCTTATTATCAGGCATAAAGATAGTAAGAAACAGCTGGTGGGGAAATATGTCAGAAGACACATAATACATAAGGATTAGGGGGAAAGTATTTTGTGTTTCTTGGTAAGATTTGGCAAACCAATATTTTTCTCCCAATAAACTCCTCTGGTCTTTTTGGGGGGGGGGGGCAACCCCTTACATTTTGTTTATATCACTTATCTATTATTGGTCTACAGATGAGAGGAATTGTGACAGGGAACTAATTGATCTTCCACTCTAAAAAAATGGAGTATTATTTTTCAAGTAAGAAGAATCATTCAGACTTCATGTAAACACTGACAACTTTATTTTGAAAAGTCTACTTTTAGTTCTCTTATATTTAAATGTACATAGAGAAAAAATGACTATCTAAAAAGCAATGAAGAAGTTGATCTCAAAAGGATCAGAAAATTTGTTCTCTACTATATTTTGGACAGGTTTCCAGGATCTTAGGTTATAACTAACTCTATTTCTGGGAAGCTCCAGCAATTGAGCATCTCAGAAAGAGTGAGTTATGTTTAATCAGCATTTGTAAATGGGGCAGGTCAAGTTTATCCTCAGGGTGGAAGATGAGTCCTAACATTAGTCCAAACCCACCTATTCCTAATTGACACCCAACTGAAAGCTGGAAATGACAGGGAAAAGAGCAACTAAGACCAGCATCATGTTTTCAGTATCAACACACAAAGGTCCCATTAGGAGATATGCTATTCATTGTATTATCCTTAATTTCTTATTCTTGTGTAAAGAAGTTTTGTGTACTTATATTTTAAATAAATATTTTCATTTAAATATGATAACCTGCATTTTTAGATTAAACATTATTTAAAAGAAGGAAACCAACCTCAGAGGCAATTGGACCACTATAGGTAGTTCTTGATTTACAACTGGGACTGGAATTTCAGTCATTAAACAATGTAGTCATTAAGCTTATTATCATTTTTACGATCATTTTTTTTTTTACCACAGTCGTTCAGCAAATCAGCATAGTTCTTTACCAAATAACATGATTGTTAAGCAAAATCTTGTTTCTCCAACTGACTTTGCTTATTGGAAGTCTATTGAGAAAGTGGCCAATTATGATCACATGACCACAGGATACTGCAACCATTGTAAGTGTCAGGTGTATGAAAATTGTGATTCTGCAACCAAGAAATGGTGCAATGGTTGTATCTTTGAGGATGGCCATAAATCACTTTTTTCATTGTGGCCATAACTTTGAATTGTCCATAAACCAATGGTTGCAAGTCAAAGACTATTTGGAAGGAGATACTGGTTGTTGTTGTTATTATTATCTTTATTAATCCCAAAGGTGCTTTTTCAAAAGACAGTGGACTTTCTTAGCTTTTTTCCCTTCAAAGTGTTTCACTTCTCATCTAAGAAGCTTTTTCAATTCAGTTTTTCAAGGAAAAAAACCAAGAAAGTCCAGATGCCTTTTGAAAAAGCACCTTTGGGACAACCACGATTTGAATGATTGAGAATCTCCATAGACATCTTTATTACAGTTATTAAAGGTGGGAGTAGCTGTATTTATAGTAGTTCCACATTATAAATAAGATAAAATTACCCAACTACCAATTAATTCCACTTTGGGATTTGAAATTTGTTAATGATCACATCTGTCTTTTTCCCAGAATCAATTTGATCTGACAAGTTTACAATAGTTTCAAGTTAGTTGTTAATTAAAAGAAAGCGTGCTATTTTTTATTCCTTGTAATATGAGGAAGTGAAAGGCTATTCCAGTGCTTCTCAACCTTGGTTCACTTGAAGACGCGTGGACTTCAACTCCCAGAATCCCCCAGCCAGCAGAGCGTCTTCAGGTGACCACGGTTGAGAAACACTGGGCTATTCGTAAACTGCATTCCTTTTTGCAAGAAAAGAATTGCAAGTAAGGTCAGGATGGAATCATTTGGTTTATTCTGGAATACATCCAGAGGAGATACATTGAAAAATCATTGATGTTCCACTAACATTACATGCAGAAAGGAAGTGAACAAGATAAAAGCCTAGGGATTTTAGATGCTCTGATATTTTACTCTGGCCCTAATAAAAAATTAATATATCCCCTAAATCTAAATTAAAAAGCAGGTTATTTCAGGACTCAAAACTTCTCTGAGATAAATCTCTGAGAAAGTTTTTCTAAATCTTGATTTTCTTTATCTTGCAAAAACATTTATATTTATATTTACTATTTTTTTTCCTTTTCAGAGCTGGTTACAAATGGCAATGGACTGCTGTTACTATGATCCGCAAATGCTATTCACTGCAGCAGGTGGATTTTAATTTCCTGTAATGAAACGGCTGTTCTTAAAAGCTGGTATGGTGGCAACAGGGTTTTTCAAAGCAAGAAATACATTTTCAAAATAGCTACTGTTGCTCAGGATAATATTTACATAAAACACAGATGCCTCATAACAATTGGAAAATTATTCCATACAAAATATCTTCAATGTGCAAAATTTGAAGACACACTGAATCTGCTTAGAAACTGTTCTAAGTTTAACCACAATCACCCAAACAAACATAATGTTTTAAGAAATTCCACCCTGGGCGGGCCTCTAATTCCCCCCCCTCCTTTGTTATTATATTATTGCAAATCATGATACATTATATTGTTTTGATACAGATGATCTTAATACAATATTAGATAAAAGTATTTATTGATGTGACTATTGAATGGAATAGAGTAGAGTAGAGTAGAGTAGAGTAGAGTGGAGTGGAGTGGAGTGGAGTGGAGTGGAGTGGAGTGGAGTGGAGTGGAGTGGAGTGGAATGGAATAGAACAGAGCAGAACAGAACAGAACAGAACAGAACAGAACAGAACAGAATAGAATTCTTTATTGCCAAGTGTGATTGGACAAGGAATTTGTCTTTGGTGCAAATGATCTCAGTTTACATAAAAAGATAAGATACATTCATCAAGAATCATAAGGTACAGCACTTAGTGATAGTCATAGGATAGAAATAAACAATCAAATCAAACTAGGAATTGACTGATGGGATATGAGTTAGTATGATTTTACTGTCTTGGGGTTTGATTTGATTTTTTCCCCAAAACTACAATTTTGTTTTTATTCTAGAGGTTGGGTGTCTCACAATCTCTGCATTTTTCCTGGCTTATAGCAATTTCTAAATCCACACCCATTAGTGGGATATGAGGGTTACCATATTTGAGCTGGAAACATGTAGGCAGTCATTAGCAGCATTTGTTTGTTTGCAACTCCTGGAGCTCATTATGATATCATCTTTGAAGTCACTGGGGCTTTACAACCATCTGGATACAGGAATTTTATTTCAAGTTTTAGGAAAGGATGAAACAGGTTTTATTTTGATAAAAAAATAGATGCTGCTACAAGCCCAAAACATTCCTTCAACCACTGTGAATCATCAGCATTGAACCCTATGGCCCCTGCCATGTTATGTGCATTCCCCAGATATTAACATCTTGCTCTGCTATTCATAAGATGAAGAGAATAGAAACAGTGGGTAAAGAATTGACCTGATGAAGAAGGATCTTAGAATTCTTGAGAGGGAATAATAAATCATGACCTGTCAGCAAGATCTTTAAGAGCATTTCTATCCAGATATCCCTCATCTTCTCATCATCAATTGTATGCACATTCATAAAATGAGGCAAAGCTTACTTAATAGTTATTAAGCTTTGACTGGTTTAGCAACATAAATTTTGGGCTCAATAATGGCCATAAGTCAAGGACTATCTGTATAAAAAAGAAATGCATGGGAGAAATGTGCTGTATTTGTGTGACATAGTTCATCTTGAAGGATTTATCCATGATTAAGCTATTGAAAGAATATTGGTTAAATATTACATGGTCTATATATTTATTTATTCAGGTAGTCTTTTTCTGTGTTAACATGATGCAGTAATTTCTGATGAAAGGTGCAGTGGCTCATTGACTTAATGATCTGGAGAAGATCTATATTCTGCCACTTTAAGTTCTAGCACTGTGTGATGGAGTGAGCTCTCATCAATTGCCTCTGCTTCTACCAGCCTAGCAGTCCAAAAGCATGCAAATACAAATAGATAAATACCACTTCAGTGGGAAAAACAGTGCTTTGAGTGACAGTATGAATTCAACCAGTGCCAGATCTTCCAGAATGCAGTGCCCAATTGCGAGATGATATTAATGGAAGGAAAAGCCCTGGATGACACTACAGGGACCTTTAAGTCTTATTAGTGTGGCACTACCCACTGCATGCACTCTGGATAGCACATGAGTGTGAACAAAATGGGCTGACAATTATTGGCAGCCAAACAACTTTGTAATAGAATAGTGTCCTGGCAAATGTAAAATTGACATATGGTAAATAATAATAAAAAATGATTTCTGAGAACATGGGCCAGGAAAAACACTAGGTTCAATGTGCTATATGACAACAGACAGAGTGAATAATGTTGGAGAACATTGAGATGAAAGGCAAAAAGAGAAGAACCTGCCTTTCTTTTCCCAGTTTATTTTCTTCACTATAAGTACCTCATGAGCCTCTGCTTTCATTTTCTAATTTTTAAATGGCTCCTTTTATGAGGCTTTAGTGGGCTCCCATGAGAAGCTCTGTCATCACCACATATTATTTTCCTTTTTGGATGCTGTCTTTAGTCAACAGTCCAATCCCCTTGTTTAACTTTCAGTTAATTACAGTGAGATGCTTTTACACCAAAATGGATGGCAATTTTCAGCAAGAAAATGACAAACTACCAAGCAGGGAAATGGTACTTTTATTTTCTGTTAAAAAAAAAAAACCTCATATGATTAGACCATTCTGAATGAATCTCTCAGACTAGCAAACTTTAGTATTCTGCTACAATAAACTACACATTACATTTTGGGACAAATTGAATGCTCGCTGGGATGAATAAAATATAGGAAATTACATAATTCACAGTCTTGCAATCATGCTTCAGGGAATCCTTTTAGATGCTCTGCCGTAGGAAAACTGCATCACCATGGAAAGCCACCAAATACAATGATAATAAATGCAAATTATCTTTTTGTTTTCTAGTTTTATTCTTTATTGCAATGAACTAGGGGATCGTTCACACAACACCCCAGCAATGTTTTCATTCTAATTAAGCAGCATAGCAATAGCTTGAAACACATGGCTCAGATCCAAAGAGATTTAGTTACATTAAGGTGAAGTTGAAATTAATGGGTCATCATTTAGATATTGTGGAACTGTCTGAGTGGTTTTAATAGGTTTCTAGTAAAACCAATAATTTGTGTTTGGAGTGTTTTCATCTGAAAACTGAATTTGGATAGATGTTAGAGAGTAAAGGGCCATTCAAAAGTAATTATTCCTTGGGCATTGCATTCTGATTCTTTGTATTTTAATGGGAATCACATTGTATATAAGTTATCAGAGATTCTAGTCATTCCAGGCAACTTCTCTTCCATCACTGGCAAAGAAGAGCTACAAATTTTCCACTGATTGCTCATAGGATTTCCTTGGTTCTTTATGTGTTCTGCTTCATTGTCAAATATGCAGATAATTTTTTTCTTCTCTTGATTCATGATTCCAAGCTCTGCAGATATTAATACATCCCTATCTCCCAATAATCTTGTCCCAGCTTCTGTCAACCTAGCAGTTCGAAAGCATATAAAAATGCAATTAGAAAAATAGGGACCACCATAGTAACAGCATTCCGTGCGCCTTTAGTATTTTGTCATGCCAGCCACATGACCACGGAGATGTCTTTGGACAGTGCTGGCTCTTTGGCTTTGAAATTGAGTTGAGTACCACCCCCTAGAGTCGGAAATGACTGGCACATATGTGCAAGAGGAACCTTTACCTTTACCATATCTTCCGATAAGATAAATAAGTTTATCAAAGTTGATGTTTATTTTTAAAAATGATCTAGACATGAATCATTTTACATTTAAATACTTAAACTATTGCTGTCATTATTTTAGGAGTTGGCTTTTAAGAGAAAATAACATTGTAAAAAATACATAGATTTTTAAAATTAAAAATAACACAAAGCATCACGTACCCTGATTATGAAATATTTTTAATAGGAAAAAGTAAGAATGCTGCAATGATTCCCATTTATACCAATAGGCTGGGATTGAACTTATATCTCATTGCTATTTTCTGTGAGTGACTGTCAAAAGTGGGAAGCACGTCTTTAAATTTAAGGATATCATCACTGTATTCCACTGGGCAATTACATCATTGTCAGAGCAAAATCAGCTTTTAAAATTCTGAAAGTTCTAACGAAGGTTCCAAGACTTAACCGGTCTGGTTTTACAAAGATAAAAATCCTTCATGCACACTTATAACCCAAAATATTCAACCAGAAATACTATTGACTACAATAGAGCTTGTACCTAAGAATAAGCAGGGTAGTGTCAGCTTAAACTGCTGAATACTAAAATTAATGAAGGGAAAATATAGGGTACCTGGAATGATACTAAGATTAGGAGATACAATTTGTTTTAGTAGAATTAGAAATAAAAGGAATATTGAGTGGCTTAACAGAGCTTGTTGTTCTAGTTGTTATTGCATGGCATTGTTACATTCACTCGGAGACCACCATGCAATTGCAGAGTTGTAGTTTGGTTGCCAAGCTACTAGCTCTGTTGTAGGAAATGTGTTCATATTTCCCATAGTGCGCCATAAGAGAGTGAGCTGATTATGCCCAGAAAGAAAGATAAGTGGCTCTTTCTGTAACATCATAAGAACTGTGGTGGCACAGTGGTTAGAGTGCAGTATTGCTGGCTACTGCTGCCTGCTAGCTGCCTGCAATTTGGCAGTTCAAATCCCACCAACCAGGCTCAAAGTTGACTCAGTCTTCCATTTTTCCAAGGTGGGTAAAATAAGGACCCAAATTGCTGGAGGCAATATGCTGACTCTGTAAACTGCTTAGAGAGGGCTGTAAAGCAGTGTAAAGCAGTATATAAGTCTAAGTGTCATTGCTATTGCTATTGCTATCATCCAAGGCCTCTCCTTCCCAAGAATTATTTCACAAGTGAACACTATAGCCAGGAAGGTTCAGATGGCAGGAATCTGCCTGCCTATATGGAGCACGAGTTCGTCTCTCCCACCAAATTAGTCCTATTTTATTTACTTGAAGAGAACATGTTTTCAAATTGTTCGTTAGATAGAAACTGAGGCGAGTAATGGGTGCTCATCCCAACATGCAGTGCTAGGACTTAAACTGGTGGAACAGAAATTATCTCGAGCATGCCTCTACATAGGGCTTACTGAGAAGAAACAAATTCAGAAGAATAAATTGTAATTTGTAAATATAACTATCTGCTATAAATCTGAACAGTTGTCAACTGCATCTATGTTTTAGAAATACAAATGCATGAAATGCTGTAACCAGATTAGGGCTTTGATTTTGGTATAATATACAGGTAGTTCTCAACCTGCAAATGATTAGTTAGAATATAAAGCTGTGACAGACACCCCGTGAGCAACTTAAAATCTGGTTTCAAAGTTGCAATGACACCCCCCCCCCCTCAGCCATGTGTTCAAACATTGGGATCTTGGCAACCAGCCTGCATTTAAGGTTGTTACGTGACCATGATTTGTGATCATAATTTTTGGCTTTTTGGGAGGGGGGCTGGAAACTGGCATTTACTTCCAGTTTCTGTCCCCCCCCCATTGGCTAAGGTTAATTTAATGACTACCATGGTTGCTTAATGAACATAACATTCACCTAAAATCTGTGATATTCATTTAAAATCTGCTGCAAGAAAGTAATAAAATTAAGTGTTGTCATGTGGTGACATGCTTAATAGCAACCATAAGTTATGGCCATAATTCCAAGATCAAATACAGTCATAAACTACCCATAATACTATAACGAATACCTTGAAAAATCCTCTGTATGTTTATATAAGACTAGATACATGTGCGTATATGGCTTTGGATAACCTGTTCTTCTGGATGGATGATCTAAGTTGCATGCAGTGAGTAAGAAATTCAACTCTATATTCTGTTGAGACTTCCTCTCTGTTGATTTAGCAGAACCCGTAGAAACTCTGGTCTTATTAAAGTAGAGCAAAATTGGTTTTATTGATTTGAATTAAATGTTGATATATATTCAGAATCTGCAGATGCGTGACAAAAATAAAAAAACAGAGTGAATTTAAAAAAAATACAAATACACGGAATATAAATGCAAAGAATATTAATCTTGGTAATACAAGTCCTATAAGTCTTATAACTCTGCTCTTTGTTCAGTTTATTGTAATAAAATCTACAAATTAATTTTAGAAGGGTGGCGGTGGTAAGCAGAACAAAATAGAATGCAACAAATGAAAAAAATAAATTTATGGTATATTATGCTGTCTGTGGTTAACAGATTTCCCAGTGTTTTCTACTGGCATTTTTTATGGATGAAATTGCAACATTTATGAATGTGAGTATAATTCAAAGGATAAATCCAGGGCAATTTGACTATAGGCATATATCACTAAAGCAAATGGATTCCAAAGAAAAATTGCAGTTTCTGTGAGCTGCTTCTCAATCCTTGAGTGATTTCAGAACCACTGAACTATATATATTTCCTGGAGCACTGGGGAATTACCAGAGGACTGGAAAAGTACTGATGCAGTTCCCATCTTCAAAAAAAGAGGGGGAAAAATAGATCCAGAACTACAGACATAAATAACTCAAAAGGTCCTGGAAAAGATAATCAAGCAACTTATCTGCAAATATCTAGAAGGAAGCAAAGTGATAACTAGAAGCCAACTTGGAGTTGTCAAAAACTGATGCCAAACAAATCTTAGTGCATTCTTTGACAAAGTGACTAAATTAGTGGACCAGTAAAATGCTATGGAGATAATGTATTTGGATTTCAGTAAGACATTTGACAAAGTAGACCACAATCTACTTCTTGGCAAGATAGAAAAATATAGGATAGACCACATTACCACTAGATAGATTTGTAACTAGTTGACCAACAGTACCCAATATGTAATCTTCAATGGAACTACATCTACATGCAGTGGGGTACACTAAGGTTCTATCTTAGCCTTAGTACTCATCAACATCTTCATAAACAATTTAGATGAGGCAATAGAAAAGGAACCTATCAAGTTTGCCACTATTCCAAAAGATATCCTCAAGATCCAGAAGGATCTTGACAGACTTGAATGCTGGGTCCTATCTAAAAAAATTAAATTCAGTGGCAAGAAAAGTATGGTTTACACTTAGGCAAGAAAAACCAAATGCACAGGTATAGTATAGGTGACTCAATAACTGAAAGAGGGATCTAAGGCTCGTAGTAGACAATCACTTACATATGATCCAACTGCACTGCAGCTGCCAAAATATGGCATATCCATATGCCATAAGTTGCAGTAGTAGCACTTTATAATGCCTTGATAAGACCACACTTGCAATATTGCATCCAGTTTTGGTCAACATGATACAAAAAAGATAAGATTCTAAAAAGAGTGCAGAGAAAGCAGGGGACTGGAGGCTAGAACATATAAAGAATTTTTGCAGGACTTGGGTATGTTTAGTTTAATGAAAAGACCTGAAGAAAACACAAGAAACAATGGATGGAAATTAATAAAGGAGAGAACCAACCTAGAACTAAGGAGGAAATTCCTGACTGAGAACAATTAATTAGTGGAATGGCTTGCCTCCCGAAGCTGTGGATATTTCATTGATGGAGATTTTTAAAAGAAATTTAAAAGAGATAAATGGTTGCCATTTAGCCATAATGGTATAGGACCACCTGCTTGAACAAGTGGTTGGACTAGAAGACCTCCCAGATCTTGTCAACTCTGTTATTCTGTTACTGTGCTACAATTTTTTAAGGTAAAGATTAATTTTAAGTAATACTTGATAATATAAAATAATAAACATGCTTGATTCGATAAAGCATAGAAAGCAAAAGAAAATGCATTGCAATTTGAAATTTTCCTTCTAAGTGAGTTTCTTTTATTTCTGGTAAACATACAGGTAGTCCTTGATTTACAACCATAGCAGAGCAAACAAAAATTCCATTGCTAAGAAAGACAGTTATTGAGGTTTTCCCCATTTTACCACTTTTCTTCCCATAGTTGTTAAGTAAATCACTGCACTTGTTATATTAGTAATACGGTTACTAATATAATCTTTGCTTGTCAGAAGATTGCAAAAGGTGGTCATATGATCCTGGAACATGCAACCATCATAAATACACGCCAACTGCCAGCATCTGAATATTCACCATGCAACCATGGAAATGCTGCAATGGTCATAATTGGAAAAATGGCCATGTGTAATGTTTTTCAGAGCCATTGCAACATTGAGTCACTAAACAAATGATTGTAAATCAAGAACTGCCTATATATGGTTTTTCAGAAGTTCTGCCAGAGACTTTCCTTGGGCTTCTAGATCTTGCCTTTATTTCAACAGTTCTAAGTGTCTGCAATTTTTTTTAATGTTTCCCATAGTTGAAATGGAATTTTTGTAACCTTTTTTAGTTGCTAGGAGTGAATAATCTTCATGTTCAAATGCTTCAACATTTGCTTAGAGCAAGGCATGGATGGAACTAGTCATAACTACAAACATACTTTGAGAAGTTAGGAGGGTCAAAAAATTGTTCATTGGCTAATAATAGCCCTAATCAGTCAATTTGTTTGAAACATATTAACAATTTCAAAAGAAAATAGCAGTGTTTCAATTGGATATTCAATATTATCTTCTGCCATACACAACATTGCCTTACTTTAATTATGTAAACAACTGCATATAAATAGAAACTATGCATTCAGATCTTTAGAAAGACATTGCATTTAAGTTTATATCATGCAGAATTATATAAGCTTCTTTCTATTTAAGGATTTTTTCAAACAACCATGTAATGCTGAAAGTTTTGCATACAAATGCAGCTTTTTTAATAAGTTGTCTTAATAAATATTTTGTATACAACTTTCTTTAATAAATGCTACTTTTAATGCCTCTGATATATGCTTTTGTGTGGTATGCTTTCTGTAAAATGAGCATTTTTGTCTATTTCTTCCAATATATCCTGTTTTTAAAGTAATTTTTGAGCTGGGGAAAAAATAAGGGTAATGAAATCCATATTTTACCCATAGAGCAGAATTATTATTAGTAGAATTCACATTTTTGCTCTAAATGAAATCTGCAAAACAGATATAGGGATTTGCTTTGGGTTCATGTATCACTTGCTTCTTAGGACTGAATTGAAAAAAACTTTGCATTTGAAAATAAAACTTACAATATATTATTAACTGCCTTCATTTTGTTTCTAATTAGAATTTTTAAAACAAATGCAAGATATTGCATATTAACAAAAGTGTAAGTATTATTCCCTATTTGAGCCTCTTCAATTAAGGCTGTACAAATTTAGGGGGGGAGGGATAACTCTTTTGGACAGTTTTCATGCCCTCTTTACCTCGCAGCTTGACTACTGCAACACACAGTACATGTGGCTGCCCTTTAAGATAACCCAGAGATTTCACCTAATGCAGAATGTGGGCAATGATGATCATGCCCTGGTTTGGCCATGTAACACCTGCTTTGTAATATGCACTGGTTGCTAGGTAGTTTCCAGGTGAAATTAAATGTGCCAGACACTGTCTATAAGTTTTATGTAACATAGAGCTTGTTGCTGAGAGACAACCTGTAGCTCATAGCATGTGCCCAATCAGTTTAGTCTCTGAGTCAACGCAATCAGAGTTCCATCGATTAAGCAATGCCTCCTATCAGGGACCCAGAAACAGTCTTCTCTGTAACAGTGCCCTCTGAAATGCACCTCCACCCCCATTGAATGGTTCTCAGTATGCTGGTGTTTTGAAGAGCCTTAGAGACCTGACTGTTTACCCAGATCTTTGGAGAGGGTGACTTATGCCTTGTCCTCCTTTATATTCTCTTAATTGGTTCATTTTCTTTGCCATTGCTTTTCCTCTGTCATTTGCTTTTTTAAATTGTGTGTGTGTTTTCCTATTGTTCTTTAGTTTAAAATGTTTTAACAATTGCAAACTGTCCAGAGTTGTTGGGGGTTTGCGTGGCATATTTATTCAATGTGAACATTGGGACAAAAGTGGCATTTTTTCTTAAAACATTAAAGGAACCACGTCCTCAGCTGCTTTAGAGGTTGTTCCACTTGCCTGCCAATATGCATATGCGTTGTGCCCACTTCTTTTTTGGAATCACCAACAAATCAAAGCAGATATGTGTATGCATACAGATGATACAATCAGCAACTGCCTGTGACACCCTACATAGATGGTATTCTACTGGTTCAGACTGGTTCGGAAATCACGGATGGCCCCACCCATACACCCTGGCTCTATGGCATCCCATTTAAGCCCTTTTAAAACCAAAAAGTATATGCGCAAAAGGCTGAGAGCATGCATGGAGGTGTGAACCAATAGGGAAGGTAAGTGAATACCACCTCTGGACACCCATCCAGTCCCTTAGGGGCATTTTTGTTGAGCATTGCTAAATCCTATAAAGATAAATCCTATAGAGATAAGAGATAGTTTGGAGTGATCAGATTCTACATTACAGTAGAATGATGTTTCTCAACTGAATTGACTAAAGAATTCTGGGAGTTGAAATCTACATATTTTCACATGCATCTTCAAGTTGTCAAGGTTGATGAGCCCTGCAGCAGAATGTATGTACTTCACATGCTTTCATGCAGATTCTGTTCATAGCAAAAAGCAGGTTCATTTTCAGATTTATTAATTTTATATTCCTTGCTTTTAATTCCCTATGTATATTTGTATTAGGAGTGAATCTAATGAAACTGTATCAGTTAGAGATGTTTCCTTTCATGGATGTTTGCTGTGCAACCCTGACACATTGAAGCACGTCATAAGAGGTGGATCTTTCCACCTCAGCACAGAATCAGAACAAGACCCTTCTAAGCAGTGATTTCTCTCCAGTTGTTTTCTTTTTCTTTTTTACTGTCAGTGCCTCCATCAGTTAACCTTTCTTAATTATCATCAACAGTGCTGTAAATAAAATTACATCAATGTGCTGGAAGCGCATCATAAGACCAGAAGCATCATCAACAATATTTGCATTTGGTATCAAATACATGTGAGAAAAATACTAAAAAAAAAATTAGTAAATTCAATTAAGAAAGTAAATTCATCAAAGCTGTTTACATAACCCAGCAGGCTGGCCATCTGCTTTCAAGTTTGTCCTCTATTGGCTATGTTCTGCATGCAAATAGAGCAAATATAAATAGCACGTAATCTTATGTTGAATTGCTAATATTTCCGTGCATTGTGGTATGAGCTCTTTTAAACTTTTTGTGAAATAAATTATTTCTGATCTTTATCTCGCAATACTAATATCTTTTTCAACATATTGTTCATAGTTTTCTGTTCCCTTAGCTAGTGCATTTGACTTTCATTGCATTTATGATACTTGAACAACAGCTTCTTAATTAGCTGTGATATATGCCAAACAATTGCCCCTGGAAAGAAGATGCTAGAATCCTTTGTCTACATAGATCTAATGCTAATGCTAAAAATCCAAGAGAAGAGAGAACAGGCCCCTAAACTAGAGAAATTCCTCTTGACTAGAGAAATAAGAGAATCTGTAGGAGATGAGGGTGGGGTCAAATGCATTTTCAGTTTGGAATCTACATGCCACTATGAGAGATCTAAGTCCAACCTCCCCTCCTTTAAGGCCATTGATTCTTATTGGGTGCTAATTTATATTGATCTTTTGTAGTTTAATTTATATTGATCTTTTGCTAATTTATATTGATCTTTTGCAGAGCCAAGGTGGCGCAGTGGTTAAATGCAGCACTGCAGGCTACTGCTAGATCAGCAGGTCAGCGGTTCAAATCTCACCGGCTCAGGGTTGACTCAGCCTTCCATCCTTCCGAGGTGGGTAAAATGAGGACCCAGATTGTTGGGGGCAATATGCTGACTCTCTGTAAACCGCTTAGAGAGGCCTGAAAGGCCTATGAAGCGGTATATAAGTCTACTGCTATTGCTATTGCTATTGCTATTGCTAGTTCAGATTATTGTATATAGGTAGCATGAAATAAACTTGTGGTAATTTTTAACTCTATCCTGGTTCCTTGTATCTGACAAAATCAGATTAAAAAGTAGCCTATGAGGGCTAGTGAGCAGAAATAAATCCAGAAAGAAGGATCTAAAAGAGGACGGGTTGATTAAAATCAGCTAGATAGCAGATGGACAAGAGCTGAATTGCAACCCTTGTCCTTTTTAAACATATGTACAGTGTTGATATGTATACAGAAGAGCAAGGATTGCTTTATAATATTCTATCCATCATCTTGCTGATTCTGATTCCACCCTCACAAAACTGGCTGACCCCAGATTCATATCTCCACTAAGTCTTTACTGGATGATTATGGGGACAGATATTATTTCATGGGCTTGTAGGATTGTTCTAATGCTAAATTGGAAATAGAGATCCGGAGACCAACTTGATTATTTGAAAGAAGAACCCAATGTCTTAAAGTAGATACAACATGCCTGTATTGAAGAATTAACTTTGGAAAACTGATACCAATCAGTGATAAACGGGAGAAAGCTGTATCTGCTGAAATGTACCTTGGAACATGTATTGTTCCAGATATTGCTAAACTACAGTTCCCAGCAATTCCAACTTGCATGACTTACGGAGATATCTAGTTACTTCACTACTCCTGACTCCTTCTTTTTGAACATATCCTTGAACTACTCCTTAACTTGTGACAGAATTTGCCTGCAATAACTTTCCAGGATGCCTGGAATTTTGTTGGCAGAACATCGAGCTCATTACACTGGGACATTTCATTTTGACCTCCATCAAATAAATCAGATACTGATTTGGCTGGTACTTCTTAATCAGCTTTCTATCAATCCTGTTCTTAGGCTCAGAGAGACCCACATATCCTGCATGCATGGCTGGAATTGCTAAACATTTTTTTAATCTTGGCAGCTATCCCTGGGGAACTCTCAACTAGCTTTTTAAAACTCCGTGAACAAGATCTGACACATACCCTAAATTATGATTCATCCAGTACAATCCTTGCATCTATAATGTTCCAGTCCAGCCATGGAGGTACTGCCTTAGAATACATCTGCAGCTATAGGGATGGATTCAAGGAATAGCACCATAAGTGATTTGATGGATTAATTCATTAAGTGCCATTAAATAGTGACCACATAGATAGATCGCTTTTTTTCCAGGAGAAGTTATGCTAATTCTGGTAAATTACCATAACTATGGTAATTCTTTTTCCATTTCCTCATTTGCTCTTCCAGTTTATCACATTGTATGGGGGGCCTACTTAACCTAAATAAAATCCTTTCCCTGCTCTAATTAATAGTCTAAGCAAAGGATAAGCTATTTTCACTTAGCAGATGTTGCTAAATTACTATACAAAACATTCACAACAAACATGGTCAACCAATGTATGTTGTTATGAAAATGTATGTTATAATTCAAAAATATCTGGAAGATTATATAGTAACTCATCTAGGAAAGCAGTTTATTAAATGTCCTTCCACAAAGCTTAAGGATAGAGCTGAATGACTTGATTTTGAAGGTATATTTTTAAGGATATATTTATAATCAAATATCAAACAGTTAACCTACATATCCATGAATACCCAGCTATCCCTAATCAGTTATTTCCAGTGTTAAAATGTAGCTTTATGTTATTTATCAATTCATATATTTTAGATTTCCTGTACTCACAACAAAATAATTTCTTCCAGTGTGCCAAGTCCATATCAATATTTCTGAGTAATGTTTATGTACCTCTAAATAAATCTTTCTAGCCAATTCTATAATTCAGACAGAATTACAGGAGTCTAGACTCTTTGGTTCCACTTTGCCATTTGAGCTAATAGCAAGAAGGAACCACTGATGAGTTAGAATGGATTGTATCAAGATCCTTCAGGAATAAAATTGAAAAATTCAAAGACACTTCAAATTGGGGAAAAAATACAGTATGTTTGTATTACTTTTGTCTTAGTTGTTTTCTATAATTGCATCTATACATTACATTACAGATATAAATATGTTTTATGAAAATTAGGTCCATTTTTTCCTCATTTTTGATGGATTTCCTCTTTTTAAGTGATGTATAAATTATATTTAACTGCTAGTCACACTGTTATAAATCTATTGTCAAAGCACTGTGAAAGTCTATCACAATAGCTTTATTTCCTAGTTAGAATTTAATTTTAATAATAAAAGCCTGTGAGTGTAACTTGTGTAGACAAAATTATCTTTGCAAGGTTATCAAGAAAGGGAAATCTTCACTCACTCACTCATTCATTCGTTGAATTTGTTGCAAGATTATCAATAAAAAAAAACTTCACTCATTCACTCATTCGCTCATTTATTCACTTGAAGACCTTAATGGACTGAATATCCTCAGTAATTAAGCTGTCACCACTTTCCTTTCTTTCATTTTTCCTCATCACTTACACTTCTATTAAGAAAAATGATAATATGAGATGTCAATTTAAGTAATTTCCCCTTAATAATTTCTACTGTGTTCTAAAACCATTCCATCATCTGTGTGGCTCATACTGTAAGTTGGAGGGATTTAGTTGGTTTGTGTGCTACAGTGATGCCATGCGGTTACTTTGGTTGGTTCTTCTGTATCCATTTTGTTTGAAGATGTAGTATGGGTGGTCTGTTTTTCTGGGCATGCAACAATAGCTATAAAAAAGAATAACACTGACATATATCAAAAATATCTAAAAAATAATCAATTGACTACAGCATTACAAACACAGCATCACCATAGCACCCAAACGAACAAAAGCCCTCCAAAATATCTTAAGTAAACTAAAAAACCCAGTTGCCCAAGAAGAAAAATCAGGAGTCATCTACAACCTACAGAATGACTATAAAAGCCACTTTGTAGGGCAGATAGGTAGAAGGTTAGCAGAACACTTCCATAAATATCAACTAGGAGTAAGAAGACATGACAGAAAGACATAAGTTTACAACAAATGGAAAGATTTAACCATGCTTTTTCTGGGAAACTGTTGAATGTCTTCAACCAAACTAAATGGAAAAATCCAAGGGAATTCCTGCAAACTGTCATTCAGACAAATCAATCATAGCAATAGCAATAGCAATAGCAGTTATATACCGCTTCATAGGGCTTTCAGCCCTCTCTAAGCGGTTTACAGAGTCAGCATATCGCCCCCAACAACAATCTGGATCCTCTTTTCACCCACCTCGGAAGGATGGAAGGCTGAGTCAACCTTGAGCCGGTGAGATTAGAACCGCTGAACTGCAGATAACAGTCAGCTGAAGTGGCCTGCAGTACTGCACCCTAACCACTGCACCACCTCAGCTCTTCATCATCAATGGACACACAGAAATTTACCCCCCATTGAAAAAAATACAATAAAAAAGGTAAGAAAGAAATAAAAAGATCAATGCACATTCTCTTCCACAGCCAGCACAGAGATAAATAGGGATTAACACTATACAAACAATAAAACAGAAAACAATACTTAAACTGGAAACTATCAAAGATAGAAAAAAAATGCTGTAACCAAAGAACTGCCAGAAAAAAAAACGCACACTCACCAACACAAGAAGCTATTGTATACGCCACACTCTAAGCACTCTAGTACTCGTGACCCACCACAACTCTAAGATGGTCTCTTAGACCAGTGTTTTTCAACCACTGTGCCGTGGCACACTAGTGTGCCGTGACATAGTGTAAGGTGTGCCGTGGGAGAATTACTTTATATATAGTCAATATAGGCACAGAGTTAATTTTTTTAAACATTTTCTAATGGTGGTGTGCCTCGTGATTTTTTTCATGAAAAAAGTGTGCCTTTGCACAAAAAAGGTTGAAAAACACTGTCTTAGACCATCTAAGTTTTGCCAGAAATGTGATTGTTTGTGTAAATCTGCTTTGCATTAGTACAACAAATATTCCCATAAGTTATTCCATTTCAATGGTTTTAAGATATTTTACATATAATCTAGACCTCATGTAGAATTTTACCTATATTCCTTAAAACTGACATGTTTATATGTCACTTGAATAATTACCACTAATTTATATACCTTATATGCAACCTACATAATTATCTATGTTTTATGCTTTTTATATACAATTCCCTTAATATCCATTATTTAAATACAACTAGCCTAATATACTTTTTTAAAATATGGATCATATGAATATTGAAAAAGTGAATCAATAATTTCAGAGCTTGTTATATTGCCACAATGCAGAGGTGTACCTCTGGAACACTACTATACTTAATTAGATACCCTGGGTCTAAGCATAAAGAAGCATAATTTTATTCACAGGAAAAAGATGTTATGAAGCTTTTTCAGTGTTTGGATATTTTTA
Organism: Thamnophis sirtalis; assembly: GCF_051295495.1. NCBI lineage: Eukaryota > Metazoa > Chordata > Lepidosauria > Squamata > Natricidae > Thamnophis > Thamnophis sirtalis. Next base: position 32,757,037 of record NW_028261384.1, on the reverse strand, counting down.
AAAACAAATAAACAAATTCCTTTTGTAGAAATCAGAATCTTTTACTGAATGAGATACTCTGTTTTTATGAAACCTCTATTACAAATGATTGACATCTTGACTGCAAAGGGGAGAAACAATTTGTCTAGCAAAATATTTTAGAGCAAACTATATTTTGCTATCAAATACAAGTTGTGTTATTGTTTATGAAGAACTTGCATATTTATTTCTATTGCATACCATATTGCTTCTCCAAACATAACAAAAATATTCAGAATATGAATATTTCTCTGTGCTTCCCGCACAGTCCTTGTTGGCTATTCTTTCACAAAGTATATTAAAATATTATGCAAATTAATCACTTTATGATTATGTATATTTAATTACTTTAAATATAAAAATGAAATAATGCCATTATATTGAAATTATCATGTGTAATATTTATATATGTATCTAAGAATATACACCTAAATTATTTTATTTTGTTTTTTAAGGTCCACTAAATAATTTTTCATTGGGGAGTATTTGCTATTTTTGCATTCAGTTAATAAATACAAAAGGCAAAAGTACATTATAGAAAGAACCACATTATTAGTTGTTGCCAAGGTTAGTAGTTGCCAAGGAAAGCATGAGAATAATTTTATTACATTACCTGAGTAGGTAGGATTAAATTGTTCAATGCTTTCTTCTATTGGTAATTTTCAAAAGTTAATAACTATATTTTTGAGCTTTATTTTTATAAAATATATGTTGCCAATTTTTTTAAATTTTACTGCTGAGCAGCACAGTCTTAAAAGTATCAATAAGAATGTGTTGGGCAGCAATGCAACCCATAAGGTATAGATTTCCTACTGGTATTACTTTTAAATGTAATCTAGGTTATTTGTATTTTGCAATTATTTTAGGTAGCAACTGCCAGTTTGTAGGAAGGAGTAAATTGGATTTTGAGGTATAGGAAAATTATATTACAGCAGCCATTTTTCCCTATACACATGCACACATGTACGCACGCACACATGCACACACACATACTCATTCTGTAACATTATAGTTTAGAAGAAAAGAGTACAAGAAAACAGTTCAGGAAGGGGAAAAAACCTCACAATTATTCTTTTCATATGAGAATTGCTATAAGTGGTTGGAAAGGCATGTTATTTCAATTACTGCTCTCACAAGAATAAAAAAATACTTGGATACTGTAAAAAAACAAATAAAATAGATGAAAACTCTACCTATCTAAAATAGGATAAATATGTGTATATACTATATATGCTGGGATAATACAATATCAATTGTATTAACATACTTCCTGCTTTACTCGTGTTTTTAAAAAAAACCAACTGCATGTTTCAGGTTTAACTCTAATTGGGGGAAAAGAGCACAGAAGCCGAGCGCATGCAAGTGCGCCCAAACCAGTAGTAAGAAAATTGGCAACCCATCACTGCACCACATTATATTTAAATTCATAGTTTAAAGTTGAGCAATACCGGAGCAGGGCAATGCCCTCTGGCTTCAAGAGCTCTTCTATAGTAAAGTCAATTTATCTCCTGCTTAATTTCAGCTCCAGACTGGATGCTGGACAGTTCAGAGACAGTGCGGGATTTGTGCTGAAACTGTGAACACCAAGTTGGGAGCTGTTACAGGCAAGGCAGGAGTGTTTGGGAAATGGACGAGGTTTCTCAGATTGTTTCTATTAGGGTGTGGAAATGAAGGATAAGAAAAATGCTGACTTTAAATTTGAAAGGGTAGGCACCAATGGTGGGTTCCGGATCCCGTCGCAACTGGTATTCTGCAACGGGGCCAGGCATCCACCACATGCACGTATGCTGTGCACGCATGTGCACCCACCGCCTATGATGCTCCAGCTGCTTGGCGGAGCATCGCGCAGGTGCTGTACGCTGCATGTGCGTGCGCAAATGGCCCAGTTGGGTCAAATACAGCTCAGGAACGCGGGCAGGCAGGTGGTCCCTCTGAAGCACCGTACCGGAATGGTACTGGAATGGTGCCTGCTGCTCTCAGCAGGCACTGGTACTCCCTTATCGAGGCGTACCGCCTGTAACCCATCACTGGTAGGCACACTCAATTCCCCTTTTGTCAGAAAGTGCTCAACTCTGTTAAATGGCTTGGCTACAACAATTTCTTCTACTACTTGTCCTGGGTCAAAATTCTGGACAGGAAAATTGGACTGAAACTGATGGAAGGGCAGTTTCTCATTATTAAAATACCTTGTCTCGTCCCTAAGGTGACCAGACATCCTGCTTTTGGTGGGACAGTCACGATTTTTAATAATTTGTACCGTGTCCCGCGGCGTGTTCAAAAAGTCCTGATTTTCCAAAAGAAAGAAAATCAATTTTAAAAAGGACGTCGTTAAAAAAAAGTTTTTATTTCTCTGAAGTGTTGTTCCCGATGCGGCCTTTAGAGGGCAGTGGTTTCCCTTTCTCCACTCGGCTCACTCGCAGCACCCGATGAAGGGCAAGGCTCCCTCCCCTCCTACGCGTGTGCACGCCGACACGTGCCATTTTTCTGCAGGGAGACCGATGGCTTTCTGGTGGCGGCAGTGCAGCGAGGAGTAGGCTCGGTCCTGGGCCAAGCAGCTCAGCCATCGGAAGGTTTTTTTTTGACTGCTTCTCTCGGGCGCCGCTCTCCCTGCAGCCATTTCTCCCTCTTTTTCCTTTTTGTCTTTTTGGGGGGAAGAAGGAGAAAGGACAAAAAGGAGAAAGAGGGAGAAATAGGAGGTGGGGGGGATAGTGGGATCCTCTTTCTCCCTCTTTTTCCTTTTTGTCCTTTCTCCTCCTTCCCCCCAAAAAGAGAACGAGAGGGAGAAAGAGGAGGTGGGGGGGATAGTGGGATCCTTGCTGCTTTATTTTCTGGATTAATTGGTGGAAATGTGCTCTCATTCATGATCCATTCCTATGACTTTGTGCATGTCCTGGAATAAATGTACAATAGTTATTGTTTCTTTTTCCATCATACTTTTCTTACAAAAAGATGAAAAGGACTGTTGATGGAGCTACCTGGCATTTTGAAGGCAGGATTACTCAGGTAGTCCTCAACTTATGCCTGGTAACTGAGTGACTGTTCAAAGTTATGAGAGACCCCTCCCTCCCTCCCAAAAGGTACTTATGACCTGGTTCAAAGTTCTGACGCCTCATGTCTCCCCTGCACTCACTCCATAACTGACCCACATTTATAGTCATTTGCAGCATCTTGTGGACATATGACTGTGACTTACATTTTTAAAAATTCTATGCACAACAGTTTGAAATGTATTGTGCATCGAATTTTTAAAAATAGTTTTACTTCAATTTATTCTGTGTGGATTCTTTTTTTAAATTGTCTTAGATTATTTTAAAAAAGATTCTATCCTAAATAAATTGAAATAAACCATTTTAAAAAAATTCGATGCACAATACATTTCAAACTATTGTGCATAGAATTTTTTAAAATGGTTTATTTCAATTTATTTTGGATAGAATCTTTTTTTAAATAGTCAGGAGTCATTGACACTGAATTTGCACTTTTAATAATCAGGAACACATACTGAATTTCTTTGAAAGATAATCCAATAATTTAAAAATCCAATAATTTGTTTCCTAGTATAATTTGATTAGTAACCTATGATTATCACTAAGTGTTGTAGCTTATGATTCTTGATGAATGTATTCTATTTTATTTTTCTTTGTGAACACAGAGAGCATATTCACCAAAGACAAATTCCTTGTGTGTCCAATCACACTTGGCTAATAAACTATTCTATTCTACTCTACTCTACTCTACTCTACTCTACTCTACTCTACTCTACTCTACTCTACTCTATTCATTTCTATTTCAATTCTAACAAGGAGTTTAGTTTCTCTCTCTTGAAAATGTAATCTAGCATAAGGAATTATAATGCAAGCTAGCCTTAGCTTTCAAACAGTTCATTTAGTGACCAAAGTTTCAATGGCATTGAAAATAGTGACTGATGACCATTTTTCACACTTAGTGACCATTTTCACACTTAGCGACCATTGCAGCATCCTCATGGTCACGTGATCAAAATTTTGATTTTGGCAACAGATTCGTATTTATGATGGTTTCAGTGTCCTGGGGGTCATGTAATCGCCTTTTGTGACCTTTTGACAAAATATAAAATATTTAATTAACCCCCCCCCCCCCCGCTCCGGGCCAATGGTGTCCCTCTTTACCAATCTGAAAATCTGGTCACCTTACTCATCCCTCTAGTCATTTTTTCAGTTCTTCTTTCTCCCTACTAAAAACCATGTCCTTCGTGCTATGCTATATTTTACCAGAATGAAGTCCTTTCTGAGGGTGTGGTAGTGAAAAGAAAAACTGAGGGAATTCAATGGACCCTTTATCCAGAAATATAAAAGAGATGGTGATGTTTTTTGGGCCTACAACCCAGCCTGCAATGACTCTGGGCCCTCCAGGGGAATGCAGAAATCATGGGTGTAAAATTATGATGTTCCCAAAGTCTCATGGGTTCAGTTTGGGAGGACCGGGGAGGGGGGTGCTAACATTGCATAAATATAAACAGTGATTTGGATATTTAAAGCCTCACAGAGAAGTACCACTGCAAGAGGCATTAGCAAATGGCTGTTTTCTGTTAGCCTAAGCTTTATTATTGTAGTATACAAAAAGCATGTATAACTCTCAGGCTATTTATGCCTTAATGTTTTCAAATATGAAAGAAAATAATATAATAGAAGTATTCTTTTTATTTTAAAAAAATTGATAACCCTAACCCTATCTGATAAACAGAAAACCATTTGTAAATTGTTGCTTATTTTGGGAGCACTTTTTATTTTAGAACTGCTGAATTGTTCTAGCTTGCTGAGGATTTTATTTGCTTTCTTCAGATAGTCTTTAATCTTCTTTTTATATGATTCCAACTAACCCCCTTTTGCTATTTTCTTCCTCTGCAATATGCTTTTAATGCCACTGAGAATTAAAGTAGTAATATCCACACTGCACAGATTTTAAATAAAAAGAGAAGAAACACACAAATAATAAACCAATACAGGGGAATCAGCTGTATTCATGGAAGCCTCCCTTGGTCCTCTTAATTTTGATTTGTATTTTAATTTATGAAATGAATGCACTGGCATGTGTGAAACAAAATTCTGGTGTCCACTTGTAAGGATGTCCAATAGTAGTCTTAGAAATGCCCTTTTGAATTAAAAAGATGAGTTTGACTTTAAAGGATGCTAGCTTTCCTTAAAAAACAAAATTCAACTAAAAGGACATGGGAATATTCTTGATAAGATTCAAAAGAATGGTAGGCTATGGCAGTGGTAGGTTGCAGGCGGTATGCCCGGGTATGGGTGTACCGGTGCCTGCTGGGAGCACCAGGTACCGTTCCGGTACGGTGCTCTGGAGAGCCCACCCGCCCCTTCCGAGCTCTTTACCTGTATTTGAGCTCTTCAGTGCTTCCGCGCATGTGCACGGAGCATACGGTGCCTGTGTGATACTCCACCGAGCAGCTGGAGTGTCGTGGAGGCATCATGGAGGTAAGAACGCATTTGCACATGTGCACATGTGCGCACGTGTGCATGTGGGGGACGCCGGGACCTATTGCACCCTACTGGTTGCAATGGGATCCGGAACCCACCACTGGGCTGTGGGTTGTTATTTTGTGCATAAACCTATGACATGCTTTAAAAATTTCAGATATATCTACTGAAAGCAAACATTTTGGAATTCGGATTTGAAGTACTGTATTTTCACATGCTCAGTGAAATTTCTTACCAGGAAAATGTAGTATTTCTATTTATGGTAGGACTACAAGGACTTATTCCTAGAGAAATAACAGCAGAAAGGATAGTATTGTTAACAGATCAAAATCCTTCATGATTTTGTCTGATAAATAAAATGTCCTCCTTAGTCCAAGAGATATTGCTTAGTTGGCATCTACTGGCTGGCTCAAGACCTATCGTTCCCCCCCGAAAATAAGACAGGGTTCTTTTGACACCCAAAATAAGCACTTGGCCATATTTTGGGGTACATCTTATTATTTGTGAGGTGCAGGAGGTGGCAAGCATGATCACCTCATGGCTGCTGCGGTGTTGCAATATTTTCGGGAAGGGCTTATTTTTGAAGGAGGGCTTATTTTAGTGCTTGTGCTCAAAAGCCAGATTGGTCTTATTATCCAGGAGATCTTATTTTCAGTGAAACAGGGTAAGAATGGGCTGTCTCTTCAATTGCTTGCATAGAATCTTACTGTTGTATAGGTTGAAACTCACTACAAATGAGGGATTAATAATCTCTTGCATAACTGAGTCAGTTTAGGAAGATGCAGAATATCCTGGCTGGTATATGCATGACAAGGTTCTGCAAGATCTCAGAAGAGACAACTATGGTGCTTCACTTAATAATTCCTCCCTGAGTCATTGTTTGCCTTTCTCTCATGGCAAGGCCAATCTTTCATCCAACTGATTTTGTACTTCTTAAAATGCAGTAACATTGTTTTCAGCTGAAAAAATGGATCAGCATATATGTAGCTAGATATATTGAGATGAAATACATTTAGAAATATCCGAATCTGATCCTAGTTCCATTCTAGAAGGCGCTTACCTTTGATTGCAGTCTTTGTCTACTAAATCTTAAAGAAAAATAAATCTTTTCAGATTTGGAGGAAGAGATAAGAACACAATGGAGAACCTTATTCTCTCAATTCAATTCCAGGCCTCAGAAAGACCTGTCTTTGCAAATAAAGCACGTACGTTATAAAATCAGGGCACTTAAGCATGGAGTATTGGACAAGTTTAGCTGACAGCTTATCAAAGGCTGTCAGATGTGCCAGTTTATTTATATTGAGGTAAATTCTCTGAAGCTTCTAGGACTGCAGTTTGCGTCTGATAGCTTACAACAGCTGCAGTTAAGGCATTGGATCATTTCTCCCCCAATATCAACCTTTCATTAAAAAAAATTGGCCTAGAAAGAGTAATTAATTATTGTTCATAATGATTTTATAACAGATAAATGATAGTAAATTTCTCATGCCAAGGTTTTCTCCATTCATTGTGCTCTTCTCAACTCAATTGCCAACATTATGCCTGCACTTCTGCTGCATGATATGTAATTATGACTAGGATAATCCCAAAACTCAGAAACACCTGCTTATAGAGCATGCAAGACTTAATGAAATGTTCTTGATAATGTGAAAAGACTGATCAATTAAAGCATGCTTGACTTTACATAGGAGCACTCTCTGCAGAGTCTATATAACCCTTTGCAAGTTTTTTTCTGGAACAAGAAGCACTTGTAAAATTTTATATACAGTGTAAACTTTTAACACTCTCCTGCTATCTTTCTCCATGAAGAATTGCTGTGGAGATTATAGCTGGCTTCCCTGCAATTCTAAATTCCTTTGAATCCAAAGGTGGAAATCCTCATTCTCAAATGATTGCTCACAATTCCTTGCTTTAAGCTCTTCAGATAGGCCTGGAAATGAAAACCCTATATCAGTGATGGTGAACCTTTTAGACACCGAGTGCCCAAACTGCACATGCATGCCCATACTGAAAGGTGCACGCAAGAACATGTGCATGCACCAACATGCATGAGCATGCACATTTGTGGATATACACAGTCGCATGGACACACACTCATGCACATGCACTGACATGAGCACATGCGCAGCAGAGACACGAAGACCAGCTGGCTGGCAGGAGGCGGGGCATCCCAATACCAGCAGCATGGCAAATGGTAAGATTTTTTTTCTTATATGAGCTTCTGTTTCGTAGGAAAACAGAAGCTCATGAAAGAAATGCCACGGAGATAGGGAGACAGCACTCATGCCAACAGAGAGGGCTCTTCATGCCACCTCTGACACACCTGCCATAGTTTTGTCATCACGGCCCTATATGCTCGGTTTTCATTGGGAGGGCCATAGCAGTGGGAGGGCAGTGGTGATGTATGCATGATTTCATTGCAAAAACCACATGTGTCATTCATGTCAATTGTGCAATGAGAGTAAGGTGTAAGGGTTAGTGTCCTGGAGGAGAAAGCCTAGATAAAAATGGTCTGCCCTCCCTGGCAATCTCTCTAATAAGGGGAGGATATGTGCAGACCTACAAGCTCTGTATAGCTCGCAGTGTAATAGAACATGTGAATTATCTTCCACTTCTCTTTTACCACATATACAAACCCGTTCTGCTATATCTTATACCTGCCCTGGAGGAGTGCTGAAGGAAGAATGTTAAATCTGGCTCAGAAGAAAGCTATTCTTTGTTTTGGGAAGATCAGGTCATTTAGATATCTTGTCGATTCCCACACACCCTGTTTGATTCTGTCCCTACTGTGGAGAGGCAACCTATTTAGTTCTTCTTTGAACTCCATGTCCCTCATTCTATTAATTACTACTTGCTTTGCTTGCTCAAAGCGTAGGGACATTAAGAATAATGGTGAGAGCCCATAAGAGCACAGCTTGTGATCAATTGCCTGTTTCCAGGGGGATGGGAAATTGTCAGTCAACACTAGTGGGAACAATCCCTCTGGAAAGAAATGCATTTGAAGCCAAACAATGATCATCATCTTCCAGGCTCTTACGTGAATTTGAGGCATGCCTGTCTCAATTCTTAACTGGGCATTTGGAGTTCCATTGGGTGCGGCTAAGATGGTTCAGTATAGGGATTTGATACAAATGCAGAAAGACCAAAAGGCTGAAGAAAAGTATCCATTTATTTATTTATTTTTAAAATGAACTTACCGTTGGGATAATAAAGCATGAAAATGGCAGTCTAATTGTATAGATTTCTTCTGAGGATGAACTGTGTTCCTAAAGAAATTCAGAGATGTTATCATTTCCAGTATGCATATATCTGTCTACAATTTCTCATGACAGTGATAATTTATCCTGGCATTGTTAAAATCAGTGTTTTTCAAACCTGAAATTTTAAGAGCATTGACTTCAACTCCTACAATTCCCCAGCCATATAAAACACTAAGGGCAAAGTAAGGTTCAATGAGAATTCTTGCATTTTTAACGGATATGGTTTTTTAAAAAGCTATAGTGCATTTTCCTTCTTTTTACCTATATTTTATAAATTTTGAGCCAGAAATCCCTCAAATAAAAGTCAATGTTCTTTAGTCCTCTTCCTTTTTTCTTTTTTCTTTTTTTGATAGAAAGTGTTGTACTAATATTTAGGGTTGTTTTTTTCCAAACAAAAATTATTCTTCTGAAAACTGTAAATCTGCTGGTGATTTAACTGCATAATCTGAAAATTTAAAAAAAGAGACTGAGATGCAAATGATTGCCTATTTGAAATATGTATAAGTTTAGGGTGGATAAATGTGAAGATTTGCAAACGCACAGTATATCATATATGGTAAATTTTTGGGTGTTCAGACCAAACATACCCTAAGGGCCATTTCTCAGTATTGGGAATTAACATTCAGATCAGATGTTCAGCGATAGATATCAAATATTATGGAGATATGTTTCCCATTTTTAATTACCTTTTAAAAAAAAAACAGTGCCTGCCATTTCCCTTCCCCATGCCCCTCTTCTGCTAATGATCTTATTTATCCTCCTTTATTGGAACTTCTAAGAATATACAGTTATGTAGTAACATCTCCCATATGGCTCTGCTATGCTGTTGCACTCTAATCATAAGCAGAAATAGCAATTCATATTGTTTCTGGTTGGTAACAAGTAAATTTGTTCTTTCAATAAATGTGGACAGACCCCCATCTGGTAGGGAAATGACTAGTCTTAATGTCATATTCATTTGGGTAAACGATTAAATTATCTCAGTTTGCATTATTAGACGCTTAAATCTTTATTTATTACTGGACAACAAAGATGTGTTTCCTTCATAAAGAGAGGGTCGCTTAAAAAAAAGGCAGGAAATTAATAAAACTATTCAGTAACAATTAGTGCAAGTATAACACATCTGAGAAAAATGAGGTTACTTTTCTCGATTCAAATTATATTTTCCATTTCTGATGAAGGGGAAATTTAGCAATAGCTGTGTTCTTTTAAAACTGTAGTATTTTAACAGATTTTCTAAGTTCTGAATGGACATTTTGAGAACAACATAAATAATAAAATATTTTATTCTTTTAATTATTTTAGTTTCTGTTCATGATAAATCTAAAAGGCAATGTATATATTTTAAAAATTTCAAAATTGTAGGAAAAGCAAATTAATAGGATTAGTATTAGATTAATATTAGATTTATCAAAAACCTAAATATACATTATACATTTTTTCTTAAATATAATATAATGAAGCTGCCTACCTGGATCCATTTAAGTCAGGTTTCAGGCCCGGGTACAGCACGGAGATGGCATTGGTCGCGTTGGTTGATGATCTGTGGCGGGCCTGGGACAGGGGCTGCTCCTCTGTCCTGGTCCTATTAGACTCTCGGCAGCTTTTGATACCATCGACCATGGTATCCTACTGCGACGACTTGGGGGTTGGGAGTGGGGGGCACCATTTTAAGGTGGTTCTCCTCCTACCTGTCAGATCAGTCACAGTTCATGTTGACTGGATGACAGGGATTGACCCCGAGGTGCATCACTTTGCCCCAGGGGTCGGTTCTCCCATCCCTCCTGTTCAACATATATATGAAATTGCTGGGCGAGATCATCTGTGGTTTTGGGGTACGGTATCATCAATATGCTGATGATACCCAACTTTTCATTTCTTCCCGAAACCACCCAAACAATGCCCTTGATGTGATGTCCCAATGCCTGGAGGCTGTGCAGATCTGGATGGGGAGGAACAGGCTCAAACTCAATCCCTCCAAGACTGAGTGGCTGTGGTTTCTGTCATCCAGATTTGTGCATCTTGTTCCATCTTTGATGATAGGGGGAGAAATTTTAGCCCCCTCAGAGAGGGCCCGAAATCTGGGAGTCCTCCTAGATACGCGGCTTAGTTTAGAAGAACACCTGATGGCCGTGACCAGGGGGGGGGCTTTTACCAGGTTCACCTGGTACATCAGTTGCGCCCCTTCCTGAGTCGGGATGCTCTGTGCACAGTCACTCATGCCCTCATCCTTTCTCACCAGGACTACTGCAACACTCTTTACATGGGGCTGCCCTTGAAGAGCACCCGTAGGCTTCAGCTGGTCCAGAATGCAGCCACACAGGTTATCATGGGGGTACCTAGGTGCTCCCATGTTACACCCCTTTTAGGCGGCCTGCACTGGTTGCCAGTTGTTTTCCGGGTGCGATTCAAGGTACTAATTATGACCTTTAAAGCGCTCCATGGCTTAGGCCCAGGGTACCTGTGAGACCACCTACTGCCACCAGTAGCCTCCCACTATCCAGAGTTGGCTTCCTCAGGGTGCCGTTGGGCAGACAGGGTTGGCTAGCAACCCCCAGGGGGACAGCCTTTTCTGTGGGAGTGCCTTCCATCTAGAATGAGCTGCCCCCAGAGCTTCGCATAATCCCTGACCTCCGGTGCTTCCGACGCGCCCTAAAAAGTTGGCTTTTCCAGCAAGCTGGCTTGGCCTGAACAGAAGAAAGTAAATGATTAATTTAATTATTAATTTTAATCTAATTTTTAATTTTTTTATTGTTAAGATTAATTGGCTTTGTTTTTGGATACTTTATTTAATTTCCTTTTTAACCTTTGTAACAGTGACGTGCGGTCAGCTTTATGGCTGGTGAGGCACTTTTTAGACTTGTGGACTTCAACTCCCAGAATTCCACAGCCAGGCATGCTCAGTTCCGATTTAAAGCGACAGCATTTTTCCCCCTTGCAAAATAAGTTTTCCCATTTTTTTTCTTCTCCCTCCCCCTCCTTCCTCCCTCTCTCCCTCCCTCCCCCTCTCTCAAACAGACACACGTACACAGAGAAATTGGATCCCTCTCTCATTCACTCACTCTCAAACAAACACAAACCCAAACACAAACACAAAAGTTGGATTGGATATATTTTCCAAAGGCTTGAAAGCAGCTCCTCTGCCATATCCCCCCTTCCCCTGCTGCCTTGGCTTTAATTATTTTTTAAAAATTCATTAAAATTCTTTCCTTTTCCTCATGACTGGTGAGGCCACGCCTCTCCTGCCTCTAGTAATTGCACATCCCTGCTTTGTAATATGTGTTTTTTTAATGTTTTTTCTGAGTCCTTTGGGAGAAGGACGGCATATAAATCCAATAAACAAACAAACAAAATTTTAAGAGAATATTTAACATACAGCCCTGGGGAGTTCACTTTACAACTGGAGAACAATCAAGGAAAGGAATTATCCTATGCTTGGAGAAAGACACTAGAAACATGGAGGCTGATTGAAAAGATGATTTATTGATGAAGTAGAACCACATGGGTTTGTGGTTCTGGGCAGCTGACAAAATGGAGTTAAGAGTGGGGGGTTATACCTTCTTTTGGCCTTTGCACTTGAGTTTCCTGTTGCTGTGCAAGAATGTGTGTTCTATTGGCTGTTGTTAGATTCCTAAGGGGTCAGGTAGGAACTATGTAAGGGTCATCACTGGCTCTATAGGCAAAAGAGGAAATGCAAATTCTAGATGGTTGTCTGAGTTAATTTTTTCAACCTTTTGTTGGTGGCTTATCTGAGTTTCTGTCTTGACCCAGTCTCTCTGAATGGATTCAAAATCTGCATTTCTAAAAGCTGGCCTTCTTAGTTTCTACTTGGGGCAGGGAAACTGGGCATGGTTTCTGAATAGGCTGGTCCAATCTTCTTAATGGGCACAAAATATCTGCTGGGGGCTATTAAGAAAGACATGGGGCTGCTTTCTGTTTCCAAGAGAAGTCTGTCCTTTCTCCTTAGGAAAATATAATATTCTGCCTATTTAATATTCCCCCAAATATTTCATTTTTCACTATCTACAATAGTAATAAAGCAGTTGCTGAATAGCAGTTTTATCTCCTGTTTTGTCCAGAAGAACTCTATAAGAAAAAGAAGCAGAGTAATCATCCAGCCTGTTACCCTAGTGTAAATGATCTGTTAGAGGGGCTAAATCATTTTAAATCTTTGCTACATTTACAGTGTATTCAGAAAGTATTTAGACTCCCTTCACTTTTGTCAATTTTGTTATGCTGCAGCCTGACTCTACAGCTGTTAAAATTCTCTCCCCACCATTTAATCTACACTCATACCCCATAATGACAAAGTGAAAACAGGATTTTAAAAATGCCTTAAAATGTATTAAAAAGAAACAGAATACATAATTCAGAGCTAGTACCTTGTACATTATGAAGAAGTCATTAATTCATATTTTATTTTGCAAATGTGATACGACCACAATGCTCTCCAATTAAAATTACATTTTCAAGAATTTATCAGCAGAAAATATATAGCCTCTTATAGGAGCCAATTTTGGGCTTATACAGAGGGGGGAGATTACATAATGATATGTAGATAGTCTTTGATTTACGACCACAGTAGAGTCTTCCCATTTCTGTCCATGCACTCTCTGATGCAGGCATTAAACTAATGCATGTGTTGTTAACCAAAGCACCGGTGCCTCAGGTGGGAGAGGCCCTTAGGTGGCTGGATGGGAAACAGATTGAGACCTAAAAGCTGCAAGAGCCTCCCCCTGTAGCTTCGGCTGCCCACCTTTAGGCTCCTTTTGTGGCTGAGCGGCTGCATTGGGAGCAGGCCAATAGGATGGGTGGTGAGATAGGTAGGGGACCACAAAAACCAACACCGGACCCAGAACAACACAGGACACAACCACCAATCATCCTCGCCAGACTCAAACCCAAACCCATCCCATAGACCAAATGCAACCACCAACCAGAAGCCAAACCACGACGACTGCTGCACCCCCCCCCCCTGATCCCCACACAAAGCAAACTGACACACACCATGAACACATAGCTGGACCGCAAACTCGGAGCCAAAACAAAGCCTGGGATGTTACACCTCAGCCATCTGCTCAGGACATTACATCACAGAACTCAGGAGATTACAACGCAAAGGCTCAGGATGTTACAACGCAGCCAACCCCCCCAGGAGGTTGCAGCACAGGACTCAGGATATCATTACAATAGAGCTCAGGATGTCATCACACAGCCCATTACCCAGGTCGTTACAACACAAAAGAGCAATAGGCACACAGCCACACAGTATATTATAAAACAGCCGACTAATCTGCAAACATCAACTCCATCAACTATTCAAGATGTTACAACACAGCCAACGAATCCGCCTACAGCAACAAAGCCAGCACCCCTACCCACCCACCACCAATATTTATAGAAAGACGGCAGCTCCGATCACGCTTTGCTCGCACAGGCACCTGAAGATGGCAGGTGGGACCTCATCTAAATGTCATCAAGATACTCTCAATCTTACACAGGAAAAGACTCGAATACGCCAAGACCTGCATATCTTTACCCCTGAAAATCTATGAAAACACACACACAGAGAGAGAGAAAGAGAGAGAGTGTGTGTGTGAGAGAGAGAAATCTTTGTGGTACTGTGGGCAGGGGTGGGAAAGCAAGGGCAGCACTCAGACAGGACAGAAGCTGAAATGGTGCCCACTAGGTAAATGTAAAGATTGAATGGAGCTTCAGGGATTGAGGATGGTTAATTGACTTAATAGACCTTCATTGGATCAATCACAAGTTTATTTAAAAAATCCAGCAACTGCCTCCCAGTAGCGAATAGCTTGATAGACTGGCACGAAACGGCTCTACACAGGACAGTAATCAGCTTCTGGCAGCAGGAAGCATCTCTGGCACTGCATCCCATTGGACAACTACTGGAATGAAAAAAGGCACTGTAAATCATCATCATCTGTGAAGGAGTTGGAAAACATCAAATTGAAAACATGGGTATAGAGTTCATCTGCAATCAGCTGGAAGTATATAAAAATATTTAGGAATGACCTAAATAAAGAAGGCAGCTTAGCCTGCAGCTGCATGATGGTGGAGCAAGAACTCACTCAGATCCTCCTTAAGTTCTCACTCAGATCCTCCTTAAGGCAGCTACTGGACATTTGTATTTTCAGTCTTGCAAGATTCTGTTAATATAGCTTTAGAATAAAGTAGAATGCCATAATTTATCGTGTCATCTTCCTTGCATCATCTATTGGCAAGGCTACACAATGGGTGGATGGTGACATTATCCATTTCTGCTCTCAGGAAGCAGCAACCTCTCTATACTAGGAATAGGCCAAGGAGAAAGTGCACATGTGAATGGCTCTCACCCACTAGTATTTCAAAAGGCCCTGAATATGTGGCCCTTAAGATGTGCTCAAGTCTTTGTCAAAGGTGAGTGATGCTCCTTTTTTTTTTATGTTCCCATCCAGGTTTGGTTTGTCGTCTTGTTTCTTTGATTGTATGGTTTTGTGTTTAAATGTTTGTTTTTTTAATTGTAAATTGCTGGTACCCATCTGGCATGTAATAAATTACTAAATTATTGTTATTAAGGGATTGAACCAGATTCAGTAAAGTGAATAGGATTGCTTTCTATGAAAGGTTTGAATTAATTTTTGATTTGCTACATTTTTAATACAAGGGAACATTTATACAGTACATTCATGTATAATATGAAGTGGCAAAGCTCTGAGAAGACTATATCACATAGATATGAATTTATGGATTGGTTTCACGCTTACATTTAAAAGACTTAGCAGGGACCATGATCTTTAGAAATGTTTAAAAATAATTATATTGGTCTTCCTGTTTCTAATGTATCACCAGAGTTTCTTTTTTTTTTCACAAGTAAGATGCTTTCAAAAGTTTAGACTTCTAAAAAGCACAATTGTCTTTTTTCCCTTCTCTCCTTCAGGGCAGGGTAGGAGATGCTCATTTATTATTTTGGTCATAACATTCCATTACGAAGTATTCATGCTACAAGGCATCACCGAAAGCTTTAAAAAAAAGTTAGATAGAATAATGAAATAATAAGTTTTGCATATTTAGAAAGGTTTAAGAAAAGTCTGTAGAAGTTAAAATGCAGAACGAGAGAAATGTGTTGAATTACGAGACTCTGGAAGCCTTTGAGCTATGAAAATATTGTCCCGCCCTTTGGGAATGCTAATTGATTGACTTCATCACAGATATTCAGAAGGAAGTCCTGGAATTTCATTCAGTCTCCCTGGAGATCTCCAAAAGATGTTATCAGGCCATGAGGTTAAATAGAACAGAAGGGGTAAATATTAAATGGAGCACTAGAGAATAATAATATTAGCCATATCAAATATAATTAAAGGTAAAGTTGTTGGCATGGATATTTTTTTTAGATTGTTGTTGTTTGCTTGTTTTCACCCCCTTTCCAGTTCTTTTATACATCCTGGAAGATCGATCTGCAGGAAGGAAAATTATTAGCAGTTGCTTTTCTGAAGGGTGAAGTAGCAAAAGGCCTACCATACCAAAGAAAGGGCTTTTTTTCAAGTGTTCTCGCAGCCAAGCTGTTAAGACTAATTATTCAGCTTTAAAATTCCTTAGTCAAGCCAGGTAAAGCAAGCTCTATGTGTTTTCCCACTTGATGTAGAATTTTCATAGAATACTGCAGTTAGATCTTATTGGTCCAATTATACTATTATTTCTACTTCTTTTAACAAGAAAGTATATGTTATATATCTGGTTTTCTTCTGTTTTTAGTTTTTTAAAATATGTATCCTGTTCTAGATGCAAGAGATTTGCTGCCTACTTTAATGAACACTCTTTCCTTCAGGTTGCTCATCTCTCACTAACTCCAGAGATTTATGAATTTAAAGTATGAAGACTGTATTAATCTTATTTTAGACATTTATTTCCTTTACCAATTTGATAGTATATGAGACTGTTAAAAGACTTCTAGGCATTTTTTATTAACATTTGAGCTTTGATTTTAATTGGACCCTGACATTAATGCTTAGATTCTGAATATAAATGGGTTGATTTATATTCATTTGCTCTTCCAACTTGCCAGTATCTTTTCTCTGCCTGCATTCTTGCCTTCTTATAGTGGGGGGAAAAACAATAAGAACAGCTTTTAAGCTGTTTTATCACATGTTGGAATACTCCCTATTATAGTTTCAGATGTATTTCATGCACATTTCTGCATGAATCAATATAAGAGAAGTTAAATTTTTATTGCATGGAGGCCAGATTTAATGATTTTGGAGGGCACAAGAAGAAAGGTAGTAGAGTAAGAGGCAAGACTTATTTCATGCATTTGAGCAGAGTTTAGACTTTCTATTTATTTCTGGAGTTATGTTAGGTTTAAGTCTTTCATCTCCTACAATATACTCAATCTACAGTTGGGGGTGTCAGGTCTGCAGCCATCTTTTCTTTTGGGTCTTTGGTCTGCCATACTTTTTATTATTCTGCTATGCATTTTCTGTTGTGGGAAAATGGGAGGGGAGATTGTAAGGAATCACATTCTATGTAGTCACATTCTTTCTAAAAAGCCAAGGTCATCCTTTGTTTCTGCATCTCTGCACCTGAGCAGAATTGGATGGTGGAGCTGCTAGCATGGCAGTGAGAGATTGGACCATGTGATGGACTTGTGGGTGTGGAGGCAAGATCTGAATTTTCAACTGGGTGGGGAAAACTGGGAAATTTTCGAGTTTTCTCAGGTGTGCCAACATGGCTCTCTTAATAAATTGGAACTTTGAGCAGTACTTTGCCTTGGACTCTGATTACTTCAGATGCTATTTGGAACCCTGACAAATCTCCATTAAAATACTTCAGCAGATACCCCGAATTTTGGGATGCAGTCTGGGGTCCTGAGCCCAGCACGGACCTGAGCCCGGGCAGCGTAAAGACTCAGGGAAGATAGAGTGACAGGGGGTATTGTGGGTGCTCAGAAAGGGTTCAGGCTCAATGCATAATACAACTTCGAACAATATTGACAGATACTGTAAGTAGGAACTTATTTCTCCCCTCCAAAATTAATTGTATTAAATTCAAAAATTGTCCTTCCTCATATTGAAATAAGTGTTTAGATTCATCTATTGTATTAATGAAAAATACATGTATTTTATACCCCTAGATGTATACTTAGACCTAGGTGCTGTTGAAATTATTTGTTTCCCTATAATATCAAAGAATCAAAGACATCTAAAGAGATAGCAGTGCACTCCTGTATATCACAGGAAATAAATCCTGTCAATAATGGATTTAGGATGTTCTGCCTGAAAAAGAAAAGGTTGAAAAATGATACTATAATTGTCTTATTATCTCTGAAGATTTGTCCCATACAAGAGAGCAAAAGCTTTATTTCTGATGGCCAAGAGAATCATTGGATTTAAATTTTAGTCACAAAAGGGGAAGTTTCAGCTAGATTCTAAGAAAAAAAATATTGACAATCCAAACATTTTGAAAATGGAACCAGATATGTTTTCAGAAAGAACCTATTTATAATTCAAATAAGTGCTTATATTGTTATCTATTAGGAATTGATAAAAGGGCAGCTACTTTGAAAGGTTGGATTAGGACAACATGTTCCTGTGCAATTCTAAAGACTAAGTTCATTGAATAGATGTCAAGATCCCTTTCAATTCTGTTACTTTTTTCTCTAAAAGGATATGTGTATATTACGTAATTATACTTTACCTCTTCACAAGGGCCATTTTTGTTTTATACATATATATATGTGTGTGTGTGTGTGTGTGTGTGTGTGTGTGTGTGTGTGTGTGTGTGTGTGTGTGTATGTGTATATATATAATGATTGTTTCCTTTTCATTTTTGTCCAATGACTGCTTCTATCCAGATTCTTATAACTTTCTGACTTCTTTCCATATAGGAAGGGAGATGAAGATGGAAATGGAGGAAAGCTTATAAACGTAATGTAAGCAAATCCAGTAACATTTTACTTAGAAGGAGAGAAAACTACCATTTCAACACAAGATAGCTGTTCCTTCATGGTTCTCTTTTCTTGTTTACTTGAGAATGAACATGTAGTTCCATTTTTAAGCAGCTATTAGACATGTTGAGAAATACAAAAACAAGGTTGAACATCACATCAGTGTACATATTGCCAACATTATGAGCTGGGTGAAACACTCTCAAAATAGGCACTTTTCTTTCCAGATGCTCACATTATTTGCTAAGCGATTCTAAATTAACCCGAGAATAGATTTCCCGAAGATAGATTTACATTTATACACACAATGCTTCAGAATAACTGATGATCAGACTTTTGCCTTTTAAAATTGTTTGTATATTAATGTAATTGGTACCTGGTGTTTTAAAAATATATCACAATTTATATTTCTGTTAAGCAGTCAGATATCATACTCGACTAAACCTTCAAAAGGAAAAGACTTAAAATTCAACAGTGATTTTTTTTTTAGAATTATCTTCTAGTTTCCATTAGAATTCTTGACTAGTACATTCAGTTTTGCATTTAGAATATGTGAAAGGTTTTCAATGAAAACCGCCAAAGAATATGTAAATACCTGTCAATGGCTCCTTAATTACATCTGGAAAAGGAGGAAATGCTATGGTTACTTTACAATTCAATGCAATCATTTGTTGCATAAATAGAGGCACAGAGTCGAGATAACATGAAGTATTAGTACCATTATAAAACTTTAGTAAGATCACACCTGGAATAATGCATCTAGTTTCGGTCTCCACATTATAAAAATGATGTTGAGATTTTGGAAAGAATGCAGAGAAGAACAACTAAGATAAGGACTAAAGAGAGCAAGACATATGAAGAATGGTTTCAGGAATTGGGTATGGCTAGGACCTAGAGATCAAATTGCCAACGTATGCTGGATCATGAGAAAGCTTGGGAGTTCCATGAAAACATCTACTTCTGCTTCATTGACTATGCTAAAGTCTATGATTGTGTGGATCACAACAAATTGTGGCAAGTTCTTAAAGATATGGGAGTACCCGACCAAGAGATCATATTTGTCTCTTGAGAAACCTTTATGCGGGTCAAGAAGCAACAGTGAGAACTGAACACGGAACCACTGATTGGTTCAAAATTGAGAAAGGAGTTCGGCAAGGCTGTATGTCACCTGCCTATTTAACTTATGTGTAGAAGACATCATGAGAAAGGTGGGACTAGAGCAGTGGTGGGTTTCAAAAATTTTTAGAACCTCTTCTGTAGGTGTGGCCTGCTTTGTGGGAGTAGCTTGCCAGCCATGTGACTGGGTAGAAGTGGCTTGCCAGCCATGTGACCGGGTGGTAGTGGCTTGGCAGGTCATGTGACTGGGTAGGCGTGGCCAACTTGTAAAATGTGGTGAAACTCACTTAACAATGCTCTTGCTTAGCAACCAAAATGTTGGCTCAGAAACTCTGGCATTTGAAGCACGCAAGTCTTAAAGCTGTCAAGTTACAAGATCCTTGCACCTCTAACCCTTTAGGGAAAAAAAACCCCAGGGGTGTTCAAACTTGACAGCTTTAAGACTTGTGGAATTCAACTCCCAGAATTCCTCCTCTTGCTCT
This sequence comes from Thamnophis sirtalis, assembly GCF_051295495.1. NCBI lineage: Eukaryota > Metazoa > Chordata > Lepidosauria > Squamata > Natricidae > Thamnophis > Thamnophis sirtalis. The sequence continues at coordinate 32,736,747 of NW_028261384.1, read as the reverse complement.
TCATATTGATGATGTGCGGACTGGCAGGGGGAGGGAGCTGCAACCAGTTCTAAATGGCACTGTAGATTTGTGGAACCTCTTCTATAGAAGAGGTTAGGAGTGGCAGGAACCCACCCCTGGACTAGAGGAATCACAGGTTGGAATTAAGATTGCCGGGAGAAATATCAACAACCTCAGATATGCAAATGATACCACTCTAATGGCAGAAAGTGAAGAAGAACTAAAGATCCTCTTGATGTGGGTGGAGGAGGAGAGTGCAAAAGTTGGCTTGAAACTCAACATTAAGAAAAACTAAGATCATGGCATCCAGTCCTTTCAATTCCTGGCAAATAGATGGGGAAGAAATGGAGGTTGTGACAGATTTTATTTTCCTGGGCTCTAAGATCACCACTGATAGGGACTTCAGTCAAGAAATTAAAAGGCACTTGCTCCTGGGGAGGAAAGCTATGGCAAATCTAGACATCATACTAAAAAGCAGAGACATCACCATGCCAACAAAAGTGCATATAGTCAAGGTTATGGTTTTTCCAGTTGCAATATATGGCTGTGAAAGTTGGACCATAAGGAAGGCTTAGTGCCAAAGAATTGAGGCTTTTGAACTACCCTGCTGAAGAAGACTCCTGCGAGTCCCTTGGACTGTAAGGTGATCAAATTGGTCAGTCCTAGAGGAGATCAACCCTGACTGCTCTTTAGAAGTCCCGATCCTGAAGATGAAACTCAAATACTTTGGCCACCTAAAGATAAAGAAGGACTCACTGGAGAAGAGCCTAACACTGAGAATGATTGAGGGCAAAAGAAGAAAAGGACATTAGAGAATGAGGTGGCTGATGGAGTCACTGAAGAAGTCAGCATGAGCTTAAATGGACTCCGGAGGATGATAGAGGACAGGAAGGCCTGGAGGAATGGGGTCGTGATGGGTCGGACATGACTTCGCAACTAACAACAAGTTTAGAGTAAAGAAAGATTAGGGATGACATGATAGCAGTCTTCCAATATTTGAGAGGCTGCCACAAAGAAAATGGAGTCAACTTATTTTCCAAACGATCAGAAGGTAAGACAAGAAACAATGTCGGAAATCAAACAAAGAGAGAACTCCTTACTTCTAAAGAGAAATTTCATTAACAATGAAAACAACTAGCCAGGGGAATGGCTTACCTTCAGAAGTTGAGGGTGCTTCATCACTAGAGACTTTTAAGAAGAGACTAGACAAATAGTTATCTGAAATGGTATAGGGTCTCCTGCTTGAGCAAAGAGTTGAACTAGAAGATTTCTAAGGTTCCTTCCAGCTCTGTTGTGTACTATTCCTAAAAATGAGGCCAAATGAATTTAAACTCATAGAAACTAAGCAAATTAATTTATCCTGGTGCAACAAATTCATCTAAGTCACTCAGAATTGCCTGAACTGCAAGATGGTTGGGAAATAAATTTTATAATACAATAAAAATAAATAAAATAAAACAAAAGGGAAAATTTCATTAGGACAGGAAGTTAGTAAACCATACATCCAGAAGAATTTTTTTAAAAAAATGAAGAAAATGAGAGAGTAATTTTAAAAATATGTTTTATCTTACTGTTTTGTGTGGACATCAAAGTGGACAACATAATACTTTTTATTTTGCCGTCTGAAATTCCTACAATGAAACCTACCAATAGTTTGTATTCAAAATATAAAAAAACAAGGTTGCCTCTAATGTGAAGTATCTTGTAAATTAACTATCAAGTATCTCCATTTCATTTGCATTCCCCCTGCATTAATTTTGCAACAGAAAAATGATGGTAGATGATTTCTTACATATCAGATGTGAAAATCTATCATAAAAAGGACTAAAGAAGACACATATTGGAAAAATGCATCTAGTAATGTTATATATAGTATGCATTAAAAAGATTTCAAAAATTCCACTATAATTTAACAAGACGAGATGAAGCATATAGAGAAAACTGCTCAATCAAATTAAGAAAATATATTCAGTCCAGCTTTTTCTACCACAGCATCTTGATAAATGTTCACAGTAGAAGATGAAAGGAACATAAATTTTCTATTGTGTTTCTGAGCATCCTTCCTTTGATTAATAGAAATAATAGTCATTAACAACTTTACTCTGCATCAAGACTTCTTACCAAATTGGAAGACTTGATCATGTGCCTAACATTCTGCTCTTGCCAGTCTTCAAAATTTAACTGAAAATGGATGCCCTCCTGTAGAATTGTCCTGATAAAGAGTTGTTCTCGGCACAGCATGATGCTATTACATGACAAACCCATGTGAATGATTGCAAAAAAGTTTTGTTATTCAATTATCACCCATTGCTTGTTGTTCCATTGAAATAAAATGTACAAGCCTATCAAAATGTGTACATAAAAAAGGAGATTGCTTTTTTTAATCAAAGCAAATATGCAAATATTTGCTAAACATGCAAATACTTATATGATACATGTTGTCTGAATTATTGTTAATTGAATAAAAATGTATATGCACGTATGTCTTATCGAAAGGAGTGTGTTGTAAGAAGATGACTATGATGATGATGATGATGATGATGATGATGATGATGATGATGATAATGATGACATCTGTACCACTCAGCTCCTGATGACTCTGTGTGGTTTACAAGAAAAATCATTCTAAAAATGTATTAAGAATGGCAAAACGCTTCTTACATACAACATTAGGTTGTTCTTTGATCAATGAATTTTTCTCTATCATACATATTCAGTTCTGATGGATTTTTTTTCACTGATTATGCATCAGTCTGTTGATTCTTAAGTCATATATGCATTGCTGTGATGCTTTTGCATTGAAAATGTATGCTTGGAGACCAATTAAAATAAATAATTGCTTCTAGTTCTCACTGCTGATAAAGTAATGGGATGGCTATTTTTGTAATACTTTTTCTTTAGGTTGGTATGATTTGAAGCCTTGATACTTGTTCACTTTCATGTATCAAGTTTATAAGACTCCAGAGAATGTACACAAGAGTTTTACTTTTTTAGTGTAGGAAGCTGTAAAATGCTTGGCACTTTGAAACCCACAATGTACTTCTAGTTATTTTATGTGAACATCTTTCAAAAACCGAGGACCCATTAGAGACTTCCAAGAAACAAATGTTAGATTAAAGGCAGGTCTTCAAAAATCAGAACCAATGACTGGGGCAGAATGAAGACCCAGAAAGTAGACCATCTCTTTGAAAATTTGTTTCCCAACAAGGAAATTACTAACGTCTGGACCACCTGGAAGGATTGGCAGTAGATGACCACTGTTCTGTAGTGGTTCTGTTCAGACCTGAATGGATGGTCATAGAGCACCTGGTTGCTTCAGTATTATATAACATTGTCCCACTCCTTTCCCCAATGTTGTTTAGCTACTATATGAAACCAGCTGAAGAATGTTATCTGTTGGTTTAATCTAAGGTATCATTAATACACTGATGACAATTGAACATTGTTATTACAGGGTAAGATGGAGGTGCTGTAAAATATTGAACTCATGCCTTGAAGCCAACTTGATGAGGTGAACAATTTACAGTATGCTAAATAGTAGCAAAGGACAAGGTGGCTCAATGGCTAAGATGCTGAGCTTGTCGGTCAGCAGTTTGGTGGTTCAAATCCCTAGCACCGCACAACAGAGTGAGCTCCTGTTACGTGTCCCAGCTTCTGCCAACCTAGCAGTTTGAAAGCATGTAAAAATGCAAGTAGAAAAATAGGGACCACCTTTGGTGGGAAGGTAACAGCATTCCGTGTGCCTTTGGCATTTAGTCATGCTGGCTACAGGACTACAGAGATGCCTTTGGACCAATGGTGGGTTGCATGTGGTACCCCCGGTACGGGCATACCGTTGCCTGCCAGGAGCACCGGGTACTGTTCTGGTATGGTGCTCCAGAGGGCCCACCTGCCCACACACCGTCCTTACCTGTATTTGAGCTCTTTGGTGCTTCCATGCACACACACAGAGCGTATGGCGCCTGTGCAATGTTCCGCCAAGCAGCTGGAGGGTCGCAGAAGCATTGAGGAATATTGCAGGAGGTAATAACACATGCACACGCATGCATTCATGTGGTGGCTGCTGGGCTCCATTGCACCATACCAGTTGCAATGGGATCCAGAACCTACCACAGCTTTGGACAGTGCTGGATCTTCAACTTTGAAATGGAGATAAGCATCATCTCCTAGAGTTAGGAATGACTAGCACATATGTGCAAGGGAAACTTTAATCTTTATCTTTACTAAACAGTAGCAAATTGGTGTTACAATTTGTTTATAAACTGTTAGGCTACCCAGTACTATTATATCAACCCTGGTAAATTTTTTGGGTGGAGTTTTTGGTTGCCCTGGTACATGACTTGGATTAAATTGGATTTATGGCTCACAGGAATAGAAAATATATCCTGTGACCAGGAAAATTTTTGCTGAAGTTTATTGATGACATTTATAGCCTTCCTGGATCAGGAAGCCTTGGAATATACAACAACCCACCAATATACCACAAGGCTAGGCTACTGCAATACCCTTTATATTGGGTGGCCTTTGAAGACAACTTGGAAGTTGCGAATGGCGTAGAAAGCAACATTCACAAGGCTGGCTGGGGACATTTCCTATTGCAGAACTATGCCACCCTTGAGGCTGGTGTAAAGAGTTATCAGTAAACTTCCTGGTCCAATTCAGACTATGGATTATAATCTATAAAGGGCTATATAAAAAAGTTCCAAGATATCAGGGATCAATTTGACAAGTATGATTCTGCCTATCCAGTCCAAACATTCAGATAATAGCTCTGAAATCCCACGAAAGAAGAAAAGTGTGGGCCCAGAAGCCAGACTTCTACCATTCAAAGTCTATTTTGATTTGGAGTTTGAAGTCAGAACTGCCATGTTTGCAGGATGTGTAGATTCAGTCTACCAGTCTCTCTCTGACTTTTGTAGCTTAGTAGATTCCTGTCTTCACATTCACCCCTTTCTGAACAGGAGATATCTAGTATGCCACCGGCTATTGCACCCATCTGTGTAGCAAATAAAGTTGGGCTGTTAATTGTACCAGTTTCAGTACTCTTAAAATGTCATATTTAATTACTGTTATGAATTTCTGCCCAGTTAGCTGAGAGTAAGCTTCATAAACAACATTGAATTTATTCTTGTGCAAGCGCGCATCACATTGTGCTGTGAAAGTATATAAATAATGGTCAAAGAAAAAAACACTAATGTAAAACTTCCATATTGTAGATTATGAAAAATAATTGTTAGAAAGGTCAAAATGGAAAATGTTACCTATAGAAACTGTCATTGCAATTTGTGATTGATATAAGATAATAATCCAAAACATAATTAGTAAGGAGATTTACTATGCTGTGACTGTATTTATAATATAATTAATCTCACAAATGCAGAAAAGTTATCCATTCTAGACTCAGCAATTAAAATAGCGAATGAATAGAATCAAAGGATCCTAGAGTAAAAGAGACATTGGAGGTCTTCTAGTTCAATCCCCTGCCCCTGGAGTCCTTATACCATCCCAGAAAAATGATTGTCCAATCTTTTCTTAAAACCTCCAGCAATGGAACACTCACAGCTCTGGGGGATTAATCATTATTACTATCAGACAATTCCTCCTTATTTTGGATTGAATCTTCTTCTGACACGCTTCCACTTTTTGCTCCCAGTCCTGCCCTTAGATGCTGTGAAGAATAAATCAATACTGTCTTCCCTGTGGCAGCCTTTAAATATAGAAAGACTATTATTATATTTCCCAAATATTCTCTTCATTAAGCTAAAAATATGTACTTCCAGGATCCAATCTGAATCGATCATTGGGACCAGAAGTTTATTTTTCCAAGTTTTTGGACTCGTGCTAGACTCCATTCTCAGGAAACTTCGCTCTCTCTCCAGTATGTCTCCCTCTCATTTTGGAGAGTGAGAAGTTGGGCTCCAGCATGAGTCTGGAAGTATAGACTTCTGGTCCTGGTGACTGACTCAGATTGGATCCTGCACCGTTATCCTGGAACACACACTAGTTCCCTTAGCTGGTCATTGTATAATTTAGCCTCCAGATGAGAACTTATCATCTTTGTTATTCTTGTCTGCATTCTTTTTAGGGCCTCAGCATCTTTATTTTATTTTATTTTACCAAAATTGGACACAGTATTCAAAGTGTGATCTCACCAGTGCAGTATGGAACTACATTAGCTTTTTTGGCAGCTGCAGAATGCATCTGGCTCATACTTAGCTAGTTCTCCACCAGAGCAGCTTTTGATAGCTCATTTTTTCCCTTTTGCATAAAGGCAGATGCAATAAAGAAATTAAATAGTTCTGGTTTCTACTTGCTACCCATCACCTTCTAGTCATCTTCTCCCATTAGTGAACCAGCTATTTGAATATATAGGAGCCACTTACCTATATTTCTCCATCTACTGCATTTCAGATTTAAGAGGAATCTGAAATAAATACATTTGAAACATTCACACATGTAGGCATGTAGGTAACACCTTTATAAAATGTTTTAGAGATTAAAAAAAGAGAAATATTGTTAAATGGTTTGCATTTTTATATGTAAAACATTCTCTATAGCTGTACAGTCTACCTGATGAAGCTAGAATTGGGAATGAGGCACTTATCGTCTTAAATTTGTAAAATGACCACTTTTCATAAGCCATAAGCATGGACAGTAGTCTACGATGATAAGAGTTGTAATCTAATCATGTCTGAAAGGTCACAGATTTTATATCATTGGTTAGAGCTCCAGGGCTAATGTGATGATTAATTAATCCTTGGATAATAATACAATCAATTTTATACTTTTGTCTTCATTAAGGGTAAACAGTTGCTACTAGTCCAGATGTTGCTGAAAAGTCACACACAACCAGTGATGTGCAGTCAGAGGAGGTAGGGGAGGCACAGCCTCATCAATGTCAATCATGAAAAGGAAAAAAAATGTAAACAGGAAAAGGCGAGTGCTGAGGTTAGGCTAGCTAGCTGCTGCCACACCGTGAATGACTGCCTGTTTAAAAAAGCCTCTAAAAAGTGCCCTCTACTATGAGGCAGGAGAACTGCATGCCTCATCTAGTCTGACTTTTTGGACACTCGAGCAGAGTTAAGTGAGGGTTAAAAGCCTAAAAAATCCTGAGATAGTTGAGGCATGCAGTTCTCCTGCCTTATAGTAGAGGGCACATTTTTAGAGGCTTCAACTCTATCATTCTGTTTAAAGCTGCAGCATCGTGCTCACTCTTCCTCCTCTCTTTCTCCGTTTCTGATGCCCCCCCATCCCACCCCACACTCCCTCTTTTCCTTCAAATTTCCTTTTTTTTCTTTTTTCTTTAATAAATGCAATGCTCAGGCATTTTCTCCTCTCCCGCAACACCCCACTGACTAAAGCACTTTCGCCCGCCTGAGCTCACGGCAGCCCGCCTGAGCTCACGGCAGCCCGCCTGAGCTCCGCCGCGAGCACAGGCGGGTGAAAGAAAGTGACTTTCTTTCTCCCTCCTGTGCTCACAGCATAGCTCAGGTGGGCTACTGCGAGCTCAGGCAGGTGAAAAAAAGTCACTTTCTTTCGCCCGCCTGTGCTTGCGGCAGAGCTCAGGCGGGCTGCCACAAGCTCAGGCGGGTGAAAGAAAGCACTTTAGTCAGTGGGGTGTTGGGGGAGAGGACTGCCTCACCAGCCATAAACATCACCACACGTCACTGCACACAACATGCTAGAACAACAAATGATTTGAATTTATCTCTTAAATACATTCCCATTCAGAATTTAAGCTGTATATCAACAAAGGTGTGCATGTGTTTAACCATCAATTTTCATTATACAAAAAGCTTCAAAATTATTTAGGATGGAATTTTAGACAATTCCTTCCATTGTTGGCATTATTCAGTTTACCACTCTAGAAAATGTGTCTTCTGTGAGGAGAATTTATAAACTGCTTAAATATGAGTGTAGTTTAAACCTATTTTATGTGTCCATATTGAAGTAGAATAAGGGTGATCCATTTGGTACACTCCTTTTAGATGAGTAATGAAATTGTTCATTAGACAATATTGTTTTATTTCATTAGCAGTCTTGATGCTGTAGTTGTGTGATTCCAAGATGTCACTTATGCTTATTAACCCACTAAATCTTTCCATCCAAGCAGTAATACTGTGATACATCAGCAAGCAGACTAGATGGATATTGAGAAGATCATTGCATTTGCATTAAAAACAGGCATCAAATATTTTATCTCTCAAAGGCACAAAGAAACAGGAAAATGGAACAAATCAATCATTTCAAAGCTTCCCCTTCATAGTAAGTGGCTTCTCTGAGAATATTTTATATGGCGTTGGATTTTGGGGTTAACTAATCTGAAGATTTTAAATGCTTGTTTCTAGAGCAAGCATCCCTATCCTGATGTCCTCAAGGCTTGAATTGGATTACAGATCTCATCATTGTCAATCGCATGAATTGATGGTAGCTGGATGTTAATAATCATAGTTGAATTGTCTTGGAAGATGCCAGGTTGGAAATTGTTATTCTCTAGATATACGTATACATGACAGTATATTCACAAACTTGTACCTAGGCAATAAGATCGTTTAAACTATCTATAGCAAGTCTTTTAGACTTGAGATATATACCTTAGGAAAGGTATTTTCATATATAGATTAAGTTCTACATCTGTAGTTCTATATCTATAGAAGTTTTAAGCCTGTTCTATCATCATAAACCTTATTAATAACGGAGTTTTCTGAATGTCTGTCAAGAGCAACATACATTGTCCCATCTTCTTTCCTTTCTCCACTTGATATGTGATTGCAGTGATTATAGATCTCCTCCAAACTTTCCTCAATTGTGTCTGCAACATTAATGTTTCAATTACCAGTATGTCACTGTTCCATGTACTATCATCATCATCATCATCATCATCATCATCATCATCATCATCATCATCATCAATTTCTTTCACACGAAGCACAATAGAACAGCAAGCTTCTTCCAATTAACCCTATCCATGACAGTGTCTTTGGCAACTTCCCATCTCTAATATATTATGGTTAGGATGCTATATATCTAGTAAACAGTAGACAAGTACCATCTAGCTACAATGTATTAAGGATGTTCTCTGGCTCATACAGTAAACAAAACTGGGTCAAAAAAGAAGCCAAGAAATGGAGCTAACTGATGCTTAGTTAAAGATAAATTACTTGTTAGTACTTTTATTTAAACTGAATTATTTTTAATTATAACTAGCAATTCTTAGATTGCAATAGGATATAAATGTAATCATATCCAAACATTAAAAGCCATTTATTGTATTCTGAAAGTAGATTCTAGCTAAGCATGCATGTGAAGCATCTTTGTCACTAATGTGAGAGACACCCAAATTATAGGAACCATAATTCCCAAAATTATTTTTCATGGACAAGATTACATCAATTAGCAATATAATACTTCAACAATATCTGCATTTAAAAAATAAGTAGAAGTCAGTAAAATGCTCACAATTAATCTGAAAAATATCATCAATATGACCAAAACCATGTTTCCATTATAATTATTAGAAAAATTGAGAGAAATTGAGCTTTCTTTACTTAATTTCTCAGTTCTAAAAAAATAATTTTACCTTTTTTCTATATTTTAACAACGGCAAAGAATTCCCAGGTGAGCTATATTTTAGTGATATATTATTTTTCACCAGGTGACCAGCAAAACCTTAGTAAAACAGGAGTGATACATTCTGCCAAGCATGTAGAAATTCTTTATAGCACATTGTTACACTACATGTGAGCTTCTCTTGATCTTTGAAGAGGTGGCATACATAGATAAAACACATTTAAAAAGTTGAAAGCAAGGAGCATTTGGAAAAGCAGTGAATTAGTAAAGGATTATTTCATAATTTGTAGTCAGAGAAAGGAATTAAAGAAAAACTTCACCAATAGTTGTAATTGTTGGCTTTTGTCTTATATCCAGGTTTATATTTTGAAAAAAAAAAGGCAAAATATAAAATATTTAATTTTAAATTTTAAGTAACATTGTGGTTCTTTATATACTTCCCTGGGGAAAATCTCAATGCACTACAGATACTTACTTCCATGTAAACCATCCAGATTGTGCTGAAAATTACTCAGGTAGTTTAAACATTTATCTATTGACCTTTATTGTAACACTGAATGAAATCCACTTTGAATTCTACAAATAGTTAAAATGTTTTGACACTTATCAACTAGTTAGTCAGCCAGCATAGCAGTAGTAGGTTGCAGGATACCAGATACCATTCCGGTACAGTGTTCCGGAGGGCCTACCTGCCCGCCCGAGCTCCTTACCTGTGTTTTAAAGCTTCTGCACTGCTGCGCACATGCATGGCACATTCGCGCCTGCGGAATGCTCCGCAGAGCAGCTGGAGCATCATAGAATTGCTAAGATGCGTGTGTGTGCTGTGTGCGCGTGCATGCATGCTGTGCGCATGTGCACGCACGCTGCACATGTCCATGAGGACCCTGTCGGCCCCGGTGGGATTTGAAACCCACCACTGCAGTACAGATGCCTAAATTCTTTGAAAATTAGATCAGGGAAGTTATGATGCCTTAATAATTGACTGGGCAATCTGTAATCTTCTATATATTGTTGGACTATACATTTTTAACTGGAGAAAACTCGCTGTCTTTTATATAATTCCTAGTATTGGTTTATAAATTACAGCCTCCAAAGCCAGTGACTATAATTACTAATAGACCTGTTACAACCATTGCTTCACATTAGCTCAGCTGATTAAAAAAAGTAGAATCCATGAGCACTGTAATTTTGCTTTCATATTGTTGTTCAACTAATGTAGTAGTCGAAACTAGATAGCTATTGGCATATATTACATATAATTGACATTCAATTATTTAAAATAGCCATTTTTATTCTGCTCATGTCAGTGCTTTTAATTATAACATAACCGATCCATTTGCTTAAGATTAAAATTAAGTGACAGCAAAAGTTCCAAACAAACATAATGTGATGTGAGTATGAAAGGGCAGAGCTTCTATCACAACATTGTCTTGTCTCAGGTTCTGTATCTATAGCACCTATTAGCAGTTTAAAATGCTAAACATAATAAAATATTATTAAAACACATTAGCAGTATCAACTGAAACTATATATAACTATTTAGACATAAACGCCTTGATTTGCAGGTACAATATAGAAATGCACTCCCAAATAGCAGCAACATCCATATCAGATTCACTCCATCTTTTCTGATAGCCTTAAACTTGAGTAACTGTCATTGTTAATCATCTTGGCTAGTAATCAGTGATTATGAGGATTATGGCCTCACCATTCTAAAACTCAGAAAGTTGTTTTTAAATACTATTGAGAATAAAAAGACATTATTCAATTAGATAACAGTGGGAGACAGATCAACAAAAATTGGCAAAAAGCTCCATAAATTGCATCTTACTACATAGAAAGTAATATATCTGTTAAATGTAACTCAGTGGGGCAGAGACAGGGTACTTACTCTGAACACAAAACATTGAAGTCTCAATCCCTGTATGTTCGCTTATACTTATGCTCTAAACCTTGAACAAGGACTTTGCAATGGAGGAGGTTATAGAAACCAAAATATATAGCTCAGATTCCAAGATCCAATCCTAGTGATTTTGGAAATAATTCAGGCTTAATTGTTGGATCCAGAATGAAATTCAGAGAATGGGATTCTATTCTTACTGTCTAGCTGTGGAGAAAATCGAACCATTTACTCTGAAAAACATATGATGCATATACTTTGAATAAACAAGACTTTCACCCCCAATCTGCATAGCTATGGGTGCTAAACCCAGCTTCTCAGCCACTTGTTAGACCAGTTGACCATAGAAAATATACAAACATATATTGTTAAAGAACATCCAAGTTACTTAGTTATGCTATATGTGCCAAACGTGTAACTAATGTTATGCATATTAAACCATAAGCCAGCTAATGAATTTCTATATAAAAATAATATGCTTATCATATCGCTATGCCTTTATCTTTAAAATGACGCAAGATCATTGCCTAATAAAGCTTGTTATAATTTCATCACCACATTGGTCTTTTCCATGGAAAAGTTTGTTTATTTCCATCCACATGGCATAAGGAGACCACAACTAACTATATCTGTTTGTTATTTCCATTGAATGAAATGAAATTTACAGAAAAAAACTAAGCAATTTGAGAGAATAAAACCTGCCAACTCTCCTCTTTGCTGCTATTCCTGTAATCATTTCATATCCACTGAATATCTAAACATGTACTAGCACTTGATGATCCCATAGGAAAAACAGCAGGAAATTTAAAATTCATGGTAATTTACAACAATCATTGCCAAGGTTTCAGTTCTTAATCAGTCATTGTTCTTCATCCTGGTGCTCCAGGTAGCCTTGGTGGGAAGACAAGTCAGGTCCATTGTTTTTTATGATCCATCTCCTTTCACCAAACTGTCTTCCTGACTTTATGGTAGACAGATTTTCTCTCAGGAGATGTGAGTGGCATTTATTCAAATTACTCCTGCTCTCAAACAACTCACTATTCTCAGTACTGTTTTGTTTTGCTACTTGGCACCACAGTTCTTCTTTGGACATTTTAGGAGAAATCTCTGATGATTTAAGTTCTGGGTTGAAGGAATGGATGGTTTTAAACTCACTGTGAGGGTTTTATGCAGTCTTCATCATGCTGCTGCAGTTATACTCACTTGCACTCATTTTCCCATTCTTGTTAAGGTTTCTCCCATCAAGAGGCACAAAATTCTGCAGGAAACAGATGTTCATATCCTGTCTCATACCTACCTTATCAGTAGAGATCCTTGGGCGAAGAACCTAATGCCTACATCAAAATATGAAAATGAGACTAGGAGAGTCTTGCCAGCTTGGATGTCACTCAGATTAGCAAAATCCATGTCATATTTTCAGAAACAATCTGATGATAAGTGGGTTACTAGAACAAAGTATACATGGACAAGGCAAGAGAAGCTGGATTTATTGGAATGATACTATAACAGCAGACATAAAGACAGGGGATATATGAAGTGTATGAGGGAACTATGGGTGGACAGAAGACCTGCATTCACACTAACTGAAAAGAGCCGGTAACCCAATGTTTCAACTTAGTGAAGAGGAAACTACTATCACAATTGGAGATAAGCCAACCACACATTCCATTTCATACTCATGAAGTCCTGATAGAACAACTGGCTGTGCAGCCGATATCTGAAATATTGGAATGTCATTACCACAGTCTCCAGCACAGAACACATATGCTGATATGATGCATAAGATAATTGGATAAAATAGCTACAATCAACCCTCAAAATCAATTTCCAACATTCAGCAAAGGAATACCATCAGATAGTATGCTGGACAATAATCCCTATATCGCAATAACTCAAACCAATGAACTGATATATGCTACAACTGCTGTAATCTGCAAGAAACTGAACAATACTGGAAGTATATGGGAAAAAGAGAAGTCACATAACACCAGTGCAAAGTAGTTATAGGACCTGACAGCAGCCCACAGCAATCTCTCAAAACTGTAACCAATTACCATTACAATAGCAGACATCCAACAGTGGGTTAAGACCATGAACATCTGGACAGTACACAGCCCAGACATGACCCACACTTATTGGGTGAAGAAACTAACAATACATAAATGCCTAGCAGTACAAATGAACCAGATGATTTCCACTCAAACTACCAATCCAAGATGAGTGCTAATTATTGAAGAACTCCACCAGGGATCAATACCAGTCAACTTCTGACCAATGACTTCCCTCTTCACAACTTGGAAAGTCTCACCAGGGATCAAACTATAGGACCATATGGGCACAGTACAGAAGGACATCGGAAACAACACCAGAGGCTCAAAATACTAGTTGCTCATAGATAGAGCAGTTGCTGAAGATTCAAGAGCTAGACAGATGAGCCTGAGCACTGGATTGATTAAGGGAAAACATATAACTCAGTGCCATACATATAGATTTATGAATGCCTGGCACTATATGAAATCAACAGAACATTAAGAATTCTCTTAAAGAACTCAATGGGACTGTGGAAGGCAACCCTAGAAGGCAGTTCAGACAAGTGGCCATTAAGTGCAGCAAAAGTCAAGGTTATGCATTGTTCTTTGGCTGTTTTGCATAAGCTTGAACCAGGGGTATGTCCCAGCAGGCACTACCGCCGGTTTGCTCATGTGTGCACCATGCACAAGTGCACGCACAATGCAATTAAAATTGTTCTGCGCATGGGCAGAATCAAAAAATAAGATAGCAGCTGTTAAATTATTTGAATCCCACCACTGTTTACAACCCTGCCTAAGTGGTTTACAAAGTGGTCCTAGTTGTGATAGGATTAAATTTTAAAATTCTCTCTCTCCCCCCTCCCTCCTCTCTCCCCTCTCCCCCTTCTCACTCTCCCTTTCCCCCTATCTTTTTCCGCCTGTCTGTCTCTCTGTCTCTCTGTCTCTCTGTCTGTCTGTCTGTCTGTCTGTCTGTCTCTCTCTCTCTCTCTCTCTCTCTCTCTCTCTCTCTCTCTCTCTCTGTGTGCATGTCTTCCCTCCCTCCCTCCCTCTTCATAGATAACCAGTTTGGACACATTGTGTGAAGATTACTTCTCTTGAGAAGATTGCAATGTGGGTGAAATGTAAGCAAAGAGAAGAAAAGAGTGAGCAGCAGCAACATGGTTGGATTTACTTATACTATTACAGTTATAATACCCAAAGTACCAGACTGAGAACAAATTGACCTGGAAAAAATTCTATGTAGTCATTAAGAGTTGAGGCCAACTTGATGATTCATTATCAATCAATCAAAAGTGCAATGAAAGTAAAAGCAATTGACTGGCTGAAAACAAAACCAGTATATCTGGAAAAGATGATATCTGAGTTCAATAGATCAAAACAACTTCTATGCAGCTTTTCCTCCTCATCAGTTCTAATTACAAGGATGACTCAAAAAGGAAGAAAAATATATAATAAATTGGTGGGTTTAAAAAAAATATCATAAGTCTTCAAAGTATAATCATTTAGATTGGTGGGAACAATGGAAGCTGTAAACCAACACATCTGGAAAGCATCAGGCTGTTCCTTATACCATTATTATACTATTTTGTAAATGAATAATATATCCTTATTTTAGGTGAACATTTTCAGAATTACCCCAAGTTTAATGAAGTACATTTGATGCATTATTCAAATGACAAACAGAGAACTATGATTGATATATTTTTCCATCTTTAGCCATGCAGAGAATACAACCACCAACAATGGTAGAATTTAAATTAGTCATGAATAACATGTCCTACCTTGGCTTTTGATGCAACCCTTTATTGGATCTTTACAATGTTCTAGGTTTTATTAGATATTTTGATTATGTAACATATAATGGTAATTGTAAAAATAGTTTTACAATAGTTTATTCATGGCAAAGAAACAGATGCCTCCATAATTCTGCAACTCATTTCAGAAAAAGAGTGTAAATGTATAGATCTAACAGAGCCAAAACTAATGTGAGACCAAATGTATAGCGTTGATTTAGTTATTGACTTATTTAATATTTTATCCATGACGTGAGTGAGACCAGAATTTTTGATATGACAACTTCTATTTAATCTATAAATATTTAGTATTCCCTTAATTGTTAGTTCTCAAAAAGACCCAGAACTTTTAGAATGGACTTAAAAATCCCCTTCACTAGGTATAGTAAAAAGACTATAACAATAAATTAAACAAGCAATAACTTGCTGATCAAAATTCAACTGTGTGATGGACACCTTTTGTCCCCTGCTCAAGTTGAAAAGCCTTTCAGCCAATTTTCATTATGAATGTAATGTCACATTTCAACAAACATTACATTATGAATATTCAGCATACTAGTTTTAATCCAAATGTTTCCCATATTAATGGTTTCCATATGAAACTGTGAGAAAAGAAAGTAAACATGAAATAAAGGGATGTTGCTAATCAGCTATCATTCCCAATTTATAACAACTTTACTTTGGTTTAGCATAATCACAGGAGAAACAATTGCATGGTGACCAGGTGTGGTGGGGATTAAAATCTGGCATCTGTAGAATAACAGATGCACAGGACAGATATATTTTCTTGAGCATTGTTTACATGGAAGTATGGGGTATAAATGTGAAAAATGAATCAATAGAAGATTAGTAAGATACTGTGTGACGTTGGCGTTAGAAAATCATTGGGTGGGGGGAAAGAAAGGGAAAAGTCTCTATAGATCTGGAACTAAGAGGAATTCTGACTGAAAGACTGCAAAGGTTGCTCTTGCTACAGCTCACCTCCCATCCAGCCCCAGTTAATTGCACAGACTTTGGCCTGTTGAAGGTTACAAATGATAGCATGAAAAAGAGACTTAATTCTCTCTTCGTCCAAACTGTTTTTCCACTGGAAAAAAGTTCTGAGCACAGTAATAGGCAATTCTCAGTGAGCAAATACTATGGGGAAAAGGTTGAAACTCATTATACCTGATATACTCCCTGAATAGCTGGAAACATATAAGTGGCAAAGTAAGAGAATTCTCACAGTGTAACTAAAGCAATTCACAGATATATTAATTTCAACTATTACTTTTTTTGCCAAAGAAATGTTCTATTTTAACATTACAATAAAGAAGTAAACGCAACAAAAGGATATCATCCAAAGATTAGCAATTCAGTATATGTCCAAAAACATATTTATAATATTTTAGTGATATTAACTTGATAATTTCCTGGAAACTTTAATAAGGCTAAGTGTTTTCCCCAGTTTTATATACAATGAGAATTGAAAGATTATTAGATTATGTTCTCTGTATTTGTTTTGATTAAATTTTTGTTAAAGCTAAAGCAAAATAATATTTATTTTACTAAGAGCCCCAAATAATATTCTTTTTTTTTCTTAGCTATTTAAACCCACATCCATAATAAATATTCTTCTAGTATCATTTAGGATACTTCACAGAGAAGGTTTTCTAAAAACCTGTTTTAAAGATTGCCTTAAATCTTTTAACTATGAATATTAAACTTATAAGCATAAAAGTCAAATGGGCTACCAGTTCATCTTTAATGTCAGTATTTAGGCCCTCACAACAGTCACTCGTGCCCTTGTGACCTCTAGGCTGGAGTACTGCAATGTGCTCTACATGGGGCTGCCCTTGAAGAGTATTCGGCGACTTCAGCTAGTCCAGAATGCGGCCGCGCGAGCGATCGTGGGTGCACCTCGTTTCACCCACGTAACACCTATCCTCCGCGAGCTGCACTGGCTGCCTGTTGATCTCCGGGTGCGCTTCAAGGTGCTACTTGTCACCTACAAAGCCCTTCATGGTATTGGATCTGGGTACTTGAGAGACCGCCTACTGCCAATTACCTCCACTCGACCGATAAGATCGCATAGATTAGGCCTCCTCCGAATTCCATCAGCCAGCCAGTGTAGACTGGCAACTACCCGGAGGAGAGCCTTCTCGGTGGCTGCTCCGACCCTCTGGAACGAACTCCCCATGGAGATTTGGACCCTCACCACCCTTCAGACCTTCCGCGTCGCTCTTAAAATCTGGCTGTCCCGGCTGGCCTGGGGTTAAAGACTCTAACCCCATTCGAATTGTATGACTGTTGTGTTCTTAAATGAGGTAGTGTTTTCATGTTGTAAATTGTTTGTCCTCCCCCCCCCTTTGAACTGTGAGCTGCCCTGAGTCCCCCCAGGGAAAAGGGCGGCATATAAATAAAGCGAAAACTAAACTAAACTAAACTTTTGCAAAAGCAATATTATTTCCCCCTTTCTTCTACATGTTCCAAATAAATTTTCCCACTTGTATTTCTTCATAACATTTCCTCTTTTAAGAAAAGTTCTTAAGACAAATTGCTTATTCATTCCATTGATTTGCTGCACATTAGAAATACTGGACATCCTAATTGTCTCTCCCTTTTTTATTTCTCAGTGAACTGACATTGCATAAAATATATATGGGAACTATGTTGGACTTGGTTTGTATGCTTGCATGCTTTTGAACAAAATATCCCTAGGAAGATGGAAGGTTGCTGGGGAGGGTTGCAACCTAGGTTACAACTCACACACTGTATATGATTAGAATTTGAAATATGAATGTTATAGTGTGGCAATCGCCTGTTTCTGAATCTTGCCTGGCAGGATATTATTACTGGGTATTCCATTTTATTTCACATATGGCTTGTGATATTAAAGATAGGATAACTACACTAGTGAATTTTTCAATCTCCATTGTTTCAAGAGCAGTTTGAAATCCATAATTATAGATTATAGTTTTTATCAAGCTCTACGTCAAATTCAATTTTATCTTTTTCAAATTCATAATTCTTATATCCATGTTAATTTTTTTCATTAGCTGTCTTAACTGCATAACTGCACTCAGAAATATATCAACAAGAAATGGGGAGCACTACTCCGACACAAGCTGCAACAGGATCTGCAGTACGGTAATTAAAATTTCTCAAGTTATCCCTCCACTGGAGAAAGAAAAAAGGAAATTAAAAGTAGAGGAAGTGCAGAGCTTTGCATCACTTTTGCCCTGCCAAAGAAAAGAGAACTTGTTTAATCCCTGTTCACTTCATCTAAACAAGAAAAAAAAACCCAGTGATTAATATGAATGAGTGATGGAATGTAGCCAGCAGAAAGAGTGTTATATTATTTTAAGTGATTTCAATTTTTCTTAAGAAAGAACTGTTTTTTTTAAACATAATGTTTTTCAATATATTTATATCTATGATACACTCTAATATTGTTAATGACTTTATATTTAATCTAGCAGTTCAAACTACTCTCATTAATGTTTCTAATTTACTCAGAAAGCAAACTGCAACATTTTAATTATTCAGAAAAAATACATTTTGATGTGTCTATGTTCAGGAGCCGAGGTGGCGCAGTGGTTAGGGTGCAGTACTGCAGGCCACTTCAGCTGACTGTTATCTGCAGTTCAGCGGTTCTAATCTCACCGGCTCAAGGTTGACTCAGCCTTCCATCCTTCCGAGGTGGGTGAAATGAGAACCCAGACTGTGGGGGCAATATGTTGACTCTGTAAACCGCTTAGAGAGGGCTGAAAGCTCTATGAAGCGGTATATAAGTCTAACTGCTATTACTGCTATTCATTTACTGTGTTCATTTACAAATGGAAACTTTCTTTGGATTTAAAATGATTGCTTATAAAAAGGAGCAAGTTTGACATGTATATTTAATAAATAAATAAATTTGAGAGAGAGGTGATAAACACATGTTGCTAATCTTCACAATTTATCAATGAAAACCTAATTCCCATTGAAATTAATAATGGTAGAGGAATTTTCTTCCATCAAATGTGTGCAGGTGACATATTTGTGTACATGTCCCTGCACATATTTACTGTATATGCGGACATCAGGATTAACCAGAGATTATTTCTAAATAAGTAAATAAATAAAAAGGAATAATACTTGATTAAGAGTGATTGCCTATAACAAAATACAATACAGATGGAAACATTTGGCAGTATGTAAGACAGAAATATGATTGGTGAAAATGACAGAAAATGAAAAGGTGAAACTGGCTTGTTTGATTAGGGAAAAAATGCAACAATCCTTATTAGTGATTGGAAATCCATATGGCCTTTGTGCATATTAAATAAAATGAATCTCTGATTTTGATGATTATATAAAATAGATTAGGAAGATGAGTGTCACCATATAACTTTTTAAATGCTTTAAAGAGTGCGGAAACCACTTCTTTATGTTTTCTTTTTCTTTTCTGTTTTTCGGCTATTTTTCTTTTTGCACCTTTTAATTTTTCTTTCCTTTTTCCTTTTTTCCTTTTTTCTTTTTCACTCTACTTTAATCTGTATTATTCATATTCTTCTGTTTAAAGTTTTCCAATATATATATAAAGTCAACTCCAAATATGTATGTATATATGTATGTATGTATATATGTAATTTTTTTTGTCACCACCCCTGGTATGGCCAAATATGGGAGGAAGCATACTGCTTTCCTTATATACATGTATGTATGTATGTATGTATGTATATATGTATATATGTATATATAGAGTATGCTCCCTCCCATATTTGAGCATACCAGGGGTTGTGACACAATATATATGTGTTTGTGTGTATGTGTGTGTGTGTGTGTATGTATGTATGTTGCATTTGTGCTGATAAATAAATAAAGGGAGACTAGTATAGGTCTATTTCAAGCTATTTAGATCTCATCAGCTAGCCATACCCTTACTAGGATTTGAACCTGTGCTGTATTACATATTAGGCAGTTGTGTTAGCCACTAAGCCACAGGCTCTCCTCCATTATCATATAATCATATATATATACGAGCCATCCAGGCAGAAAGCCATTTTTTATGTTCCCTTGTTACATTTGTGTTGCATTTGTGCTGATTAAATAAATAAAGGGAGACTAGTATAGATCTATTTCAAGCTATTTAGCTCTCATCAGCTAGCCATATCCTCACTGGGAATCGAACCTGGGCTGTATTACATATCAGTTGTATTAGCCACTAAGCCAGAAGCTCTCCTCTTTTATCAGCTAAGCCAGGGAAATGGGCATGTATTGTGTCACAATCCCTGGTATGCCCAAATATGGGAGGGAGAATACTGCTTCCTTTTTCTGTCTATCGGATCACCCTAGGAACCATCCAGGCAGAAAGCCATTTTTTATGTTGGCTTTGTTACATTTGTGTTGCATTTGTGCTGATGAAAAAATAAAGGGAGACTAGTATAGATCTATTTCAAGCTATTTAGCTCTCTTCAGCTAGCCATAAAAAAATAAAAAAGGCTTTCTGCCTGGATAGCTCCTCTGTGTGTGTGTGTGTGTGCGCGCGCGTGTGCGCGTGTGTGTGTGTACATACGTACGTAGGTATGTATGTATGTATACTTCACAGAAATGTCTACATGCCTCCTTAGTAACAACACAATAAAGGTCACTATTTCCCACTTGGATGTTTTAAAATAGTCTAGCCTACAGATTTGAAATTGCCTGGTTATCTTCATTCAAATACAAATCAGGATCAACCCTCCTATATTGCAGTGTTTGGCACTGTCAGCCTAATGCTATACTACAAAACATAATAAGCACTGCATTGCAAGAAATCTAACTAGCACCTGGATGGGAAATCATTGGGAAAACTCAAGATTATAAATTCCCTTGACTCTTCAAAATCATCACCACTTCCCTAACACCCCAAGTAGTATTTCTGAATCAACAAGAACCAACATGCAATGAAGAGTTGCAATATTTCCGCTACTATGTCACTACCATGCCTATGCAATCTCCTAGACCAAAATATTCCCTGCTTATTATAGCTACATAGCACTGAGTTTATATATAATGCAGCTAAAGGATCTTTGTCTGTCTGTCTGCAACTGTGGAATGGGACAATTCAGTACAGTCACCTCTCTGCTGCCAGCTTCTCATTGCCAAGTCACCTCTGCCAAATCACCGTTGCCAAGTCATTGCAGGAAAATTGAACATGGCCATTTCATCATGGGGACAACTCATCACAGGGAGCTGGAGGGAGAGGCAGATGGTCAAGCGAGTAGGTGGGCAGGATGCAGAGCAGTGACATCCAGGCATATCCCATTTTCACAACCCTTCCCACTGCTATGCTGCCAGTTATTCAATGGTAGCGGTGGTGTTTGGGCCATATGATAATATAATTTAATAAAGAAGGAAATGTTTTGGTCCAGGACAGTGATGGCGAACCTTTGGTATGCATGCATGAAGTGGCACACAGAGACATCTCTCTGGGCCCACCAGCCACCACCTGTTGCTCTTTACATGCAAGGGAGCGCCAGAAACTGGATGAGCAGCTCCCTAGCACGTATGTCAGTATTGGTGAACCTTTTTGACATCTGAAACTGGAGTGCACGCATACATGGCGGAGCACTGGAAACCAAAACCAGTTGACCAATGAACATGCACCTGCCAGAAACTGGAATCCCAGCTTCCTGACACATACATGTGTGGCAGGGAATTGTTCTTCCAGTTTCTGGCACTCCATAGAACTGTTCTTCTTGTTTCTGATGCTCTCCCCCACCCCCACCCCCACGCATGCTCCAATTTCAGCACTTGGTGCCGAAAAAGTTTGCCAACACTGATCTATAGGATTACACAGACATTGTAGAGACAGTACTGCACCGAGTCTCAGAATCAGCCTGCTGAGTTGTCCTATGATGACTTGGTGGTGGTGAACTGGTGGTGATGAGCTGGCTAATTCTGTATAGGATTCCACAACCAGTTTTCTTTGGAGATTTCAACCTCGAGATGCCACCATCCTGATCATCCTCCTAATGTAATTCATTTACTTCAGGTGGTATTAAAACTCACCCAGTCACCAGCATCATCTGTGAAGATATAATTGTCGTTTTTTTTTAAAAAAAAATTGGCATGAAATCAGAGCTACCCATATTTGTTTTAATGGCCAGTAATTGTAATAGCTTTCTGAATTGTTTAGTGACAGGCTGATTAGCAGAGCAAACAGAACAGGAAAAAAAAACTCTTCTAATTACACAATTAGAAAATAAGCAAAGGGAAGATCCATTTCAGAATTGCTTTCACTCAAGGAGTTGAGATATGAAGCTGAAGGTTTTTAGTCAAAGAACATTTTTTTCCCAAGAGCTCTGAGAAAGGAATTACTGTGGAATTATAAAAACAGGCAGCAGCAACCATCACTACATAGAAAGTGTAGTTATATATGGGTCAAATAATATATTGCCCACTTTTCTACCAGCAACCAGCAATGATATCCCTGTGAGATAAATTAGACTGAGAAAGGATAATTGTTCTTATGCTTTTTTTGTAACATGTCTGGTACTCTTAATGGTCAGGAGGCAGGTGAAAGATCAATAAAGAAGTTATTAGAGCATCCCACGTTGCACATGCTGAACAATTGAATACAATTGTTAAAGGCACAAGATTCTGTAAGAAATGAACAGCTTTCTCCATTGGCGTCTGAAGTTGTAAAAACTGGGAATAATGCTTAAGTAAAGCCTTGTTCATTATATTGTACTTTAAATCTGAAACATCTTCTAGGTATCCTGTGGAGTCATTTCTTATTTTAAGTAATCAGGTTCATTTTACAGTTTTACCAAAAAAACAAATGTTTCCTATTTATCAGTTTTAATCTTCATACATAGTATTGACTGCGATCATTTTGAAACATTGATTCCATTCTTTTCAGAAGAAAAAGATTCAATAAATGAAAGGCCTGTATCAACAGATAATGACATATTCATAAACTAGGAAAAAGAGAAATAATTAAAATAATTAAATTAAATTAAAATTTAACTTAATTAAAATAATAACAAGAGATACACACATGCAAGAAATTGAGAAGTACAAACTTTCCATCTCAATAGGAATAGATCTGTAGCATTCTAAACATTTCTGTAACCTGTTAGTGTGTAGGGATAGAGGAAGGGTTACATAAAGACACGCACAGCAAACTGCCATGATCTCAGTGACTGTGTAAGATAGGGCAAATTTTATATCTTGAACCCAGGGCTCCAGTAAAGATACTACATCTATGGTCTAGATGCCATCATGCAGTGGAAAAATTTGGCTCTAAAGTTTTAGCAGGACAACAATTGATCACAAAACCTCCGCCTGATTATGATCAAGTAAAAATTATTCCCCCGAAATCATCTTTAATTGGACTTTCAGCTCCTCATGGAGAGGTTAATTCTTCTGCTTCTCCACAGTCATTGTACACCCCCATGAGACAAATTTTAGAGGAACACAGCTTTTTGCCCTAAACCTCTTTCACACTGCCTTAAGTATAAACAACTGTAAGGATGTTTCTCTTTTGATTATGATTCTTTTACTAACCCTTCTTACGATGCCTTGTCTAACAAAATAAAAAAGAGTGAGATGTAGGGATAGAGGAAAGGTTACGTAAAGACATGTGCAGCAAATTGCCATGATCTCAGTGGCTGTTTACCTCTTAACCTATGAGCTCACCTAATTAGCTTCACTAGGCACTACCAGGAACTATAGAATTACATGAGATTCTACCCTGAGTGGGATGTTCTTAGAGATTGACATGGAAAATAAGCCAACTATAATACTGTTGCTATATGCTCATTGCTTTGCTTGTAAATACTAAATACTGTATAAAAAGAATAAACCCTGTGGAAGCAGGGAGGCATTTTGGAATGAACCCTGCAATGTCGAGTCTTTGAATCCATCATTAGTGGATTAGGTTTTAATCAGGCAAACGTAATGTTTTGAGGGAGCCATCTGGCCCTCAGAAGTTGAATAAAATGTGTAGCATTCATATTAATATGTATAAATACCCAAAATCAGACCCATTCTTATTTTCTTTTTTTTAATATCATTTTTATTCAGCATTTTTAAACATTAAAATCAAAAATACATTTTACAGCTTGGTATTTTTTTAAAAAAAATCTATTTTTCCATTCTATGGCCTATTGTTGCATACATATATCTCCTTGTTTCATGGTTATTACTTTTATATCTCTATTGATTTCTGAATATATACCATCTCCTTTTGTTATATTTTCTACACACGCATATATACCTATTCTTATTTTCTATTGGGCTTTAAAATAACCTCTTGGGGTTTTTTTGTGGGGGGTTATTATTTTTAAGTGCAGGAGGTGAAAAGCATGGGAGCCGATGGGAATGGAAGTGCAGCTACCAATGCTCCCTCCCCCTCTGTCCCACTGTCTGCTTGCTCCGAGCTGCAACATGCCAAGCTCGACGCATGCCTCGGCTTCCTTGGTGCAGTGCAAATACCATTAATTGCAAGCATGGAGGCAAAGGCAGGGGGGAGGGGGAGAGGATAGGTGATTCAAATGTGCTGCACAGTTGCCTAACTCACAGGAGACTTGTGGAAGGTTTACATAGTGGCATTGGCAGCAGGTGGAGGTAGAAGGATGGGAGATGGAGGAGGAAGGCAATCCCGATGCCCCCTGTGGGTGCCTGTTTGGCTGGGCCACAAGCAAGCTGAGAGACAGTGGGATGGAGTGGGTGGCACATTGGGATTGCCTCTGCTGCACATTTTTCACTCAGAGAGAGATGAAGCTTGATGTGCTTGCAAAGGAAACGCTTTGAAACAGACCTAATTGCTCCATTTCAAACCATCCTCTTTGCAAGCACATAAAACTTTGAATCTCCATCCTTTCTCTATCCAGTTGAAGAGCATTTGGTCACCTATTGGGTGCTTGGGAACGGAGCCCTTACATGTGGCTTCAGGATCGACTTCCTCCCCCATGTGTCTGCTTCTACCTGCTGCTGGTGCCATCCCACAAATCTCTCATGAGTCAGGCAGTCACACAGCATGCCTGGATTACCTGTATTCTTCCACCCTGTGCCTCCATGCTTGGAATTAATGGTATTTGCGCTGCGCCAAGGGGCCAGCAGGCTGGTTGCTGCCAGACTCTGTCAACTCCCACATGGTTGCTGCTTATCAACTCCCATGTTGTTTGCTGCTGCCCATGCTGATTTCCACAGACTTATTTTCAGGGAAGGGGTTATATTAGGCTCACCCTCCAAAAATCAGGTTTGGGTTTGTTTTCAGGGTGGGTACTATTTTCAGGGAAACACAGTATACAGGTAGTCCTAAATACAGAATGTATTTACAATGGGTACAGTGACTTGGGGTCATGGGATTGCCATTTGTGACCTTCCCAAATGCCCTCCAAGAATTAAAGTCAATGAGAGAAGTTGGGTTTATTTAATGTCCGACAATTTATTTAACTGCAGTGATTTGTTTAACAACCATGACAAAAAAAGATCGTAAAATTTGAACATGGCTCACTTAATAACACCATTGCTTAGCAATGAAAATTCTGGTCCTAATTGTAGTCATAAGTCAAGGACTACCTGTAAAAATATTCAAATGACTTAATATGATATAAAATAAACAACATATTTAGTAGTGGTTCCTAAGTTGTGAAATGTCCTTCTGAGACTAGCTTACCTGGACCTTAAATTCTTTTGGATCCTCTGCTTTTTAAATTATGTTATAGTTTTACAATTTTTCAACCTCATGGATTTTGTTTCTTTCTTAGTTTCAGCTTGATTAGTCATTACACGTAATTTATTTGGTTCTCTGATATTCTATGGGTTCATTTTATTTCGGGTAAAAATGTTCTTATTTACAATCCATCTCAGCTTCAATTATAGGAAAAAGTGTAAATTATATTGAACCAAGTAAGTAAACAAATGAACAGAATCAATTTAAAAATAATTCCTGCTGATCAGAAAAGATTCACTTTTTCTAATAGTGGGGCTGGAAGACAATGCTAATGAGATATAGCAAAAGCTGATTTTCTCTTTGAGAATTGCCACTAATTTTACTAAAATTATAAGACATGAGATTTACACACCTCCTCAAATATGCTTTGATAAAATTAATCTCCCTCTCTTTCCTTTTCTCTTTTTTAAAAGAAGAAACAGAGCTAATCATACTCAAATAATAGATTTCTCAAAAATCTTTCTGTTGATTCTGCTAATAAAGCCAGAATAATAGGCAGACAGAGCAATGGATGCCATAGATAGCTTTATTTAAGAATCATTTGATAGTGTGTATTATTTTTCTCATCTATCACATTACTTTCAATGGTTTTAGATATGAAAGATATGACGGCTAAAAAAAGGAAGCTTTCCCCCACAAATTCTGTGGTGCACTCAGCAAATAACTTATTCTATGTATATTTTCACCCTTTCTATTTAATCAACTCAACATGAATATTTTCATACCAAAAACAAGGTAAAGTCTTGAGCCCCAGGTTGCTGCCACATAACTTATTAGTCCTCCTCCATATGATGGCAAACTTCCTGCCAATCAATAGCCAGAAGCCAAAGTGGGAAATGTCTTGAGAAGATGTTTGTTCTGCAAATCAACATAAATGGCTTTTAGATGAGCAACTTCAGTTCTGATGTGCTTCCTTGCATGTAAGTGATTTGGGGATTACTCCTGCTTCTCAAGTAAGTTTTCTCAGTAACAATGATTGATTTTGTCTCCCTGACATTAAGAAAAATAACTTAAGGAGCAGGAGCAATCCTTTTGTCATTTTCATTGAGAAAAAAGTATGCAATTATTTCATTTTGGAACACATTTTTAGAATAGCAGAAAAATCTAATCAATGTCAGGGCTCCAAATAACATCAAAAATTACCGTATATACTCAAGTATAAGCCGAGTTTTTCAGCCCACTTTTTGGGCTGAAAAAAGCCGCCTCGGCTTATACTCGAGTCAGTGAAAAATTTGCCCGAAATGGAGGAGAAAAAGGGGCGGGGCCATGCCGCTGGGTGACGCTCATGAATGGCCCTGTGCCCCTGTGAGTTTCCCCTCCCTCTGTGTCAGTTTGCCACGCAGCGCACACCGCACCATCCCCCCTCCTCACGTTCTAATGTAATGCAGGGCTGTCTTACGATTCCCCTTCCTCCCCCTCCTGCCGCTCTGCAACGATGTCCCACCTCCTCCTTGTTATGGCAAACAGCAACATAGCGATGTCCCACCTCCTCTGGTACAGTGATCCAATGATAGGAATCACTGTGCCGTGTGTCATAGGAGGCGGGACATTGCTCCCGCGGCTGCACGGGACATCATCATCACAGTGGGACATCAGCATCATGAGGTGAGTGAAGTATTTCATTG
Source organism: Thamnophis sirtalis (assembly GCF_051295495.1). Classification (NCBI taxonomy): domain Eukaryota; kingdom Metazoa; phylum Chordata; class Lepidosauria; order Squamata; family Natricidae; genus Thamnophis; species Thamnophis sirtalis. Next base: position 32,709,139 of record NW_028261384.1, on the reverse strand, counting down.
AATACACCGCTAGTTTACTGTTTTTCTTTGAAATAAATATTCAAAAACATTATTGGTATCTATTTTTATTTTTGAAATTTACCAGTAGCTGCTGCATTTCCCACCCTAGGCTTATACTCGAGTCAATAACTTTTCCAGTTTTTTGTGGTAAAATTAGGTGCCTCGGCTTATATTCGGGTCGGCCTATACTCGAGTATATATGGTAAATCAGAGTCCAAGGCAAAGTATTACTCAAAGTTCCAATTTATTAAGAGAGTCATGTTGGCACATCTGGGAAAACCTGAATCTGAAAGCTTCCTGGTTTTCCCCACCCAGTTGAAAGTTCAAGATCCTGCCCCCACACCCACAAGTCCATCACATGGCCCAATCTTCCACTGCCATGCTGGCAGTTCCACCCATCCAGTTCTGGTCAGGTGCAGAAGTGCAGAGACAAAGGATGACCTTGGATTCTGGAAAGGAATTTTATTTTGACAACATCACATTCTATTCTTTACTATTCCCCCTTCTAATTCCCCACTAATGAAACAGCATAGTAGAGTAGAATATTAGTGTGCAGGCCAAAGATCCCAAAAGGATTCGGCTGCAGGCCTGACACTCTAGATGTTTTACACACCTTTCGAATTAAAGCAGTGATTCTCAACTTATGGTCCATGGACCCCCAGGGGGGAGCACAATGTCATCATGGGCATGAGTGAAGACTTTAAGAAATGTTATGATTTAAATCTTCATTTACGTCTTGGGAGTCCGTGGCCATGGACACAAAGTGCACTTAAAGAAAGTCATATGAAGAAAATGCTGAGAACCACGGATTCAAAGTAACACAAAAAGTTACGAAGATGCACACAGAGCATATAGATTATTGTAACATGTTCTATAATACGCTGCCTCTAAATGGAGTTTGGAAACACCTATTTATGTCCAAGGTTGTAAAAGACCTTGACAGGAATAATTAAATACGCTCTATGATGGCAATTTGTTTCTATTCTCACTTCAAAGTGCTATTGATAACTCATGCCTTGATTAGCCCAAGAATATCTTCTCCCTTATTAGCACTCAAATGCCTGTAAATAACTCATGTCTTGATTATCCTAGGAATATTGCTTATTTGTATCGATGACTATCATTAAGTGTTGTACCTTATGATTCTTGGCAAATGTATCTTGTCTGTTTATGTACACTGAGAGCATATACTCTTGGCCAATAAAGAATATATTCTATTCTATTCTATTCTATTCTATCTTCTACTGTTGACTCAGTTTCCCAGACTGAGATCCAGACTCTCACAGTCTGCAGACACCAGACCAAGAATTTCGCATTATCTCCAATTTATCTGGAATTGTGGTATACAATCAAGTATCATTAGCATACAGATGGTGTATGCTTCACTCCAAATTGATTTTATCATCTCTCCCTGTGGCTTCCTACATGTTATAAATAATAGTAAGGATAAAATTGAATCTTGCAATAATCCCTATTGGGAATCCATTGGTTAAGCAGTCTTCCTCATCACTGCTGATTGGAAACATCCATTTAGGTGAAAAACCTCTAGAAAATAATTGTAGTTGCAGTTTTAACCCTCCATTCTTGTACATATCCTGGTAGGAAATCTTTACTACCTGAAAACTTCGATTAAGTTTATGGATAAGTGACACTTGTGCTATAAAGATTCCTATCAACACTGTTAGTTTCCACTTCCTCAGAAAATAAGAGGACTGATGATTAGTAAGTCCAATATGAACTGCCCTAGAAGAAACACAAACTGGCATTCCTAAATGTTATAGTGTGGATGCTGCTGCATAATTCACTGTACTGAAATGAAGTAGCGTGATAGCCAGTAATATTGAGCAGCATATTTGTCAGGTAGATTCAACATTTTGACACCCTCTAGAATCCATAAATGTACACAATGCACTTTTCCAGAAAATAAATCCTCAGTTGGAAAAGAAAAGAAACTATCTTCTTTTAATCAATATATAATTTTAAAAAATTGCAAAATCAAAGATGTAATATTTCTGTTTGTCCAGTATTAGAATCCAGAAAGCAAAGGTATAATTGAATCCTTGTATTTTACTCTGTATATTCCATTCTTTTAAAACCTAAGTCATATTCACAATGTTAACATCTGAATGGATGGATAGGACAGATTGCCCATAACAATATTTCTTTTTATTCATTCTACTTATAATTAATGACATCTATTGATTTGACTGTAGTCCGATCTCGGCTCCTGAGAGGTGAATTCTATTCCTGATAAATAGAAAAGAAAAAGAAAAGATGTGTAAAAATATGCACATTTTTTATAACAACAAATGATTAGAAAAATTATAAATTTCTAAAATCAAAACTATTTTGGAAATTGAAGAGCTTAAGATTTCATCTCAGATGAAATATTCCATTAAATTAAATCTAATAGATACACAATAGTGGAGATATCATGTTACATTGTGTGCTGTGAATTGCTCTGCAAAAAAATATGGCTGAAATATAAAGACGCTCCCAGTATTGATTGCCATTTCTACTTGCCAATCTCTGCAAAACAGTTTTCCCCCTCCACAACTTTCACTAATCCCTTCTTTTGCTGACCCCAGACTCCAGAAAACAGAGAGATTACCATGCCAGTCAGTCCATGCCAGTCAGATCATTGACCCAGTTGATCACTAGGAGAATGTGAAAATCCTCTTGCTTTCTTGAACTACCATACCCTGGAATATGTTCTATGATCTATGAACATCTTCCTAACTATTCCAAAATAGAAAAAGCAAGAAATGGTATTTTGAAAACAGACAATTTTAGTATATGGATTCAAGTTAAAAAGTTGTAGACTTAGCAGCTTGTTATAAATATTTGCCTATTGGGTTGTTATATTCTCAATATGTTATATTATATTCACCACCACTGCTACAAAACAATCACCTTTGAATTTATAATAGCTCAGTTAACCCTTACACATATATTAATCAGTAAACATACCTGGGGAAGAATGGAGTTATGTCAGTTGAACTCTGGAAGGAAAATAATCTCTGAGCATGCTAGTATATAAAGTCAACACCTACTTCACAGAAGAATGAAACATTTAGGGAATATTTAAAAGGCAGAATATTATATTTCCCTAGATGAGAAATGAAGAAACATGTTTTTTTTAAAGACAGAAAGCAGACTCAATCTTTCTTAATAGCCTCCAGCAGATATTTTGTGCCCATTAAGAAAGATTAGGCCAGCCTATTCAAAAACCAACCCAAGTTTCCCTGCCTGATGCAGAAACTAAGGAGGCCAGCTTTTAAAAATACAGATTTGGTAATCCATTCAGGAAGACTGGGTCAAGGCAGAAACTCAGATAAGCAACAAACAAAAGATTGATAAAATTAGCTCAGACAAGCACCTAGGAGTTGCATTTCCCCTTTTGCCTATAGAACCAGCTTTGACCATGACATGACCCCTACATGACCCCTTAGGAATCTGACAATAGCCAATAGAATACATGTTCCTGCACAGGAACAGGAAGCTCAAGTGCAAATCCCCCCAAAAGGTCTAAAATGCCTCCATTCTCAACTCCATTTTGTCAGCTGCTCAAAACTACAAACCCATGTGGTTCTGTTTCATCAATAAACCATCTTTCCAATCAGCCTCCATGTTTCCAGGGTCTTTCTCCTGGCTTGGAACTGAACCAGATGGATTGTCAAGCCAGCCTCCCTCAACAACCAAAAAAGAAACCACTTAACTCCGTTTTGCAGAAGTAAGAGTACTTTTACTGGTTATGAAAAGATAGCAGCTAAGTAAAGCAAGGTCTGGGGGGAAAGTGTGCGAAATCATATATATCAATATTTGTCCAACTCCCTCCCCGCTGTAACCCCCATCCCATTGTCCAATCTGCAAATCCCTCAGGTGTTATGTGGGTTTCATCTCCAAGGAGCATCATCAGGTTGGTATGAAGCACGGTTGGCCTTGACCAATTCTAAACACCAATCTTCGGCATGTGCAGTAGATGGTGAGAACAAAACTCCCTTTTAACAATCTCTCCTGTACCAAATCTTCCCCTCCCAAATACCACCATCCCTCCCTGTTTCAGTGGCAGCCGAAAACAAATAGCAAAGCAGAGGCTGACATGGATATTTGGTTCACTAGTCTCACCGGATCCACTTTTACTGATCTTGCCATAGTCCTTACCTACGCAGGAATTTAAATAACAACCTGTACAAATTGCAGTGACCCAGACTATAAAATTTGCCCTTGATAAATTCTGCTTGGCTGCTCTCTTTTATTCAAGAGTGAAATTACCCAAGCTCTTTAAAGTATTGTATGTATGTATGTATGTATGTACTTATTGTCATTGTACTTAAATACAACGAAATTGGTTCTAATTCTAAGTGATCCTGCTTCACAGTATCTACCTAACCATATTTTGTTCTGTCTATAAAGCACATCTTAAGCAGCATTTGGCACAGCTGGAAACTTGACTGAACATGATGATAATGGTCATCTTTCTGCTGTATCTTCTTTTTTTTTTTTGCACTGTCATACTATCCTCAAGCAATTATGAAAAACACTTACCCTTTTAGATTGCTTTGTGTTTCTGAAACCCCGTTTCTTCTAAGCAGGCTTTCAACATGGTTCCATTTTTACTTATTCATTCATATTTATTATTTGCAGAAGTTAGATTGCCGTGCTCCATGATGATGATAGGATAATCTTCTACTGTTTATAGGATTGGATAACTCAATTCTCATTACTTAACAAATATCATAGCATTCTTCTTCCCATTAATCAGTGATACTGGAGACAGATTTGATTATCTCCCTATTGTATTATTGATTATCTCTCTATTGTGTTGTATTAAAAGTACTAAGATATTCTCTTAGAAAGAGAGATAAGAAGATTTCCCGCCTAAATACCAAGATGCGAGCAAAGTTACCCAAATCCTTCTTTGACATTATGGATGATTTTGAATTGAGAGATATCTGGCGAGAAAGAAATGCAGAGGAATATGACTTCACTTTCTTCTCGGACAGGCATCAATCCCTTTCAAGGATTGATTTTATTCTAACCACTAATGATTTGCTTTCTAGGGTCAAGAAAACAAAGATTGCAGCTAGAGTCCTTTCGGACCATAACCCAGTTTGGATGGAGTTGGGAAGGGTAGTGCAGGCAAGAAGGTTTTGGAGACTGAATGAAAATTTATTTAGATATGAAAACTATATTAATGATTGTAAAAAATTACTATCTGAATATTTTGTTTTGAATATGAATAAGGGTACATCTATGGAATTTGTATGGGATGCAAGCAAAGCGTATATGAGAGGAGTTTTGATGAATATAAATAAAACACATAGAAATAAGCAAGGGTTAAAACGAACAGAACTGGAAGAGGAAATTAAGAGAAAAGAGCTGGAGTTAACAAGGAAACCAGACGATACAAAGGTTAAGGAAACTATTAACATATTAAAATCTCAATTTGACATGTTGATCTCTGACCAGGTAGCTACTAATTTATTATATGCAAAACACAATACTTTTTGTAATGCAAACAAACCTGGCAGATGGTTAGCTTATCAGATTAGGAAAAAAAGGAAAACTCGAAATATATCTAAACTGATTTACAGAGGGAAGGAGGTGTTCCAACAGGAAGAGATTCAAAAGGCTTTCTGGGAATTTTTTACAGAACTGTATAAAGGGGATAAAATTAATGGTTTAGACATAGACAAATATTTAGACAAGGAGAAAATACCTTCAGTTAGAGAAGAACACAGGCAAAAATTGAATCAACCAATAACCTCGGGGGAAATCCTGCAGGTAATTAAGCAATTAAAGCCAGGGAAAGCACCAGGTACAGATGGCTTGACAGCGGTTTACTATAAAAACTTATTTCTTTTCTCTCAATAGATTTTAGACTGTGCTAGTTAAAAATCCATACCGTGTACGGGTTCTGGGAAGTCGGGGGGGGGAAGGAGGAGGGGGGATGGGGGGGTGGAGGGAGGGAGGGGTATACACAACAAAAAAAAATTGTACTTCAATGTCTTAATGATTGACAAATGATGACATGTTTGTGTTTTTTTTAAAGAAAAAAAATAAAATAAAAATAAAAAAGCTCTCTTAAAAAAAAAAAAAAGTACTAAGATATTTTTATACTAATGGAATAGATCAAGGGTGGGGTCAAAGTCATGGCCTGGGACCTGGATCCGGAGCAGGGGCCACTCTGGAAACAGTGAAGGACTGGCCTGCAGTGTCTCTACCAGAGAAAACTGAGCTTGGGAAGGCTGCATGCGGCCCTCCCGAGTTCCATTTTTGCTGACAGAGGGTTTCAGGAGGCCATCGCAGCTGAAAATGGAGGTTGGGAGCCCATTTTCCCTGGCAGAGTGCTTGGGCCTTTACAGGCACCCCTCATATGTGCTATCAAGCTGGCCATGCCCATCCTGGCCATGCCCCCCTGTCCCCCCAACTCTGATACGGCCCTCAATGAAATTGAGCTTGACACCCCTGGAATAGATGGTACCCTTTTTAATATGCTATGGCATATAAAATTTAAGGACTATGAATCATGGCATGTCTTCCTGTAGAACAGGTATTTGATTTTTTTTGTTCATTGTAACATGTTTTAATTTGGGTGGAGGGAATCACACATGAAATATTTCTCCACCATTTTTCTATAGTACTGGAATGAAATTCTGAATAAAAAGCTTAGATCTGATGTAAAAGGCTGCTGTGTACTTCACAAACTATTTCATTAAAAAACAATATCAGCTGTCATGAGCAAGCAGTAGAAAATGAGGGCCATCAACGGTTTATAATAGATAGTTTTTATATCCAACTTTGCTGCAACCCCAGCAAAAATCACCATCTTTCAAGTTCATAATCAACGAAGTTTGTCCTGCAACAAAATGACACTGAAATTTCCCAACATTATATTCATGCTAAAAATATTGGCATGGGATACGGACAGATGTCTTTGAATTTTCTCAAAAGAAGGTGAAATGTACCAAAATTTCTTAAGGGACATAACTATCATGCTAACTGTGGTAGCATCATTAAAAGAAAGCCAATGCTTGAAATTCTCTCATGATGTTTTTCACTGGAAAAAGTCCTTTGTCGTATATTTCCATTAGGTTTAACTGAAGCCTGGAATATCAAAGAGCTACTGTTCACTAGTAAGATTGTACAATAGAATATAGAACATTTACACATGCGTACCCCTTGAGGTCTCATAAGCACAAGAACAGCACATTATGCTGTTCACCCACATTTCTTTACCAAGAATGTTCAAACAGAGGAGGATTCTCTACGAAAGATAACACAGTAGAACTTATGATGCAAGGACATAATAATGTCAGGACTCCATAGGGTACAATGATGCCAACCCACTAAACTATTACAAGATTAAGAAGCCACATTAAAGATTTAGCATCCTGCTTTATAGAAAGCAATTTGGGGAGATTTAAGGATACTAATTTGTTAAAAAGAAGTTGAAAGAGTATTGCCATTTCATAGGGGAGATTCAAATATATACATTCCTCTCTCACATCATTTGTATTCCAAAATCTCTACAGTTGGATGCTATCAGCCATATAGATACAACACTGCTTAAATTATCTCATTTTCTTCCTTCAGCTCTTTAAATAGAAGGCATTGTTAAAAAAGTAATTTCTGTGTATTAAAATATAGCATGAGCAAAGAAATGAAAAATACAACTGTAATAATAGTTCTCTGAGAAATTTAGTTAAAGGCACCCCTCTGTGCTGATAATGATGGCATTCTATTACAATGGAAAATTACTATTTTTGTGAAACTGTAGAAGGATATCATTGTATTCTAACACAGAACATATATTCTTACTATATATTCAAGCCATATTAATGTCAAATAATATTTTTTCATTGGCTTCAGTTTAGATGAGCTGCTGGTAATGAGTTATTGGCTTTAAAGTATGGAACTAGCAAGAGAAAGAGAAAGAAGGAAAATTTTGAGCAATGTAGTCAGAAATTATCCCAAATTTTGAAACCAAAAGGGAAAAGGCAACTGGATTTTCTTGGGTTGTTTTTTTTTTTTTAATGTTTTGCTTCTCATCCAAGAACTGTAAAATGGAACAAAATCAAGTCTGGAATTAGGCATGAGCATCCATAGTTACCACCTGCATCATCAGAATCATGATAATGACAATTGGGTATGCCATGTGGGAAGAAATATCAAGCTCCAATTCCAAGTTGGGAAAAAGGCACTAAAGACAAAATGGAGGCTGGAGGCTGATTGGAAAGAAAGTCCATTCATCAATGAAGCCGAACCGCATGGGTTTGTGGTTCTAGGCTGCTGACAAAATGGAGTTGAAAATAAGGGGTTTTTATACCTTCTTTGGGCTTTGCACTTGAACTTCCTGTTCCTGTGCAAGAACATGTATTCTATTGGCTGTTGTCAGATTCCTATGTAGGGGTCATAGCCGGCTCTATAGGTAAAAGAGGAAATGCAATTCCTAGATGTTTTTCTGAGCTCCTAAGTTTGGTTGAAATTTGGACTGCTCTGGAATGATGCAATGTCTGAAATGCCCTTAAGAAATTATGCAATATAATGAGCTCTGTGTATTCTACTAAATCAGCAGTTCTCAACCTGTGGATCGCGATCCCTTTTGATTTGATATGAAAAGCAGGTGATGACTATGGAAGAGATGCATGAAAATACTGTAACCAACTGACACACTTTCTATAATTTGAAATGGAAGATTTTTTTATTTTTATGTTTGTTTGTCTTTGTTCAAAAATAAATAAAAATTTGTTAATAAAAAAAGAGCACTCCTGCAAAAAAAAACCAAAACCAGGTTGAAGATCCATCCAGGTAGGGTAAGCTAGTTTGTGAATGCAGCTGCAGGCAACTTAGTTAAGGGGGCTGCGGGAATAAAGCCACTGTGTCTCTCTGTGTATGTGTGTGTATGATTGTATAGCAGCCAAGGTTATCCAGCCTCCAGGATTTGGTTCTTTTGAAACCCAACATTTAGGAACAGACAAGATGTTGGCTGCCTCTATAAAAAAGATGTGGAGACTCTAGTCTAGAAAAAGTGCAAAGAAGAGCAACCAAGAGGATTAGGGGACTGGAAGCTCAAACATATGAAGAACAGTTGCAGCAACTGGGTATCTCTGGTTGAATGAAAAGAAGGACTTAAGGGTGATATGATAGCAGTCTTCCAATATCTGAGTTGCTGCTCCAAAGAAGAGGGGAATAGAAGTAGAGTAAAGTCTTAACACTTAGGCAAGGAAAACCAAAGTTACACCATGCTTCAAGTCAAAATTTCATTGATTTGTAATTAGAAATAAAAATTTCACAATATATAATTACATATTGTTTTTGTGATTAATCACTATGCTTTAATTATGTTCAATTTACAACAATAAAAATACATCCTGCATATCAGATATTCACATTATGATTCATAACAGTAGCAAAAGTACAGTTATAGAGTAGCAGTGAAAATAATTTTATGGTTGGGGGTCACTACAACACGAGGAACTGTATTAAAGGGTTACAGCATTAGAAAGGTTGAGAACCACTGTACTAAATGGCAGTGGGCTAATCCTTTTATGTCCTGAAGGGTTATGTCCTGTTCTTAATCCCATCATCCTGGAGCTGCAGTTCTTTTGTTTTGTGGATAGACTGACCCAATTTTATTTAATGGGCAAAAAATATCTGCTGATGACTATTAAGAAGGACTGAATCGGCTTCCTGCCTCTTAAAAAAAATGTTTCTCCGTTTCTGGGGAAATATAATATTCTACCTTTTTAATATTTCCCAAAATATTTCATTTTTCTGGGGGTTGGGTGCTGACTTTCTACAACCACAAATCCCAACCATTTAGACATGTGTGCAACATCATGACATGCATATAACAGAAGTGGCTTTATGTCATGGTATGTTACCATGCTACTTCTATTAATGGCAGCTGGGAGCATGAATCTCTGGTTTATTATTATAGTCTTGAAAACTTTTCAGAATCTTTATGAGAGAGAGATTCTATAATCTGATTTTTTTAATTGACTGCATATTTAGAAGTTTTATGTGTATCTGTCCCAACTAATATGCAGATTTATTTATTTATTTATTTCTAGACTTTTCATCATAGTTCTTGCTTGAAACCTCCAGATCAAATATATGAAACACATATTTTTAGATTAACAATAATGAAAAAATGGTATTCAAATATGCATTTAAATACATTTATTTCTTATGAAATACATAGGAATATGGATTCAGATGCATATTTGAATACCATTTTTCCATGTAACCTTTTTAAAAATGGTTTAATCTAAAAATGTACTGAGAAGTCCACTAGAAGTAAAACAGGTTTATGCCAGAATACCAATAAACTGATCCATTGCCATTTTTTGGTGCTCTTTATGGATTTGCTAACAGCACAGATAGACCACAATTTACAACTGTTTAGTGACCATTTTAAGTTAAAACAGTGTTGGGGAGGGGGGGGGAATCAATTGGTCCTTCCATTTAGAGCCATTGCAGAGTCCTCTGTTCACTTGATCAAAATTTTGGCACTTGGCATCTATTTATGACAGTTGCAACATCCCTGGGTTATATGATTTGCAACTTTCCTAGACAGCTTCCAATAAGCAAAACCAAGTGGGGGAAAGCCCAATTTGCTTAACAGCTTTATGAATCACTTAACAACTGCAGCGTGCCTAACAACCATGATAAAAAAAAGTTTACAAAGTCAAGCACAATTCACTTAACATCTACCTTGCCAGTTGTGGTAGTAAGGCTAGGTTTAAGGAGCTGTTTAGGTACAGGATGTATGTCATCCCATGAAAATACGCAGTTACCTTAAAATGTTGCAAATAGCTGCTAACTGCATATTTACCAAGTGTTGTTCTAGAGTCTCATCTGAGGCATTGCATGTCCCAAATGCAAAACTCCTTATCTCCCTGTTTATAGTCTAAATCAGTAGTCACCAACAGGTCGTCCACGAGAAAATTTTGTTGGTCTGCAAAATAATCTGGACATTATTTGCATTATTTACGTTTTATTACCATGTTTCCTAGGGACTTCTTTTAGGCTTGAAAATAAGCACTTGGGCTTATTTTCGGGTAGGTCTTACATTTTTAGGTGCAGAAGGCAATGAGAACAATCACCTCATGGCTGCGCAGCCCATGGATCAGCTGAGCCAGTGAGGGCTGGAAATTCTTACTTCTACCATAAGCCCACACTTCACACAATCATCCTTTTCTCAATCAGCAGCAGCCGGGGGGGGAGGGGGAGGAACTGATTCCAATGGGCCGCATGGCTTTCTGCCTCATTGTAGCAGCAACCTGAGCAATACCTGAGCTCCAGGACTGGCGGAGCACAAATTGTGGTCATCACCTGCTCCAGAGCCACAAAGTGAGCTGAGGAAGAGAGGAGCCCTTGGATGCAAGGTTCTGGCACCATCGGCAGGGCTGGGGCTAGCAAGAATGCACTGGAAACATCTCCAGGCACCTGCAGAGACAGACCTCCTGGCCCTCGCTGGCTCATCTGAGCCACAGGTGGCGGTTAAGGGGCCAAGCAGTCATGAGGTGACTGGGGAAGGGAAGGACTGCCTCCTGTGCTGGCCATGCCCATTCTCCTCACTAGGCATTTATAAATACATTTATAAATGTATTTATCTTTTTAAAAAAAATCATATTAGTGGGTCTGCGGGATTTAAAATTATGAATTTAGTGGTCCCTGAGGTCTGAAATGTTGGTGATTTCTGGCTTAAACCCTAGAGCAGAATAAGTGAAAAGAAATACTGTAACCATAAAACAAATTTAACAAATCCTTTCCCCCTTTTTCTCCTCCTTTTAAATCAAATTAATAATTTGCACATGGCTAGGCAGCTGAAGATGGAAATGCATACTGCATACAGTCTGCTTTCATTGTGCTCTAAGTTTATTTACAGACTTACAACCAGAAAAACAGCATTTGACTGTTTTTCTCTGGCTGGCATTTTAATTAGACAAAATTCTTGATAGCATTTCAAAGAGAAGATGACAGAGCACAGGATTATTTTTTGCCTGACTTTTGTTGTTGTTGTTTCTTTTTTAGGGTTTTTTCCTGATATACCATCTTATACTAGATCCAGTATAAGACCCAGCAGTGGATGACAAACTGTGAGATTGAACAGTATTCTAAAAGACACAAAGCTGCAATAACTAAAATTACAGGTCTTTATCAAGAGCTATTTGCCGAAATAGTTGGTTAGCATCTTGAAATACAGAGTAATGTATTTGAAATAAGGGGCTATTTAATTATGCTCAAGAGTTCAGGAGTCTCAGTGGGACTTTTAATATATGAAGAGTGATATTGACAGGTTCAAACCATTATATTCTTCTCTCAGCTGCCCACCTTTTTCCTTCTGAAAATACTGGATTTTTTTGGAATATAAGATGCATCTTTTTCACTCAAAAAAGACTGAAAATCTGGGTGTGTCTTATACATTGAATATTGCATTTTTGCCTCCCGAAACTCCCCCCTCTTCACCAAAAGTGCTGTGCATAGCTTGTATGAAGCTTTCAGAGAGCTCCTGGGGTCTGGGGAGGAGAGAAATGAGCAAAAAAGGGCCTGGTTTTTTTGCTCAATTTTGCCTTCCCAGGCCGCAGGACCATTCTATAAGCTTCCTAATACCCTTTTATTGACAATTGTTTTTGCTCATCCCCGCGCCCAGGAACACTCTACAAGCCTTCTAAGAGCTATTCATGCCCTTTTTTTAAAGAAAAAAAATGGGCCTGTTTTCGTGAAAAACAGGCCGTTTTGGGGAGGTTTGCAGAGTGCAAAAACTTTTTTTTTTAATTTGCCTCTTCAAAACCTTGGTACATCTTATACTCAGGTATGTCTTATACTCCGAAAAGTATGGTAATCAGACAAAAATTGAGAGCATGGTCTGTGTGGGTGTGTGGCTGTAATTTCCCCCATTTGCTTCATATATTGATCTGAAGGAATTTTGTTATGGCATTGTACAACATTGTACTGCAAACCAGAGTGTACGAAACTTTTGCTGGACCAATTCTTGAATAAAAGCTCATCTGCCTGGAATCTACACTGTATAATGGACAATAATACAATTGAGCGAGTCCAGAGGTATTTCATGAGAAGAGTGCTCCACTCCTCTGATTGCAATAGAACACCTTATGACATTTGGGCTTAGACAACTTAGAACTATGCCACCTTTGGTCTGACCTAAGCAATTCATGTTAGCTCGTCATTCTTCAACCATTATGTTATGGCTCGGCGAAAGTGTATTAATTCGCCAGACAGTTTCTGTTTCATCTGTGGTGAATATACAGTGTTGAAGCAATGGCAGAACATTACAGACTTTGTGAAAAAAGTATACTTTGCATACTTTAGATTAAAAATTGGAGATCAAGATAAAGTTTGGGCACCTCATAAAGTGTGCAACTGTGTGTTGAGGACCTCCAAAACTGGTTCAAGGGTAAGAAAAAATATTTCCATTATTGGAAATGGAAATATTGGTATGGCGAGAGCAATAGCAGTTAGACTTATATACCACTTCATAGGGCTTTTCAGCCCTCTCTAAGCGGTTTTACAGAGTCAGCATATCGCCCCCAACAACAATCCGGGTCCTCATTTTACCCACCTCGGAAGGATGGAAGGCTGAGTCAACCTTGAGCTGGTGAGATTTGAACCGCCGAACTAGCAGTCAGCTAAAGTAGCCTGCAGTACTGCACTCTAACCACTGCGCCACCTCGGCTCTTGGCAAAAAAACCATAGTGATGACTGTTACCTTTGTTCATGCGATATAAAAGGGTTTAATTCCAAATGGAAGCATTCCATTTCATACCCCAATCTTCACTCAGCAATTCGTCCCATCTCCCATGGCACACATATACCAGTACCCAAGCCCCCTGCTACCTTGGAATAGCTAGCTCTGATGAAGGTGAAGTCGTACCTGAACCAGATGACAAATCAAGTTCTGACTTTGAAGATGAAACAAGACCAAAATTGTTTTCTCAGGAGGAGATGAATGATTTAGTAAGAGACTTGAATCTTCCCAAAGATGCTGCTGAGTTACTTGGATCAAGGCTGAAAAGCAGGAATTTATTGTTGCCAGGAGTGTCATCTTCATGGTTCAGACATCGTGAAAAGGAGTTTGTTCCTTACTTCATTCAGGAAGACAAGTTGGTTTATTTCATCGATGTCGAAAGTCTGATGGGTCAATTTAAAATCCCCTCATGATATGATTCAGAGCAATGACGTCTTTTTATAGATTCTTCAAAAAGAAGTCTCAAAGCAGTTTTACTCCACAGCGGTTTTTACACTTCCATACCTGTAGGTCACTCCGTACACTTGAAGGAAACCTACAAGAACTTGGAATTGGTAAACTTAAATATGAAGACCATAGTTGGCAAGTGTGTGAGGACTTGAAGGTCTTGTGCATGCTGCTCGGGCAATAAATTGGGTATACTAAATACCCTTGTTTTCTGTGTCTATGGGACAGTTGAGACCGACAAAATCATTGGACCAAGAAGAGTTGGCAGCCGAGGGTGCTAACAGTCAGTGAAAAAAATGTCCTCCGAGAAACTTTGGTACCTTCCGATAAAGTTCTTCTACCACCTCTCCACATAAAATTGGGATTGATGATGCAATTCGTAAAATCACTTCCAAGAGATGGAGAATGCTTCAAATACTTGGTCACTGTTTCCATGCCTATGAGAGGCAAAATTTGAAAGAAGGTGTGTTCGTCAGACCAGACATTTGAAGGCTTATAGTTGATCAAGAGTTTGTCAATACCATGACGGATCCTCAAAAAGAAGGGTGGATTGCATTTAAAGAAGTCTTACAGAAATTTTTAGGCAATAACAAAGATCCTCACTACAAAAAGATTGTCGGAAGAATGCTGAAAGCATTTCAAGCTTTAGGTTGCCTGATGAGTTTGAAAGTGCATTTCCTCCAGTCCCACCTTGACTACTTTCCTGAAAATTTGGGAGCTGTGGGTGAGGAACAAGGTGAATGATTCCAACAAGACATTAAAGAGATGCAAAGGAGATACCAGGGAAAATGGAGCATTACAATGATGGCAGACTCCTGTTGGATGCTTCAGAGAGACATTCCAGATGCTACTCACAAGCGTAAATGAACCAAGAGGAGCCTCATAAGGAAGAAGAATCAAGTTTAGTGTGTGTAGGTGAGCTCATTTCGGTTCAAAAAAGGGTTTTGAATTATTGTAATAACTTTAATTTTATAAGTCTATTTTCATTTATGAAAATGAAAATAGATGTGATGTTCTATGACAAAATGGAGGTCATTTTTGGATTCAGTGCACAAAAAAACATAAAGATTACGTGGAATAACCAAAACAGCTCTTGAAAAAAAGTTTTTGCAGACCTATCTCTGCAAATCAGTTTAGCAATTTCTAGTTTTTGTGCGCTAAATTCTTAATGATTCTATTTAAGTTTCAGTTTAATTATTAAGAAGCATTTTTACTTTTGAACTATTTCTCTGTTAGAAAACTGATGCCATTTTCTGGAGATCATAGTCCCCTGAACACCCCTTAGCTAAAAGAATAATAAGTTTCGAGACACAATGCTCCATTTTCTTCTGAATTAAGTGCTTCCTTTTCTTATGCAATTCATTCTGGCTTAAGAAAGTTCTTTTCACCCCAAATTCCATAGACATCTATAAATTGAAAATGTCAGGCACTGCATGTGGTCTCTTATCACTGCCGCATAGAAGACAAAAGATTAAAACCAACTGACTTTCCAACCCTCTTGAAAAGGTCCCAGAGTTCATAGAACGTAGTTCAAGTCAATGAATAGATAAAATCCACTATTTTATTGTGTCAGTAATGGGTCTTCTTCCCATGGGAATTAGTTTGCTCAGAGGCAACTGCTAGTTTTTTCATCAGTGTTACAGTTTTGTGGATTTGAAAATAAATTATACAAAACCAAAGAATCACTACATACTCCTAAGTTACTACTCATTGCCCAAGAGAAGCCACTTCTCCTCCTTCTCCCTCTGATGTATATTGTATGTGCATGGGTATGTGTATATGTATGTATGTATTAGTGATGGGTTCTGGATCCCATCACAACTAGTATGCTGTCCACCACAGGCACAAGTGCTGCGCACGCATGCGCACATACATGCAGGTGCCATATGCTGTGCACAAGTGCGCAATTGACCCATTTTCCTTAAAAAGAGATAAGGAATGCGGGCAGGCGGGTGGCCCACCAGAACACTGTGCCGGTATGGTGGCTGATGCTCCCAGCTGCCACCGGTCCATAGCTCTCGGAACTCACTACTGATATGTATGGATGTATGTATAATGTATATGCCACCTGCCTCTGTTGAATTCTGTGGATCCGGTGGCAGGACAAGGGGCCAGGCACAGAAGTCCTCTCCAGAGTAGGCCTGCCATAAGTTCACACCATACTGATGAAAGCCCAGACATGCTGGGCAGGCCATGTTGCAACGATGCCAGACCATCGCATCCCCAAAAAGCTCCTCTAGGGTGAGCTGTCTCAAGGAAAGTGCTCACACGGGGAAAGAAGGAAGCGATAAAAAGATACATTGAAAGCCTCCTTCAAGTCCCTGGATATCGATACCACCTCCTAGGAAAACGTGGCACAAGATCAATCAACATGGTGCATGCTGATCCGCCAAGGCTGCCAGACATCTGAGGACAGAAGAACAACCATAGCACAAGAGAATCAAGGACTCCGCAAAGCCAGAGCTGCAAATGCTGCAACAATGATCTCCACATATGTCTGTCTGACATGTGGCAGAACATTTCATGCCCGTATAGGCCCTACCAGCCACCTGTGGACACATCGTGGACAGCCCACAACCTCTTAGATATTAAGGTTATTTTCAAACACGATGGATGAAAGTCATCATGTATATACCACTTTGTGCCCCAAGGATGGACTTCACGTCAAATCATTAACATAACATTGATAAGAACATTGATCTGAAAATGAAAATAAAGCCAGAGAAAATTTGGTGTGATAGCATTATTGCTTATGAGCATCATGTTAACTATTTCTAATGTTTTTCCCAAAGGTGCTTTTTTTTTCTTTTTTCAAGAGGCAACTTTTTTCTTATTTTTGTTTGAAAACATTTTGCTTCTCCTCCAAGAAACTTCCTCAGCTATGATTCTAGTGTTAGTTGAATTTATGCAAAGGCTTTTATCTTCTGCAATCTCTCCAATCATTCCTGAAGAACATGTCATTAAAATGAACTATAGCAATACACAGATAAAACCTAATTTCACTGAAATTGTTCCTTCCAGACTTCCTTTTCCCCTGTGGTTTCGTTGATATGCGGACCATCCTGACAACTTATGTGAAAATGAAGCTCACTTATTTAGTTAGAAGAGGACTGTAGAGATTTTGACTGTAGATGGGGAATAGTATTTTGTTATTTTTAAATAGTGGCTCATCTCTACTCAGTGACTTTGATTTGGGAACATTTCTTCATAATAGAGATTGCCTGTAAGAAGATAAGGTCTGTGTGTATATGCCTGCCTGTCTGTATGTCTGTCTGAGTGTCCCTTGATGGTTCACTTTTTTGCTGTACACTTTATATGTTTTGAAAATGTTATTTATATTTAAATCTGACCTTGACTCTGCTTATGGAATAAGATGGTACTGATTAAAGTATGATTCCCACCTCGTGGTTCTACCTACAAAGGGGATCTCCCTACAGAAGGAGATTTAAAAAGTGATGAAGACACACACATTACAATGCCAGCAGTTCCCTGGATACATATAAAAGAAAAACTGTAGCCTGATATGGAAGATTTTCTTAATAAATCTCAGTGATGCTAGTAATTCACATCAGTCTCTTTCATGTGAAAATGTTTCATCGTGGCTTAAACAAAGCAAATTGTAATGGGTAGGAAAATTATCCCTGTGTTGGAAAATAATTCTTCCTTGTCACACTGTAGAAGCAGAAATTATTTAGGTATACACAATACAGTAATATTTTTCATTCATTATTGCCCGCTATGAAAACAAACTGGATTCATGAATACCAGAAAGGAACTCCTGTAGACTCAACTGTTTGCTGCCATAGTAACACTTCATTTTATAGGAAGTGCATAAATTTTCTTGGTGCTGTTTCATGTAGTCCAGTAGCTAGTCGATTGGGACAAACTATACCAAGCATATGGCACATTTATAATTAATTGTTTACAATACAGTGTATTCTAAAAAAAAGTGTAAAATTTTTGTATGTACTGGTACTAAAGATCTAAAATTGCTCTATGTCTGTGAGGAAATACTCCATAGTTAATAGGATGTTAATAGAAGAGAGTATTTGCTCATAGTTGGCTCATTTTATTGAAAGAGCAGTAGACTCTTATTGATGTGAGCCCAAGAGTCCACCATAGAGGGATCCATAAAATTATTTCCTGGTATTTCATAGACATGCATCCTTACAACATAGTTACTGTTAACCCAGTTTGTCCTACTTCAGTCTGCACAATTCCTTTGACCTCACAGAAATCAAATTTCAGATATAATACAGATGCCTTGAAGTAAATGATAGATCGTGAGCACCAACATGAATATTTTTCTTTGGAAAGCTTCATTTAATATCAGTAATAGGAACAAATTCTGCTTGCCATACGTTTTTAGTCATCAGCAAATGATGACTAAAACCTTTAATAAATATTACTGATATATGGCTCACTTATGATTAACTCTACATACATAGGATGTATGATGCAGGAAGATTTCAAGATACTGTAAAATAATAATGTAAAACAGGAGTCCCCAATCCTACTAGTCCATGGTCCATCAAGAACCGAGCCGCACAACTGACAGGTAAGCATGCAAGTGCACCAAGCTCTGTTTCCACAATTGGTGGAAATGTGTGTGTGTGTACAAAACCATTCCCTCTGCCCCACTTTAACGCCACCACCGCTAGTCAGCAGTGTGGGAAAGGTTCTGGACCACTGATATAAAGCACAATAGTCCGATAGCTTGGCAAGAAAAGTTAAGGGCAGAATCAACATCATGTACAGTTAAGAGTTACACAATATTGTCACATTTTGCTTTATTTGGTTTTTTGGCTTTACTTTATGAAACACATATTTCTTTTGCCTAAATTTTCCTTTCACTATACAATGATGGTATACAGTTATATGACCTTACTCTCCTAACCCACTTCCCCCAGTGGCATTATCTCTTTCTTCTTTCCAAGAAAGTTTATGCCTTACTACCATAGTATGCTGTTATGTCTCAATGCAGACAAAAAATTTCAGACTGCAATTCTCATTTAAAATAAATCCTGTGGAATGTAAGATCTACTTTTGGCTTAAATGGGCACCAGTTTCTTCCAATCATGTCTGAGAAAGCAGCAGACTTTGCATTGCCTTTGTTGCAGCAAATCAACCTGTCCAGCAATTGGTCCTCTGGGATTTATCATTGCTTTCAAAATTGAATGTGAAGTGTTTTAATATCTATTTGTTGCTTAGTACAATTCTAATAGGAGCATGCAATTTATTGTCTTCAGTTTTATTAAATATGTCTCCAATCCTTTTGCAGGTTAATTCTGTTCCTTATCAGAAATTAAGTCAAAATAAACAAATTATCCAAGCATATGTTTTGACAACTATAGCATCATTGTCACCACAGCCTTTTAAAAGAAAAATGGTCTTTCATAACTCAAGCTTTATTTTATTTTAAATTAGCCTGGAGCTTGACTTTCAGTTCCCTGAAGTTGTTAGTTGAGTAGCGTCTTAATTTATTTCCTCACGATGGTAAATGGGCCTTTTGTGAAATTATCTTTAGGCATGCAATATTTTTTATGGAACACCAGAGGACAAGAGATTATGCGAGTGTATGATAATGGCAAGTTGTTGACTACTTTGGATTCTATTCTTTATTTTATTTTCAGAGATATTTAATAGCATAACCATGAAGAAAGAAAAATAATTTGATCCCAGTAACAGCACAAAAGAAACAAAAATCTTCTACATTCAAAATTATTCATGGAACCAATAAAATGACTCATTAAAAGCTTAGGAAAAAAAATACTATATTTTGACTGCCTTTCTAAAATCCATAAAGAATGGGCTATCTATATCTGTCCGATTAAGATATTCCCCACAGATAGAGCAGATACCAGAAGCATATGCTGTAACTACTGTCAATTTCCACAGTAGGGTTTACAATATATGATCAAGATAGTTCTATCTGAGAGTCATTGCAAGAAACACCCAGATTACATGCTATAAAAGGTTTTATAGATTAAAACCAGCCTCACAATTCATGGACCTGCTCTTTCAGTAGTCTCTCTCTGTCTATTGATATCTCTGGGACAGAAAAAATGGCAGAAGGTTTCTGGAAAAAAAGCATTTGCTTCTCACTGGGATTCAAAATAAAGGCTAGCTGTAAATCTAATGACAATGATAATTTAGTCTCAGCTTGCCTCTTTCCACTCAGCTACAAAGGAAATTGAACAGTAACAAAGTTCAAAGGAAAAGAATAGACAAATAATCAAGAATTTCATATTTCGGATGGCAAACTAAAACTTCAGGATTAGCTGAGGTTAGCAAAGCCTGGCAAGAATAACAAAGGGCTTCTTTAGTTACTTTCAAAATGAAAGGAAAATGAAAGAATCAGTATAATAGCTGGTCATTGAAAGGACCAAATGTTGACAGATAACAAAACTCTTAACTCTTACTTCTGATTTAATCTTCCCCAATTAAAAATAAATATTCTACCAGGAAATTGAGTAGGGTAGGATTGAATTTGAACTGAAAGAAACAAAATCATAGAATATCTTCTGAATGAGTAGGTTTAAATCTCCAGAATGTATTTTCCTTGCAACAGATAGTACTGAAGGAGATACCTGATGATCTGGTTGAACCCTTTTGATTTTTCATTAGACCTTCAAGACCTGGTTATGCTGCTGTAGACCTGGGCCTCAAAGGGAACAGGAGCTTCATCCCCATAACTCCATTGCTGAAGGAGTTGTTTTCATCCTTCCTACATCCAGAGTGAGTATTTTTGTTTTTATAAATTTTATTACTGGCTTTTAGGTTTTTACCTGTTTTACTAGCTATTTAATTTATTGTTGTGTGCTGCTGAGAGTCCCTTTGAGGGGGATGATTGCTATGTAAATTTGATTATTAAATAGATAAATATTAATAGATTACCTATTATCAGGAGGATTGATGAAGTGGCAGATAACTTCATCAATTCTTCAAAAAGGAGCCCTAGGTTGAATTTCCTTCCAAAATGGTGTGCTGAGAGGTGATCGCGATTTGCTTGTCTTGCCAACAAAAAGTTAGTTTTACTGCCAAAGTGGGTTCCTTGGCAGCCGGCTCCCCAGTTTGAATGGAAGCAGTAAGGAATGACCTAAGATGACTCTCGAATGACTGTGGACACTCCTGGGAAGAGGAATCCAGGTAGGGGAGGTAAGAGAGTCCATTTTTCCTCTCAGCTGTTTGGTTATTTTTAAGCACCCCTTTGGTTTGAATATTTCAAAGATTTTTTCTTTTTAATTTGATACTTATTTTTAAAGACTGACCAGCTGAAGGCTGAGTTACTCTAACCCCCTGCTGGATTTTAATATTAGCTTTCTTTTGTTGCTTTCCTGGGGTTTTTTTTCTTTTGTTTTGGAGTTGTTGAATTGATTTTTTTGGCTTTTCCTTTTCTGTATCGAAGCTAATCACAACTTTCTGAATAAGAAACTGATCAGACTGAATTCACATCTATATCAGTTTTTGCTACAGAATTTAACTCTTTACAAGTCCTGGTTTTGGATTTTTTTCCTTTTGATGGAATTTTTCTTTTTCCTTTTCTTCTTCACACCTTCATTTTAATGTTCTCTCTGGCCATTATGTTACAGTACTGAGATTAATCTGCAAACATCATGAAAAGCAGAATATTTACAAATAATTATGACTAGATGTCAACATGGAATTATCCAGAACAATAAATCTTGTCAGATTGATCATATTTCATTTTTAATAAAGTAACTTATGGTAGTTAAAAGAGTATATGAATGCTGAGCTCTCACATATCTTAATTCAGCAATGCATTTAGTAAAATACTCCATGACAAACTGATGTAAGCAAGCTTATTTCGTGTGAGTTGGATGACATGTCAATTAAATGGATATATACTTTCTAAAAGTTTATTACAAAAATACTAATTAACAGTTTATTATCAGTTTGTAATATACCCAGTTTTGATCATCAGTCTCTGATAAGTATTCAAAAATAGACAAAGATAATGTAAAGGTTAGAAACTAAGAGTTACAAGGAAAGACCTGAGAATATATAACCTTACCAATAGATGAATGAATGAGAAAAGATGAATATGTTAGCAGCCTTTTAGATACTTAAAAGAATTTTATACAAAAAAAAATGAAAACCTGCTCTCCCTTCCTCCAGAATACAGAACAAAGAATGAAGGAAGACAAATTCCAATTGAAAAATAGAAAAAAATGTAAAAAGCAATTAAACTATGCAACCACTTATCAAGAAAAATAGTGCTTCCACACTCTTACAGTATTAGAAATGTTCAAGAAGTTAGCAAACCATTTGTCTGGGATACTATAATTTGGATTCCTGCACCATACAGGATGAACCCCGTGACCTAAATGTTCCCTTTCAATGTGATGGTTCTACTTACACATAAGTCTGAATACCAAACAGCTTTACTGCACTACATGAATAATGGATCACTACCTAATAGGAGGGGTGGGTTCCTGCCAGTTCTAACCTCTTCTATAGAAGAGGTTCGACAAATCTACCATTCCATTTAGAACTGGTTCCAGCTCCCTCCCCATGTCCGCACCACGCTTGCCCTGCCCACCACTCACTGATTGGCTGGCTCACCAATTGTGCTGCCCGCCTCTAAGAGTTCTATCTAAACCTTAAAGTCTTAAAACTGTCAAGTTTGAACATCCAGTTTGAGGGTTTTTTTTCTAAAAGGTTAGAGATGCAAGGGTCTTGTAACTTGGCAGCTTGAAGACTTGCACACTTCAATGCCAGAGTTCCTAAGCCAACATGACTGGAGCAGGAATTCTGGGAGTTGAAGTCCACAAGTCTTAAAGCTGTCAATTTTGAACACCCCTGGGTGTTTCCCCCCTAAAGGGTTAGGGGTGCAAGGATCTTATAACTTGACAGCTTTAAGATTTGCATGCTTCAAATGCCACTTTGGTTGCTAAGCAAGAGAGTTGTTAAGTGAGTTTCACCACATTTTATAAGTTGGCCACGCCCACCTAGTCACATGACTGCCAAGCCACTCCCACTTGGTCACATGGCTGGCAAGCCACTCCCACAAAGCAGGCCACACCTACAGAAGAGGTTCTAAAAAATTTTGAAACCCACCACTGACTAATAGGCTTAAATTGGCTGAGATTCTTAATCTCAGAAGTGGACATAAAAATAAAAATGTCATAAATTAATGGATTCAGAAGGATTCTTAATGGTTTGGTAGATTTTGCAACCATTAGCAATAGCAATAGCAGTTAGACTTATATACCGCTTCATAGGGCTTTCAGCCCTCTCTAAGCGGTTTACAGAGTCAGCATATTGCCCACAACAACAATCCGGGTCCTCATTTTACCCACCTCGGAAGGATGGGAGGCTGAGTAAACCCTGAGCCGGTGAGATTTGAACAGCCGAACTGCAGAACTGCAGTCAGCTGAAGTAGCCTGCAGTGCTGCATTTAACCACTGCGCCACCTCGGCTCTTACAGCCAGCAACCATACTGCTGAAGGTTTGACAGATCTGTGAAATAAGCATTTGATTTGAATTTGTACCTGATATAGCATATGGGTAACAATCATTTTTCTTTTACATTTGGAGGGTGGGAATTACAGAATAAGAACATTTATAAAAAGCAGTTTATTGGAATAAGAATTGCTCTGTCTTTAGAATGTATATATTGCCATTTATAGAAACATCTCATATTCTTCAATATGGTATAGATAAGAATACTCTGGGAATTCAATTGTTTCCTTTAAATGTGTTCACAGTGTTTTTCTGTATTAGTGTCCTTGCAATATTTCTGTATAAAATCAATTTCTCTATAGCTGAAGTGTTTCTCTAGGGGATCCTCCTGCAATTATTATAATATACCATATATTTTGGAGTATAAAACGCATGCCCCCCCCCCAAGGTGGGTGAAAATTTAGATGCATCTTATAGACCAAATAAGGGCATTTTTAGACTCCTGAGCCTTCCACGCATCCCGTTTTTTCCTTCCCGACTCCCTGAAGCACTCTGCACTGCTCTGCATGGCCCATTTTCACAAAAAATGGGCCTGTTTTGGGTTCCCAAGCCCTCCATGTGTTGTATTTTCACCCTGCCCAATCCCCAAAAGCACTCTGCAGTGCTCCGCAAATGCACCCTTTTTTGGCAATTATGTGCCTCTTTAATTAGATCTGGATTCAACCAAATGCCATGCAGTTTGCAAACTGCAATTTCCAAAGAAAGAAGAAAAAACCCAGATATAAGAAGGATTAAGAACCTAGAAGCCATTATGCAAGTATTTTTCTAAATAGAAGAGAAATTTGTTTGTAAGTCAAAAGTAGCATAAATGATACATAGCAAGAAAGGTGGCTGATTAAATTAAATTAAGATAATTTTAGATACAGTCCTGTCTTTGCTTTTAAATCATTTCTTGTTGCATCTTAGAATTATATCGCTTCCATAGCAACTATGCATCTGTCCCAATTAATATTTGGCCTCACGTAAGTGGCAGGGCAGGCTTTCGGGTTTGCTTTCACTGGCTTAAATTAAATGTGAACTGTGGTTAAAAGCCAGAAAGAATGTCATTATCACAGAGAGATCAAAATCTAAGAAGAAATTTGCTGGAATAAGTCACTATCTATCAGAGTTTAGATTTGCTACACAATTGGGGAACCTATTTGTATGATCTGCTCTGTAAAGAAATAAAACAAATGTAGTTTAGGATCTGTTTCAAGTACAATTTATTTCCCCCCTAAATGATAATGTCCTAAATAATGGGGAATCAAAGAATCTGAAAGGTTATATCTGCATCACCCAGGAAAATAACTTGTAGCTCTTTATGTTGACAGAATTTAAAAAATATTCACAAGAAATCTGAACATATAAACAGAATCATATCTATGTATGCATCCCAAGGCTCTGTCTTAGACACAGTATTCTTCATCAGTGATTTAGATGAGGGAACTCATCTAATTTGCAGAATACACTAAGTTGGGAGGAATAGTCAACACTCCAGAAGATGGGCTAACGTTACAGAAGGATCTTAAACGCTGGGGCCCTGTCTAACAAAATGAAATCTAATGGTGACAAAAGTAAGGCAAGAAAAGTTAAGCAAGAAAAACCAAATGCATAGGCATAATATAGGTGGCAGCTGGCTTAATAGTAGTAACTGAGACAGGGATCTTAGAGTCCTAGTGGAAATCAAATCACTTTAATGTGAGCCAGCAGTGTGCAACAGCTTCCAAAAAAAAAAAGCCAACACAGTCCTAGGCTGCATAACAGAGGGGCAAAATCAAGATCACGTGACACATTAATACCACTTTATATGCCTTGGTAATGCCACACTTCAGTGACGTGCAGTGAGGTTTATGGCTGGTGAGACAGAATTTTTTTTAGACTTGTGGACTTCTACTCCCAGAATTCCACAGCCAGGCATGCTCAGTTCCGATTTAAAGTGACAGCATTTCTTTTTCTCCTTCTCTAAATAAGTTTCCTTCTTTCTTTTCTTTTTCTTCTCCCTTCCCCTCCTTCCTCCCTCTCTCCCTCCTTCCCTTCTCTCAAACACACACACAGACACACACACATACACACACAGTTGCACCAGGAGGATGAAGTTTGAATTCCTCCCCGTCCCTCCGACCCACACATACTGTTTCAGAGAGGATTTCAACTCTGCTCTTGCCTGCCATCATGAAAAGAAAAAAAATGTAAAAGGAAAAAGGCAAGAGCTGAGGTCAGGCTAGGCTAGTTGCTTCCAGAGTCACCGTGGATGACTCTGCTTAACTGTTTAAAAAAGCCTCTTAAAAAGCACCCTCTACAGGAGAAGGCAGGAGAATGACGTCTCATCTACGTCAGGAATTTTTCGGCTTTTAACCCTTGCTTAACTCTGCTCAAGTGATCATAAAAAGTCAGACTAGATGAGGCACGTAGTTCTCTTGCTGCCTCCTGTAGAGGGCACTTTTTTAGAGGCTTTCTTAAACAGTTAAGCACTAAGCAGAGTCATCCATGGTAGCTCTGGCAGCAACTAGCTCAACCTGACCTCAGCTCTTGCCTTTTTCCTTTTACATTTTTTTTCTTTTCATGATGACAGTGGTGAGGCTCTGCCACCCCTGCCTCCCCTGACTGCACATCCCTGCCACGCTTGGAATACTGCATTCAGTTTTGGTTGCCACTATGTAAAAAAGATGTTGAAACTCTAGAAACTCCTCCCAAAGAGGCTCCTTAAGGATTTATTACTGAAAGATTGTTGGTCTCTTAAGTCAGATTTAAGAAAACAAACTAGGAAGAAGTGAGAATACCTGCAATGGGCTAATTAATATTCAGAGAACAAAGCTTTAAATGGTAGTAAAGGTTGTTTTAGAAATGAACTATTCCATCTGGATAAGAATTAGCAAAGGAATATTAATGTATTCTTATTTACACTTAACAGAGACAAATTTTATAACAGGTAGTCCTTGGATAACTTGGATAACTCATGCAGTATCCAATTGTTTATTAAATTTATTTGCTACCTATCTTGCCCTAAGGCTACTCTGGGCAGCTTACAAAGCAAAAACAAAGAAATAAAAACAAGTGTAAACATAACAGTAGCAAAGTAATAGAACAATAGAATAAACAGTGAAAAAGAAAGAAAGCAACAAGAATACAATATGAGAATAAAAGATGGGCAGGGGAGAGGGGTTTTCTATCAATCTAGTAGCCACCTACAGTGTAATATTCCACTATGGGATCCCCAGGCCATCTGTCAGAGCCAAGTGTTCAGGCTTTTAGGGAAAGATCAGATGGTTGCAGCAGATCTCATCTTGGATGATAGGATGTTCCAAAGAGTGGGTTGTCTGGCAGAAAAGGCTCTTCTTCAGGAGTCTGATAGTTGGAGTTCTTTGACTGATGATATCTGCAATACATCCTCTCTGCAAGCATTAATAGGACAGCCTTGTTTTAGTGGGATGATTGGAATGATTCATCAGGTAGCCTGGACCTATGCCATTAAGTGTTTTAAAAGTCATAAGCAATAACTTGAACTTCACCTGGAAGCAAGCGAGTATCCAATGCAGTTTGCAGAGTAGAGGAGCAATAGGAGCCATTCGAAGGTCCCCAAACACTGCTCTTGATATCTTTGAACCAGCTGAAGATTCTAAAAGGATTACTGTGGTAGCTCTATGTAGAGCACATTGCAGTAGTCCAGACAAGAGATGACAAGGGCTTCAGTAACTGAGAGCCGGAAATAACAATCCACAAAAAGTCACAGCTGGTGCCCAAATTGGAGCTGTGCAAAAGTCACACCTGACATTTACTCTTTGAGCAGGCATTGTGGGTCTAGAAGAACCCCTAGGCTGTGAACTGGATCTGAGAGGGGCAGTACAACCCCATCCAGAACTAAGGATAACAAAAATTCAGATCTTGAGGCTCCATGCACCAAAAGCCATTCGCTTTTGCTTCAGTTGATTCTATTACATTATAATCTATTACAACCATTTGCAATTATACTGGTACTAAACAAGCAGTTTTTATGACCAGTCATCAAAGTTTTGGCTCTCCAAGCATTCCCACAGTCATGATTGTGGTTGGTGCTTGGCAACTAGGTCACACTTTTTAACAGTTGTAGCATCCTATGGTCACATGTTCACCATTTGTGATCTTTCTTGCCAGTTTCCCACAAGCAAAGTCAATGAGGAAGCTGTCAGGAAAGAGGTTGCCATCCACTCCAATAAGTCCCACAGCTTTTTCTCCCAAGAAGCCTATAGAGTATGAGATCCCAGAGAACATTCCAACAACTGCACTTAATAATGCATGCATACCCATTTGACTGTAGCTGTGGAGTGCTGCAACAGCCATTGGGGCTGCTATGATTGTGCAGCACCATATGAGCCACTGGTACACTCCCATTCACCTGTACTTGCACTGCACCACAGCAGCCACTTATCTGCTCACCAACCTTCTTGGGAGCTGCCCAGGACTTACAAATTCCTGCCAGCTTCCCCCTTGTTCTTGTTTATTGGCAACTGGCAATACATTATGCGGAGGTCTTCACTTAATTATTCACAATCTTCGTTTAATGACAGCAACAAGGACTGTGGAATTACAATCACTAAAGTATGTGGTCACATGACATATTATATTCCCACATTGCTTAGCAGATGAAATTCTGGTCTCAGTTATCATCATTAAGTGAGGATTCTCTATATAAAACCTCTCTATATATCGGGTTTTATGTAGAGAGTACCAAGCCAAACTATCCAACCTACTCCAAGACCCCACTTACAAACCTCTAAACACAGACCCCACCACCTACCTAGGAAAAACCACCAAATCCAAAATAAAAGCCTCTTCCATCAGTGAACAGATCCAGCAAAGAATCGTCCCCAGAGGGAAATCTTCCAGATGCCCCAAACTCTATGGCCTCCCCAAGATACACAAAGAAGGAACTCCACTCAAACCCATAGTCAGCTCCATAGGCTCACCTCTATAGAATCTTGCCAAATTCCTCGCCAAACAACTTCAAACCTACGCAGAATCCATCACCTCACATGTACAAAACTCACTCCACTTCATAGAAACAATAAAGAAACAAAACTTACAATCCAGCAACCTATTCGTGAGCTTCGATGTCATATCCCTCTTCACCCAAGTGCCTATAAAAGAAGCTTTGACAGCTATGCAGAACAAACACAATTCCCCTAAACACATCTTGGACCTGACCAACTGCTGCCTAACCAACACATACTTCATCCATAATGGACAAAGATCACCCCTCTCACCCGTCATTGCAAACTTATACATGGAACATTTTGAAACTAGCATCTTAGATAAATCTGAACACAAACACAAACTCTGGCTTAGATATGTTAATGACACTTTCGTGATTTGGCCACACAAGAAAGAAAAACTGGACAACTTCCTCACACATCTCAATAGCTTACACCCCAAAATACAATTCACTAAGGAAATAGAAACAAACAAACAACTTCCTTTTCTGGACATCCTAATCTACAAAAAACCCAATGGCTGCCTAGGACACACCATCTACCCAAAAAAAACAACCCACCAACCGCTACTTAAACGCACAATCCCATCACCACCCTGCACAGATCAACTCTGTAGCCAAGACTCATCACCAGAACCAAACGCCTAGCTAACAAAGATCACCTGAAAACTGAATTACACACTCTCACAAACGTATTAATCTCCAACGGATTCCAAAGAAAAACAATTACCAACCTAATCCAAAGGGAGACTCCCCCCAAGAACCGAGACACAGAACAGGACAACGGCATCGCCCTCCTCCCTTACATCAAAGACAAGACACCACAGATAAAATCAGCAAAATTCTCTACAAACACAATATCAAGACAGCCATCAACATTGACCAAAAAAAAGCCAACATCTTAAGGAACCCCAAAGACAAAATCCATCTAGAAAACCAAGGAGTCTACGAAATACCATGCAAAATCTGCTCTGCAACATACATAGGACAAACGAACAGGAGAATAAATGCACGCATCGCAGAACACAAGAACGCAGAAGAAAAAACTTCCTCTCTTTTCCAGCACCTTAAAGCTACAGGTCATGAAATTAATTTTGAAGGAACCAAATTAATCTCCAAAACTGAACACTTCAACAAGAGAATAATTATGGAAGCTATCAAAATAAAGAAACACCCTCACAATATGAAGAAACATGATGATACCTCCCGCCTATCAGACATCTGGAAACCAGCCCTAGTCAACAAACGAGCCCCACCCACCACCCAGGCCATTAGAACACAAAACAACAATGGACACACAGCCAACACCAATCAGCACCAATCTACCAATCATGACACAATCACACAGCCAATCAATCCACTTACTGAAACAAAGCTAGCACTTCACATGCCCCCACCAAGATCTATAGAAAGATGGCAGCTCCGACCACGCTTTAAGCCGAAAACACCAGCCTGAAAATGGCGAGTGGGACCTCGCCGAAACGTTGCCAAGACAATCTCAGTCTTATCTGGGAAAAGACCCAAATACAAGACGTGTGTGTGTGTGTGTGTGTGTGTGTTTGTGTTTGTGTGTTTGTGTTTGTGTGTTTGTGTGTTTTCGTAGATTTTCACGGGTCTAGGTATGCTGATCTTGTTGTATTCGGGTCTTTTCCCATGTAAGGTTATCTTACATATATACATATATATACATATATATACATATATATACACATATACATACACACACACACACACACGTATGTATGTATGTATGTATGTATGTATGTATGTATGTATGTATGTATATGGAGCCCTCACTTAATGATGATAACTGGGACCAAAAATTCTGGTCCCAGTTATCATCATTAACTGAGGACTCTCTATATAAAACCATATCTATCTATCTGTCTGTCTGTCTGTCTGTCTGTCTGTCTGTCTGTCTGTCTTTCTATCTATCTATCTATCTATCTATCTATCATCTATCTATCATCTCTGTGTGTGTGTGTGTGTGTGTGTGTGTGTCTGTCTGTCTGTCTGTCTGTCTGTCTGTCTGTCTGTCTGTCTATCTATCTATCTATCTATCTATCTATCTATCTATCTATCTATCTATCTATCTATCTATCTGGAGTCTAGGTACATATATGTGTGTGTGTGTGTGTCTGTGTGTGTTGATTTTCAAGGACAACCATGACAGCTAATTCTGAATCTTCATCCAAATCCTATTAAGGATGGTTTTCAAGGATAGAAACTATATGAAAAGTAATACAGTCATGAATAACATTGGTATAAACTTTTTATGTATTTGTATGAATGTGTATATGTATGTACATTTCTTATCTCAAGCCTTTAATTTGTTTTGCTGAATATTATTTTCTTACTTTGTGCACTTTGCAAAATGTTCCTAATTCTTCAGGGAATAGTTTGATGGATGTGTGTATGTAAGTACATATACATTTCATCTAAGAAGATACATTCCCTTTATGTTAAAGTAAAGCTTTACAAGGACTGTAAGTGCCCTTTCTGTAAGGAAGGCTTTAGTGGCAAGTCTTGCGAATTTAGTTAGGTTCACCATTCCTTATTTAGCCCATTGATTCCCCTCCCTAGAATTGGCTCTTGTGGATTGACAAATACCAACTTCCAGATATCTAAAAAGGCCTGAGGTGCTTTAAATTAGCAATGTGGCCACTTCTGTGTCATTTAGATTGTAATTACATCTATTTTATCTCACCATTCAATTATACTCCTAAACTCCTTAGTAAAAGAAAGCAATTAACATATAAAAATTAATATAATAGCAATAAACAACAAAGCGAATGAAACCTAAGAGCAGATTGCTAATTTTAGAAATTACAGATCATTTCTTCAACTTGGGGTAGAAACTGCAATCTCAATTTTTATTCATGCTGCCTACAAAATTCTATTGAAAGGCCAGGGACCTGCCTACATGGAAATTCCCAACTGTCACATAAGTAAAAAATTGAGGTGACAGAGATCATTTGATCTAATTTCCAGTACAA
Source organism: Thamnophis sirtalis (assembly GCF_051295495.1). Taxonomy (NCBI): domain Eukaryota; kingdom Metazoa; phylum Chordata; class Lepidosauria; order Squamata; family Natricidae; genus Thamnophis; species Thamnophis sirtalis. The sequence goes on along the minus strand of NW_028261384.1, from coordinate 32,677,485 downwards.
GCTGCTTCAGGTATAAATTGATTTGGACAGTGAGTCCAAATGGAGTAACTGAAATAGGTCACTCCTATTACAGAAATGGACATGGAATTCAATTCAGTCTAACAATCCAGGACACGGACTAACACTCTGACTTATATAAGGCAGAATTAATTACTGGTAATATGAAAAAATTTGGGCTAGCAGAGATCAACATTGTCTCTGTTGGTTACGGATGTCAAGGTCAAGTAGAAATGAATTGTGTTTGATATTCACAAGCCTTTTAGTTGGAAGAGTCCAAGGTTACAGTTCATAAATATTCCAACATATATTTATAAGGCATGGATTTGTGGTGCTCTAAATAGTTATCTGTTAAGCTCACAGCAATTTCCATAGAATAGAAAGTACAGAATTTTATGTTTAGATTAATGTGATCAGTAAACTTTTAACTTGGGCAAAGGAAAGAGAAAGAGATTCATTTAGTCAATGTTGCCCAAATTTAGTTTTCTGCTCCATCCTCCTCTTTAGAAATTTAAGGGTCCATTCAGCTCTACAGCCCCCATATTTAAGCTTGGATACTTTACACTGAGAGTTAAAATAGTATCCATCTCCTGCCTCTCCTGGGGCATGGGGAACTGACTTGATAGAGTGGATGCAGCTGGTTTGACAAGTATAATGTCAGTGAGTCATATCCTGCCTTCCACCATTAGAGTTAATGGGTCTTAATGATGATCATATTATCCATTCATTCATGTCTGACTCTTGGAGATTCTATGGGCCAGGTCTCTCCACATCTGAGCTTGCACTATTTCTTTGAGTTTTTGTATGTTCTGGTTGGTTTCAGTTTTGTTTTTTGATGGCCTGGTTTCCTTTTACCACTAATTCCTGAGTCTTAAGGACATCTAAAATAGAAGCCAAAATCGAGAGGAGGAGCCAACATCGCAACAACACAATGTGCGGGCTTGACTGTCTGAGACCGCCATTGACACCTTTGCCTTGGATGGTCCAGCAGGACCTAAACCGTCCCGAACAGATGGTGATCAGGAAGACAAAGCCTTGCTGGTCTCAGGGGCACCACAAAGTCCCTGATTGACCCAAGGGAAGCGCTTCAAGCCAGTGGCAAACAGGCAGCCCCCAATGAGTCCATCGGATGAGGGGGTTTTTACTCTGAGAAAGATTGCCCAAAGATTTTTTTTTAAAAAAAGATAAATTAGTCCTCTAAGTAAAAGAATAAAGCGGCAAATTTAATTCTTATTGGACTGCATGGAAAGTTTTTGTTCTTTCTTATAACAATATTTTGTGGATTAAAGTGATTGTAATGTTTCCTGTTTCTCCGCTTGAAGTGAATGAATTGATTTTTTCCTCTATTTTTTTTAATTTAAAATTTAAAAAAAAGCTTTTACAAATTTTTACCTCCCTTCCCCCACCCTCCCCACCCGAACCCAACCTCCCCCCAACCTTCCCCCCCCCCCGAATTCCCAGAACAAATACAGGGTATAAATCTTTAACATATTCTAAAATAAACTTAAAGAAAGTTAGTATCATCTTTCATTTGAGCTTTAACTCCTCTTTTGTTAGGCTAACTCTAAACAGATTATATTGTTCCTCCTTTTCAGTCAAAAACTATCTGGAATTTCTTAGTCCCATATTTATTTTGAATATAGTCAATCCATCTTCTCCACTCCAGTTTATATTTCTCATCTGAGTGGTCCTTAAGATATGCTGAAATTTTAGCCATCTCTGCTAAGTTTGTTACTTTTAATGTCCATTCTTGAATAGTAGGCAAATCTTCCTTCTTCCAGTATTGTGCCACCAACAGTCTTGCTGCCGTTATTAAGTATAAAATCAAGTTAGTCTCTATAACAGTACAATCAGTAATTATTCCTAACAAGAATAACTGAGGGGTAAACTTTATCCTCTTTTTAAGAATATTTTGCATAATCCACCATATTTGTATCCAAAACGCTTTAACCTTTTTACAAGTCCACCATATATGGTAATATGTAGCATCAAGACAATCACATCTCCAGCATTTAGGTTGTAAATTCGGATACATGCAAGCCAGGTTTTTTTGGATCTAAATACCATCTATAAAACATCTTATAAAAGTTCTTTCTCAGATTTTGGGATTGCGTGAATTTTACATTTCTTACCCAAATCTTTTCCCATGTATCCCAGAGCCGAGGTGGCGCAGTAGTTAAATGCAGCACTGCAGGCTACTTCAGCTGACTGCAGTTCTGCAGTTCGGCTGTTCAAATCTCACCGGCTCAGGGTTGACTCAGCCTTCCATCCTTCCGAGGTGGGTAAAATGAGGACCTGGATTGTTGTTGGGGGCAATATGCTGACTCTGTAAACCGCTTAGAGAGGGCTGAAAGCCCTATGAAGTGGTATATAAGTCTAACTGCTATTGCTATTGCTATCCAACATTATTGGTTCTTCAAAGTTTTGTGCCCACTTTATCATAAAGTCGTTCCAATCACCCATTAATATGCAGGATCTATAGTCCCATTGTATTAACGTAGTATGGAGCATTTTGTAAAATTTGTCTTGTTGTTGATTGGGAGCATATATTCCCATTAAGAGCATCTTTTTCCCTTCTAATACCAGTTCTATTGCAATATATCTTCCTTGGGAATCTGCTTCAATTAATTCAGTTTTCATGTGCTTTCTTAGGTATATAACTGTTCTGTCCCCCCTTCACGGCTCGTTAACAAACGGCAGACAATTAAACTTAAAAGGAACTTTCTTTATCAGTTCTCGGCTCAGACTGGCTTCGAGCCCAAAATAACATAAATACAGTCTCTGACCAGATAGCAGAATACAAAACAACTCTTACAAGCAATGCACTTCTCCAAGTGTAGCCTTGAATCAGGCTTACAGGAAACACAAAGCACTTATCCAAGTGTATCTGACATAAACCACAATTGATGATCAAGCAATGTTGTACCAACCAAGGAATGCACGAAGGAACGTTGACTCCTGCCACTAGGGCGTGGCAGCATCCATCCTTTTATCTCCAAAACCCCACTAACGAGCCCCAGCTGCATCGTTAATCTTGCATTCCGAAAAGACTCACAGAAGACTGCTGCTGAGTCACAACATATAACTATACAATTTTTCTTCTCCGAGGTGGAGGCTACAAAGCGTTGTCCAAGTTTTGCATTGAACAAATATTTCTGGTCAGTTAATCTAATATGTGTCTCTTGCAGGCAAATTATGTCATTCTTAAATTGTTTCAAATAATGATTTATTTTCTTCCTTTTCTGTGGTGAGTTTAAGCCATTAAGAACTTAGTTGTCATCTTTAGCTCCCTGAAGCTTTTTAAGAGCCATCTGGAAATCCTGTAGTTTGGCTTTCAGCCTGGCTCCTCCCACTGCTTCTGAGCTAAAACCTGTGAGTTATTTAACCGTTGTGTGTGTTTGTTGCAAAGCTTATTGCTTTTTTAACTCTATTTTTCTACCACCTTATTTTTTGGCTTAAATTAAAATTCTCTTTTTTATTTTAACAAATTTTCACTTCTATTTGTTATTAAATTCCACCAAAGATAATTAAAGATTTTTGTTTTCCATAAAATTGAGAAAAGTATGAAAAGTATGAAAAAGTGGAATCTGCCATTCGGAAGCCAGAGTCTGAAGTTCTTTCTTTGAAACAATGTATCCTTTGTTCATTCTTATTTGATCTTACTGACTTTGTAACTGAAGGGTTTGCAACTTGCTTACAAAATCTGATAAAGAGTCAAGGGCTCGAATCGCTTTTTTCAGGTGCTCTTGGAAAATATTTTGGCAAGAGAAAGAAAAGGAAAGAAAAAGATAAAAACTCTTCTCCTTTGAAGAGTACAAACGAATGTGCTTAAGACTATATATATATATAGTGGCTATCAGACTCTTTTTTTTCTTTTTCTCCACTTCATTTTTATTTTTTTTGAAAAATGGATCAATATTCAGATGAGAAACCTTAAACTTTCAAAACATCTTGGCTGGAATTCAAAATATTTCAGAAGGATTTTGGAGATTTGAGAAGAAGTTGTCACAGCAAAAGATGATGGGATTGGAGTCCCAAAAATTAAAGAAAAGAATGAAAATATAGAAGATAAATACTTATTAATGGAGCAAATATGGGTGAAAGCAGAAAGAAGGGAAGATGGAAAAGTGAACTTGACAATTTGGAGCTTTATCCCAGATTTCAAGATACAGGAGAAAAAAAGGGTGATAATGATGGAATTAAGAAGAGAAACCTATTCAGAAATAAGTTTGACAACCAAAGACAAGTTAATTTAATAACAATTCAAGGGCAAAGAGACTGAGAGATCTTTCAAGCAATAAAGTGCGGAAAGACGTTTATAAAAACTTTATAAAGGAGCTGAAAAGAGAATTGACACAACAACTGGCAAGAGAGATTATTTATTTATTTATTTATTTATTAAATTTATAGGCCACCCAATCCCGGAGGACTGTTTTGCTACTGGAAGGATACAGGTTGATAATGAAAGTTGACGATAAAAAGTTAACTAGTTTTTGGTGATTAATAAGTAGGGATTTCAGTATTTTGTAGATTGTTTTAGGTTATCATTGAATGTTTATTCGTTAATATATAATTAACTATGACAACAATAATGAAATGATAACCTTAATTAGTATAAGTAACCTGGCTATAAATTGTAAATTGGGACTTGGTGAAAAGACCTATAAATTTTATTAATAATTTTTTGTTTATATCTTATTATAAAGGTATAATTAATTTGGGTCTGATGAGAGAAGATGTGATTTAAATAGTAAATAATTTTTTCGTTAACCCCAATAATAACAAGGAAATGTTAATGGATATTTTTGGTGATTAATAAATAGGAATGTTAGCATTTTGTAGATTGTTTTAGATTCTTATTAAATATTCATCTTGTTAACATATAATTAACTACGACAATAATAGTGAAATGATAACCTTAATTAGTAAAAATAACTTGGATATAAATAGTAATTTGGGACTCAGGGAAAAGACCTATAAATTTTATTAATAAATTCTTGTTTAGAGCTTGCTATAAAGATATAATTACTTTTGGGCCTGATGAGAGGAGAGATGATATAAATAGTAAATAATTTTTAGTTAACTACAATAATAACAAGGAAATGTTAATGGATAATGTTTAATGATATATATGTGTGTGTATGTGTGTGTTGTACTAGTAAAAGCAAATTGGATATAAGCTTTAAACTGTGAGTTGGGGGGGAAAGGGGGGTAATGCTTAGATATCTTACTAACTGATTTTGTTTCAGAATATGTTATAAAGGTGTAATGTTATTGGAGGTTTATTGAAATTGCGAATAAATGCCAGTTGGTGGTTGTGTGTTTAAATGATTTTAGATAAAAGCATGTTTAAATAATTGTAATTAAATGAGAATTGTGGTACAGTGATAGCAAAATACATTTAAAAAATTGATTTAAAATATACAATTCAATTTGAACGAAGTATATTTAATGATTGTGGAAGAAACGCACGAAATGTATTTGTAGCCAATCAACACGCTTTCTACAAGATGTAATGAAAGATGATTCTTTTTTTGTGTTTTTAATTAAAACAATAAAACTTTTTTAAAAAAAATAAATAAAATAGAAGCCAAAATCATTCATTCCCTACATACCAGAAATGCTGACTAATAGCAAAGTACTGAATTGTATTTTTCAGTTGTCCTTTCAAAATCCCAACTTGTGGTTCTTTAGGGATTCACAGGAACCAATCATAGCAGAAAGAGATAGGGCTATTAGTATCCATGTCTACCATCTCTCATCTAGAATTTATATCCTAGGCAGATATAAGCAACTTACTCCTCATCATTGCTTGCAGCTCATACATTCACTTAGTATTCTGCCTGATTGCCTTGTGAATTCTTATTTTGACCCAGCTATGGATATAACTTTTGTTTTTAACAAGTTCCTTTTCTTATAATGTTTTTGGCTCACAGCAACCGGACTATCTGCTTGTCATCCTTTGGAATTCATTGCCATGCTGCTTGAAACAGGAAGGCCAGATGGTACAAATTGTTCAGATAGTGTCATTTATCCCATCAGAGAAAATTTTAGCAGTTACAGAATGGACACCGTGGCCTCTATGCTTTGTCAAATGTATGCTTTCTTTTTGTAGGTAAATGAACTTTAATGTGCATTTACTTTTCAAGATTCTCATTTGTACTTTGCATTCTAGTCCCATTTTAAAGAAAGAGACAGATTTATTGTTAAACTGGTTGATGAATATTAAATTGGGCAAGGTGGAAATATATTTTTGCCCTGAAAATAACCCAGGATTTGTTGTAGGAATGTCCAATTACCCAATGTTCTTCTAAATTTCATTGTCAGGTCAGCATCTTGCATATTTATGGAATGGACTGCAAGCAGTAGGGAATTAACATTTGTCTCTGTTCAAAAATCTGTTTAGAAATAGTAGCTTCTGAGTGTTCTGTATGAAAAAGAACTAATTTTGCTGAAACAGCAAGAGGCAGTTATTTTGTAAACAGGAATTTTATACTTACAAAATTTGCATTCTTCTTTATGCAATAAAGAGTAACAGCAGGGAAATTTTAATGTTAGTATTTTAAAAACGGTTTCAGAGGTAATTTATGTTAATGGATAATGTTCATTATAGAAGTTGTATAAAAGTACTTCTGAAGATTTAATAAATGTCAGGAGGATGGTGCAGATTTTTAATGGGTTTTCTAAAAAATATTAAATAAATGTAAGGTGGAATATGTTAGTCTTTTGGGTACAAAGAAGAATGGGCAGAAAAATGGACCAGACTTATATTGATCTGAACATTTCCAGTTAGAAATGCTTAGCTATCCTTTTGGCAAAAAAGACTAGATGTAAAGTCAGTGTTATTATCCTACAACACATTTTTCTTCCTCCAGGAAGAAGTACTGTAGCTCAAGGTATTCATGACAGCAACCTAGCAAATTTGATTCTCTCGCTATAGTCAGCTACATTCTATTATTTTGCAACAGAAATTTGAAGCTATTATTTGTCTGAAACCCAGAATAATTTGGGGTCATGTGTCCAGTGTACAAATATTGATTCACTCGAAACTCTAGTCCACAAGCCTATATTCTATTAATTCTGCTTTTATTTTAACCCACCTTTAACAAGTGGCATAGATGACCTTCTGCTGTTAACATGTTGCTGATACTTTAATTGTACCACTTGCTTAGTGCTGATATGTCTGAAATTCAAAAGAAAAATTGCAAGCTTTGCTCTAGCAAACACAAGGATAGTCAAAGTAGATTTGCATAGCCTTATTTTTCTACCATTTGCTGAATAACTTTCATTTGCTAATAAGGCGGTTAGTCTTCAATCAATTAATGTACGTACATTTTGTCTACATCTGATCTAAAAATAGAAATTACTGGAAATCTAGTAAGTTTGGCTTACCTGGATTCTAATGAAGGGGGTTCAATAGGGCCTAGGAAATAACTTTTAACTGCAATAATTCATTAAAGGAAGTAAGAAAGATGAAAATCTATCCATCCATCTTTGGACTGTGTTCCTTAGCTTCACCAACTTTAAGATGTTTACACCAGTCAACTCCTAGATTTCCTCGGGCAGCAATTTCCAATTGTGATTGAGCTCAACTAAGTCATTTAGATTCATTCTACCAGAGGTGGGTTCCTACCAGTTCGCACCTATTCGGTAGATCCGGTTCGTCAAATCTACCGAACCGGTTAGAAGAGGTTCCACCAGTGGACCTGAAAAGCAGGCCACACCTACAGAAGAGGTTCCAAAAATTTTTGAAACCCACCACTGATCCTTGGATATGATTATTCTACACTATCATGCTCAGATTTCTAAAACTTGGTGCCTCTGTGAAAGGTAAGGATGACTACTGCGTTTGTGGTGCAATCAGAACATTGCGTGTGTTGAAGTTGTTTTAACGCAAACCAAAGATGCCTTTTAAAAAACAAGTTTACATCATATTCTTATGCATGCCAGTGCTGTGTGTGAGGTAATTTAAGGTGGTTCTGACAAGTGTTGTCAGCATCTTCATATCCGATCACATGGGCAGCAAGCCACTCCCACAAAGGAGGCCACACCCACAGAGTAGGTTCGAACAATTTTTGAAACCCACCACTGCATTCTACCTACACTGTTGAAACAAGTGCAAAATGAGGTTTCTATTTGCATCGTTTTAGAACTTTAGGACCATACCTACATGGAAGTCTCATGACCTGACCTGCAACATGTTTGAATAAAAAGGATTTTTTCATCCATCTCTGTGAAAAAAATTAGTCATCCTAAATCCCAAAGTACTTATTTGGTTAGATATGCACATCTCTAAATCATTTGTATTTTCTCATTCACTAAGCAACAAACATGTCTCAAAGCTAAGTTCTGAGAAATCAGTGATTAATTGAATGTAGTGAAATTTTGTATTATTATAGTAACAGCAGAGAACAGAGTTGTTAAAAAAAATCCATGTTACTCCTCCATAAAATAGCAAAATGAACTGCCTCGGAGCATTAACTGAGTTTCCATAAGATTAATCTGAATAGTCATTACTTATCTTCTTGTACGTACATTGAGTAATAAAATAATTGCTGTCTTGATGTCACAGTTTTGAAAAGATTTAATGCACCAGTAATGATACAGTTGGTATAAATACAGCATGACATTTCATCACTATATCATATAAATGTTGATTTTATCCATTATTGAAGAGACAGTGAACAATAGTAATATTTCAGTGGTATTAAGAAATTAAGTTTTGAAAATAGCAGAAATTACGTTTTGAAAATACATAGATTAAATTTAATATTTGGAAAAATATCATAGTTTCCTAAAAATATGAATTCACCTTCCTCTTTCCTTGATATTTTTATACAAGGAATTAGGAATGTTTCAAATTCTCAAAGACTCTCTGGTAAAATCAAGTCATCTTTGCATATGACTTGCTTCAAAACAGTGTGTGTGTGTGTGTGTGTGTGTGTGTGTGTGTGTGTTTGTGTGTACACCCAGATGGACATACACACACACACACACACACACTCACACATTGCTAGATCTACTGGTAGATCTACAAACAACTTCTATGCAGATTAGAAACATTCCAGATGCTCAATGCTTTCACAATAGGTGAGTTCGCATAAAAGTTTGAGTCACAAACAACCACATGGGCTGAATCTGTGCAATGGACAATGATAAATAATAGGTGACTAATTTTTTATTTGGTTCAATGTGTTGTTCAGCCACTGGAGAAGATTGTAATGCTGGAAAAGGTGTAAAGGAAGAGGACAGGGTAATCAGCAGCACAGTGAATAGATTTAGTTGCAGGGTGATTCAACTACATCATGGGAAGAGCTTGTTAGGTAAAGATCCCCAAGAAGGAAAACTATGTGGTTGCTAAGAATCAACACCAAGTAGATATCATATGACCACTCATAATCAATATTGTGTAAAGTTAACTAAAATAATGTTTTAAAAATGATTTTAAAAATGTAATATATTTTGCCACGTTTGTTGGCAAGGTCTAATGCAGAGGTGAAATCCAGCAGATTCTGACAGGTTCTGGAGAACCAGTAGTGGAAATTTTGAGTAGTTCAGAGAACCAGCAAATGTCACTTCTGGCTGGCCCTGGAGTGGGGGGGGGAATGGAGATTTTGCAATATCCTTCCCCTGTCATGCCCACCAAGCTATGTCCACCAAGCCACACCATGTCCAAGCCACACCCACAGAATCGGTAGTAAAAAAAATTGAATTTCATCACTGGTCTAATGGCAAGTACAAAAATCTGGAGCACATCCAATCAACAACCTGTTTAGTAGCTATATATTTCTTATTCTATACCCTTTTATATTTTTCATGCATACCCACCAATTAATTATCTGAACATTGCCTTCAGTTGCTTCTTCTAATGCTTTAATAAATTTCTGTTTCCCATTTGGAGAATATTGTGTTTAAAATGTCACTTCTCTCTTTCTGCCAGTGACAGACATAATGGTGAACTAGACAGATCTGCTATAAGGTATAGGTGAATTTTTGGACAGGGATGGGAGAAGAGAAGGTTCAAAAAAGTAATGTATGATACATAAAAATGCCAGAATTTTGACTGCACTATCACAACTACCATCTTTAATTTGCTGAACTCTTTGCCCTCTACTTCTGTTTGTGGAATCAGGTTTTTTTATTCACTACTCAGTAAAGAATTTAAAGAGAAAATTAGCTATTCCTCCAAAAATCCATGGACTTGCTTATCAATAGTTTATGCCCAAAGAACAGGCTACACAGAAAAACAACTTACTTCTTTGGCATCTTCCCTTCTATAATAAGATGAATTCTACTTATACATTTTTTAAAGTTAGAACAATTTAACTTGTGCTCTCCTTTTTATGATACATAAACAGTCACCTGACATCCCATGCTGCTTATAAACTTTATAAATTACAAAAATATTTTGATATATTTTGTAAGGTATATTTTGTAACAAAGCAAAATTAGCTAACTTCAGCTGAACTATTTTCAGTAGAATTAAACTGCACATGGAGAGCATATTTGGGAAAATATATTGTATGTAATAGAAGAACTGCAATTTTTCAAATTATGTCTGGGATTCCTCAAAGATAACCAACTGACAACTTAGAAAAGGTAGGGGGACATTTCTTCAAAACCAGACAGTGGAAAAACAGAATGACAAGCAAATAGTAACAGGCAAGGAAGATATATCAATTTTGAATGTGGGGAGTTGTGAAATTAATTAGTTTACATAATTTCATTAGCATACCCTTTTTGAATACTATCTGCAGTAAGGAAATGTGGCTTGAACTTTTTTCCTCATTAAACTGCTGCAATAAACATACTTTGGGGGAAAGGGGTGTCTGATAAAGGTTAAACTGAAAGCTTGCATTTGTAAATATTTGTTTCCTGTAGAATGAGAAAATGGAAAATCACTGCTAATTTGCAGGTTACTGTCAAAACAATGATTTGTATTCTTCATTAAATTTAATGGACAAAGATCTAGAGAGAGAAGTTCCCTGATTAATTTTTTTTAAAAAATGGGTTTTTAAAATTTGAATTGCTGATTTTAGTCCTAAAACATTTAGACAAATTTAATATCCAGTTCATGTTATACTCTGAATGAATTACCAAAATATAAGCCAAGTTCTTTGCATGAATTATTCAACAATCAGAAAAACTTTCAAATGGCTTGTATCCAATCCAATGCTCAATGCACAAACCAAAATTAAAAGCATCCCCACCCCACCCTACTATCAGCAACAATGGTTGTTTAGTCTGCAGTTCACTCCTAAAAAAAGAAAAATCCTTATCTCTCTGAATAATCAGTTCTATCAAATTTCACTCACCCTTTAGAAGGGCTTCTCTCCTTGTCCCTCTGACATTGAGTTGAAATCTGACTTCTTGTTACTTTAGTTCATTATTCTATGTCTTATATTCTTACCAATGGAGAATATGTCTTGATCTTCTTCTGTGTGGGATCAGAAGTGGTATTCTGCTGGTTCGCACCGTTTTAGGAGAACCAGTAGTGGGGGTGGCACGAGTCTCCACCCACACACACACCCAGATGTAATCAAGGACATCTCTGCATGCCTAGACATGTGCGCTCCCGCTACCGAATCGATAGTGAAGATAAGAGGATACCACTGTTTAGATTCAACTGGAAGTTCTCCAGCTGAACAGACATGGGGGATATGAGCTCTGAAGAGCTTCACATGAACCCTGTCTGACAAACCAATACTTTGGATCAGAACCCTCCTGGAGAGGGGGGTGAAGAAGGGGCAACATCTCATCAGATCACGGGGAGGCAACAGGAACATGCAGGTCGGAGATTTGCCCTCTGAATTGGAGTAGGGGTGGCAGCATGGCAGCATGACTGCACAAGAAGCTGGCTTCCAGCCAAAGCAACTGAACAGGAGTGTGAGGAAGAAATGAAAGACCAGTAAGAAGATTCATTTAACCCACAGTCATAAATCAAAACTTGGAAAAGGCAAAGAATTTTGAGAGTACAAATAATATTAATAGACAGATCTGGATTTTGGCAAAAGGAAAGAAAGAAATGGAGGGTTGAAACACTACCCCCCCCCCAAAAAAGCAATTTGTTTGAAACAATTTGGACAAAAAGGGAGAAAGCAGAGAAGTGACAAACCCACTCAAATATAAACTCTAAATTTGGCTTTGGATTTGAAATAGAAACCAAACATTCCAAGGTGATTTACTTCGTCCAAATTTCTTCTAACTAATATATCTGAAGCAAATCCAATTAATGAGAGGTGGAATGCAACAAGGGACAAAAATCACGGAAAAAGCACTATTTTCTCACTGATAATTGATAATCTAATCTTGGCTGTGTGGGAGATTTAATTAACCAACTGCATAAATCAGAACTTGGAAAAGCAGGAAACAAAGAGAAACATACCCGAGTTTGGCTGTATGCAAGTTTGTTCCAATTAATATGTTTTGAGCAACCATAATCAACGAGAGGTGGAGGGTAGCAAGGGAAAAAATAATAATAAAATCAAGAACTGGGAAAATATGAAGTTTGTTTTCTTTGCAAAAGATCAAGATGGCTCCAGCTTCTCTTCCTTTTTCACATTAGCTAAATTTAAGATGGACCAGAACTTTGAAATAAGAACTGTATAACTAACTGCAGTTTTGGAACTGGACATTAAAGAAGAACAAAAGACCAAGATGGCTCCCGTCGCTCTTCTACACAACAGCTGAATTAGATAAATTTAAGAGGGACCAGAATTCTGAAATAAGAACTGTATAATTAACCGTACTCTTGGAACTGGACATTATGGAGAGGTGGGAATTTGAAGAATTACATTAAATTATAAAGAATATGCATAAATCATTAAAATCAAGCCTAAATAGAATTCTGAACTCAGAGAAGCAGGAATTTAAAGAAGAAGGGAAGGAAGAATGAAAGGTAGAAACGGTGGGAAATAAAAAGCAGACAAAAAACTTTTTTGGATTTGGCAGTGGTATATGAAAAACTGAAAAGGGGGGATGTCCCAACAAAAGGAAATAAAAGCAGACAAAAGATTTTACAGAGGTTGATAGTGGCATAGGGAATACTGAAGAAAAAGGTTACACCCCAACGAAGGGAAATATAAAAGATTTCTTTGATGGTGGCTTGGAGAAAATTGAAGAGGGTGGACGTGTCAAAAGAAAGAAAAGGGAGAAGTCAGGAATAGAGAAGTGGGACAAAAGACTTACTAGGAAAAATCAGACAATTAGAAATTGTTATATGGGGAAATATAAAGCTGAGATAAAGGGTTTACTCCTAAATATGACAATAAAACCGTGTTGCTAATTGATTGAACATGATAATGGAAAAATAATTAAATAAAGGTTATAATATATGGAATATAGACAAATATGAAACTGATATGCGGAGATTGTAAATGATAATTAAACTGAGTTGCTAATTGATTGAATATGACAATGGAAGGATAATTATGGGTTAAAACATACGAAACATGGATTCTATAGATGATGAACAAAGTGAGATGTGTACTGCTTGCTATTCTATATAGTAGCTTAAGGGAATTGTAATGAACATTGAACAGTAAGGATTGTTATTTATAGACAATTAAGGGTAACCTAAACCAAGATATGGAAAAATTGAGAGGGAACATGAAATATACTTACAATGGGAAACTATTGAGATTTAAAGACAGAATCACAAATTGGGGGTGTGTAAAGATGCATAATTATATAAATATAATGATGAGAATAGCTGGGAATTGTAACCAGGTCTGCATCTTGGCCAAAATTAGGCTGAAGAAGGGGGGGGGCGGTTAAAAGTACAATTACTATATATGGATACTTTTTTCTCTTTTTTTAATAAAAATGGAAGAAGATATATGTTTAAATTAAATATGTATATTGAAAAGGAATTATAAATACCACCAACATAAAATGGAGCTCGCTCAGAGGCTGAAATACACCAAATAAATGAGATGAAGAGTGTGAAGTAGAGGAGAAAAGTAAGGGAAGAAGAGAGGGGTAGGAGAGAGGGCAGGGGAAGTAGAGAAGGATGATAGAGAGAAGAAAGGAGGTAGAGAGCGGGAGGAGAGAGGGAGAAGAAAGTGATGAATAAGGTATAAATATGGTGTATGAAGAGCAGAAGAGCCAATAATTGTTTTTGGTAGTTGATGGTAAGATGAATTGATGTAAACATTTAATAATACAATATGATATTGGCTGTGTAATATTATACATATGGTTATATGTTATGAAAATGAAAAAATAAAAATCTTTATACAGGAACAATGGTTGTTTAGTCTGCAGTTAACACTCCTAGAAAAGAAAAACCCTTATCTCTCTGAAATAATCAGTTCTCCTGTCAAATTTCACTCACTTTTTAGAAGGGCTTCTCTCCTTGTCCCTCTGACATTGAGTTGAAATCTGACTTCCTGTTACTTTAGTTCATTATTCTATGTCTTATATTCTTACCAATGGAGAATATGTCTTCACCTTCTTCTGTGTGGGATCAGAGGTGGTATTCTGCTGGTTTGCACCGGTTCAGGCGAACCAGTAGTGGATGTGGCACGAGGTTCCACCCACCCACCCAGATGTCATCAAGGATATCTGTGTATGCCTAGACATGTGCATTCCCACGACCGAACTGATAGTGAAGATAAGGGAATACTGCTGGGACTCCTTCTAAAAGTGTCATTATATCACCCTACAGTCTTCTTAAGGTGAAACAGTATTCCCGATTTCTTCAATCTCTTTGCATAATGCAGAGCAGTAAGTATTTCACGCTAAAGCTCATGTTACCTGGTCCCAATCGTTTCCAATATATTGAGACAAATCATTCCTTTTTTGTCCAAAGATGCCCTCAATTCATATAAATCAGCACATTTGATTTTATGCAAATGTGTATTCTTTATTTTTGAGGGAGGTATTCCCTCCTCCTTTCTTTCTACCAAATAAATAGCTTCTGTGAATTTTTAATGAGGGTTAAATTAGTTGTTATAGTTATTCCCAATGAGAAATGGGTGGTTGCACTTGCAACTGGTAGCTCTCAAACCTTCCTATTTCTCTCTTGATAGGACCAGGTGTCTTTGGTCTGTTTAGTCTACTATCTAGGGATAGTCAAAGCTCTATCCTTTTTTAATATCCATTCAATATATGTAATCAATGCTAATAAGGAGTGAACTTCAATCAACTGATCATGATTGCCATTATGAAGTCAATTTCCATTGCTGCAGATGCTGTTCTACTATCCTATTCAGCTGGACCTTTTAATGATTTTTCCCCTTTAAATTATGCTTGGGCTGGACAGTTCTTCATTTTTCCTCTCTAGAAATTGTACAAAACCTTCTTAAAAACTATAGGTATTAGGATGTGCAAGTAATGCTTTATCAGGGATTGGGATAATCCAAGATTATCATATTTATTTTGAACTGGGTCTGCTTTTCTTTCTCTACCGATGAGTTTGGTTAGCAGAAGAAGATGGCAGTGGAATTGAACTGCAGAATGAAAGAAAATATTCTGTACCTTGTTCTGTAAATAGTAGGTAGCAGAAATAATTGTGTTTGCATTAAACAAATACTGTGACATTCCCAGGAGTCTGTATGAACCAGACACCAATCGTCCTTTCTACAGAATAAAAATAACTCTACAGATTTTATCTGTTTTTTTTATTTTAAAAGCTAACAATAATATTCTTTATCTGATTTATATTACTTTGAAAAACTCTTTTAATGTCCAGTAGTATTCACTGAAAAGTTTCACTAGTCCAAAAATATAAGAAGACTGGTTTTTCAAAGGAAATGGATAAAAATAGGTAATCACAATGGTGGAAAAATGCATTTTTACTATCTATTTTGGTTCTCCTCCAATATTATAGCAATGTTAGAAATTACAAAATGGTTCAGTAAAACTTTACACATTTATAAGAGCTTATATTTAGGGGTAAAAACACGTTTCTGCAGTATATAAAAGAAAAAGTTTAGGAGTAAGGCTGCCTATTGAAATATTTATACTATGGGGACTTGCACAAAGAAAAGGAAGAAAATAAAACATTAAATAATACATGAGACATTTGGTAGGAATTCAATCATATGAAAAAATAACTAACTAAAGTGGAAGAAAACTGTTTTAACTAATTTTATGAAAGCAAATTACTGTTCTCAGTTTTAAATGTGCAAGTTGGACATGCTTAGTCTTCAGAGTTTTATTTATATATTTTAATAGAAATCTCAATAACCAATTGTAACCAAGAATGAAATATTGCTTCAGAGATTATGAAATCATATAATGAATACTATCAAACATGCATTTTACATGAGTAAGGATTCAAAGCATTTGTTCATCTAAAAGTTCATTTAAAATAACTCACATTCTTTTGGGGTATGGTCGCTTTGAGGAACTTTTATGGTTATTTTTTCAGATGTTTGGTGGATAAAATCCTTGTTTGTCCAACCAAGGAGATGAGGAGTGGCTGGAAGCCCTTCTTTAGCATGTCAACAGACAGTGATCTTACAGTCTTAGACTCTTGATCTTGGGATTCCACAAGATCTGTCCACAGACTGCTATGAAGAGTTTGGGCAACATATGATTATAAAATGATTCAAGCTTGATAAGATCATGATTCGACATGGGCAGGATCTATGGAAATTGTAGTGGTATGGTCTTGCAATGAGATCTGTCAATCATTCCATCATGTGGATTTCAAGGTATAATCATTATGGATAGGATAGTGCTGCCATTGAAAGAAGCATTCTACCAGAATAATGGATACTGCTTGATAGCAGGTGAAAGACTTAGCTTGGGAGCCTTTGCCAGCTTTGGCTGATGTAGTATACCAGTTGTGGGTTTGCCTGGGAATGGAAACCCTGGCTAGAGTGACCATCAGTAGAAGTTTGCAAAAAATACTGGACAGCCATTGGTCCAGAATGGTACAGGGCCGCGATGGCGAAGCTATGGCATGCAGAGCCCTCTCTTCAGGCATGCCAGCCATTGCACCAGCCCAGCTCCAACACATGTGCTTCCTGCTGGCCAGCTAGTCTTTTGGTCATTGCCGCACATGCGCGGGGGGGGAGGGAATGTGATGCTTGCATTGCATTTTGGGTCCTCGCACAGCACCCCTGAATCCTGCTTTGGCTTCCAGGTTGGTGCACTGTTGGTACAGTGATCCCTGCCTTTGTTACCTCCTGGTTAGTTTACTGCAATTTCTCCACACAAGGCAGCCTCTGAAGATTACCTAGAAATTGTAGTTCACGGGCAGTAGATCTCATGTTAGCAAGTAAGAACTGTGATTTACATATGCTGGTTCAATTTATGACCACAATTGAGCCCAAAAATTTGCTGCTACATGAGATAGTTGTTAAATGAATTTTTCTCTATTTTACTACCTTTCTGGACAGAGTTGTTAAGTGAATCACTGCAGTTGATTCATAGTAACACGGTGTAAAGTAAATCTGGTTTCCCCATTAGCTTTGGTTGTCACAAAAGATGACCACATGATCCTAGGACATTGCAACCAACATAAATATGAGTCAGTTGCCAAGGGTCTGAATTTTGGTCATGTGATCATGAGGATACTGCAATGGATGTGTAAAAAACAGTCATAAGTCACTTTTTTCAGTGCCTTTGTAACTTTGAATGGTCACTGAATGAACTGCTGTAGGTCGAGGGCTACTGTATCAATGTCTTACCTGCATTCATTGCCAGAAGGTTTTCATGTTACAATTTAAAGTGCTTGTGTTGTCCTACAAAATCACTTAATACCCATAGGACCATCTACTACAATCTCAGACATCTAATGTGCGTTGACTCTGAGTGAATATGCTATGGGTTCTTCCTTTTTGAAAGATTGGGTGCATGTGAGAAATAATCTTCTGTGACAACAACACCTCTCCTGTAAGATATCTGGATGGTGCCTTCTCTCCTAAGCTTTAGGTAACCTATTCAGAAGGATATTTTAGGGATTGACAGTTCCCACCAAGGGCTTAAATGTGAGATATTAAAAACAAAATTGGGAAGAGCAAAAACATGCAATAATCTCTCCACTTCCAGGCATCTGAGAAGACACCATCAACATATTGGATGTTGGCTTATCCTTTTTTTGATGTTGCCATTGCTGAAGGAGGGCTCCTGTAGACTTACATGACTACAGGAAGCAAAAGAGAGCTTTTAACCTTCATTTCAGGTCCTTCATTTGCCAAGATGGCAATGGACAAGAACACAAAAGGGATTGATTTTATTTTTATTAAATCAAGTTCTTTGGGTAAGAAAAGGAAGTGAAGAGAAACTGGTCTGTTTGAATTTTGGAATATTAGTAATAATTTTAGATAATGCCGTTAAAAATAATGTCCATAGAAGTCCATAGAAGTCACAGGGGATATTGGGAATTTTGCCATGGTTTAATGGTAGCAAGTATGAGTAATTGATCAATGTCATACTAGGAACAGGATGGTCTAAAACAAGCATTTGCTTAGTTAGGAAAGCTTATTGAATGGTTTGGAACTGGCCACTCTTTCTTAGCCTAACCAATCTTACATGTCTGTTATTGTGTGTTGTGCATAGTATATTGCCTTGAACCTCTGAAGGAAAAGTGGGGTACAAATATAGAAACAGACAAGAAAATATTGAATACTATTCTCTGAATATGCTAGATATGAGGTGACTGGATTCACCAAATACAGAACAGTATTAAGAACTTTTGAAATACAGCCACGTTTTCATGAAGGCAGTTCATAAATTAGTAAAACTTATTTAATCTTACTGTGTTCAGTTTATCAACAAGTAGATTAGTGGACTAATCAGTGTTTATATATAGCCCAGAAAGATGCTTCTGCATAATGCACCGGTAAAAACAGGACAACCTGACCCAAGCCCTCAATAACAATTATTTTTCACATTTATATAGGGCCTCTTATTTTAAAGTACTGAACAGAAATTAAAAGCGGGAAGAATATTTGCCCCTAATATGCTCTAATAAAGTAATACAAAAAGAGAAATAGATTGCTGCAGAAAAAATAATGTGTATCTTAGTCATCTATTTTTAAAGTTATATAGTGCCCTTGTGATAATTGCCAATTACAGGGAAGAGAACATTTAAATGACATCTGACATCTTTTTTAGTTGTTTATTTTAGATTACTGAATGGAAAATATAAATCTACTATTGCTAATCAATCGTGAAAACACAAAAATATATAGAAGTTAATGAAAAACAAATGTTTCTTGAGAGATTGTTTCCCAATTGGTGGATATCAAATAGCTCGGTACTCGAGCAATGCAAGCAAGAAAGCAAATCTAACCATAAGGGGAACTGTAGAAGTTTTTAATACTCTCACTAGTGCAAATGCAGAAACTGGAAACTACTATTCCATACATGCTATTTGAGCCAAAGCACTGCTCAAATAAGTAGTAATTTACCTTTGTTATTTTCACAGCTACTATCATTCAAGAAAAACTAAGATTATTCTATTCCTTTCTTGATCAAACTTTAGGGTTTGCTTTTTCCATATTTTTAAAGGTGGGACTCCAATACTTACATTATCTTCCTGAAGCTTCTTGACATCAAAAGATCATATTTTATTTTACTAACAAGTCCAACAGGTTTTTCAGAGTTCTTCAATGGGAAAATAGCCAAGAATTAGTAAAGTATTTTTTTTAAGATTAAGATAGCAAAAGGATCAAATTGAACTAGTTGCTGTTGACTCCTCACCTGAATCTGGTAGAGATGAAGATAAAGATCAGAAAGCATAATCTATCATAATGTGGGTAACTATAGTGGTTGATCTTTGCTACCTCTATTCTACAGATGCTATGTTAATGAGGCAGATTGGACCTGACATTAGTAAAGAGTGAAAGATGAAAATGTTATTTTCCTACTGAATTTCCAAAGCATGTCCTGAGATATTCAAAGATTACCAATTGGTAATAATGGACTGCAAAGTACATTCAAGATGTAATCAAAACTGGAGTGTAGGCACCAAACTAACTTGAAAGGTCATTTAAAATTGGATTTATCTCTTCTGTATGTGTAGCTAATAAACTAGTGAATCTGAGAAAATGTTAGTGAAGTTTATAAAAACTAAAATGCAGCTGGTGTCTTTGCTGAGGAAAAATTGTGATTTACACTGTCTACCCTTGCTAAGAAATAATAGGAGAAATACAGAGAAAAATGAGAAGTCATAACTAACTCAATGGCGTAGACTCTGCACCCTACCTTTCTCTCTGTAACAGTTGAATGGAATGGCTGTTAATAGGCAACCATTTGGGGAGTCATTCTGAGTGGCTGACGAAGGACTGTCATAGCAAATCCATTTAAACTGGTGCAATGTCAGAGGCCAGTAGCTCTGTCTGAATGGCTCTCGGTCAGGTAGCATTTAACAATCTAGCTCAGGTCAGACAGTTTGGCATTACGATGGTATTGCAGGAAAACTGCTATAAATTGACTCCGTCAAAGGATTGATGTAATACAAAATGTGGTATTATCTTTCATTTTTTCTACAAAGAAATAACCTGAATACCCATAAATCTTTTGGGTGGGCTATAAAACCAGTTTCACATCACTATAATTATTTTAAATAATTGATTTTCTTTCCTTTTTCTTTAAAAATGAATTAACACAATCAAACCATCAAGTAAATTTTCATGTGTGGCATAATACTTTGATAAATATGCTGTTAGCTTGCTTTGAAAGATAAATGGAAGACTTGACAATTATTATGGGCCAAACATTTTTTCAGGGGAAGTATATTTTGTGATGTCAAGGAATCACAAAATAGTGGGTTTCAGTCAATGGAATTATTTTATTTCACTTTGTTGAGTTTGTTACAATGTTAGTAAATGAGCTATTAAAATATTTATCATGCATTATAATGGAGCCAGTTTGGTGTGGTGATTAAGGCATCAGATGAGAATCTAGGACACCATGGGCTCTAGTCTCACCTTAGGCACAAAGCCAGCTGGGTGTCCTTGGGCCAATCACTTTCCCTTGCCCTAGAGAGGAAGCAGTGGTTTGTCTGGAAGTTTGTCTAAGCAGTTTCAGAAAATCTGATACAATTAAATGGAAGGAAAAAATATTGAGCAGTATAATGATTTAATAAAATGACATGGCATAAACCAACATAATTATTACATCTATGTCTACATAAGATCAAACTACCGTTGCCTACTGATGAAAGAATAGACTAAACCCTGGAGAAGCATTAATTACTGCATTGATATTAATTGGGTCCATGTTAATAAAAGAAAATGAAACTATCTCTCCCTGTGGAAGCATGTGACTTACACTTATAGATTGATTAGATATTGTATAGTTTATATTTTGCATATGAGCTACCAGTTCTATAACTATTAAGACATAGCATGGAGGCTGTGATTGTCACAGGATTAAACTACATGTTAATTAAATATATAACATGTAGCTACACTAGTATTTTTAAATTAACAATCAGTGTGGCAGAGCCAACCTAAATCATTACATTACTTTAATATGACTTTCTAAATTTTTAGTACATCACCTCATAAATCAGGAAAACCCAATATGCTGGATGATACCCAATCATATCTTTTGAACTCAGATTGCTCAAATAACACTCTTAAGGTCCTACTCCAGTGCTTAGAGACTACACAGGGCAGAATGGATAGTAATTGACTCTGACTTAGTCCTACTTAGATTAAATGGTTTTGGGTGTTAGAGTCCCATTGATTGGGGGATTTTCTATTCTTAATTTTAGATAAAGTAATACATCCCAAGAGTGGTTAGTTACGTAGTGTATGATGAGAACATGACAAAAGATAAATAAGCATATACACACAATCCATGTAATTATATACAAAACGTCTATGGGATATGGCTCATAACTGGATGCCCAATTCAATTTCCTAGGCAATCATCTCTGGCATAGCTTCATGCAGATCTTCTAGAGAATGCACATTGTGTGTGCATATCTTGCCCAATATGTTTGCATATCAACACCACAACCTCAGCAAGGGGAATCTTTCCAACCCCACTGATACAGGGTAGAGGCACGTCTTCCAGTGTCACATCTAATTTTGCTCAATTGTGTCCAGACAGAGCAAGACAGGTTAAAACCAGATGGTTTGGTAGAGGCAGTGGTGGGATTCAGCCAGTTTGCATCATTTCGGGAGAACCGGTTGTTAACTTTCTGAGCACTTGGTGAACTGGTTGTTGGAAGAAATGATGTGGGCAGAGAACTGGTTGTTAAATTATTTGAATCTCACTATTGGGATCACTAACGACTAGGCCACAAGAAGGTACGTTGGACCATTCTTCTCTCCAGGCATTCTTGGGGTTAAACTGAGCAGATATTAAGTGAATAGCTGTTTTCCATGCTGGCCTATGGAATTTCAATCTTGTAGTGGACTGTGCATTGTGCTGGTGAATAGGGAGAACCTTGATGTTCAGCATCCTTGACCATAGCTGAATGAGAGTTTGTTGTCTTCTAAGGTAGGGTGGTATGACATTGCTAAGAACTGAAGAGGGGTGGGATGTAATACAGGGCGGGGCATAACCTTTTCCTAGGGGGTCACAGCAACACTTGTAATAACAACACAAATAATTCATACACCATTTGAAAGCCCATCAAAAACTGAGTTTATTGACATGATTTAATAGTCAGTATGACCACCATTAGCCCTTCGAACAGCATTCAAACGAGGTGCCTCTCGAAAGGCAATGCATTTTATTCTGTCAATGATCCTTTGTTCTTCCGAATCGAATTTTCCAGCCATTCTTAAAGCAAATTTAACATTTAATAGCTCATTCAATTCAGTTTTTTATGGGCTTTAAAATGAGGTGTCGCGGAAGTTGTAAACTGCTGTCGATCTTGCTGTGACCCCCTAGGAAAAGGTTATGCCCTGCCCTAGAATTGCAAAATAATGACTGTTTGAAGATTTGTTGTGTTCTTATCCACCTCGTTTGAATGCTGTTCGAAGGGCTAATGGTGGTCATACTGACTATTAAATCGTGTCAATAAACTCAGTTTTTGATGGGCTTTCGAATGGTGTATGAATTATTTGTGTTGTTATTACAAGTGTTGCTGTGACCCCCTAGGAAAAGGTTATGCCCCGCCCTGTATACCAGAAATGGTATGCAATATCTAGTGGAAATGGACCTCTTAGGTGTGGATGCTATTAAGCCACACACTGGCACAATATTCAGCTGTGAAATAAACCAAAGCCAAGACTGTTATTTGTAGTAGAGTGTTAGCATCAGCACCCCAGAATGTTCCAGGCAGTCTGTTCAGTAAAGTTCACTTTTCAATTGTGCAGATGTTTTTTTCCAGGTTTCGGAAAGTTAATGATGGTGTGCAACCTAGGGATCTTCTTGGGCGCAGAGCTCCTGATCCATGTATACCAACTGCATCCTTTCCTGGACCAGAGGCTCTTCAGAATCTCTCATGCCCTAGTCACATCAAGGTTGGTTATTGCAATGTGCTTTGCACAAGGCTATTGTGATGATCACTCTGAAGGAGGTTTCTGAGTGTATTTCAAAACACTAGTCACCTATAAATCCTATATGGCATAGGTCCAAATTACTGCCTATGTTTGATGGTTTCAGCTCAGCTGGTATGAATAAAAAGTGAAATCTGATCCATTCTTATGAAAGTGTCTTCTACCAGGATCCAGAAAGTATGGCACCTTTGTTATGGCACCTATATTTTGTAATTGGATCCCTCATAATATCTTCTAAGAATCTTTGAAGAACAGGCCTTGGGTTGATGGGGACAGAGTACCTTATTGGGTATGTGTCTCTGCAGTGTATGCATTTGTGCTGAATGGCCAAATCCCATCTTGTTTAAATACTTTGTGCTTGTTTTCTGATACATTGGTAGCTGCCAGAGTTAGTTTAAATTAAATATCTGAATTGCATTGTGGAAATTAATTCCTCTTTGCTTCAATGTAAGCTCTTTTTAATGGCACTTGTGCCAAAGATATAAAATTTCAAGGTTTTGTTAAACATCTAGAATCCATCACTGTTGGCCAAATTCTCTCATAGTTCTTTTAGCAACTTTTGGAGAGCCACAGGCCTTGAGCCCTAGCCTAAGGAGATCTCATCTCCAGTACGTATGTTTGAATATGACAAAAGAAAACATGGATATATCACTTGCTATGTATAAAAGATAACATTATAAAAGTTACTCTGCATTATAGATTCAGAAAAATGATATATGAGAAGTACAGAAAATGGGAAAAGGAATACAAATCACAGACCAAAAGTATCACACTGCAAGTTATCATCATGACAAAAAGCACACCAACTCATATCCGATGTAATTTATTTTGTTCAGTTTGTTTTCAGAACATCAAGAGAGTTCATATCGTCTCATTTTGTTAGTTTTAAAAATGTCAACAAGACCTTCTGATCTGTTAGTGTATGGTGCTGGTGAACTCACTAAGAACTAATGAAAAAATAATATGTTCCCATTTCCCCTAATTTTAGAAAAGCAAAGAATGCCCGAAAGAATGATTAATGCATAAATAGTCTCTAAGTGAAATTGGTTATGTATTACTTGGCACAAAGGACTTTTATGGAAAACACTTTTATGCACAATCTTTCTATCTGGGAAAACATTTTGTTTTTCAAATTATAAAATATGGTTCTCGGAGATGACATACTCCCTACATATGACCTTGGAAAAGACACACTGTCTGGATACAAAATAATGAATATATAAAAGCACTAATAAATGTATCCATCATGAATAAGTGTATCCATCATGGATCATTGATTAAGTCTTCAGAAAACTATTGTGTATGCCATCTTTGTTGGCATTCATCTTTCCATCACCATGAATCTTATCCCATTTGCTTCTTCCATAGTATATCTAGAATTCCAGATGGGCAATTTAAATATGAAGACAAAATAGAGTATGTGATTAATACAATGCATAGATTGGACCAGAGTAGGAGGAGTTATGAACACCTGGGATGCCTGAACCCTCTCCTTATGTCTATTTGTTTTGACAAGTGTCAGAGCAGTAATAGGGTGTCGAGACAAAAATTTCTTTTAGATTCATAGACAATGAGCAAGTCCTAAAGCTGTTCAAGTTACAAATCCCTTGCACCCCTAACCCGTTAGAAAAAAAACCCAGGGGTGTTCAAACTTGACAGCTTTAAGACTTGTGGACTTCAACTCCCAGAATCCTTCCTCCAGGAAATCTGGCATTTGAAGTGTGCAACCTCTCTTTCAATCTTCCACCTGTGGAGGATGTGCAGTAGTCCTCCTGGAGGAGCAGGTCTCTGAATAGTGCGAAGGCTGAGGAAAGGGAGAGGGGAGCTGCTCTTTTTTACGCTTCTCGGCCCAAAACAAAGCAGTAGGGAGGAAGGAGTCTCTGGTGGCTGCAGCAGTAGAAGAAGCAGTGGTGGTGGCTGAAACACAGTCCCAGACAGTCAGTTCCAGTTTTCCCTTCCCTGAGCATGTCCCTTTGCTGCTGCCGCCGCTTTTGGTGAATCCAGCCTGGTGGTGATGGCAAGAAGTGGCTGCCAGCAATGCTCTCAGCGATGGTAAGAGCCCTGCCACTGAGCCGGATTCACCAAGTGCAGTGGCAGAAACAATAGGACATGCTCAGGGAAGGAAGAGCCGAAAGTGACTGCCCAGGACTGTGTTTCAGCCACAACCACCGCCGCTTCTGCTGCTGCAGCAGCCACCAGAAACTCCTTCCTTGCTACCACTTTGTTTCAGGCTGAGAAGTGACGCCTGTGAGGGGCTTTCCCCACATGGTACCTGAGGGTGTCTCGCTGCGGCTCTTGGAGGAAGGAGGTAGGGATGCTGCTTGGCACTCCCCCCTCACCTCTTTCCTGGCCAGCCACCCAGATAAGCAGGAATGGTGGGGCTGAAGCCAACGGGCGCAGGGGCAGTGGTGGCAAATGGTAAAGGAAGCAAGTTGCTTGTCAAAGAGAATGAAGTGGCGGGAGAGGGCTTTTTCAGAAGAGCCCAGGCCAGAACAGTGTTGAAACCTGGGCTTGTCTGAATAAGTCTCCCTCCCGCCAGCTTCCTTCTCTTTGAGAAGCGGTTTGCAAAGTCCCAGCTTTGCAAGTTGTATGTCAAAGGGAAGGAAGTGCGGGCTTCTTCCAACAGCCAAATCCTCTGCTCCTGTTCCTTCCTTGGCTGTTCCAAGAAGTCCATGCCTGCTTCCTTCTCTTTGATAGCCGCCTTGTTTCTAATGGGGTGGGGGGAAATCCATGCATTAAAGGGAAGAGAAGGCCGAGCTTTTGCTAGAGACTGCCTTTCCTCCCTCTCTAACACATGGATTTCTCTGCACCCCATTGGAAACAAGGCAGCTGTCAAAGAGAAGGAAGCACATGCGGGCTTCTTCCAACAGCCAAGTCCTCCATTCCAGCAAAGGAAGTGGATTGGGTGGGGCAAGCATGGTGCGGACAGGCGGAGTGAGAGAGAGAGAGAGACAGAGAAAGAGAGGTGACCAGGTGTGGGGAGCAAGAGGGGGAGCAGGCCAGGGCAGGGACCGTACCAGTATGGGCCTCTGGGAGCCCCAGTACGGAAACAGACACCCAATTTCCGCCACCGATATGCACCTACCAGGCATACCGGTTGAAACCCACCTCTGGATTGCTAAGCAAAAAATGAAAATATGAAATTCCAGATCAGACTCTTTAAACATTAACTGGATGAAATTATATTATATTAAAATTTAACAAATGTATGTATAAATATAATTAAGGTGGTGTTCTTTTCTATAACAGTATATTTTTGACATTGGAACATGTGCAGAGGCAAAAAATATTCCAGGTTTCTGTGTGACATTTCTATGAATGACTACATTCTCTTGATGTTTCCATTAGAAATGGCTGTACTATATTGAAGTTAAAGTGAGTGACAAAATTCATGGGAAACTTCACCTCCTACTTGGTAACAGTTTGTGGTTGCTCAGCAACCAGTGGGAGAAATGTTAAATCTTCAAAACAAGCACATATCTTTAATACATAGAAGATCAGTTTGGTGTCAAAGGCCTCTCACATATTCCTTTTGAGGAGGCAAGGATACTCTTATTTTTCCTTTACATTGCCATGATGTTTGCTCAGATTATCTCGGCTTGTCACACAAATACCCACCAGGTTTGCAAATTTCCTTGCTACTTCACTTTGAATGCTGAAAATATGTAAAGATGTGCTATGCATTTCAAGGTCAAAAGGACTCAGTCCCAAAGCATCCTTGGAACAGAATAGCAACAAGATAGCTAAGAGTGAAGATTTTTCATCTCAAAATATTTTGCAAAGTTTTAAAAATATGTACTTGCATACAATCTTTCAGCATTCATATTAATCTGAACTATTCTGAGGAATTTTTTGTATTTTCACAACAATCTGTAATTAATTTGTGTGAAATTAATATTTTAGTCCTTTGTTCAATTACTGTAGTGATAGCTATGGTGGAAGCATCATACCCAGTTATTGTTAGAATATTTAGCCAAAGATATTGAAAATTTCAGAATAACTCAGCTAAGAACTTGGCTAATTCCAGGTTAAGTCCGGGCTCTTTAACATGCCTTGACCCCAGCTACAAAAGTATTGTTACTACCACCCTGTTCATTTTCTGACTTAAAGTTATCCATTAGGCATGACAGTGACATGACAGCTGTTTCTATGGTCCCCATTTCATATATAGGAACAATAATATATATGAATTCAGACACCAAGCTCAGGGCACTTGCTGCCTTACTTAGCAGCCTCATGAAATAGATAGATGAGAGATGATGAGAGGGAGAGAAGGAGGGAGGGAGAGAGAGGGGGGAGGGAGGGAGGGAGAAGGAACTGAGAGAGAGACAGAGACAGACAACATAGAAGAAATGAGACAGGAAAAGTCAGAATAGGATAGGATGAAATAATAATATATAATATATATGCCATTTGTCTTCTATTTTCCCTACAACAATAATGGGGAGGAGTGGGCTGAAAAAGAATAACTTGCCAAGTCACCAGTCAGCTTCCATACCTAAGATGAGACTAGAATTCATGGTCTCCTGGTTTCTATGCCAGCAACATAACCAAGTCTACAAACTAAGTCTTGTTATTTAATTACAAAATTAATCCATTTCAGCATATTTCAGGAACACATTTAAAGTACGAAGATCTGGGGAGATTTATACTTTTATTAACTAAAAAATCCCAGGAAAACACATTTGGCACTATACAGAAAAGTGTTACAGACGCTGAGATTGTTTAATTTAATGTATTGTTTTAATTCTGAAGATATCCAACTCCATAACTGTGGCCAGTTTAGAATTAAAAACTAATTTAAAAGAAACAACATATCTCAAAGAAAGATAATACAATAGACCGTAACACCGGTCCATAATACAAAAAGATAAAATACTGTCACAGGGCTTGTGAGAAAGTCAGAAAGTTAAAAATTTGTGAAAAATCAGCTAGGTGGGTAGTGTAGGTAGCCATACAGAGGTCCTTGGAGAAGACTTTCAGAAGCCATTAGATGCAAAAGCATCTTAGACCAAAGGACGCAGTAAATTATTGGCTGGCTGACATCCTGGGGTACAAGAGGCAGTGAAATGAAAACATAGGCAGATTTGCAAGATTCTGTTACGGATAATCCTTTTTTATCTAGTGGCAACTAGGTGATTAAGAGAAGTGGTCACTAAGTAAACTACAACTTAGCTTAAGAGCTGTGGTGGCCCAGTGGTTAGAACACAGTACTGCAGGCTACTTCTGCTGACTGCTGACTGTTGGGAGTTCAGCAGTTGGATAGCAATATAGCAATAGCAGTAGACTTATATACCGCTTCATAGGCCTTTCAGGCCTCTCTAAGCGGTTTACAGAGTCAGCATATTGCCCCCAACAATCTGGGTCCTCATTTTACCCACCTCGGAAGGATGGAAGGCTGAGTCAACCCTGAGCCGGTGAGATTTGAACCGCTGACCTGCTGATCTAGCAGTAGCCTGCAGTGCTGCATTTAACCACTGCGCCACCTTGGCTCTTGGATTGTCATTGGCTCATGGTTAACTCAGGCTTCCATTCTTCAAGGATCAATAAAATTATGATTCAGATTGCTGAGGACAATAGGCTGACTCTGTAAACCGCTTAGAGAGGGTTGTAAAGCACTGTGAAGCAGTATATGTCTAAGTGCTATTGCTATTAACTTATGGTCTTATTTTCAAGGTTTTTTCTTAATTATTTTTTTCACCACCATAGTAACTGTTCACAGTTGCTAAATGAAGTTATCTATTACTATAAAGTATCTCAATAAAGGACAATCCTGTAGAGTCGGTTCTCTTATCTTGTCTACCTTGCAGTGCAGAAAACAAGAAAGGCATTATAAGAAAGCAATTAGGTCTGAAATCTGGAATTGGTCAAAAGTTTAAAAGGAACAGATGTGGATTAGCTCATTTATTCATTCCAAAATTAGTTTATTTTAGGTAAGCAGATTCATAATGTAGCCAGAGAAACCTCCACTTTGGGCTTTGATTATGTTTTTCTGACTGGGCAGGGTTATTCCAGGAAATAGATAAAAAGTTTGGGCAGCCTTTCTAAGAATTCTTTATGATTATTATGACATTTCAAAAGTCCCACTCATTCCCTTTATTAGGTACATTGCTTTATTATAATCAAGCTATATTTTTATGATTACTTGTACTTTTCAAGCTTATTATTTTAAAAGCGCACAGCCCCACGCACACTAAAACCCATACCTGGAAGATGTAACTGCCTTTATACTAAATTATAAACCTTTTTGAATTTTCCATTTAATATACTGAATAGGAAGGTAATTAAATGAATTCAGCAATAGATCATGAGCCATGGGGTGAGGGGGAGATTAATGGAAAACTGGGAGTTCGTCCTATTCTACTACTCTTCTTAAATTTCCTCCTAAAGCAAGGATTCTGCAGGAAGAAAACCTGAGGGTATCAAAGTAATGGGGAGGAGGAAGATTGTGAGAAAAGCAGGATACAAGGGTATAGAATCTTAAAAGAAAACAGCAAACCAACTTTGCACTGGGGCTGGAAACAAAGAGGAGACCAATACATTTGTCCAAATCAAAGATTCATGAGAATATTATTATTCCAAGTCTGTCAATAAATGGACTGTCCCATTATTAATGACTGAATTTAATATATACCAGTATGTCCTTTTTGGAGTGCAGTGGAGAAAATAAATTTCCTCTTTACATAACAGCAATGGTCATACTGTGTTCTTGTGTGTTTGATCATTGGTTCGTCAGCCTGAAGCTTTGATTTGCATTCCAGTAAGCAATCTATGGATTGAAATGAATAAATTGTGGTCTGGATACAATTAACAGCTGCCTAAATAAATATCCTGTGGTTGGTTAGTTTCTGTTTCAGTTTTTTGCTAAAATAAGGGCTTAACGCCAGGATTAATATAGTCATTTATTTTTTAAATTCCCACCATTAACCCAAAAGGACCAGTATTTCAGCTCTACCTACTAAAGTTATAAAGCCTGCAACCATTCTCCCTTAACAGAAATGCTGCCTATCCCATCCTAAAATAAATACAGGTAATTCAACATACAGCTTGTAAGATGAAATTCTAAACTAAATTTACAAACTACTTCTTTCTGTTGTATATACTGCAGTAATTTGGTATTGATGCCTAAGAAACATAATGATCTTTCTCAAGTTGAGGAAATAGGGTACCTGTATCCTGCTTAGCTACCTGGTAAATAATAATAAAATCCCACTAAAAATGGCAAATACCATATTTTTCAGAGTACAAGACGCACCAGAGTATAAGACGCACCAAGGTTTTGAAGAGGCAATATTTTAAAAAAGTAGGTAGGTAGATAGAAGGAGAGAGAGAGAGGAATACAATAGGTAGGTAGAAAGAGCGAGAGAGAGAGTGGGTAGGTAGGTAGTAGGTAGGTAGAGGAGAGAAGGTAGGTAGGGAGTGGGTGGGTAGGTAGGTATGTGGGTAGGTAGAGGGATAGAGAGAGAGAAATACAGTAGATAGGTAGGAAAAGAGAGAGCAGGTAGGTAGGTAGAGGGATAGGCTTATAGTTAATCAAGAGTTTGTCAATACCATGACGGATCCTCAAAAAGAAGGGTGGATTGCATTTAAAGAAGTCGTACAGAAATTTTTAGGCAATAACAAAGATCCTCACTACAAAAAGATTGTCGGAAGAGTGCTGAAAGCATTTCAAGCTTTAGATTGCCTGATGAGTTTGAAAGTGCATTTCCCCCACCTTGACTACTTTCCTGAAAATTTGGGAACTGTGAGTGAGGAACAAGGTGAACGATTCCATCAAGACATTAAAGAGATGGAAAGGAGATATCAGGGAAAATGGAGCACTTCAATGAGGGCAGACTACTGTTGGATGCTTTAGAGAGACATTCCAGATGCTACTCACAAGCGTAAATGCACCAAGAGGAGCCTCACAAGGAAGAAGAATCGAGTTTAGTGTGTGTAGGTGAGCTTATTTCAGTTCAGAAAAGGATTTTCATGAAAATATTGTAATAAAACTTTAATTTTATAAGTCTATTTCCATTTATTTTGAGGTATGGCCTTATTGAAGATAGTTACCTAAATTGTCAGGAAATATGATATCCTATGAAAAAATGGAGGTCATTTTCAGATTCAGCGCACCAAAAAACATAAAGATTATGTGGAATAACCAAAACAGCTCTCAAAAATTTTTTTTTGAAGACCTGTGTTGTCTTATGTGAGAACAACTCATTTAGCTAACACTCAAAGTTAAAATAAAATTGAAAACTAAATTAATTACTTAGACTAATTTTCAGGAGACTTGTACTTTTTGACATTTTAATGGAAACTAATGTTATATTCAGCTATTTTAATCACTGTCACTTCTATTTTAATCTTGCAATGAAGTTATTTCTACACCAAATCATTTTGAAACTAGGAATTCAAAGTAAAAATATTGTTTTTGAGAAAGGTCAAAATAATATGTTGGGGGAAGATTGTAAATAAGTGATTAATTTTTTTAAAACCTGGGAAAAATCTTATTTCCATTTAAAACAGTTGAGAGAGTTTTAATATATGTTGGATGATAAAGGGCTCAGACCAGGTAAATGAGTTTTCATTTCCTTTTTCCATGATCTCTATATAATATCTTGGAGAAAAAACCCCACATCAATTGAATATCAAGACAGATCCCAAGATATGAAGCACATAGTAAAATATTGCTACAGTTCTCCAAGATAGCATCCTCCAAACAGTGAGAACTTACAAGCCAATAATCTCCTGAAATTTGTGAGCGGAGCATGCCTCTGGATATGGCATCATGCTTCTGGATGGTGACACTAAATGCACTAATTATTTATTGCACCCATAAACCTAGGTTATATAAATCAGACTCATGCTGATGTCTGAAAGCCACAATATGCATTATATTTATTATGTAGTGAGTTTTAGCTATCTTTTCTTAATTAGTATCAATAATTAATTACAAGAAGGCAGAGATTTTTATTCCAAAAACATGTAGCAAAGGAGTGCTTGCCTTCTTGATCCTCAATCAGGTTTTAAATAAAATCTGTTTCCTATAACTGGTTTGGAGCTTTTTCTTTAAAAAAAAAAACCTTAAGTATCAATGGGAATTCTCCTTAAATTTTCAGACCATGTTCAGTCATCATGGGAAGTGTTTTCAACTGGAACGCAAGAAAGAAATAAAAAGGTAAATCTTGGACAAACTATTGTCAAAGTAAAAATGCCTGTTTTTATTAATTTATCATGTTCCTTATGAAAGGTAGTTTAGTGTGACTCTTTCAGTGAGCTGTCATGGCTGAAGATGGATTTCAGAAGGTGTGAGTGCTCCAAGCAGGGAATTGGACTAGAACATCTTCAAGGTGCCTTCCAACTCTGTTATTCTGAATCTAGATCTTCTGGGTCAAAGTCATCACTATAGTCGCCTAGTTCTCATCAAACCCTAACAGATATTCCCAATATAAAATTATGTGTAGCATTAATGATATAACCAGAGATCAATTTCTTTTTACTTCCAGTTGCCACTTATAAAACTTGATTGTTTTTCACCAGCCCTGAATGCATATTTGATTTGTTTAAAAATGGAACGTAAAAAAAAATACCCAGAACGTAACTATTTTTAAACAAGGAGTGTTCTATTGGATTCTGGCGAATTGTGCATATAAAATAAAAGGAAGGTCCACCTATTCAGTTTAACTTCTCTTCTTAAAACTTGGATGAAGAATTTCTTCGGGGTTGTTGTTTTTTTTTAGTAAAGAAACAGCTGGACTTTGAAGCTATTCTTCTCGCATTGAACACTCCTCTTCCCAGCAGCCTGGAGCTCACTTGACTTGTTATATTCCAATTAAATCTCAAGGGAAGACATGGCAAGGGAACTTTTATCAGAACAGAAAGCAAAAGCAGCATGGGAGGCTGAAGAATGATACAAAGGTGCATCACAGGAAGAGTAACAATGCCATCTGCTACTTCAGTGCTTTAAAATGAAATAGAAAAACCAAAATTTCTTTTGTAGGAAAGAAATATTGGGCAAAAAAAGGCAGATTTTGGTATTTAAAAGTAAGTTCAAAAATATTTCATATGGTCTTCAAGACACTTGAATCAAACAATAAATTATGTTAAATACACACAGCTGTATTCTACTTTTAAAAAGCAAAACAACTATTAAACTTTGAACACATCAATATGCAGTTCAAGGTTCTTTCCTCTCTGATGTTCTGACCATCCACCAAATACATTCTTAGTACAAAGCCATTTTAATTCTATTTCCTCCATATGGTAAATTTAATACATCTGAAATGTCCAAAATATTGAATTATTCTACACATTTAGTGCAGGCTGTACATAATATATAGATGATCAAAAGCTACTTTTGATAATTCATTATGCATATGTATATTTATCATCTTCCATTATTCTTTAGAATAAAACCATTTAGAAAGAAATACCAAAAAAAAGGACATACCATAAAATGAAATTCAAAAAATGTGTTAATGTTTGCTGTCTCCATCATCTAAAACACTGAACTGTCTCTTGGTTTTTGTGGCCTCTCGCATTAGTTCATATAGCTGTCCAACTTGCTCATCTCGAAGGGCATTAAGTTTCTCCTTTGTGAGATGTGCTCCAAAATCAGGCTGATTAGTGGTGTTTTGCTCATGTTGATTAGCCTGCTGCTGAAGCATCATCGCGTAGTTCTAAGAAGAGGAGAAAAAACAAATGAATAAAGTTGATGACAACTTTGTGGGAAGCATACCTTTTCAAGTTAGGGACTGTGGGGATGATGGATGAGCTTACCATATAGAGAAAGGGTTTTTTTTTTTAAGTAATTCAGTATTTTTTTTTAAAAAAAATAGAAATGTAAAATCAATCCAAAGGAATCTAGTCC
Source organism: Thamnophis sirtalis (assembly GCF_051295495.1). Taxonomy (NCBI): domain Eukaryota; kingdom Metazoa; phylum Chordata; class Lepidosauria; order Squamata; family Natricidae; genus Thamnophis; species Thamnophis sirtalis. The sequence goes on along the minus strand of NW_028261384.1, from coordinate 32,643,213 downwards.
TCAACTTTTTTATTTAAAAAAATATTTAAAATCATAAGCTAATCATGCTTCCATACTGTAAAGAATGGAGAGATCATTTTTGAAGCCTTCCGAAACTTTTATTTAATCAACATGACCAAAAATATCAGGCAGATCAAATGAATCTGACTGTCAACCAATACCAAGGAAAATGATCTTGCTCTAGAAAGATCAGTGTTTGAGCAACATCCCTTTTTGTAACCTGACCCAGAAATTCAAATCCAATTTTTTAAGTTAATGCTGGAAATGTGAGCTACTATGCCATTCTAGTTTGTAACAACAATAAGCATATGAGGATCCCGCTGTGCTTAAGAGATACTTTTATAAAAGCCCCTGATCCTCAATCTTTTTTTAACAAATACACATCTATTTCTGTCTTTGTGGACCAGGGTTTAAAGAAGCTCTGGCATTATTTTTATGCTACCCTTTTTATCTTAAGGTCAAAATCTATTACTTTAACCCTGTAATATATAACAGGAACCTCTAAAGCAATTATTTACACATTCAGAAGCTTGACTGGCAAATTTCAACCTCATTTGGTTTGAGAATTAATTATATTTGGAGATCATCTGCACTCAAGAGCACTAGTAGCTTCACTGTCTTATTTGCTAGTCAATATTTTTTTTCATTTTTACACCAACTCAACATGATAGGAACTTCCACACAATCTTACCAATTTTCAAAATATTAACTTTAAAAAAAGTTAAGAAAAACAGTCTGTTGAATTAAGAAAGCTAATAAAAACTGACAGTATTTCACATTTCCGTTTGAACTCTTGATTGCTGTACTCTGCAGCAATGAATCACTGAACGACTTCAGGCTATGTTTGAAAGTGAAATACCTCTGTTAAAATATCATCTCTCTTCTCCATGCTTTTTGGTAAACTTTTTTCTACTAAATTTGAATTAAAAATATCTGTGCTCAAACCACTCCTTCTTTGCTGTATCGGATCTAACTCGCTCAATAGTAGTAACTGAGAGAAGGAACTTAAGAGTCCTAGTGGACAATCGCTTAAATATTAGCTAGCAGGGTGCTTGAGCGGCCAACAAAGCTAACACAGGCTGCATTAACAGAGGAATAGATCAAGATCATGTGAAGTTTTAATATGAATTTTTAATACCTTGATAAGACCCCACTTGGGATTCTAAATGCAATTTTAGTTGCCACAATGTAAAAAAAATGTTGAGACTCTAGAAAGAATGCAGGGAAGAACAACAAAGATGATTAGGGAACTGGAGGCTAAAACATGAAGAACGGTTGCAATAATTGGGTATGTCTAGATTAATGGGGGGGGGACTAGGGATGACATAATAGCAGTGTTCCAATACCCAAGGGCTGTCTCAAAAGAGAGAATTGGACATCAAGGAGAGAATTGACCTAGAAATAAGAAGAAATTTTCTGACCAAACAATTAATCAATGGAATGACTTGCCTTCAGAAGTTGTGGGCAACCATTTGTCTGAAATGGTAGAAGATCTCCTGCTTGATCAGGGTATGACTAGAAGACCTTCAATGTCCCTTCCAACTCTGTTATTTTGTTAAATCATTATGAATAAGGCTAAGCAAATCCTTTAAAGAAGTAGTTTAAAAGACATTGGGGTGCATGCAAAAACACCTCCTTTGGGATTATTAAAATAGCAGACTCTTTTTTCAAGCTCTTGGAGCTGTTTCAGAATCTGTTTTCAGCTGTTTCTGTGCGCAAGTGAACATACAGTCTGCATGTGGGGAGGTAGCAAGAGACATTATAAATTGAAGAGGCCCTGCGTGCATCATGCATGTAGAATCGGCAGATGTGATTATGTTGCACTAATATGAAAAAAGAAGAGTCTGTTACTTTCATTTTTCAAAAAAGTGTTTCATCTGTGCTACCACCATTCAAAATCATATTTCAAACAAGTTGAACAGCACTTGTTATTGATTTTTGGATTCTACCCAGTAGAAGTAGACCATAGTGTTAAACTTGCATTTAGTAAATTGATCCCTTAAAGTGCTTTTTTTTCTTTGGGTTATGAGCATGCAGCAATTCAAGGAGGTCACGAAGCAACAGTTTAAAAATACTGATCCAACTAGATATCATATCCTTAAAAATAGCAGAATCAGATACTGGGTTATTCACATAGAAGAAAATCTATTTCCTATCTTCTCTCTTTGTTATCTCCAAAATAATTTATTATAAAAACAATATTTGGTATAATATCATATCTATAAGACAGTTATAGACGTTCTATAAAAAAGCGTTTATGCTCTTGTAGATCTGGAGTAATTGAAAATATTATCCACACATTTTATATTGTATTTTTTTTACAGAAATTGTTCTTTACAGAGGTAGTACATTACTTCATTTTTGTTAAAAATCTCAGACAATTCAGATCTGAGTTTTTTGTACATTTATCAGATAAGGATAAGATGCTATCACAATGTGGCAAATTTTATGTAATAGCTTCCAGTGTCAGAAAGGTGATAACAACTATTCAAAGTATGATTGTAGTCCATACTAATGGGATATCACTTTTTTATCAGTGTAAAGAGTATAAGAAAACAGATGTAAGGAGTTTTGTTAATGATTAATATTACAGGAGGCTGCAGGGAGGCTTAGAAGGCTCAAAATGGGGCGTGGGAGGGTCTTCCATGCATGTGTGGGGGCAGGGTTGCACAGGGAAGTGTCATGTGCACTTGTATGGGGGCAGAGGACATCCATGGGGGGCATGTGGCATGCACAGAAGCGGGGTGCATGTGGGGGTGTCGCCTGTGCATTAGAGGGTGTTGCATGTATGCGCTTTCGGCATGCAACAACAAAAAGGTTACCCATCACTAGTATAGATCAACTGATCTTGAGAATCATCAACCCATACTACATGCGAACTATGCAGATAGTAAAGTATAATAAGTACAGTATTTTGTAAGCAAAGATTAATGTTGATGCATAATGAGAAGGGGATGTCATTTCTGGTTCTATTGCACTGTACTAAAAATGTATGAGAGCAATCTGAGAGCACTTATTTCCCCCTTAGCAACTGCCTCTTTCAGACTTGAAGAAATGTAGGTCTAATAAGAATCAATGAAAATGATAAGTGAGTCTCATCAACCCAGCTGCACAACAGAAGCACTATAAAGGCAGGGATCAGCTTTGGTAGCAAAGAAATCCCATCATATTACATGCCTGTCTTCATGTTTTAAACGGACTCAGGTAATGGCAACACAATACCTATCAATAAAACATGATCTTCACTTTGAATACCACTGTCCTACTTATTCTCTCTTGAAAATGCTATATTCAAGATGTCTGGAGATCCAAAGATAAGCTACTTTATTTATTTTGTATAAAATTTCCCAATTCCTATTGATGTGTGTCTCTACAATACAGATGTTATAATTTTTTATTTATATTGTTGTTTATTTTGTTGGACAAATACATTGGATTTATGCCTGTTTTATAACTGGTATAATCAATTTCCCTTTGGCCTGATATTAGATGTGGATTTCAATGGAAGTATAGAAAGGATGCCCTTCAAAGGCTCATATGGCAGGGATCTTTCAAGCTTCACCTAATTAGCTTTGCATTACATGAACTCTTTTTTTTAATGTAATTTAGAAGCAAGAACTTTTGCATGTTCAGTCTAACAGATTTATATACACAAGCATTGCTTTGTGATTATCAAAATGAAGAATAAAGTCCCTTGAAAGTGTTTGCAATTTTATAATTGATGTTATTGTAGAACAGGGCTTAACAAAACATTTCTAGATAGATTAGAAAATTTATGTTAGAAGGATGAATCTAAAGAAGGTAATTTTTATCATCTTTGGTGGATTTGTAATAAAGCAAAGAAATACTGGGTTCATTCATTTTATAATGCAGATTTTTAAAACTAGCATAAAATCGAAACCTGAAGTTTTTCTTTTAGAATTATTAGATAAGCAGCTGGGCAAAAGATTTGGAGCTTTGTTATTGTATATGTCGACTGCAGCAAGAATTCTATATGCACAGCAATAGAAAGATATATCAATCCCTACAGTTGTCTGCACAGAAGAATAGATGGAAAAAGTGATGGAGTTAGTAGAAATGGAAAAACTGATTGTTTTAATTAGAGAAAAGAACATATCCAGCTCTGTTTTTGCTTGGCAACTGTTTCTGGATTTTGTGCTCGAGACAGAAAAAAAATGAATACTTGACATTAGGCTTTGCTGATTAATATAGTTTGTTGTTATAGAAATGGCTAATATTTATTAAGTTGGTAAGGTAAAAAGTTGAAGTGGCAATTTTATTCTGTATTTTATTGCACTGAAAAATATTGGAAGTGAATGCTTTTGTTTTCTCTCCTCCCACTCCCCCATATCTACACCTTTTCTTTCTCTCTTCCATTTTCTATCATCTTTATTTACATTTGTATTTAATATTATAATTTTAATTTAAAAAAGTAAAAATAGATTGGAAAGAGAATGAATAAATCATCCAAAGTGATTACTGTTATTATGGGAACTAAAGTCCAACAGTTGGATGGTTTCAGACTGGAGAAAAACCTCAAATCACAACATATGGCAATAGCACTCAAGTTTCTGAGTCAGAATTAGATCTATTTTTATTTACATCACTAACTACCAAACATTGCATAAAAAGTTATTTTATAATGGAGGTATGATGTTGGAGGTAAACAGCCAGAATCACACAAGTATGATGGACAGTACAGCAATTTGATTATTAAATAAAATTATTATATTTGAAAGCTGTCCCTTGTCCAACTTCCAAAACAGAGTCTCTGAAGGCCCAATTCAATTGATACACTTAGCCCAGGCAGGAAGAACACTGAAGATATATTTACTAGAAAAGTGAGAGAAAGGCAAAAGAAGCAGTTTCAATATTATACTGCTAGGTACAAACACAGCCATTACAGGCATCAGATTCAGATAATCCTAGACTTACCACCATTCATTTAGTGAGCATTCAAAGTTATGGCACTGAAAAATGTGACATATGACCATTTTTCACACTTATAACCATTGCAATATCTCCATGGTCACATGATCAAAATTTGGCTGCTTGGCAACTGGAATGTATTTATGATGGTTCTAGAGTCCTAGGGTCATGTGATTACCTTTTGCGATCTTCTGACAAGCGAAGTCAATGATGGAAACCAAATTTACTTAATGACCACACAATTCACTTAGAATGATTTGCTTATCAACTATAGAAAGAAAGATTGTAAAATGGGGCAAAGCTTACTTAACATCTTTCTTGCAATGAAAATTTAGAGGTCAACTGTGGTCGTAAGTCAAGGACTGTCTGTACATGTACAAATCTCATATGTTTTTAAACATACAAAAATTACTATTTCTCACCCAACATTATAGCTTCCCAACTGCAGAACACAAAGAATTACACATTACTAATTCTAGGCAACACTTTCAAGTCATTTATTTGATACTATTGTCAGTATCTCTAAAATCTTTATTTCCCTGAAGGATCTGATCCTGTTATATTTTATTGTCATAAAGATTCACTGCCAGGAGGGAAGAAACATCAAATGCATGAAAAATGATCACAGCAAGGATAGTTAATTCAATGGCAATACTAAGATTTTAAGACACAGTATAAAAATAAAAAAGATACTCAGCCTGCAAAAATACAGTGTGCTCCATTTATTCTCACAATATGTAAAAACAAGGAAATTTTTCAAACTAGTAAGTCTAAATTAATACTTTTTTGAAAAATGTTGTATATAGTACTGAAATATTATCTACAACAGGGATGTCAAACTCAATGCCTATGGGCCCGATTTGGCCCTTGGGGTGCATAGATCTGGCCCACAGGGCTGCCCAGGATACAGCAAAGGACCGGGCCACAGTGCCTCTGCCAGCAAAAACAGCTTAAGAGCTTAAGAGGGCTACGTGCGGTGTGTCACCCCCCGAGCTCCATTTTTCACAGCAATGGCCTCCTGCAGCCCTCTGCCAGCAAAAACAGAGCTCAGGGAGGGCCAGATATTTCAATGTATGGTATTAATCTATGCTTAATTTGAGTGTTGGTTGCTGGAGAGGATGCATTGTGGTCTTTTTGCTTACTTCTTAGTTTTGTTGCCTTTTGATGATGTAGATGTGGTTTATCTCTCTGTATCTATTGATGGTCAATTTGTCTGAATCCCAAGCTTCCAGTATTTCCCTAGAATTTTTGGATTTGGCTTTTGAGTACTCAGTTTCCAATTAAAACTATGTTTGAGTCTGTCAATGTCTTGCAAGATTAAGGAATTTTCATTGTATCTTCTGACAGCTAATTGGTGTTCATGGATACACTCTGCTAGTCTTTTACCTGTCTGTCCAATATAGTGGTTGTTATGTCCTTACACTGTAGATGCTCCTGGGTCCAATTGTTCCACATTATTCTTGGTCTTAGGGAGACAGTAGATTATTTTTCAATAGACTGGCATTCCCATTTTTTGTCTGTAATTTCCTCTGCTGATGAGGATACTCAGGAAGGGCAATGTATTATTATTTCCTTCTACTGTTGTGAATACTGTTCCTTTGAAGATGTTGTTGATTATTTCATGTATCTTCTCAGGTTGTTCCTTTTTTATTATGATGGTATCCTCTATGTACTGTATCCATACTTTGTATGTGTGGCAGTACTTATAATTTCCAGATGTATACATTTTCTTGGATTTCTATGGCAAGTTCTATGGTTTCAAGTGCTGCTTCTAAGGCTACAAAGAATTCTAACTGATTAGCATTGTCTATGTTATAGCTGAGGCTTTTCTAGAGAATATTGTGTTACTTGATGATGCTACATTACAATATTTGCTATAAACTCTGAGAGGGGTAATCAATATTGCTCTAATCTGTGGCATATTTGTCCATCAAACTGAAATAGACAGTTAGACAGATGATGAGAGGCTCATGATTCTGATCTCAGTGTATTTGATTGGGTCAACTTTATTGTATAGTATTATTGTCATGAATTTTTTGCTAGTTCTGGATCTAAGGACATAAAAATGTTTTGACATTGAATGAAACCATAATTTAATCTTATATTTTTAAATCTTTGATTTTCTGGAGGAACTATGTTGGCCAGTTGATAGAATACTCACTCCTCTCTGTGAAATATTCAAGCTTTTCTTTGGCTATGTTGTATTCTCGGGTCCCTGGCAATGATACAATTAGACAAAGAAGCACATCAGGTTTGTATGTTTGGGGGTATCAATAAAAGCTGAATAGCGGATGTACTTGTTTTCATCCACCACTGTTGTACTTTTGTGATCTGACTTGATTGTGTAGTTTCTGTATTGGCTTGGTGTTTTAGTTTTTAGTTTTATTTTTTTTAGGGATGCTTTCTCCACTGCTTTGATTCTATGTTCTCTTGGTCTGTGGTATGACTGTTTGGCATATATTTTCTTGGATTTCTATGGCAAGTTCTAAGGTTTCAAGTGCTGCTTCTAAGGCTACAAATAATTCTGATTAGCATTCTCTATGTTATAGCTGAGGCCTGTCTAGAGAATATTGTGTTCTGTGGATAGTAGACATCTAGACATTTATGTTCAAGTACCTCTTTGTTTCCGGTATTTAGTTTAAACAATTTGCTTTGGAATTTTGTTTTCCTGTTTTCAGCTTGTCTTATAGATATATATTGATGAATGCTGTCATATTAGAATCCAGATACAATACAAAACTCTGAATTTCCCACAGGAAATTTCACATGAACCTCCTTAGCAGATGCTGATCACTGTCCTTTTTTAGGTCATGAATATATAGCCATCCCAGTTTCGTCGCTAGGCTTATAACTAAAGCCCTGTCAAAAATATAATAAAAAGGGTATATGATTTATGAAGCTATCAGGAGAAAAACTACTATTGTTCAAAAAGCAATGGAATATATCTTCTGGTATTTTTTATCTTTAACTGGTTTAACCAAGCACTCTTTATCTGGCCCTAGAAAAATGACATGGCATTCTTCAGAGTTTCCTTAGTAAAGGAACCATATAACAATTTCCAGTGTTGTGCCAAGCACATTAAAATCATGTTGTGGCATCTTAAAGAAAAATGGAATGAATAAAAATATACCTTATTTGTTTCTGAACAATGCATTAGCATCTAGGTACCCATTCAAATACTACAGGACTCCTGTACTGCTGAAATTATGGAGGAATAAACCATTCTTTTTGGAAAGCAAGCATTCTTCTAAAGCTATTGTCCTGTGCATATTTTTCACGCTTATTATTTTCAAGGAGTAGTAGAAACACTCACAGAGGTAATTTTTATGTAAATTGTGGCTCATTTATATTCAGAATTCCATTTACCATTACCTAGATTTCAATACATATTTGTAGGGTTAAACCATTTTTTTCTTTCTCTTTTGATAGCAAAGCTTTGAAACCTTCTTTAAGCTCTTCATAGAAATCAAACAATGTGCCAGCCTTGCTGTCTTAAAAACCATGCAATTCTGGTAATCAGAAATAAAGGATGGCTTAAAATGAATACACGGTTTTAGAAATAAATATGGAATCTCAAGCACCCTTTTCTGTTTTTGTTGCCATAGCTACATTTCTGTCCCATAATAATAACCTTTGTATCACTGAGTTAGGAAAAGTGAAGTAATGCTTAACTTTTCAATTAGGAAAGAAACACACACCTTTTGGTTATTTCCTGGAAAGAAAGATAGACAAATACAACCAATCTTCCTAAAGTATAATATACTGTAGCTAGTTGTACACAGTAAAAGACTGCAACTATTGAACATACAGTTGTTATGTTACTGAGCTCTGATTAACAAAAAAAAAGTGAGGATTGATATTATCATAGTAGAAGGTGCTGTGTGAGCTATAATGCTTCCAGATTGTTTCTAGGTCCAATTCAAATTGTACCAATTCAAACTGCTGCCCAGCTGTTATTATTCATACATAAATTATTCTGCCATTAAACTGCCATCACTGATGCTGATTGAGGAAATTTGCAATGCTCTGCATTAGACTTCAATTCCCTTGAAAGTTAAAAAAATCGAATCATTGTTCTTTATATTTCTTGTCATTATACACCAAAGTAATTCATTGCATAATAATACTAAGAATGCCTTTCATAGAGATCTTCTTTTGCTAACTCTTCAAAGTACTGCCTTAATAGGGAAGAAGAAGCCTGACATTATCAAAAGTAGTTTAGAAAAGCATTTAGATATGCAGGTCAGCTTCCACAGAAAGCAGACTTCCGTTTGTAGGTAGCTACATAAATGTGATGGCTCCTGAGAATATGACTGCATGAGGCAGGAAAGAATAAAATAGAGCATCTGACAAAACAGAATAAAAACAACTGAACTCTTATATAACAATAACTGGAGGCCAGTTGTATCACTGGATACAAAAACTAATTTTAGCATAAAGTTTGCTTTGGAGATAAAGCTTACTTTTCATAGGCAAATGCGTGTTAAACTTAGGACAAAGACAAGAGTAAAAATATTGTTCTAAATATGTGGGATGGTAAATGGTAGATTTTTATTTGTTTGTTCAGTCTGTGAATCTTATCACAATTCACCAGCATTTACATACATGTGATATACTATATACTATGGAACCATCTTTGTCCCATTGCATCTGCCAGTCCCATCTGGTCAGGCTGAGAAAGTATGTTGCAAACCCTATCAGTTAAAGAACTTCAAGAGGTGGGGGTCCTAGAGGAGAGCTTTCTCTGTCATTGTCCCCATCCTATGAAATAATCTGCCCCTTGGAGGTGAGGCATGTCCCTACTCTCTTGGCCTTCTAAAAAGGAGTCAAACATTGCTCTATGGCTTCATGTGAAGAGCCACGCACTCATAGGGTTATCTGGTGCCCTGAAAACCCTCCCTTCACTTTTTAAATTAATTTTAATAGTGTTTTAACATCCTTACCTCTTTTTAAATTTTTATGTACTGTTTTATTTACAGCCCTGAGTCTCTCTCTAAGGAAGATGGACAGTTCAAAACTATGACAAATACATACCTACAAAAATACATACATACATATCCCTATTTTCAAATGATTAAACATACCAAACTGATTTATTGTTATAATATATATTAGCTGATAGCCAGCTATATCCAATCTTATGCCTTCCAGATACTTTGGACTTAAAGCTTGTATCCCAGGTGCAGAATAAATTTGTTCTTTACTTGGGATTTCTTTTTCTTTTTCAGCATTAAATAAAGAAAATAATACTTCTGAAATTTACCCCATTAGCTAACTAACTACATTATCTAAGTAAGTGTAATTTGAAACATTGTAAAGATATTAAATTAAAATGCATTTTCTTCAGCTGTATAAAGTAATAGGTATCAAGATTAATTTTAAAAATAGGAGAGATCCACACACTTGTTAAAGAAAAATTATTAATGATTTCATATATATTATTATTAGGCACATATATAAAATCATATAGGCATTCTTACCTCATTTAATTATTTTATTTAAAGAACTTTTAAATATAACATAGCAGTACAACATCTATTTTTACGTTATTCACTCATTTAAAAAATAACCCGTTTTTGATGTACAGTACATATTTCATTATCAAACTTTTCAAAGATCCAATTCATTAAAAACAATATGAATAAAATATATTATAAAATATATTATTAACAATATGTAGGTATTCTAAATATTCTAATATTACTGTTAACATACCAGAAGTAGAAGTGTTTTTCTTAATAAATATCATTGATATTTGAATGGAAAAAGGTGTACGGAAAAGGTTAACACCAAAACTGTTAACAACTTTTCTACAGAACTATAAGGAGCAATTCACATATGAACAGCGATTCACATATGAACAATTAAATTAATTTTTGTATTGCTCATGCATATAATACAGCAATCTTCTTAGACTGGTTCTTTCCAACTGGCCAGAATAGATAAAGTTCAGGGGGATAGAACCTTGCCCTCTTATGCCTATGTAGATATTTCAGCCTAATTCCCCACTTTACTCCTCCCCTGGCTCGGCCAGTCTCTTTGCCATCATCAACACCTATTACAATTTTCAGAATGAAGGAAATTATTTTAGAATGCTAGTCCCATTCTCTTATATTTTTATAGCTTTTTCACTCTACTTGCATATCCCCAATTTAGAGATGGGGAGAAAGATTACTTTATCTCTATCACTTCACATAAAATTTTGTTGGGTGCATTTTGTGTGAAGTTTGAGTTGAACATATTCCAGAATCAATACCGTCAAATTCTTAATATGGGTTTCTAAATAACATTAGAACATGATGCTGGAAAGAATGTAGAATTAACAAGAAGATGAATAAATGATGGATAAATAGGGATGCTAAATGGCTATTTAATAAAATTGTATGATGTCTTCCACAAGACAGAGGAAAATAAATTCTTATTCATGCTATACATAGTTAAAAAACAGATTCAGTGCTGCTAGGTATAGCAATGTCTGCATAAAATACAGTGGTTGATTCTACTGATTAATCCAAGTAATTCACATAATCTCTGAGCCTCCGTCCAGTATGTGAATACAGACAATATGTTTATATCAAGAATGGCCAGAGAACCTACTCTGTTTATCATCAAAATGCACTGCACCTGGATCATTTGAGTACTTTTCCTCAACTTGTATCCTCTTATGTATTTGAACTACAATTCTCAGAAACTTCAGAGACTTTAAAAATCTAATTCAACAGGTGCCCCAAAAAGAATCAAAATCATTAGTCTTTTATGCATTCTCATATAAAAGGACACAAAGAACTATGAAGGTAGAAAACTTGACCTTTAAAAAAATTCAGCTTCATTCTCTGCCATTTGCTATTTTTGAGTGGTTTCCATTAGGAAGTCTGTACACTGAACTAATAAACAAAATTTGAAATCCCTAATGAATGTGATGTGAGCAGAATGGCTAAGCCTTTATGTTTTATGTCAAGGAGCCCTGATTCAATTAGTGGCCTTTCCATTTGAAAGGATAAGGTAATGGAAAAGATTCACTACCTAACATTTTATCAAGCCACTGAACCGTTAATAGGCAGTGTCCTATGTTGCTAATATTTAAGATACTTTTCTAGTCCAATCCCCTAATATTTTCTTCCTGCTTGTATTCGTGGGAGTCTTTAAACTATGAGGTGATGTCTGGTTTTTGTACCAGTACAGCAATAAACAATTTTGCAATGAATCAGTTCATAGAGCCAGGTTAATATACTTTACCATAAGCCCTGTGACTACTTACTGCCTACATCGAAACTAATTATTTTTCCAGAAATCCCTGAAGCAGGTATTTGGTGCCATCATGTGGGTCATTTCAGAAAATGCAACCTTATATAAAAAGACAATAAAATTTCATGAAATGTTAATTTTTACTTCTACAACAAGCAGATCCAACATGAACTGACGAAATGATAGGTTAGATATTAGTTGAATGAATATTTTGACTGGAAGTAAAAATCCATTCTATTGTTCTGAAGTTTTTCCAGGGAACAATTTGCCTCCAGAAATTGTGGATTCTCCAATACTGGAATTTTTAAGACAAGATTGGACAACCATTTGTTTGAAATGGTATAGGGTTTCCTGCCTGAGCAGGGAGTTGGACCAAAAGTTTTCCAATGTCCCTTCCAACTTTATTATTCTGTTCAGTTCAGTTGCAAGTTCCTAATTCCTGAGTTTAAAATGCTGGATCCTCAATTCTCCTTAGCTGATTCAATATCTTTTCTACTACCTTTCTGGAAATAGAAGTACGTTTTGCAGGGATCAAGTACAAAAGCTGCTGTGTTTCCATTATTCTGTTACCAATTAATAGAGTTGTGAGCAATCTAGTACATATTAACCTTTGGCCATACAGGTTATTTATGTAAATCAACTGGTCAATGTAACATGGGTCAGTTGATCAATACTAGCCATGTGATAGCATATATAGGGTATGCAGATACACTTCTTCTAACCTGCCAACTGGGTTGCACTCCACCTGGAATGGTTTGCAAAAACAGTTCCTCTATTATAGAACTATTCAGTGAGAAATTAACCAAACCGACATAATGATTTGGTACTGACAATAATAACTTTTTAATGAAGCCAAAATATCAAGAAGATTTCAAGAATTTATCTAAATAAAAATGAAACTGGGAAGCTGTTAATTAACTATATTTTCCTATTTCCTTTAGAAACGAAAGCTCTAGTTATAAGCCTTAGAATAAGCAAAATAGGGTTTGGCTTTGGATGTCTGAAGTAGAGATCTTAAAGGATTTTTGTATCCTTTGTAGAATTTACAGATGATTCTTTTGAAATCCTGATTAATACCAGAATGAGGAAATCACTGGGGATTAGATGTTTATTCACATGACCCTTTTGTTCTATGATAATGAAATACCTTGGCATGAAAGGCTGGATCCTGGAGAGAAACCAGAGCTCAACCTGGTTGGCTCTCTTCTTTATTGTACAATTGTATTATTTTAAATGGATATGCAGCTATTTATATAACTTTATTTCATTCTCAGCTACTCCAATTGGGTTGAAAAAGTGGAGCTTGGATTTTTGGGGTCTGAATTCGGTTTTCTCCACCCTGCCAAAGGAATTCAGGGCCCCTCCTTGGCAGGCAAGTCTTTCAGTCAGTCACAGTCATTGACTTTCTGAAGAAGCCAGAGAAAAGAGTGCAAATCACAATCACATGATTATGGGGCACTTGGCAGCTGACAGTAAGTGTGAAAAGGTTGCCAAGCATCCAGATCATGATTACTGTGACTGGGGTGAGGGGGAGCTATGACCTCTTCCATCACCTGGAACTGCTTCCCAGGGCCATGAAATACTCTTTCTGAAGACTATAGTAACTTTGAACAGTCATTAAATGACTGGTTGTAAATCAAGGACTATATATAATATGCCAACTTTAAGGCTTATACTGCAGCTTCATCTATTTCTTATTTTAAATTGATGGGAAACTGTGTGTGTGTGTGTGTGTGTGTGTGTGTGTGTGTGTGTGTGTGTGTGTGTGTAGCAATTGTGGGTTCAGTGGTTACAAATCTTTTTTGGACCGCACAATGTCCTAGGATTTCAAATGATCTAACTATTTTACGTCAAGGGAAGAAAACTCCATTTTATTTGCTGAGGGCCACATCACCACACAGACACTTTGTTGAAAGTTATATCTGAAATCTGAAAGAAGGGAATTGCTGTTATACTGGAGGCTGAGACTGGCTTTTGGAAAGAACTTTTGAAATTTAGACTAACAGCCGTAAGAAAGTAGACTGAAGGCTGTAAGATGCACATCCATCTTATAGCTCTTCATGTTGCAGAAATCATTTTTAAAGTTACATAACATGAAGAGCTGTAAGATGTAATCAAGAAGCAGTTTTCTACTAACAAATTTTAGCCCCCTCAGAGACGGCCCACAATCTGGGAGTCCTCCTGGATACGCGGCTCAGTTTAAAAGAACATCTTACGGCCGTGACCAGGGGGGGCCTTTTACCAGGGTGGCCTGGTACGCCAGTTGCGCCCCTTCCTGAATTGGGATGTCCTGTGCACAGTCACTAACGCCCTCGTCCTTTCTCGCGTGGACTACTGTAATGCTCTCTATATGGGGCTGCCCTTGAAGAGCATCCAGAGGCTCCAGAATGTGGCCGCATGGGTTGTCATGGGGGTACCTAGGTGCTCGCATATTACGCCCCTTTTAGGTGGCCTGCATTGGTTGCCAGTTGTTTTCCGGGTGCGATTCAAGTTGTTAATTATGATTTTTAAAGCACTCCATGGCTTAGGCCCAGGGTATTTGCGAGACCGCCTACTGCCACCGGTAGCCTCCCACCGTCCAGTACGATCCCACAGAGTTGGCCTCCTCAGGGTGCCGTTGGCCAGGCAGTGTTGGCTGGTGATCCCCAGGGGGAGAGTCTTCTCTGTGTGAGCACCTTCCTTTTGGAATGAGCGCCCCCGGAGCTTCACATAACCCCCCAACCTCCGGTCATTCCGGCACGCCCTAAAAAGTTGGCTTTTTCAGCAAGTCGGCCTGGCCTGAATATAATAAAATAAATTATTAATTTTAAACTGTCAATTTTAATTTACCTAAATTTGATGTAAATTGTCAATTGAAGGTTATTGGATTTTCTATTTAATCTTTTTTAACTTTTGTCATACGTGTTTTTATGTTGTACGCCGCCCTGAGTCCTTTGGGAGAAGGGTGGCATATAAGTCCAATAAAACCAAAACCAAACCAAACTAAACTCAGCGTCTTTAACCCCTAGTCTATTGTGCCCCCTCGTCCTAATTATTAAAAAAACAAAACAAAGGAATCTGATGCCCTCCAATATACATTATCTATGGAACAAGCAAAAATTATTTGACATTGTTTTAATTTAAGATCACCAAAAAGACTGCACAGTAAGATAGATAAAGTCTAAATTTTATTTGGATAAATTTAAACTTAAGTAAAATATAAAAAATGTACTAAAATTCCAAATATCCAAAATAAATAAGGTGATAAGCTCAGGAGAAAAACTACATCATCTGATTTCTTTTTATTTTAATTTCCTTAAAATTATTTTAATTATTAAATACAGTAGCATGTTTATTTGCTGAGCCCGTAGCAATTTTTTACTGTCATATTAAGCATTTCAATTCAACATCAACTTTTTAAGGAGCTTGGGGTTATCTGGGAGAATGTCAGTTGGTCTTACCTGAACTGCATGTCTCGAAGGATGACGTGGGAGCAGTCACAGCTGGGTATTGTCATGGCCCATCCGCCCGGAGACTGAGGTAAATCTTGATGCTACACCTCTACCTCTCCTCTGACTCTCCAGATTAATCGATGAGCCAGTCAAGGCGTCTCTAGAAGGAAGGGAACAGGGTAACACCCCCCCCTGGTCCCTGACTGATCAGTAACACTCTACTCAGGCCCACCCCACGCGGGGCGCACTACAGGCGGGAAGTGACTGTTTCCACGCCATCCTTCATGACATGCAGTTCAGGTAAGACCTACTGACAGTCTCCGAAGTGGGGCGTGGGAGGAGTCACAGCTGGAACCTACCAAAGCTAGGTGTCCCTGGGAGGGTCCATAGGGCCTGAGTCCCCCCGAGTATCCAGCACTCTCTGGAGGACTCTCCTCCCAAAAGACGCCTCCGCGGATGCAAAGGCGTCCAGTCTAAAGTGTCTGATGAATGGAGAGGGCGAAGCCCATGCTGCCGCCCTGCAAATGTCTTCGATGGGGGTTTGAGTGGCCCAGGCCGCCGAAGTAACTGCACTCCTGGTGGAGTGCGCGGTAATGCCCTTGGGCACCTGCAATCCCCGTGCCTCGTAGGCCTTGGAGATGGCTAGCCTGATCCATCTACTGATGGTGGCTGGTGAGACTTTTGCTCCCCTGGTTCCCAGGTGGTAAGAGACAAAAAGGGCCTCCAACCACCTGATGGGCGCGTGGGCTTCAGGTAGATGTGCAGTGCCCTCCTGACATCCAGACAATGCCAGGACCTCTCCCTTCCATTGGCAGGAGCTGGACAAAAATTCAGGAGAATAATCTCGTGAGCCCTATGAAAGGGAGAATTAATTTTCGGCATGAAGGCCAGGTCGAGTCTTAGGACCACCCTGTTATTGTGGAATATGCAGAGATCTGCCTTGGCAGACAGTGCGTTAATCTCTGACACCCTCCTGGCTGAGGTAATAGCCACGAGGAAAACTGAGCAGCTGAAGACTCACCTCTCTTAGAGACTCGAAGGGTACTTCCAGGAGAGCCTGGGGCACTGTAGGCAGGTGCCACAAGGGGAAACGGTGAATCACCAGGGGTCTGAGGTTGGTTGCACCCCTGAGGAACCGTTTGATGATGGGAAGTTGGGACAATGACTGTGTGCCCACTCTCCCCCAGGACGGTGGCCAGGGCTGAGACCTGCTTTCTGAAGGTGCTAGAGGTCAGGCCCTTCTCCAGGCCATCCTGAAGGAAGTCCAGGACCTGCGGAACTGTGGCTGTTGTCAGTTCTATCTGAGCCGAGAGGCACTAGGCTGCGAAGGAGACCCAGGTCGCGTCATAGATGCAAGTGGTGGATCTCCTCCTGGCCGCCTCTACGGTTCCTATGACCTGTGGGGAAATCTGGGCCTCTCTTAACTGTGTCTGCTCAATCTCCAGACGGTCAATTGGAGCCAGTCTGGGTCTAGGTGAAGCAGACTCCCCTGGGTAAAGGTTTCCTTCCCCTGAGGGATCCTCCAATAGGGGGTGATAGACAGCTTTATCAGATCTGCGAACCAGGGGAATTGGGTCCAGTATGGAGCCACCAGAATGACCTCTGCCTTCCCTAATACCAGCTTCCTGAGCACCCCAGGTAGAAGAGGGAGGGGGGAAAGCTTAACAGCCACCGACAGCCACTGGCATTGCAGGGAGTCTTGTTCATCGCTTCCTATGTCTGGAACCGTGATATGGACCTCGGGAGCTGAGCGTTCATCGGGGAGGCAAAGAAATCCACCGACGGTCTTCCGAACCTCTGGCAGATTTGGCTGAAGATGCTGGAATGAAGTTGCCACTCTCCGTGGTCTACCGTCTCCCTGCTGAGCCAGTCCGCCTGGTGATTCTTCACCCCAGAGATGTGCTCTGCTTGGATCGATAGGAGGTTCCGTTTCGCCCAGTTTCCCAATCTCACAGCCTCGTCACACAGTGCCCTGGAATGGGTGCCTCCCTGTTTGTTCATGTGTGCCTTGGCCGCCACATTGTCCATGAGGACTAGGACGTGTTTCCCCGCTACCGATGTCTTAAATCGTCGTAGGGCCAGGTGGCTCGCCCTGAGCTTCAGCCAGTTAATGCTCTTGTGGAGGTCGGCCTGTGTCCACTGCCCCTGGACCAGCTGGGACTCAGGTGTGCTCCCCAACCGAATAGGCTTGCATCTGTCGTTAACACAAGTCTGTCTGGCTTCCTGAATAGGGAGCCCTTGGACAGGGCTGGTGACATCCACCAGCGGAGGGGTGTACCTGACGTTGAATTCTGACCTTGAATTCTGCATTGCTTGTCCCTTCTCTCTGGTGGGTAAACAGGAACCACTGCAGCTCCCTGGCATGGAGTCGGGCCCAAGGCACTATCCCAATGCAGGAGATGAATTTGCCGAGGAGCCTGGAAAGAAAGGCTACAGAGACAGATTGTAGCCTACAAATTTCTAGAATCATTTGTACAATGCTGTCCCTGCGCTCCTCTGAGAGGAAAACCTCTCCTCCCACCGAGTAAATAATGGTCCCTAAATGTTGGAGTCTGGTGGTGGGTGTCAGGTGACTCTTCTTGAGGTTAACCGAGAATCCCAGAGATCTCAGAGTGGCGATAATGAGACCTAAGTCCCTTTCTGCTCGAGCTAGCAAGGGTGCTAATACAAGGATGTCATCAAGATAGCAGTGTAACTGGACTGGGCTGGAGCAGAGGTGGGCTGCCACCACGGCCAGTACCTTGGTAAACGTCCTAGGGGGGGAGGCTAGGCCAAAGGGAACGGCCCTGTATTGGTAATGGGTGCCCCCATAGGAGAACCGGAGGAACTTGCAGTGGTCAGGTGCGATCATGATGTGTAAGTAAGCCTCAGTGAGGTCAATAGAGGCTAGGAAGTCGTCCTATCTAATTCCCTCTAGGATAGACTTTAGTGATGCCATCTTGAACCTACGATAGACCAGCCTGGAGTTGAGTAACTTAAGGTCCAGGATGGCCCTCCACCCTCCAGAGCTCTTGGGGACTACAAAGAGGTTTGAATAGAAACCAGATTTCTTCTCTCCCTCTGGTACCAGCTCT
This sequence comes from Thamnophis sirtalis, assembly GCF_051295495.1. Classification (NCBI taxonomy): domain Eukaryota; kingdom Metazoa; phylum Chordata; class Lepidosauria; order Squamata; family Natricidae; genus Thamnophis; species Thamnophis sirtalis. Next base: position 32,624,534 of record NW_028261384.1, on the reverse strand, counting down.
ACCGCTGTGATCTCCAGTAGATGCTGGATAGCCTTGCACATGAGAGAGTACTTGGCCGGGTTCCTGGAGGAAGAGAAGACCTGAAATCTATTCGGGGGTTGTGAGCGGAATTCCAGGTGGAAACCGAACCTGACAGTTTGCAACACCCAAGTGTCCGTGGTGATGTCTGCCCAGTGATCCACGACTAGAGAAAGGCAGCCACCTATAGGGTGATTCAATCCCGAATCACTTTTTTCTGCGGAAGGGGCGGTCGCCTCCCCCTTGAAAGGGGCGCTTGTTAGATTATTGGAACCTGAACCTGTCCCTAGAGAACTGTCCACCCCTTTGTCTGGGGAACCTGGGTGCAGAGTACCTTGGTTGTTGGAAGTCCTGTTTGGGTGCTCAAAAACTGGACCTTCTGGGGTATGGTGCCGAAGAGTGATCCGGTCATCTGGATGTGGACGAAAAGACCTTCCATTTATTTTTGCCCTCGACAACGATGGGGTCCAGACATGGACTGAATATCTGTCCTCTAGTGTACTCTGTGCCTGCTAAATGCCACTTTGCCTGGAACTCCGCCTGCCTGTTACGCAGCCACAGCAAATGCCTGGATGCCACTGAAGAGGCTAGAGCTCTGGAAGAGTATTTTACAGCGTCCACTATGGAGTCTGCTGGGAACTGAGTGGCCGCCATCACCTTTGTGATGTCTTGCAGGAGTCTGCCATCTGAAGCTGGGGTTCTGTCACTGTTCCAGGCAAAGTAAGGTAGACCTGTTAAAAAAGGAGGCTGCTGTGGCAGCCCTGATTGACCACGCCTGGAACGTCCTGCGCATGATTAATTCCACCTTCCTGTCCTCCGGTTTCAGGCAGTTGGAAATGTCTCCTGTCACCACCGGTGAGGAGGATGCCAGGCTTACCACTGGGGAGTCCACTGATGGAACCTGCAAAACTTGATCAAAGTTCACATTAATGTTATAAAACCTGCGATCATTGCTCCCAGGGGTTGGAAAGGTTCCTGGTTGGGCCCATTGTGACTTGAGCACCTCTAGGAACAGGTCTGGGGTAGGGATTTCCTTCTTCTCCACCTGGGGTCTGTGGAAAGGACCCTTCTTGTCTTGCCAGCCTTGACAGTGTCCTGATTGGCTGCTGGGCCTGGGTCTGCTGTGGCCTTAGCTTTATGCAGCAAGGAGCTAAAGAAAGTGGGTGGAAATAGGCCCAAGATAGATGGGGCTTCAGGGGCTTGGGCCTCCTCTTCATAAGAGAAACTGACCTCCTTAATCTCCCCCTCCTCTGACTCCGTCTCCTTAGTAGCCGTGGAGGGGGATTCCTCTCTAAGGTCTCTGGAGGTGAAAGGGTCGGGTTGGTCTAGATGACCTCGAAGTGTCCTACAGAATGCCTTGTTCCTAGACCCTTGAAACTGGTGCTGCATGCCAGGGGAGATGCCCTAGGCAATGGCTTTAGCTAAGATCTCCTGGAAACCCTGAGAAAGGTCTGGGTAGGCCGGAGATAGTCTGGGAGGCTCTGGATCCACGCTGTGATCAGGGCTTTGCGGAGCCAACGGCCAAAGGGGTCTCCTCGTGCTCCGGAAGGGTGAGCTGGAGATAGATGGTGGGATAAGGAGCTACCCCCCCCCCTTTTGGGAACCACGTGGCGAGGCCGTTAGGCCGGGAGGATCCCCCGGGGAGGAGACCCTGACTGGGGATCGGGATCTGACCGGGGAAGGATTGATCGTGTCCCTGTTTCTCCTGCCTGCCACCCTGGTTACCCTCACTTCCTTCTTCGACTGCTCTCCTCGATTTGGAGGTGCACTTTCCTGCCACGGCTCCGCCCCTCTTCGCAGGGTGGGGCCCTCTGGAGGTCCTTTCTTCTGAGTCTGTCCCCCTTGGGGAAGCTCTGCCCAGACCTGTCCTCCTCCCCACCATCGTGTTTACTCACTGTTAGACGATCCCCCTCCTCGCTCGTTCTTCAAAGAAACCGGTCCGCAGGTTTTCCAAAGGCTCGCTTTCCTCTCGCTCTACTTTCCTCCGACGCCATTGATCCACGCCTTGAGTCGGGACCGGCCCACCGCCAGATCCTGGGGCCCTCTCCGGATTGCCAGAGGAGCTCAGGCCCGATCCCTTCTTGGGCTGGCGGTGGTCGCAGGCGCTTGCGGTCTCTGTGGCCAGAGACCGGAATTACGCTCCGCGCATGCACTCTCTCACTTCAAGATGGCAACCGCAGACCACAAGATCCAATCACATGCACTGCTATCTTCCTGCTTGTCTGTAGATTCTCTGGAGCAGCCGGCACTCAAGCTGAGCTGTGTACGTGGGGACTGGGTTCCCCAGCTCCTTCGCCGGACCGCTGCTCGGGCCTTTCAGAAGCGCTACCACTCCTGTGCCAGGCCAATCGCGGAGCGCATGAAAGGAGGTTCATCCAACGCCAAAAAGCTTCTTAAGGTAAAACTCCAAAGGGAAAAAGGCAAAATGGAAAGAACAAAAAGGCAAAAAGAAAAATAGCAATAGCAATAGCAGTTAGACTTATATACCACTTCATAGGGCTTTCAGCCCTCTCTAAGCGGTTTACAGAGTCAGCATATCGCCCCCACAGTCTGGGTCCTCATTTCACCCACCTCAGAAGGATGGAAGGCTGAGTCAACCTTGAGCCGGTGAGATTAGAACCACTGAACTGCAGATAACAGTCAGCTGAAGTGGCCTGCAGTACTGCACCCTAACAACTGCGCCACCTCAGGAAAATATTTCACGCCAAGGAGAGCCAGGTATTTACCTTCTTCTGGGCCGAAGACTGAGGTTAATCTGGAGAGTCAGAGGAGAGGTAGAGGTGTGGCCTCAAGATTTACCTCAGTCTCCGGGCAGATGGGCTGTGACAATACCCAGCTGTGACTCCTCCCACGCACAACTTTGGAGACTTGCAGATGGCAAATGATGGAGATTTCACACACTGTATCTGGAACTAGTCCAAAGCACCAAAATTAGCAAGGTAACCCCAAATATAAAAGAAATCACTTGCCTCCCACTCCTGTAGGAAATGCTGGGCCTCCTGGAGACTGATGGATTTGTGTCGTCTGAATTCATCTTTCACATATTGATCTCCCAGGGCTTTCAGTTCCAGTGGCAACACTTGATGAAGCTGAAGGATCTTTTTGTACAGTGTCCTTACTTGGGATATATGTTGGCGTATACTGCCTGGCATAATGTTCAAGAAAGAGCACTGGATTATCTGATGTTGCTACTTGCTTCAGTATTTGTTCTAGAGAAGCAAATTAAAAATAAGTAAGACAGGCATGTATGTATGACTTATGTAGCCACTTAATTAAATGCTACTGCAATGCTTGCAATGGGTGTAAAATAGATGAAGCAAAGGAGGGGGGGGGTTATGTGTGGGATTTGATGATGCTTTCCACACACAAAATCTCTGTAATCTATGCAGACAAAAATAAAGAAATATTCAGAAAAAACCGTACCACGTTCAGCCTCAGAAAATGTTTTTTTATTAAAAAAAATTATTTTTATTACATAGACAACACATACACACAACAATAAAAAAAACCTAAAAAAAACCACACACACAAAAAAACCATCATCACATACAGCATGTCGTTTGATTACAGGTGTTTTAACATTTATCATTTTTATACATTTATTATTTCATTTAATAGGTTATAATATACAGTTTGGGTTGTTTTGTTTACCATCCCTTCCTCCTGTTGTAACACCACCTTATTTTCCCTTTCTTTTCTCCTTCCCTCCCTTCTCTACTTCCTTCCTTCCTCCTCTCCTTTCCCTTCCTTCTTCCTGTACCTTTCTCCTACTCCTACTCTTCCTCTTCCCCTTCCTACCCTCTCTCCTCCTCTTTCTCTCCTTTCCAGGAGCCTCAGAAAATGTTGAGTTTGGCCTCTCCAGTTGCTGAAAAATTACCACTAAACTGTAATTCTTCAAGTGATGGGAAGAGCAAACATTATAGACATATGTAATAATCAAATTATCACCATCTATTTATCTACAAATAATAAGGAAAATAAATTAAAAACATAATAAGAAAAAGGAAGATGGTATACTTTACCTTTTTCACACTATTTTCTCTTTATCTATATGCCTCATTGCATTAACATTTGTTACAAATCTACCCAATACATTGTTTGCATATAAAAATATGCATATTTTTATATAATGAACATTCTCTTAACTTCATCACAAATATTCTTCATATTTTTTATCCATAAATATCTTAGATAATGAATGGAACATTATGTTGTGTTTTTCTAGTCCCTTTGAACAATTTAATTAGCGTTCCATTTATTTACACGCATGCTTTACTTTCATCATATATTATCGTTACTACACTTAGAAACCATCCTATTGTATTTCATATTCATACAAAACATTCAGTCACTCAAGTCTATGCACTTTATCATATGCATTTTCTAAATCAGCAGTCCCCAACCTTTCTAGCTCCATGGACTTGGCCGAGGTGGCCGAGGTGATGTCAGTGGCGGTAGGAGGATGGTTTCACACGCAACTTAGATCCTGTACATGCGCTAATGAAGCCCACAGTTTGTGCGGCCCAATTCCCAATGGGCCGTAGACTGATACAGGACTGCAGCCCAGAGATTTGGGACCCTGCTTTATATCACCAAACCTTTCTTCTCATATTCTTATATTTCTCATATTTCCTGCTAAGACAAAAGTCTAATCTTAAACTCCCTGCCTGGCATAAATTTGCACTACACTTCTCAAATTTTGCTCAATGTCAACATAGAGACAGTCTCCTAAATATGACACATATGATCTAAAATGCAGCATAGGAAAGATACAGAAGTGTTTTTCAAACTGAATTCTTCTAGATGTGGCAGAATTTTGTTGGGAATTTTCATCCAGCATGATGGAAGATCTACATAAAGAAATGAAGGCATAGGTGTGTTGTGCTGTGATGATACAAGGTTGAGAATTCAGCCATTTTTGTACAGTTCTAGGAATATTCAAGATGCCCAAATTTAAATACTGGAGCACCAGAGAAGTACTACTTACCACCTACAAAGCCTTTCATGGTAGTGGATCTAGGTACTTGAGAGACCGCCTCCTGCCAATTACCTCCTCACGACCCATTAGATCGCATAGATTGGGCCTCCTCCGAGTTCCATCTGCCAGTCAGTGTCGACTGGCAACTACGCGGAGGAGAGCCTTTTCAGTAGCAGCTCCGACCCTTTGGAACGATCTCCCCGTGGAGATTCGTATCCTCACCACCCTCCAGACCTTCCGCACAGCCCTCAAGACCTGGCTATCCCGTCAGGCCTGGGGTTAAAGATTATATTCCATCCCCGCCCGAATGTTGAATGAATGTTGCTTTACTCTTTTAATTATGTATTGTCCTATATGTCTTTGTATGTTTCCCCTTCCTATATAAGTTGTAAGCCGCCCTGAGTCCCCTCAGGGAAAAGGGCGGCCTATAAATAAACTTAACCTAACCTAACCTACAATCAGATGACAATAGGGTGAAACATCAGCTAAGTTACTACCAGTACCTGTTGTTCAGTAAATTGGCCAGTCTCATTCAATTTGGGTGAATATGCTTTTGTGCATCATGGTTAATGTTCCATTAGAATTTTGAATGTTTACAGCTATGATTTCTTGAGAGTAGTCTGGATTGTTATAGATGCTATTATATTACTGATGTTTAAAACAACTAAGTTTTAGTGTAAACTGCTTATTTATGTCATAATACAACATGTAAGATAGTATTTTGGTTTTATTAGCAATACAGAAGATTATGTATTCAATGCCATTATTAAGCTCTATTCATGAGGTTCAAGTTTGAGGTAGAGAATGATTGAAGGAGTCCTTAGGGATCTAAATGTTAACCATTTCACTGCTCAACCATGACATCGAACTGAGAGGAGTAGCAGCAGCAGCAGCAGCAACAGAAGCAGGAGGAGCAGGAATATATTGCTGAACATATAAGATATGACATTAACAGTATCCAGAGCATCCGTAGAACTGTATGAATATTTTTTGGGAATGATAAAGAAATGTGTTTTGTATTAGGAATACATATACTACTTTCATGATTGTTCATATTAGAATAGCTTAGTTAGTATAATGGTTTCCAAATTATAAACTTCAACACTCCCATTTTTATTTGTTTGTTTTCCATTTTTCTCTCTTTTCTTTTTATTATTAATGTTAATGATTTATTTATTAAATTAATTTGCCACCCATTTAGCTGTGGGGCTACTTCGGGTAGCTTACAACAGTAAGATTGGGGGGGGGGGGAAGGGAATGATAAAAAATATAGACATCACAATAGCAAAGGAATACAGAAATAAAAATAAACAATGGAAATATTATAATATGATTTTTTTAAATGTTGTTTATTTTGATATTTTGTCTACATTTTGAATTCTTCTAAAATAAAGAATTAAAAAATAATTTCTGCAGTTCAACTTAAGAGTGGGCTAACAAAGGAAACTTCCAGATCAGATCTCATTGACTACACTGCATAGGATGGAATTCTTATGAAAGTGTTTTGACCTTATAGGTCAAACATCTTTGTTTTCAAATTTCTTCCAGCCTTTTTATCAGTTAAAAAAAAAAAGGACTGAACTTGGGAGTACTAAGAGCTATTCATCTAGAAGCATTCCTTTATACATTGAAGTGCAGGTAATCCTCCATTTATGACCACAATTCAGTCCAAAATTTCTGTTGCTAAGTAAGGCAGTTGTTAATAGAGTTTTGTCCCACGAAGGCACTGATGTTAAGTGAATAACTGCAGTGGTTAAGTGAATTATGCAGTCATTAAGCCAATGGATTCTGGCTTTCCCTATTGACTTTGCTTGTCAGAAACTGGTTGAGAAGACTACAAATGGTGATCATATTAACCCAGAAAAGTGCAACTGTCATAAATATATACCAGTTGCCAAGTGCGGTCACGTAATCATGAGGATGCTGCAATGATCATAAGGGTGAAAAACAGTAATAAGTCACATTTTTCAGTGCTGTTGTAACTTTGAATCAGGTGTGAAATTCAGTAAGTTTTGACAGGTTATGGAGAACCAGAAGCGGAAATTTTGAGTAGTCCAGAGAACTGGCAAATACCACCTCTGGTTAGCTGAGTTGGGTGGGAATGGGGATTTTGCAGTATCCTTCCCCTGCCATGCTCACCAAGCCATGCCGACCAAATCAGTAGTAAAAAAAAAATGAATTTCACACCACCGCTTTAAATGGTCACTACCGTATTTTTCAGAGTATAAGATGAATCTTTTTCCCTCAAAAGAGGCTGAAAATCTGGGTGCATCTTATACATTGAATACAGTATTTTTTTGCCTCCTGAAACCCCTCCCATTCATCAAAATGGCTGTGCAGATCCTCCAGAAAACTTTTAGAGAGCTCTTGGGGGCTGGGGAGGGCAGAAAGGCTGTTTTTTGCTCAATTTTACCCCCCACCCCACCCCAGCCCTCAGGAGCACTCTATAAGCTTCCTAAAGGCTATCCATGCCCTTTGTTTTATGAAAAATGGGATTGTTTTAGCAAAAGAATGGGCCATTTATGCTTGTTTTTGCCTCCCACCCCCAGGAGCACTCTGCAAGCACCCTAAAGGCTATTAATGCCCTTGGGGGGGGGAAATGGGCCCATTTTCGCAAAAACGGGCCGTTTTGGGGAAGTTTGCAATACAAAAACTTTTTTAAAATTTGTCTCTTCAAAACCTTGGTGCGTCTTATACTCCGGTGCGTCTTATACTCTGAAAAATACGGTGCTTGTCTCAGAAAAAACATCCCTAAGATAGATAGCAGCCAACCTATGGTCACTAGAGCTTCTGGAATGCCCTGAAATGGCATTACCTATAGGAAGTGTGGGAAATTAAAATACTAGCTTGTAGATAGATTCATCTTAAAAAAGGGGAATGGATAGCCTTTAGGAAGCTTATAGAGTGTTCCTGGGAGCTGGGAAGGGCAGAAATTAGCAAAAAATGGGCTGTTTTTTGCTCAATTTTACCACCACCACCCCGCAACCCCCAGGAGCACTCTATAAGCTTCCTAAAGGCTATCCATGCCCTTTTTTTTAACGAAAAACGGGCCATTTTTTTTAATTGTTCCCCCCCCCCCCGAGCACTCTGCAAGTCCCTTAAGGGCTATTGATGCCTTGGGGGGGGGGGGATGAGCCATTTTTGGGAGGTTTGCAGAGTGCAAAAAAAAAATTTTTAATTTGCCTCTTCAAAACCTTGGTGCACTTTATACTCCGAGGCATTTTATACTCCGAAAAATACGGTAAATGAATGGTTGCTAAGTCAAGGATTACCTGTGAGCTGTGATTTCTAGATCTTGAATAAACTGGCTGAGAGCATACAACATCTGATCACCATTCCCAATAGCTGGGTTTATTCCTATAGTAACCAAAGAAAGCACATTATGGCTTCATGGATAATATGACTCATGCCAACAATGAAGTATTTGGCATCTGCCTACAAGTTGATCTCATTGATATTCATATCTAAACTGAAATGAGAAATCTCACTATGTAAGGTGGCCAGAGTTTCATAGCCGTTTCTCTCTCACAAACACACACACACATACATACACAACTATCCATCCATTCATCCCAGTCATCCACCTATCTATTCACATATATGTATAAATATTGTTGGAGAAGATTTCTGAGAGTACCCTGGACAGTCAAGAAAACAAACAAATGGATCATAGAACAAATAAATCCAGAATTCTCATCTCAGAAGCAAATGCCCAGAAACAAGCTTTTTACTATTTTCAAATAATAGGAAGATCTAGTTCTTTGGAAAAAACTCCAATGCTATGAAAAGTAGAAACAGAGGAAGAGAATGCTCAGCAGCAAAAAGGTGTATAGACTCAGTTATAATGGTGATAGGGAGGCTTGAAAGAACAGGTTAGGGACACATGAGCATGGAGAAAAACTATATGGTCACTAGGATTATAAAAACTACTTGATGGCACATAATCACATATAGACACAGAAACACACATGCATGCATGCACATACAGAGAGACTACCAACCTACCTACATATCCCTAACACTAACCCTATCTACCTATATGTCTGTGTGGGTGTGTGCATGTGGGTGGGTGTCGTCTGTTTAGATGATAGATAGATAGATAAGATAGATAGATAGATAGGTAGGTAGGTAGGTAGGTAGGTAGGTAGGTAGGTAGGTAGGTAGGTAGGTAGGTAGATAGATGATAGATAGATAGATAGATAGATAGATAGATAGATAGATAGATAGATAGATAGATAGATAGATAGATGATAGATGATAGATAGATAGATAGATGATAGATAGATAGATAGATAGATAGATAGATAGATAGATAGATAGATAGATAGATAGATAGATAGATGATAGATAGATAGATGATAGATAGATGATAGATAGATAGATAGATAGATAGATAGATGATAGATGATAGATAGATGATAGATAGATAGATAGATAGATAGATAGATAGATAGATAGATAGATAGATAGATAGATGATAGATAGATAGATGATAGATAGATAGATAGATAGATAGATAGAGATAGATAGATAGATAGATAGATAGATAGATAGATAGATAGATAGATAGATAGATGATAGATAGATGATAGATAGATGATAGATAGATAGATAGATAGATAGATAGATAGATAGATAGATAGATAGATAGATGATAGATAGATAGATAGATAGATAGATAGATAGATAGATAGATAGATAGATAGATAGATAGATAGATAGATAGATATCTAGATCTATGTCTATATCTAACTATTGATCAATAAATAGTTAGATATAGACCACTATGTTTGCCTGTCTATATGTACAGTAGTGGTCAAAATGACCGTTGACTTACCTGAACGGTCCTTCTATGTGTGCTACGAGGTGAATCCAAGCATGGGTTGTCCATTAGCCTAGAGACCGAGTTATGTAAATTGGTGACCACGCCTTCTCTGACTGGATGGGTCAGTTTTTTAAATCAGTACTAAATCAGTGCTTTGTACGAAGTCAGCCGGTTAATGATGTATAGCAATGTCACTGATGGCTGTAGCTCAATAAGTTGGAGTAGTTTCTTCAGAATGAGTCAAGTCATAAGTCAGGTAATAGTCAGTCAAGTCAGAGTCACGAACAGCCCTGGCCAGCCGGAGCTGAGGGCGGGTTTGGATTCCCCTCGCAGCACACATAGAAGGACTGTTCAGGTAAGTCAACGGTCATTCTCCTGTGTGCTGCTTGGGGAATCCAAGCATGGGACATGCCAAAGCAATTAAGCGTCAGGGCGGGAGCTAGGCTGGCCAGGGTCCCCTGTAGAGGGGAGCACCCGCTGCAAAACTCGACGCCCAAAGGAAGCCTCAGCCGAGGCATACATGTCAACCTTGTAGTGTCGGATGAATGGTGATGGTAACTACCAGGTAGCTGCTCTAAAGATTTCTTCCACTGAGGTTTGCGTGGCCCAGGCCGCCGTGGTGGCTGCACTTCTGGTAGAATGAGGAGTGATGCGCCTGGGGACCGATCGAGATTGGCTGTCATAAGCAAGAGCGATGCATGCCTTCAACCATCGGCCTATGGTATGGGAAGACACCTTCTGTCCCATGGAAGATGGTTGAAAGGACACAAAAAGCGCTTCCGATCACCTGAAGGAAACAGTGCACTTTACGTAGCAACGAAGAGTCCTGCGCACATCCAGGTGATGCCACTGGCGTTCCTGGGGATGAGTGGGGTTGGGGCAAAAGTTCGGAAGGATGAGGTCCTGAGCCCTGTGGAATAACGTGTTGACTTTTGGTAGGAAGGCTGGGTCCAAACGGAGGACAACTCTGCTGGAATGGAATATGCAGAGATCCGCCCGAACTGATAGTGCTGCCAATTCAGATACCCGTCTGGCCGATGTAATTGCCACCAAAAACACAGTCTTAAGAGTCAGCAACCGAAGACTGATGGATGTAATAGGCTCGAATGGAGAGGCCATAAGAGCCCTGAGTACCAATGTCAAGTCCCACGTAGGGTAACGGTGCACGGTCTGAGGTCTGATGTTAGCCGCTCCTTTCAGGAAGGATTTGACTCATGAATGTTGAGACAAGGAGCGCCCCTGGCCGCCCCCAATCACTGTGGCTAGGGCCGCGAGCTGCTTGCGAAGCGTGTTGGGCGCCAAGCCTTTGTTAAGTCCAGTTTGCAGAAAGTTTAAGACTCGGGGCACTGAAGCCTGGAGGGGATCAGCCCCAGCACGGCGGCACCACCACCTGCAGAAGGCCTGCCAGGTGGCCTCGTAAATACGAGTGGTGGAGAGACGACGGGCCGCTTGGATAGTGTCAATGACCTTGCTGGAGTAGTGAAGGCCGGTTAGAATAGCCTGCTCACGTGCCACACGGCTAACTGCAGCAGCTGGGGGTTCGGGTGTATTAGAGCCTCCTGGTTGAGCTGAATCTGGTCGTCCGGGATCCTCCACGGACGTGAGATCGACAGGTGCACAAGGTCGGCGTACCAGGGGCGCCGGGACCACATCGGGGCCACCAAGAGGACCTCCGCCTGCTCCGTCAGTATCTTCTGGATGACCGTCGGGAGGATTGGTAGCGGCGGGAAGGCGTAAAGGAGATGACACCTGGGCCGCCAGTCGCTGAATACTCTGTCGCCTCTCCAGGGACAGGAAGACCTTGCACGTGACGGAATTGATGATGGTCCCTAGGTGAAGCAGTGATGTGGTTGGCTGCAGATGACTCTTGGGGAGGTTCAGTACGAAGCTGTGCCTCCGCAGGGAGTCCATTGTTACCTGTAGATCCCATAGGGCCTGTTCCCGAGACAGCGACAGGACCAAGATGTCGTCTAGGTAACAATTCACTCTCACCGGGACCGAGCGAAGCGAAGCCGCCACAACCACTAGGAGCTTGGTAAAGGTCCGAGGGGCTGATGATAGGCCAAAGGGCAAAGCTCGGTATTGGAAATGACGATCCACGAAGTGAAAGCGTAGAAACCTCCGATGTGCCGGATCGATGTGTCGACCTTGAAGTCGACTGATGTCATCATGTCGCCCTGACATATGGATGCCAAGATGCTTTTCAAGGATTGCATCTTGAACTTCTGATACTTGATGTACCAATTGAGTCTTTTCAAATCTAGAATGGCCTGCCAGGGGACTCAGGGGATCCCTGAGTTCTTGGGTACTAGGAATAAGATTGAGTAAAATCCTAGTCCTTCCTGACCTTTTGGAACCTGTTCTACAGCGTTGATGGATATGAGATGATGTATTTCAGCATCCATGAGACGCCGCTTCACTGAACACCTGGGTACGGGGCACTTGATGAACTGCCTCGGGGGGATGGAGAGAAACTCTAGAGTGAGGCCCAGCCTCACTACCTGGAGGGCCCAGGCATTGGACATGGTCTCCGCCCACTGATGAGCGAAGACCAGGAGACGCCCTCCCACTGGTTGTTCCCCGTGGAAGTCACCGGTACCTCCGAAATGACCAGTTGCCAGCCCCACAAAATGGCCTCCTGTTGTGGGATTGCGCCTGATGTTGCTGGCGACCCCTATCCCTGGCTCCCGTACGGTCCTGACCGTGGTCCTGTGGCTGGTTAAAGGCCCTGTTGTAGTGGGGAACATAGGGAGCCGCGGTGAATCCAGAGTAACCGCCCTGAAAAGGCTGGCGTCTGTTATAGGGCTGATGCCTCCTATTAGTGTGCCCTCTGGTGGAGGGAAGAACCTTGTGCTTGTCCCTGGTCTCTATGAGTATGGGGTCAAGTACAGAACCAAATAATGCCCCGCCCTTGAAGGGCGTGGATGCCAGGCGCCATTTAGACTTAACATCAGCCTGCCAATGGCGGAGCCACAACAGGCATCATGATGCCACATTGGATACCACGGCCCGTGAGGCGAACTTGGCAGCATTGAGAGTGGCATCCGCCGAGAATTCCAGGGCATCCATAATCTTGGTAACATCTTGGTGAAGACGCACCTCATCAGGGGCCAGTCCATCCTGCAACTGCTTAACGAGAGGTCTGAGCTACCAACCCCGCGTGTAAGAATGAGTGTCATGCCCACGTGGGGTAGGCCCAGTGAGTAGGCCAAAACCGCATGGGTCTCAGTAATTACTGGAGGGAGTTGGATCCCCAAGCCCCCCCACCCCAGCATCAGAGATAATAGGCAAAGGACGATCAGGAGACCACGCCTGGTTCCCTGCTGGCTGCTAAGCTGGAGCTGGTGAAACACGCTGAGGCAATAGCGTGGGGGGGGGATTTCTACCCTCCCCAGAGGCCTTAGTCGCTGCCTTGGTTTTGTCCTTTTTCTTATGGGCCCTATCCGGAGCCCCGGATGTATCCCTGGGCCTCTGACTGGTGGCTCTACAAGCGCCCCTACTGGGCCACGAGCTAACCCCCGCCTGGGCAGAACGCTGGCTATCGGTAGAGGGCTCTACTATACCTCCTGAGGTGGGTTGGTCAGCCATTGTAATGTTAGAAGCGAAAAGACTCAAAGGGAACAGAAGCACAGGTTTTATAATGTAATGAGAGCAGGCCGCATGGAGAGCAGGAGCCACGTTATCACGATCCTCTCACTAGAGCCGAAGTGAGGAAAGTGGGAGGACCAATGAGTCAGCAGCCCTTTGGGCGCGAAGGCTCGCAACGCCCCGTCCTCGGCTGCCTAAAGCGCATGTGCGAAAAACAGCCCCAAAATGGCGACCGCAACTCGGGCGCCAAATTCAAAGGTGCCTTAGCCAACAAGGCGCTCTGAGGCTCCCACGTGGATTGCAATGGCGGCAGCGGCGGCGCACTCCCGGAACGAACGGCGGCAATCGAACTGGGCAAACTGCGCCGCGAACGGCGGGTGTTCCCAGATGAAATCGGACAAACCGCGCCGCAAACAGCGGGTGACTCCCAAGTTTCCAGCACGGCGGGAAACCACCAGGCGCGAGCAGCAGAATTAACAGCAATAAGCCTCGCGCGATAGCCACAGTCATCAAGCCTGAAATCCAACGGCTCCAAAGCCTGCCGCTAAGCCTCAAATCCAACGGCTCCAAGAGCCTGCCGCTAAGCCTCAAATCCAATGGCTCCAAAAGCCTGTAAATACTTGCCACGAAGTCGCAAGACACAGAAGGACTAGGCAGGCAGCGAACTGCTGCCTCTCCCTTTGTCCTGTAATAACGTTCCGAAAATACAACCATCCACTTGTAGAATCCAAGATGAAGCAGAAAATTTTGTCACATTAGTCTGGGGAAAATTGGTATACGTCTCTTCTGGCTGAACTGATTTAAAAAACTGAACCATCCAGTCAGAGGAGGCATGGTCACCAATTTACATAACTCAGTCTCTAGGCTAATGGACAAAGTTAACCCATGCTTGGATTCCCCAAGCAGCACACAGGAGAATTGTCGAAATATTTTGGGAAAAGTGTACAGTATTTTTGAGGTTTGATGGCTAATAACAACAACTTGTTTTTGGAGTAATACCGTAAAATTATATATCAATGGAAAGATAATTTAATCAAGAATGTAGTGCAATAATTTTTATGGAGGATTTGCTATTAGAATAGAAGTTATAAAGAAGAAAAGTGAAACACGTAGAAAAAATGATATACAAAAATTATCACATCAGTTGTATTAACGGTTAGTTGAGTAACCTTTAGCATGAATTGAGGCCTTACAGCGTCTTCCCATGGAGTGAACCAAGTCTTTTAGTTCTGCAGTTATTATAATATGAAACCAAGATTGAATGACTGCTTCTATTAACTAGGTTTTATTGCTGGCTATATTTGACTGTAATCTTTTCATAGAATACAGATAATTAAACAATCTTTGTTGCATTGCATTCTTGATTAAATTATCTTTCTGTTGATATCCACAATTTTGACTGCTACTGTATCTGCCTGCCTATGTCTGTCTGTCTACCTATCTGTCTATCACCTCGCCACTGCAAAATGAGTCTCCCCAAGGCATCATCGGCCCCATCAAACTCTGCCCGGCGAGGTTCGCTGCTCGTTGCCCAGGCGACAAAGGGGGGGGAGGGTTTTGTTACAGATCGAGAGCCACGCTGCTCGGCTACCTGACGTTGCGACCGAAAAGGAACGTTCCCTAGTCTCCTCCCGGCTGAAAGGTTAAGACGGGGGGGGGGCTGCCTAGAATGGAGGAGACGGTGGCCGCTAAGTGACAAACCGCGGAGCGCTTGACATCGGCGGGTTTATCCGGAGCACCGGAAGGCAGTGCCGCGCCGCGCTCCGCCCTAGGCTGGTCTCTCCTTCCTTTGGGGATCTCTGCTTGGGAAAACTTAAGTAGATGGACAAAGCTGTTTCTCGTGCTTAGCGGCTCCTCCCCCTCCCCCCCCCCCGCGAAAAACCTAAGCCTGCCGAGAAAATGAGCTGCGGAAGGGAAACGCTTGTTTCCTTATTTGCCCCTGTCTACCGTTTCTTGGCCGGGGTCCACGTCCTCCGATAGCTGCCGCCTCTTCGAGGCCTTGCCAGAACCTACCCCACGTGGGCATGACACTCGTTCTTACACGCGGGGTTGGTAGCTCAGACCTCTCGTTAAGCTCTCAAAATAGATGGCAACAACGCCGTGAAAAAAGTTAAGATCCATGTTAAAGGCAGGCCGTTGATTGTTCGGAGGAGCGTCTCTGCGCCTGCATCCCGACCTTCGCGTAGTGGGTCAGGACTTGTGACCAAAAAGCCTCACAGAGAAGGAGAGGAGCAAATACCCCCTAGAAGCTCACCAAGAGACGATGGGGGCCAACGGTGGGGTGTCAATAAGAGGCTGATCAAAAAAGGCTGCCAATCCTTGTCACAATACAAGGCTTTCTTTTAAAAGCATTTTATAATCTGGGCCATATAATGTTCATGTTTTAGTTTTTGACTTTTGATTCTTCTTGTCTGCCACAAAATTGTGCTTATTCACCTGTCAAAGTTATGGCTAGAAAGACATAAAGAGCACTCTTGTCCGATATCTAAAATTACTTGATCCCATCATTTCATAAATGGTATTCTTTGCTTTCCTTCCTCCTTTGAAAAAAGTGTCATCTTTTTACAGCCTTTGAATTCTTGGTGTTTCCTGTCACTCCAGCACTGCAGTATTCTCCTCGGAATTGAATTGAAGGTGGGGAGGAGGGAGGGAGGAGGAGAAAAAGGACTTTTACCTGTTTCTCAGATTGATTGACTGCCCAATGAATTGGATAAAAGCTAAAAGATAAAAATCAAATAAGAGATGGGATATATTTGGAAAAATGGAAGCAGGCGAGTAAGTAGGATATACTGTATAGGCTTAATACTGCTGAAATATATTGCAAATTTATTATGTGCCACATATATATGATTTGCTTTCTACCACTGACTCTTAACATTTTATTTAATTATAAGATGATTATTTAGATAATGTCTGGCACTAAGGTTGGTTAGATTCCTCTCTTGAAGCAAATATCTATTTGAGTCATAGGAATGAAATTCTAACTCCAATTATTCTAATGTTTTAGAATATTAGAATCTTGAATACTTTGGACTGTTAGAACAGAGTAGATTCATACAGATACCTCTATTTTCCATTTTTGAAATCTTGGATAGTTGTATGAATAATTGGTTGGTTTTTTTCTTAGCAATATTTAATTTATATAGTTACGTTTCATCTGATCACTGAAATTAGTATTATCTGTCTATCCAAGTCCCATCAGAATTAAGCCCGAAATACATGAGTTTTTGGCAAAAGTGGATTATACAGTGCAGCCACTTGGGGGCAGGAGAATACCTTCTCTCAGCTTTGTCAAACCTAAACAAAGAACATTTTTAGAGCCATTCTACTGTTTTTAAGAGTACTTGATTTTATGAAATAATTATCTCACTTGCTCTCTGTTTCCTCTTGTACAGCTGCTACAAAACATCTATACCCTACATGGTAGAAAATTTCAGAACTCACTCTTAGGGAAATTGCTGTACTCCCAGGATGAAGAACAGTGCTTCTGTTAGGAAGTTAAGGAACATTACTGAATGCTGGTGATGCATTTCCATACAGCTGATACTTCTGTATTTACGTTTTGTTTATTTACTTTTTGGGATAGGTGGAAAGCTGGACCTGACCTATTTTTGATCATCGCATTGCTGCTATAGAGCTCTTGGTTTCTGGTCATCTCCCATATATAGCCCTGACTTGACCTCTGTGATTTTAAATACATTTTGAGTCATTTCTTTAATAGTCCAACTCACACATACTTTGAGAGTCAGGAAGCTTGAGTATAATGCTGAAAATCAGATGATTGAAATAAAAGCTATACCTAACTTCAGTTTTTGTCAGCATATATTTTGTTATTTATTTCTCTGATTTTTTTGGTAGGCTTACATTCCACCTTTTCTCTAGGAGTTCAGTAAGGCATATTTACACATTTTCCCAGAAATGAATCCTAAATTTACATAGTGATTTGCCACCCTGTACCACAAATTATGTTTCTAAGCTTTATAGAATAGGGGACACTTCCAAAGAGGCATTCTAACTCCCTGAAATCCACAAACTCTCTGAAGTATTCATTACTATTTTTTGTAGCAATCATTCAATCAATCACCAAGCCTTCCAATTGACAAACAGAAGAGTGCCAAATTTGGCATGTAGCGTTGTCCTAGTTTCATGTTTATCAATGATTTGTTGCAGAATGGGACAACTCACCTTAGCCAACTCTCCATGGCCAATTTACCACACCATCTCGCCAAGGGACGATTCAACAATTTAATTTAATTATTTAAAATAATTTTAAAATAATTTTAATTTTTGTCATTTACATTTTATTTTTTCCCTCCTTTGGGATCCTTGCTTTAACTATTCTATTCAACTATTTCTTCGATGTTAGCGTAACTCTTGTTCCATGGTGAGTTGTCCATGGTGAGTTGTAGACACGCTTTGTTGAGAAACACTTAATTTTTAAAAAGCATGGTAAAATATCAAAGTGGCTGTCTTAACAGCAGGGAGGTGGAAGGAAATTAAGAGTTCTTGCTGATGAGAAGCAGCCCATATTTCAGTTCCAGCATTAATATTGCAAAACTATACTCTAATGCTGGAAGTTAAGCTAATTGACTGCAGAGAATACCAATGCTGTAAAAATATACAAGCTAAGTCAGTACCAATGTTAGATCAACAAAAATGTCTTGTGGAGGAATCATGGATTTGTGGGAGTGCACTTTATATTAGCAGATTCTTGACTAATGGTACACTTGATTATGTTACTGGCAGGGGTGGGTTCCTCCCGGTTCGCACCGGTTCTTGCGATCCGGTTCGTCAGTGAACCTGGAAGTAATTAACTTCCGGGTTCCTAGCTCCTAGCCCCTGTCGCTGGGTGCCTGCAGGGTTTTTCTTTTTTAAAAACGCCTCTCCGGAGAGGAAGCCCTGTCAAAGCGCACCTTTCCCGCCTTGGCGGCTGCAGGAACCACCCCACCACTTTATCTTCCCCCTCCTCCTCTTCCCCTTCTGCCATGAGCAGCAGCAACGGCAGCCGAGCTGGGAAAGGGGCGCTTTAGCAGGGCTATGGAAGCTCTGTCAAAGCGCACCTTTCCCACCTTGGCGGCTGCAGGAACCACCCCACCACTTTATCTTCCTCCTCCTCCTCCTCTTCCCCTTCTGCCATGAGCAGCAGCAACGGCAGCCGAGCTGGGAAAGGGGCCCCCAAGGACCGCTGACCTCGCGCCGCCGTTTCTTCTTCTTCCCCGGCCTTCCCAGTTAGCTTGCTTGAAGCTCCGAGGAGGCGGGAGGAGGGTCGCAGGAGTGGAAGTGGGGGGAGGTCTCCCCGGCCGGGAAGAGCTGAGAGGCTGCCGGCCCCTTTCGCAGGAAAGTTAACTTTTCTTGGCGAAATCCTGCCCCCCCACCCCGCGTGGGTGAGTGGTCGGCTGCCCTCTTCCCGTAAGCCGCCCGGAGTTACCTGTGTGTGAGGTGGGCTGCCCTATGGAGTGTGTTCAGCCAGAGACCTGGGCGACCCCAGGGGTAATGACAAGCGGCTTTATGCCATAGAGTCTGGCATGGAAGATCTTCTATAATTGCTGGAGGTTGATGCTCCGATGGCGGCCCTAACTTTTAATTCTATTCTTCCCCCAGATCTCTTGGAAGGGCTCAAGGTGGAAGATTAGAGAATGGAAAGGGCCTGCCGTAAGACCCATCAGGCTGTGATGTGGGCCATTAGGACCTCCACCTCAGCCTCCTTCTTTAGCAGGGCTTCCATTGCCTAGTTACGCCACCTGCTCACCCGTATTCCCCAAGGGGATAACGGGCTCCGCCAAGATGTTAACAAAATAATGGTGGCAGCCGAATACACCACAGGCACATCTCTTAAAGTTTGTTTCCAGAGCCATGGCCGCTAACATCACCTCCCATCGGCTCTTATGGCTCCACCATTGGAATGCGGACATAACATCTAAATGGAAGCTTGTGTCTGCTCCCTTCAAGAGTAGCAAGTTGTTTGGTGATGCCTTAGACTCTGTCCTTATTGAGAATAAGGGCAAACAGAAAGTTATGCCTCCGGTTTCGCATAAACCGGACGGCAGAAACTCTTCCTTTCGGAAGCAGTCCTTTCGAGCCACTGATTCGCAACTCAATTCCTTTTTCAATTCCTCCTCCTTTCAACGCCCTTATGCTCAGGGATCCGAACATAACCAGGACAGGCAGCCTTTTAGGGACAGGACCTGTCACCAGTCCTTCTCTAGACACCCATTTCGAGGTGGATAGGCTAACAAGCCGTTCCACCGCAACAAAT
Organism: Thamnophis sirtalis; assembly: GCF_051295495.1. Lineage (NCBI taxonomy): Eukaryota > Metazoa > Chordata > Lepidosauria > Squamata > Natricidae > Thamnophis > Thamnophis sirtalis. Next base: position 32,604,869 of record NW_028261384.1, on the reverse strand, counting down.
GACCACCAGTCACACACTCCTATAGGGGATCGGCTTCAACTATTTGCAGACCTTTGGGAAACGACCTCATCAGATGTGTGGGTACTACAAACAGTGACGCTTGGCCTCACCCTATAGTTAATTTCCCTTCCCCCTGTCATTTCATTCATTGTCCCACCCCCAGGTTTGCCATCAAGAGGGGGCTCATGGAGACAATTTGTCATCTGACAGAAATAAGTGCCATAGAACGGGTTCCCCTGGGACAGGAGAGGAGGGAGTTCTACTCCATTCTGTTCCTGATCCCAAAAAACTCAGGAGAGTGGAGGGCAATCTTGGACTTGAAGAAGCTCAACTACCATCTTGCCTACAAGAAGTTCAAGATGCAGTCCCTCCAGTCAATCCTGGGCAGCCTTTGACCGGGTTATCTGATGACTTCCATCTACTTACAGGAGGCCTACCTCCACATTCCAATAAGACTGGCCCACATGTGATTCCTGCGGTTTTATTATGCCAGCCGGCATTACCAGTATTGGGCCCTTCCCTTCAGCCTGTCATCGGCTCTGAGGGTCTTCACAAGATACTGGCCGCAGTGGCGGCAGACCTCAGAAAGTGCCCCCATTTGTCCGCAATGTTATCTGGACAATATTTTGATCAGGTCATCGTCCCAGATGCAAGTGCTGCGGGACCTGAAAGTCACCATGGACTCCCTGTAGTACCACCGGTTTTCCATCAACTGCAAGAAGAGTCATCTCACTCCTTCCACGAGAGTGTTACACTTGGAAGCGGTGATCAACACTTCGTCATGCCTTGTGTCCCTGTCTCCAGATCGGATCCACAGCCTCCAAGAGCTGGTATGGCAGGTTCAATGGTCCCCAACCGTTCCCATGGTCCTGCTGTCACAATTGCTGCGCAAGATGATTTCCTGTCTGGCAATTGTTCCTTGGCCAAGGCTGCATGCAAGAGACTTGCAATGTTTCCTCCTTCCATCACAAAGAGCCAATGCCAGCAACTCCAGGGCCCGTGTTCGCCCATCACCGAAAGTTCTTCATTTCCCCAGGTGGTGGCAAACACCAGCATTGATGAAGGGCTCATCGTTCCGAGAACCCGAGCGTGTAATCCTCACGTCGGCTGCCAGCCTCTTTGGGTGGGGAGCTCACCTCTGCAACAAGGTAGTGCAGGGCAGGTGGTCTGCCAGCGAGCTCGCCCAGAACATCAACTGGCTGGAGTTGAGGGCAGTCTGCCTTGCTCTGCGCAAGCTCCAATCAGACCTATAGGGACACCAAGTGCTTGTTCAGATGGACAATGTGATGGCGAAACCGCACATCAATCGCCAGGGCGGCACCAGATTCAGCATGTTGATGGCATAGGCAAATGCGCTCGGACGGTGGGCAGAGCATCATGTAAGTTCCATAAGAGCAGAACACATATCGGGAATAAACAATGTTCAGGCGGATTGGTTAAGCAGATCCATGCTGAATCAGTTGGATGGCGCTTGGACCCAAACCTGTTTCGTCAACTATGTCAACTCCTCTAGTTGATCTCTTTGCCACCCGGGAGAATGTCCAACTTCCCCGCTTTTACACCAAGTGCAGCTCACCTCAGGCGGAAGAGGTAGACGGGCTCAACTGCCCTTGGGCCAAGGGCCTGCTTTACACCTTCCACCATTACCTCTACTTCCTCAAGTCATCAGGAAGATTTTGCTGGAACAAGCGGAAGTGCTGCTGGTGGCCCCTTACTGGCCACGAAGAACTTGGTTTGCTGACCTCACCAACCTTTTGATCAGCCAGTCTTGGAGAATTCCCCAGGAATTGGTCTCCCTCAGCTATGGGGTCCTACAACACCCCGAGCCCCAGTGGCTCAATCTAATCGCCTGGCACTTGAGGGGGATCTCCTAGCTCAAGCCAACTTCTTGAGGCAGGTCATTCATACCATCTAGGTGGCCCGGCGCCCTTCCACCACCAGAATCTACAGGGCCACATGGTCTGCCTTCTCCACCTCATGAGGCTCACATCACCTAGAGCCACTGTCTGTCTCTCCCTCAAATACTGGACTTCCTCCAAGAGGGATTTGATAAAGGGCTAGCTCCAAACACTTTACAATGCCAAGTCGCTGCACTGGCCCCTGTAATATCTGTTGACTCTTCCCAACTGCTCAGCCGTCACCCTAGCGTACAGGCCTTCCTTAAGGGCACATCAAACTTCTGGCCACAGGTGATCCATCGATACCCATCCTGGGATCTTGCTGTTGTCCTCAGGGCTCTATCAGAACCACCCTTTGAATCTCTCTGCTCTTCTTCCATCAGGCACCTTTCCTTCAAGACGGTCTTTCTCGTCACCATTACCTTGGCGAGAAGGAAGTCTGAACTGGCAGCCCTGTCAGTTAGGGAAGATTTGTGCCTCATCCACAGAGACAGGGTCATTTTCTGGCTGGACCCGTCATTTATCCCGAAGATCAATTCTTACTTTCACAGGGCCCAGGAGCTCCTTCTCCCAAACTTTTGCCCGAGGTCCTCGCATCCTAGAGAACGCCGCTGGCACACCCTCGATATGCGGAGAGCATTGAAGTGGTATATCAAGCATACATCCTCTTTCCAACGCTCAGAGGCCTTATTTGTATTGTTTCAACCAGTGGCCATGGGCCGGAAGGTTTCATTTTCCATCATCAGTCGCTGGCTCAAGGTTTGTATTTCCCTCGCCTACGAACACCAGGATAGGTGTCTACAACTACAACTCGACCCAAAGCGCAGTGACTACTGCGACCTGGGCTACCCAGGCCTCAATTGAGGAGATCTGCAAAGCCGCCAGATGGAAGGAGCCAGAGAGTGTGGCCAAATATTTTCAATCCAGTCCTTGGGCAGTGGCATAGAATTTAACACTTACTTGAACACTCCTGCAGTGCACTGAGAACAACCCTTCAGATAAGCCAATGGTCATTCTCCTGCAATCCTCAGTTATCTCCTGCTGTCAGGATAGTATCTTGTAGTGTAAGGATGAAGCAAAATTCAAGGAACAGCCCAGTTGGCTTCTGTAAATGTAATGGAAAGCAGTATCATTTTTTCTTTAACCTCATACACGATTGCTGCAAGATGCTATGTTATTTCAGCATACATTTTAGTGGATACGGTTTATTACTTTGACACAGAAAAGCATATCACTTGGCAAGTAATAAAAAAGCAATATGGATGAACTTGATATTAACAACATTCTTAGATATCATACAATACTTTTTTTTCTGCTGGAGACAATAGGATCCTATTTCAAGAGGGAAGTATCACATAAAGTTGCAACACAGAATGTACCTCAACATCATGCCAACCAAGTACTGCCTATAACTATTTTGCTCCAAACTAGTTTTAGGTTGATTGAAAAAATATTTTAAGTCCCTGTATTTGATCAGTGGCATAGATTTGTTTGAAAGGAAAAAGAAGCTTTTTATTTCCAGAGGCTGTTTGGAAATTTACCTTTTCGTCTGAAAGACCTTTTTAGTTGTGTGTCTGAATCCTGTTACTGCCAAGGACACATAATGTCAAGCAAAGTTCAAAGTACAAGTAACTGGTTTGTTTTCCTGAAGCTTTTGTTTGAATCAGATACATTTCTCCCTTATTGGCAGATAATTCAAGTTATTCACAAACAGATGGTGCTTGTATATATAAACAAGCAAACAGGAACGGAGGAAGCTGCCGTCTTCCAAATCAAACCATTCTAGTAGAATACTGTATCATGACTTGCAGAGACTCCTCAAGATTTTAAGCAGGGAATTTCCCAACTTTATTTGACAATGCCTGGAATTAAACCTCAAATCTTCTACATTCAAAATGTACAATACATCTTTGATCTAGAGCCTACATTCTAGGCTGTTTCCTTCTCCTTTTTTGAGAAAAATGTTGGTAGGAATTGTTTTTCATATTCTGATCATGCTTAGTAAGAATCAATGGAGCATCTCTGAACTTTGGGAAAGAGAAGATCACTACTCACCTAAATGCCATCTAGTGAGCTTTAAGAGGCATTTTACTTTCTATGGCTGGTTGAATTCAGAAATCAGTTCTTAACTAAGAACTTTTTTTCTTTCCTTCTTAACAACCCATCCAACTGATAGCTTGAATGACAATGCTATTTCAAACCTTAAAAGAAAACAAGTGCAAAGATAAATTAGACTTATTCCCATGTAGAAGAAGAACCATGTTTTGAAATAGAGGGCCCTAAATTCATTAGCCAATTATCCAACAGAGTAGGCATTAAATATATTGTCTTCATGAAGAGATGCCATCTGAATTAAGGAACAATTGGTTCCTGAACCGGTAAGAGGCAAATCAAGTTGAACAGAGAGGATAGTGAGCCCAAAATTCAGAGTTGGTTTCCCATAATAGAGAGATTTGCCCCCTTCACATTTAGCATCTGGAGAATAGGAAGGCACCTTCACGTATTTGGCCCTAGGATTTCTAGGCTGAATTGGCATTATTGCCATTCTACAAGCTGTGCTTTACTCTTTTTATCCCCTTTATCCCTAACTTTTCAGAACATGTTGCCCAACTTGCCTGAAAAAGAGGCAATACTAATTAGATTACCAATTGTAGTTGAATCCACATCACTTTCAGTATTCCCTGCTAACAGTAAGAACAGTATTGGACAGCTTGGATGAATTTTGGTCATTGTGCCAGAAGCACAACTAAATCCCAGTTTTATCCCAAGCACAATCATGCTGTTCAGTACAAGCTAATACAGAAACTACTTTGCAAGCCAACTCACTGTGACTGCAAATAGAGAGTACATGAAATGTACTGACATACCCTTGAGATACAAGTCTCCAAAAAATTTTAGGAAATCTTAAAATAAGGCACCAGGTGAAGAGAAGTGTCTTCAATTATTTCTCAAATGCTTCCTACCAATAGAAGACGGGATCAAACTGTCCTTATGTACTGTTTTTAGAGCTGTTGCCATGGTAGTCTTTAACAGAAAAAAATAACAAGATACCTTTATGGCTAATTAATTTATTATTACATAGGTTTTGTCAACCATAGCACATACAGTATTGTTATATAGCCTTTAAAGAGATATGCATTTTGTTTCTTTTTCTTTTCAGAGTAAATGCAGATGAAGAGATTGGATGGATAGATGGATGGATGGATGGATGGATGGATGGATGGATGGATGGATGGACGGACGGACGGACGGACGGATGGACGGACGGACAGACAAAGAGACAGAACATTATGCTGGCCAAACTATGTACAAACCTCAAATGAAGGAACATGGCCTGTTAAATTTTATTGTATTACCATCCATGTTAGCTGAGAAAGCATGGCCAATGTTCAGAATTTCTTCTCAACAGCCATGTTTCCCTACTTTATCTTAGCAACTATTTAATTTTGTTCTTCAATTGTTCATCACTTTCATCCTATGAATAAAGAAAACTAAAGGACTAGCATAGTTTTTTTGGACTAGGTTCTACTAAATTAAAGATAGAAGTTTCTTTAAAGCCAATGCTGTTTATATTTAGGAATGCAGCAAAGTTTTTATATTTTCTATTTTATCTCTAGTAATAAGTTTCTTGGGTGGCTTCTGTTATATGTTAATACTGATCTCAGTTCAGGGAATGTATTCAAAACAGTTTTGTTCATCATAATCAGGAAGTGATTCATGGTTTATTTACTGTAATGTTAAAAACTCATTCAGGATAATGAATAAACTCTTCAGAAAGAACATTTCCCCAAAAACGTAGTTAATATTAAGCTTCTTCAATAAGCAAAAATCTTCATTGATGTAGTAGTAAATAAATGGGAGAGCTGAAATTCTAAAAAGGAAGGGCTCTATGGTACATTTTTTTCGGTTCCCACTTTTTTTAAAACAGTGGTTATTCCTTTCTCTTTGCAGCAAAATGCAGTAGGCAATATAATCTGAAGAAAGTATATTTGCCTTCAAATATGTAGTTCTCCTCGAGGCCCAAGAATTTTCTTTTATCCTTTGTACATTGAGAACATCTTGACAGCAAAATCCAATTTCTCTCACCTCAGTTAACCCATCTCTGTTTGCTTTAGATGGGGAAATTCCAATCTTCCTCAACGTGGCAGCAGAACAGAAGAGTAGGACTACAGTTCCCATTATTCCCAGCCACATTTAAGAAAGGTGTAGTCCAGGACATAAGGGAAACCACTAGGGAAGGAAAGGCTGCATTATTCAATTTTATTCAGAAATAAAACCCCTCTGTATAAATCAGGATTAACTTCCAGGTGAAGCACTCACAGAATAAAAGTTTTGATTGCTTATAGTTACAGAGTTTTAGCCTAGAAGGCTGACTTTAAATTAAATTCAGCAGCAACCTGCATTTAACAAAATTAAAAGAAAGCTCATTGCCCGGTTTCTTGTTTTAATTAAACACATATTCAGTGAGAGATGGTTAACTGCAAGTTATGGGACAGTTTTGGCAGGATCACTGCTCTCAGTAAAGAACTGTACTATTATTTTGTTTACTTTTTTCCCCCATTTCTAAATTTTTATGTTTTCCTTACCTCTCTGTGTGGCTGCTTCAGTTTTGGCAATCAGATTTATGGCAAAGGGGAACTGGAAAAGTTCATTTTTTTGCTTTCAAAGAAGTTGTCTAACATACTATAGGTCATACTTTTTTCCTTCTTCCTTTTAATATAACAATCAGAAAATATGCATAAATGGAAATAAGATCATTAATGATGATCAAGTTGAAGGTTGCTAATACTTGCCATTTTTTTAATCTTTAGATTTTTTTTTAACCTTGCCTTCTTTCCAAGGACTCAAGGCCATGTATCGGGTGACTACAGGGAAACTCAAAACAAATCAAGATCATAGCCACAACCACACAATCAAAGCCTCATTGTGATGCACATACTTAGCAGCAGACCTTCATTTGCATAGTTGTGGCCATCATCTTGACTTTTTTGACCTCCCTGTAGACACTCCTGATTATGTACCAATAAAAAAACCTTTATAAGATGGGTTAGATGGGAAAATAGTCACTGGCCTAAATAGTCATTTGTCCATTAAACGTTCATGGCTATGGCTGGAATTTGAAGTTAAGCCTTCCCAATCTTATTTCATCCTTTTTCACTGAAGCTTCCTAAATGCTCTTCAGCATTGTTTGGCATTGCTTAAAAACCTCTGTCTGCTTTCCCTATACCATAATTAAAAAACAATTGCCAACCTGGTATTCTTCAGATCTGTCATACAATTCCCATAATCTATAAACCAGCATGATTGCAAATCAGATAGGTTGGGCAATGTGGAAATTGAAGCACTACATCTGGAGGATCCTTAAAGGAAGACTGGTGGTAAGATCTTTTATTAATATTATAGATTACATTCTCTTTTGGTAACTTGCTAGGTTATCTACTTGTAGCATAGAGATACAAGGCCAAAAATGGGCAGAGATGTAATCTAGGTGGCTGAGTTTAGCTCTGCATATGCCAGCTAGTCGCCATCTCCCAAGATGGAAAAAAACTTAGTGGTAGATTATATACTCTGCATATAAAAGAGCCCAGTTTCACTCCCTGAAACAGGTAAGTCTGGGAAAAGTTCTTGAAAGATAAAATGAGATAAATGCAGATGAAGCAACCAACTCAATAAAAGGAAGCTATCTGTCTTTCTTTATTCCACTACTACCTCTATTTTGTGGGTTTCTAAAGGATGGGAATGAAATGGGAGCCCGAGGCCTCTAAAATGAAATTTTCTTCTATTTACACGATTAAAATTTCCTAAAATACTGAAAAAATCCTGAAATCATGTCACTGAAATTTATTGGGAGAATGGGATTAGTTTTAGCACTGTAATTTGGGACCAGAGTGGGAGAGACATTTAAGGAAGGAAATGGGAATGACGTGTCCATGGTGGCACAGGGGTTAGAATGTAGTATTGCAGGCAAATTCTGCCCACTTTCAGGAATTTGATCCTGACTGGCTCATGGTTGACTCAGCCTTCGATCCTTCCAAGGTTGATAAAATGAGGACCCAGATTGTTGGTGACAATATGCTGACTCTGTAAACCACTTGTAGACTACTATAAAAACTCTATTAAAAGTGTATAAGCCTAAGTGCTCTTGCTACTGAATTCCGGAATCTCTAGATAAAGGTAAAGGTTGCCCTCGCACATATGTGCTACTCATTCCCAACACTAGGGGGCAGTGCTCATCTCCATTTCAAAGCCGAAGAGCCAGCGCTGTCTGAAGATGTCTTCATGCTCATATGGCCAGCATGAAACACCGAAGGCACACAAAACGCTGCTACCTTCTCACCAAAGGTGGTTCCTATTTTTCTACTTGCATTTTTACATGCTTTAGAACTGCTAGGTTGGCAGAAGTTGGGACATGTAACAAGAGCTCACTCCATTATGCAGCGCTAGGGATTCGAACCACTGAACTGCCGACCTGATCAACAAGCTCTATTCTCACTTATTTGAAGGTAAAAATGGTGAAATTGCGGTCTGAAAAACAGCCATTCTGAACCATTTTTTAGTTATTGGGAAGCCACATACCACCTACAAGTCCTAAGGCTTGAAAGGATATTTGTTATCAGTACAATCAGCAAGTGATATTTTATTCCATCTTTTCTCTCCTGCTCATAGATTTCCTCCTTTCATTTATACTTTGGTTCTCTTCAGATCATATTAATCTTTATATTATGTGCAGCTACAATTCTGCAATTTTACAAGAAATAAAATACTCTTTAAAAAAAATTTCTCTGTGTATGAGGCATCTTTGGTTGCCATTCATTTCTGAATATTGTGGATGATGAGTTGTAGATAAAAATAGTCATTTAGTGTAATTGCCTTGATCTGAGATTTGCCCATCATTTTTTTAGTAATTAGAAAAGACTTCTGGCCCTTTAATTGAGAGTTTGCATAGGGTCTATACTGAGTCACCAAGTCTCTGTAGCAACCTTGCTGTAGCCTCTCTATTGGCATTTGCTAACATGCCACCCACCTTGAACTCCAAATGCGGATCCAAAGATTGCTGAGTTATGAACACAGTATTTGTGTAACTCTGCCAGTATTGTAACCGCCCATATAACCTCAGGAGAGTCAAGGCAAAACCATACTGAAAAGTACAAAAATAGATTGAACATCACCACTGAAGAAGATGTTCAGGCGAGGTTTCTGAATCCAGATCTTTAGGCATAGGTTTCCTAAACATCAAGAACTTCTTCCTCCCTTTGCTTCAGGTTTGAAGGTTTTAGCCATACTTTTGGCACATGGTAATAAAAATATGAATACTTAGACCATTTTACCCAGGAAATCAAACCCTGCCCATCATGCTTCTCTAAATTAGAAGGTGAAGATGCAGAATTATGGCAACATGACTTTACAGCAAGAGAGAAGTACAAACATCTTGGCACAATTTTGATTCTGGAATATTTCTCCTCTATTTTTCAATCAACCATGCCACCTCCCTCAGATTAGTGTCTCCCCAACATGGGAGACAAGGACCCCAACTGCCATCTCTTGGTCGGAAGTTCATTGAGAACTCTTCTCCTGCACATCTGGAGAATGTTGAGGTCGGCTGATCTAAAATGACATTGCAGCTCTGATTTTGTCTATTTTCCCCACCCCTCACTTCATAGTAGGTCAGGCAGGAAAAAATGATTTTCCCAAGGCCACCCAGTAAGTTTCATAGTAGAAAGGGAACATATAATCCCAAACGTACCCCGTCTGCTCTGTAATAATTAAAGCTGGATAGCTAAAAATACATTACTATGGTACATTGAATAAAATACACAATACTATTTGCTGAGAGAGTTTCCCCCATGCTGCTTTGTTTCATGGATGACAACACATACTGGAACAGTCAATATATGGTTCAACACTTCAATATACGGCTTGTCCCTCTTCCTTGTGGAGAACTTGTAAAAACATGGGCCCGGGAAATTCTATCCTCGTGGTACAACTTTGCGTTCCCAGGCTCAGTGTTACAACCAGTTGTCGCTGGGGGGAAAATCCATCTGAATTGATAGAATATAGAATAATAAAGTTAGAAATGACCTTGGAAGTTTTCTAGTTCAACTTCTTTGACCAAGCAGGAGAGTATACCATTCTGGACAAATGGTTGCCCAATCTCTTCTAAAAACTTTCAGTGATGAAACACAACTTCTGAAGGCAAGCTATTCCAGTCATTATTTATTCTCACTGTCAGGTAATTTCTCCTTAGTTCTTAGATCTCTCTTTGATAAGTTTCCATCAGTTACTCCTTGTCTTGCAATCAGTTTTTGGAGAATAAGTTATTCCCCTCTTCTATGTGACAGCCTCTCAAAAATTGGAAAACTACTATCATGTCAACCTTACTACTGACTGAGATGTTCTGAGGTCTTCTTAATACATTCTGAGATGACATATCCATAAGTTGTAGGAACCAAACTTTATACCAGCTGGTTCACACTAAATCAGGGGTGGGTTCCTGCCAGTTCTAACCTTTTCTATAGAAGAGTTTCCACAAATCTACAGTGCCGTTTAGAACCGGTTCCAGCTCCCTCTCCCATCCATCCGCACATCAAGATGAAGAGCGAGAGAAGGAATTCTGGGAGTTGAAGCCCACAAGTCTTAAAACACCCCTGAGTTTTTTTTCTAAAAGGTTAGGGGTGCAAGGATCTTGTAACTTGACAACTTTAAGACTTGCATGCTTCAAATGCCAGTGTTTCTGAGCCAACATTTTGGTTGCTAAACAAGAGCGTTGTTAAGTGAGTTTCACCACATTTTACACGTTGGCCATGCCCACCCAGTCACATGACTGCCAAGCCACTCCCACCCAGTCACATGGCCAGCAAGCCATTCCCATCTGGTCACATGGCCAGCAAGCCACTCCCATAAAGCAGGCCACACCTACAGAAGAGATTCTAAAAAAAATTGAAACCCACCACTGCACTAAATGTTTAACCAGTTACTTGTACCATGTACTAAGCTTAGTTCTTGTTCAATTTTAGTTCATGTTGGGTTTTGCATCACTTAGTACGTGTTACAAATTCAACCTATTTCTAGTTCAGTGAGTGAGTGTGGAATAGGGCTTTACTGAATAACATTTGTAATGCAGGGCTACAGTATATAGGCTACAAAACTCTTAAGATCACTTAACATGGCAACAAAAAGACACAGGACAATAATCTTTTGCTGCTCTCTAATGGGTGGTTGAATTTTTACAAACCTTGCTAGAATAGCTGTAATGTGTGAATGGGGTATAGGCATGAAAGTCTTTATAGGATGTAAATAATCACTTCATTTGATATTTCTGATTCTTGACCTTTGGTACAGGCCTATTCTCTTGTCTAATGTACAAAATTCTTACTAAAAACTAGTATTAGGAGCTTGTGACATCAAACAAGAATTCTGTGAGACTTGCCTTTACAGTTAAAATATCACTAATAAAATGGGACTGAAATTAGATTTGGAAGACCAAATGATTTCCCTCGATCATTAAAAAGCTACCAGTTCATTTAAAATCCAAATCTGTCATCGGGAGCAAGGAGTCATTATCCTCATCCAAGCAGTCTAGAAGTACATATGAAGACCAATATTTTGAGGAATCTTCTGAATGATCTGTGACAGAGTTCTTTATTTACAGGTACCACTGTATAGAAGGCTCTTTATCAAATTCTGCATGTTGGGACTTTATAAAAACAATATACTCTTGCAAAAATGACACAAGAGTTCATATCCCCTCACATTTTTGCCTCAAATATAACTGCACATATCCATAAATATGACAACTAGGCTGCAAAAACTTTTTATTTATTTTTTCATTCCCCAAGTTACAATACAGCCATTCAGCACTAAAATATCAAGAGGCCATGTTCACCAGCTCAGTAGATGCATACATATACACACATTCCTGCTTTGTTCTCCAGCTGTTGGAATGCCATTGGTAAAGGAATAAGGGTGAAGCTAACTTCGAAGGGACCCTTTTCCTCACATTTCCCCAGCTGTTAGTGCTACTGCAATTACAAACAAGATCTTCAGTTAAATTGTAGCCATGAAGCAGACCAGTGGAGCTGCACATTTTGTATCAGAATTCTCTGTAGCCTTTGCAAAATGATGATCAGTTATTACCATTATATTACTTTTATATCAATAAATCTGAAAACACAAGGAAAACACATTAGGCACCAATCCATGTCTTTTACTGTTTACTTTCTAGCTTTCTATTCTTTTACTTTTAAGTATAATGAAAAACTATGTCACTATATTTGGGAATATAATTATAATTATCCACTATGTTGAACTTTTGACCATGAAGAGTTTTCAATAGTAATGGCAGTAAAATCAGCAAGATTACAAAACACATAGTGGATATATTCAACGATCAAATTACATTTAGACCATGCATAGATAATATTACTTTATAGTTTAATCACTAGGGAAAACTCAAATGTAACTGGGTGGAATCTGATGTCTTTTCCTGCTAATTCTAAACTTCCCAATTACATTTTAAATCATTCTCCAAATATGATATTTGCTTGCTTAAATCTTTGTTGTTGTTTGTTAGTTAGTTGCGAAGTCGTATCCGACCCATCGCGACCCCATGGACACCGTTCCTCCAGGCTTCCTGTCCTCTACCATCATCTGGAGTGCATTTAAGCTCACGTCTACTGCTTCAGTGACTTCATTTAGCCACTTCATTCTCTGTCGTCCAATTCTTCTTTTGCCCTCAGTCTTTCCCAGCATTAGGTTCTTCTCCAATGAGTCCTTCCTTCTCATTAGATGGCCAAAGTATTTTTCAACTTCAGGATCTGGATTTCTAAAGAGCAGACAGGGTGATCTCCTCTAGGACTGATCAGTTTGTTTACCTTGCAGTCCAAGGGACTCACAGGAGCCTTCTCCAGCACCATAGTTCAAAGGCCTCAATTCTTTGGTGCTCAGCCTTTCTTATCGTCCAACTTTCACTGTCACACATTGCAACTGGAAAAACCATAGCCTTGACTATAAATCTTAAATCTTACATATTAATAATAGCACTGTAAATGACTGAAGTAATAAAACACATAAGCAGATTCCAAACCTTTCTAAAATAAATGAAGCTGAACAGTAGCTAAAATTCCCCAGAGATAAAAGAAAGGACTCCTTCATGCAGCACTACTTAATTAATTATTCTAAGTCACAGTGATAGCTTTAAACAAGGTAAGCAAATGCATGTAGGATCACACAATTAATAGTTACCAATTATGTGGATTTAATAGTATCTCCATGACCCAATCAAATATGCCTCTTGGTGTTAACTGCTGGAGAATGCAGGTGATAGATAAAAATCTCATATCCTAGTGAAGATTTATCAGATTTTGAGTTGCCTCTGGTAGAGCAGAATGACTGCTATAAGGGCTATCCATGGGTTGTGAGTATGTATCCAAAATTAAAGATAGCACCTGGAACTGTATAATTGAAGCCTCACTTCTTTTTTATACAGACTGTATATGTGATGCATGTAAAAAAAGAAACAAGGCTTTTCATAACAGCATTCTGATGACCATCTTGATTTTTTTTAATCTATACCCTCATAAACATATCTGCTGCTATGCTAGTTTGATCAAGTCCTGTTCTTCCACTATTCTCCCATATCTGCCAGACCAAAACTTCCCAGTCTACAATCTGACCAATCTTCATTAGTAAATCAATTGTATCATCTATGATCCAAGCATAGTATATGACTCTATCTTCGCCTTTACATGATCTGTGAGGCCCAGTATAAATCATGTACTTTGATCTAAATGTCCATTTGATTTGGAAAATTGGTCCAATCCAGTTTGAACATTTGAACTTAATGGGTTCTGTTTTGTTTGGATTTGATTAGGAGAAAATAGCACAATATTTTTTGAATTTATTTTCAGGTATCCTGTTGGCTTCGCCAATTCAAATGTTCCAATCATCTCACAGAATTAAATATAGTATCTGATTAAACTGCCTTAATCTCTGAATCAGCTATTCACATAACTCTAATGTTTATTTATTTCTTTATTTTTATATGCTTTTCTAAATGCATATCTATGTTCCCTATTACACACACATACATTGGTTTGTCAATGGTGGAATGTTTAAAAGGAACACAGTATTTAGTTATAATTTCTTTGGAAAGAAGAAGCTAAAGGCTTATGTCATGTTATGATCTTAACCAATTGATTCATTAATTTATTGTTTATAAAAACCCAGATTAAAATAAAGGAAGGCAAAATCTTAACAGTCAAATCTATTAGCACACATCAGATAACCCCAAACTAGCAGATCCAAATACTGATTGCTTACACAAAGACCCCCTACAAGCTCTGAGTTTCCCTGAAAAATTGCATTTCAATTACATCCAATTACATTGCCTTTAGCTAAGATTGAGGGGGAAAGGGTCATCTTTCAATCTTTGAGAAAACCTGAAGAAGATTCAGCTATTGTGAGTACACTGCTGATCTCCCTAAGAAAAAAAACCTTTTTGGTAATGCACTCAGTCATTAACAGTTACATTTTTCAAACCATTGTAATCTACCTTGTGTTAATCTGCGATAGCCAAATATTAGAAATTAGGTACTATTAGATATTCAGAGCTTGGTATTTATTTATTTATTTATTTATTTATTTATTTATTTATTTATTTATTTATTTATTTATTTATTTATTTATTTATTTATTTATTTATTTATTTATTTATTTTCCAAGCAAAGTCAAGCAGAGTACAGAAGTAACTAGCAATTAATAAAATGAAAAATGTGAAGTAAAAATAAAATGTATAATAAAATATAAATTATAATTCAGGAAAATAATTTAGCCTATGAAAGAGGTGTCTGAAATATTTTTTTAATGGAAGAGTTTAAACTGTACAGAGTCATCTTGTGGGGGAAGTCTAAACATTGTTGTTGTTGTTGTTGTTATTGTTATGTGGTTAATTATTGGTGAGATTCACAGCCTTTAGGGCTGATTGGTAGCTTAACAGTTTGAGTCCTAACCAAGGACCTAGGAACTGTTAAAGTAATGTCAAAGGATATAAGCTGTTCCAAGTAGGGTGTTTTTTTGTAGAGTCAGAATGTTCAAGTCTGATAAATTTAAAATTTCCAAATAGCAAGGTATTGCTCCAAGGGCTCCAATTACAATCAGGACAACACACAATTTCTTTTTCCACAGCACAACTTCAATTTGCAAGTCCCGGTACTTTGTGATTTTTTCTTACTGTTTATCTTCAATTCTTGCATCACCAGGTATTGCAATGTCAATGAACCATACTTTTTTCTTTTCAACTATTGTTATGTCAGGTGTGTTGTAGGCCAAGTGCCTATCATTATAGTAGCTCCATTCTGCACCAACTGTAGCTTCCAAATACTGTTTAAGGGAAGAACCAGGTAGAACAAATTGTCATATCTAGGTGAGAGAGGACCAGGGCCTAAGTGACAGAACCAGCACATAACATGAAGTTATACAAAGACTCTGCTAGCCACAACTGCCAACTGTTCCTTAAATAAGAGTCAAGAATCCAAGCTGCACACAGGATCTGTCTGGAGCAGTGCGACTCCAACCAGAACTAAAAATGTTAAATTCCTGGATCCTGAAGCACCACATACCCAAAGCCACTCAGTTTTACTGGGATTCAGTTGAAGCCTATTGTTTTATGCTGGCTAGGAGATCCTGAGGTTGAAGTCCACGCATCTTAAAGTTGTGAAAGATTTTGAAAAGCTGCTCTGGATGATTATATATATTTGAAATGAAAACCACACATAGCCATGATAGCAAACCTATGACATGCATGCCACAGGTGGCACATAGAGCCCTCTCTGCAGGCACATGAGCCGTTGCCCCAGCTCAGCTCCACCACACAAGCGCAAGTGCCTCCCACCGGGTACCTGGTTTTTTGGGGGGGTAGGGGGCAGGGGGGTGTCACATGTGTATTGCATTATGGATACGCATGATGACGAAAAGGTTAGCCATCACTGATATAGGTCATATTTTCATAGTTTTTCCCAAACATGCCTGATATATTTGGGCAGTTGGCTCACTGTATCAGCCCTTCAATGTAAATCAGCTGGTTTTGGATCTCTGCCACACATGCGCAGGGGGAGGGGCATATTCAGGGGGTTCATACACGAATGTGAGAAGAGTGGGGGAGTGTGGAGTTAGCTCATGCATGCATAGGGGTGGGGGAGTGCGGGGGGTCATGTGTGCATTGCACTATGGGTGCATGTGGACGCACGCACTTCTGGCATGCAACGAAAAAAAGGTTAGCCCTCACTGACATATAGGGAGGCCTCCTTTGATTGGTAAGAGAGAGCTGATAGTTCACACATGTCCATTAAACACAAATCTGCATCATTCAGGCACAAATAGTCTTTAAACCTCAACTGAGCCCAATATTTCTGTTGATAAACAATTGTTAAGTGAGTTTTGTCCAACTTTACAACTTTTCTTGCCACAGTTGCTAAGCGAATCAATGTGGTTGTTAAGTTAGTAACATGCTTATTAAGTAAATCTGGCTTGCCCTTTGACTTTGATTTCCAGAAGGTTGCAAAATGTGATCAAATAACCCTGGGATACGGCAACCATAATAAATATGAATGAATTGCCGAGCGCCTGAATTTTGATCATGTGACCATGGGGTTGCTTGCAATGATCACAAATGTCATAAAAACAGTTATAAATCACTTTTTTCAGTGCCATTGTAACTTTGAATGGTCACTAAATAGGCTGTTGTAGGTCAAAGACTACCTATATCACATTTGTGCAATGCAGATTATGTAAATGACCTATTTGCAATTCATCTATATCTGGGGTGTCAAACTCAAGGCCCGCAGGCCAGATCCAGCCCGCAGGGTGCTTAGATGTGACCAATGGGTGTTGCGATATACGTGCAGGTATGCATCTGCCATACTGTAACACGTATAGAACAGAAGCAATAATTAACCATATGATTAAATCAGTAAACTAAAAGCAATAATTGGCCATATGATTAGATCAGTAAGGCAAACTGTCCAACTCCAAGCGTTGATTAAATCAGTACCCTTAACACTAAGCAGATCAGCAACCACAGACTTGTAACTAAGCGCTGATTAAATCAGGGGTTACAACTGTTTAACTCTCAAACATTAATTAAGCATTGGATGTTTGCATGATGATAAAAGGTTTATTGACTATGAGTGTTCTTCAAGTCTACATGAGAGTAAATGAGTTACCATATACTGTAAGCTTGCACAATCATGATTGGTCCGCATTGGCTATGTGAATCCACCCCTCCCTTGTGTATGATCAATAAAAGAAGCCCCCAGACTTCGTTCTGGGTCGGTTTCGTCCCGAAGGAAATTCGTGTCCGAGTCTTCTTTCCTCATTGGCTTCATGAACCACCCGCGGAGAAATCGCATCTGGTGACCCCCGACGTGATGATCCATGCTGCCCATCTCATCTCACCCTCGGCCGGGAAAAGCCTCGCACCCAGGGCCGGCCGTCTGCGAACGGAGCACCCTCTCAATTCGTGAGTATGGGATCGGGTTTCTCGAAAGAACAGGAAGCGCACCTTCATGAGCTTCGGGATATCTAAATTTTCTAGTGTAATTATTCAAGCGATGGGCAAGTCGCTTCCCGTTTTCCCCTCAAAAGCATTTAATTGACTTATTGACTGATGTCTAAAATCATTGTCCAATCTACCCGGAAAAAGGGGTCTTTAAAGCTCTCCTTATGGATAAAATTGGGCACCTACTTCCATGAGGAACCCCGAGCCCCTCCGGGCGTTTTAACAACATGGCGTTTACTTATCAAAAAAGCCTAGCAAGCCCCTTCCTCTTCCCTTCTCTCTTCTTCTCCATCAACATTGAAACATGTGATCACCTTTTCTGGTCAGGGCTCAAGCCATGTGGCCCTGTCCAACAGTAAACCATCTTTCCAAGCAGCCTCCATGTCTCCAGTGTCTTCTTCCCCACTTGGAGCTGAACCCAGAAGGACATTTCTCTCAACAATTGGCGACCCACAGATGGGACTCCAAGCTAGCCTAACCAATGGATATGGCCCAGGTAAGCCTCCCATGCCGGCACAGACCCCATTGAGTCTGTGGGTGGACTTTATCTTGGCCTTAACCATTGGATCTAGGTTTTAAAGGGGTTTTGAGTTTGAGCTCAAAGGCTGCCTGGAAAGAAGGTGAGTACCTTTAAATTTTAATTCTCTAAAGTTTAAATTTTTGTTGTTGTTTCTGTTGTTCTGTGATAATACAGGAAAACTAATTTGGCTACATAAAGGTACTTAAAAGAAAAGGGAAAAATGTTGAAGTTTCTTTTTTTTTCTCCTGTCTCTTTGTCTCTTTGTCTTCTATGTGGTTTGTTTAAGATTTGTGCCTTCCCTAATTTCACAGATTTGTGCTGGGAATGTAGGATGTGAAAACCTGAGAGTTCTGTTTTTTCCCTTCTTATTTTCTCCTTGTTCTTGTGTAAATGTGTGCCTAAGTCTTTGTGCACCCTCAAGGTCTAAACTGGCAGAAATTGCCTTTGCTCAGTTTGTTTCCCCCCCCCAAAAAAAAGAGTACAGAGAAGTGTTTTTTTTCCTTCCTTCCATCCCTTTGCCTTAAAGTAACAACCCAGGAAATGTTTTAAGTTCATTTACAGGAAAAGTTTCATCCTTGCTTCTATCGTGTGTTTAAATGATTTTACCTGTTTATTTCCTTCCTGAAGCATGTGAATCCAGACCCCATTTTGCATCTGTGATATCCCCATAATGTTATCAGTTTATCTGTTTAGTAACTGATGATTTTACCTTTTTTTTAACTCTGCCTGCAAGCTTTCTACCCAGCCCCAAGCCCCTCCCTTACCCTTAATCCCCCAACAATGCCTTTTCTGTGGGGGGAGGGAACCTTGTTTTCATGTTTTTCAGGCCTGGAAGATTTACTCTTCAGGTGAGTAAAGTTTTTTTCCTTTTGGGGGAAGGAGAGTGTAGCCTTGTGTGTGCATGTAAAAACCCTCTGCACATTTATCTGGCCAACCTACTCGAAACCTGGCCCCTAGAAGACAGTTTTCATTTAGATTTTGTAACAAGTTTGCTGATTTTCTGGCCACCATCAGATGAACTGAAGAGAAATTCTAACTGAGTTTCTTCCCCAAAGCGATTAAAGCCTGACTGAATGGGAAGACCTAGGTAATTGGACTTGATTACTTTGATGTAATGTCTGTTAAAAAAAATTCTTAGGTGTGCATCTAATAACATGTAGAATTGAATTGAATTGATGTTTGATCAGCTAGCTAAATAAAGACATTTGAAGATTTAAAGTGACAGAACCTCCCCCAGGCCTGAAAGTGTTGTTTCATGGTATGTGTGCATGTGTGTGTGTAATCATTTTCAGACCTGGAGGGAAGTTGAGATCTCTTAATAATAGAAAATGGAGCTCATTGGCTTATGTACAGCTCCCTGAAACAATTGTAATAATTGCTTTGTATGAAAGAAAGAATGAAATGGGATATTTTTGTATGTGAAATTAATTTACACAAGCAGCCTGATTGCAGTGCAAATGTATGTCGATGGTAAAAGTTGGTATGAATGTACTTTAATTCCTTTCATATAAAGAAACAGTAAGTTGCAAGGTTGTTTAATGGTATGTGTGTGTATGCTTGTGTGTTATGATTGGTTGGCATGAGCAAGCATGATTGCAGTATGAATGTATATGTCCCCGAAAGTGATAACTGAAGAGATCCAAAGACCTGTGATTGCCTGCGTGAACCCCCCCCCCCTTTTTTTCCCTCTGGGTCATTCTTTGGAGGGAAGCAGGAGAAATGGGGAGAGTGTGTGTCTGCTCATTTTTTCAGTGAGCGTGTGTAGATACCTGTGAATGCATCTGCATCCCCCCCCTTTTTTTCCCTCATTCTTTTTGGGTCATTGAAGGGGGGCTGAAGTTTTCTGCTCATTTTAACTATTTTTTTCCTCTCTCTTCTGAGAAATTTGGAGTAAATGGGTGACTTGCTCCTTCACCTTTACCTTTTACTGTTATCTTTTCATCTATAAACGTTATGCAGTTACATTTCCTTTTCTGCTCTGAATACAATTTTGACTTTTTCTCTTTTCCTTCTGGAAAATTTTGAGGTTTAAAATGCTTAATTAAACCTATAAACAGAAATGATTTTGAGATATTTTGCTTACATTTGTAAATGTTTTAACATACTTGATGAGAATTTGCTTCCATCTGAATGAAATCTAATATTTTGGAGCGTTCAAGTACCTCTTTTTTAATTGCATTTTTTTTTAAAGCTATTTTTCTTCCCTTTCTCTTTTACACCTGAGTGCAATTTTAAAAGCTTGTGAGTCAAGGTACTCTACCTTATGATATTTTGTTTGTTTGTTTGCAACACAAGTTGTTGTCTCTTTTGAAAATTTACTCATCTTACTGCAAAAGTGTTTCAATCATAGAAGCAGTGGGAATGTCCTGTTCCATGAAATTTACATCATTTACATTGTCTGCCTTCTGGAATAATGTTTGGATTTCCACATTTGGACAGAATGGGTGAGATTCCACAACATGGGACTGTGTCTGTATAGAACTGTATATTTGGCCTCTCTTTTTCTTCACCTAAGACACAAAGGACTGCTAACTCTTGAATTGGCTGCTGGTGATTGCATTCTGATAAAACCTGACATGAGGAGAAAAAACTTACCCAAGCCTGGGACAGACTCTACCTGACTGACCACTCTTATCAGCAAGCTAAGCTTAATGCCATCCAGCAGATATGAAAGAATGGACTCTGAGATGGAGAAGTAAAGACCAAAAGACTTTCTTTTATCCCCAGAAGACTATAGGGGAGGGTGAAAATTGATCCTAAAGTTCTCTTTCTTTGCTTTCTTCACAGAAATTCATTGTTAGGTTTCTTTCTTTTCTCATTTATATTGTAATCAGTTTAATGTATTCATGTAAGAATTGTATTTTGAGAATGATAGCACAGCAATTCTGAACACCTTGGATTTATGTCTAGTGGGAGGGAAAGTTTGTCAAAAATGTCTGTATTTTCTGTATTGTAGAAGCAGCTACGCACGCACACACACACACACACACACACACACACACAGAGAGAGAGAGAGAGAGAGAAGAGCCTATTCAGAATTAGATTGAAACTATCTCTTCCACACACAGTTTTTGCACATTAGCTAAACTCAATTTGGCCTCACTAAAATAAAAGCCAGGGCAGGTTGAAGAACCATCCCTTTTAAAATGGGCAGCCTATACCTTAAAGGGAAAGCAAGGCTGTGAATTTCTGCTTGTTTAAAACCTGTCTGGAAGCTCATATAAAGTGATATCTGAAACTAATTGGCATGGAAAATTGGATACTGTAAATTTCTTTCCAGAAATTTGTACCCTCGTTGCTAGACCTTCATGGTTGAAAGCTAAACACATGTGCATTCCACTCACATGTTTTGAAGAGAAAACAAAAGAAAGGGGAGTATGTAGGAAATTTAATCTTACAAATTGCTGTCTTCAAATTGATTCAACTGGCAAGGTTGTGGCCAATCTCAGTTGCAGAAATTGGTTCACGTACCCGTGCAAAAGTGGACAGGATTAATGGATGATGCAGGCTTCCTGGGAGGAATTTTTCGCAATTGGAAACAAGCCGCCTTCATGGCAGGCATGGCGCTCCTAGGGTTTCTCCTTTTACCCTGTTTAATCCCAGTGCTCCGAATCATCATTCAGTCCACAGTAGAAAGTATGACACAGGACAAAAACATTAACACAGCAATCTTTGATTCACAACACAAAGCCCTGCTAACAGCATTCTCTGATGAAGACCCAGAGAAAAACGATACTCCCTTCTGACTCCTCAAAATTTAAAACAAAAGGAGGAGATGTTGCGATATACGTGCAGGTATGCATCTGCCATACTGTAACACGTATAGAACAGAAGCAATAATTAACCATATGATTAAATCAGTAAACTAAAAGCAATAATTGGCCATATGATTAGATCAGTAAGGCAAACTGTCCAACTCCAAGCGTTGATTAAATCAGTACCCTTAACACTAAGCAGATCAGCAACCACAGACTTGTAACTAAGCGCTGATTAAATCAGGGGTTACAACTGTTTAACTCTCAAACATTAATTAAGCATTGGATGTTTGCATGATGATAAAAGGTTTATTGACTATGAGTGTTCTTCAAGTCTACATGAGAGTAAATGAGTTACCATATACTGTAAGCTTGCACAATCATGATTGGTCCGCATTGGCTATGTGAATCCACCCCTCCCTTGTGTATGATCAATAAAAGAAGCCCCCAGACTTCGTTCTGGGTCGGTTTCGTCCCGAAGGAAATTCGTGTCCGAGTCTTCTTTCCTCATTGGCTTCATGAACCACCCGCGGAGAAATCGCAAATGGGGCCACCCTGGAAACATCAAAGGACTGCCCGCAGTTTCCCTGCCCGCGAAAACAGAGCTCACAGGCCTCCTGAGCTCTGTTTTCGCTGGCAGAGGGTTGCAGGAGGCCATCGCAGCCAAAAGCAGAGCTTGGGAGCCCATTTTTACTGGCAGAGCGCTTGGGCCGCCACAGGCACCCCCAACATGAGTTATGTTGAGCTGGCCATGCCCACTCAGGCCCAGAGATGAGTTCTGGCTTCTTCTACTGCCAGTTCACTCAGGGCCTCTCTTCGGGTGCGCACACACTTGGCCATGCGCAGTAGTAAAAAAAATGCCTACACTGCTGCCAATAGAATCAGTTTGGGACTGTGGCCAGCCAAGTTACTACCTACTCGGCTGAACCGGTCTAAACCGGTATTAACCCACCTCTGCTCTGGCCCACTGAAGTCAAAAACAACCCTCAATGAAATTGAGTTTGACACCGCTATAGAAATTGTGTAATTGGTAGCTTCTATATTATAATCACCATCATATAAATATGCATACTATGCCATTAATGTAATGCACATAGTAAATCACTGTGGAAATGTAGTCCTTTGCATTTAAAGCTTGTAGGTTTCACTTTGCTTCTGTTTCCTGTCACTCTTTTTTTTTGTCAAAGAGTTCTTAATAGAAAGAGACAGAATGTTTACCTGATATCTATTATCTGGCTTTTATAGTGGCCAATGCTGGCAACACAGATGATACGGGACTCTTATTGGGCAGGCTAAAGATACATATATAATGATATATTCAGCCTAGAGAAAAGAGATCAGAGGGAGACATGCTATTCAGCTATCCCAAAGATGGCCTGGGCAGAAATAATAGACAGGTTCCTGTAGTCTGCAACCAGGAGCACTACTTAGGTGACCTTCAGGACAGAGATAAACCTCCAAGTGCTTCAATGACCCTCTAAAAGGATGCCAATGACCAGCTGTCTGCAAGAAATATAAATCCTTCCATTTCCCACTATCCTGTCAGAGCTGAAGAAGCTTCTTGGATGAGAAGCGAAATATCTTCAAAGAAAAAACAAGGAAGTCCAGTTGCCTCCTGAAAAAGCACCTTTGGGACAACCATGACCTGGATGACTAAGAATCTATTCATCTTCTTCTTGTGCCATATCTGTCATCGGATATTGGCGATCATGTTGGCAATCCTATTTTTGTCAAGAGCCACATGAAAAAGTGCTGCTGAGTTTTGTCCAAACCAGCCGCTTAGGTTTTCTGCTTGGACCTCCTTTGCCTTCAATCTTTCCCTGGAGGATTAGGTGAAGGATGCCGTATTTTTCTGGGTGTCGCATCACATGTGCAAAATATTCTAACTGACATTCACAATTATGATAGTGCTGAGCAACTAGTACTTACTGTATATATGCTCTCAAACCTACAGCCATCCCAGCAACTCAGCAATCACATGACTGTGATATGGGCTCTTGGAAACCAGCTCACATTGATTACTTTTTGCAGCATCTTGTAGTCATGTGATCACCACAAGCAATCTCAATGGGGAAGCCAACAGAAAAGTTCGCAAATCATTCTGGAAAGTTGTTCCTGCTCCTGTCATTTTTTCTCTTGAGAAGCCTCCAGGTGGCAGGACAAGTGCAGGCCACAGGTAGGCCGGTAGGCATCAAGTGGTTTGCACTTACGGTGCCTTCCCAGCATCGCCGCACTCCACTGTCTTCCACTGCACCCACCTACTGGCCTGCTTGTGAGCTGCCTAAGCAATAGCAATAGCAGTAGACTTATATACCGCTTCATAGGCCTTTCAGGCCTCTCTAAGCGGTTTACAGAGAGTCAGCATATTGCCCCCAACAATCTGGGTCCTCATTTTACCCACCTCGGAAGGATGGAAGGCTGAGTTAACCCTGAGCCGGTGAGATTTGAACCGCTGACCTGCTGATCTAGCAGTAGCCTGCAGTGCTGCATTTAACCACTGCGCCACCTTGGCTCAAGGAAAGGCTTGTCATAACTGGGAACTCCAGTCCATTTTGCCATTGTTTTTCTTGCCAGAAAATGGCAGGAAGTTGCTATGATTGCTGTCACTATGCAATACAGACATATAACTGCTTTGCTTAGCAACAGTAATTCCAATCTCAATCACCATAATCAAAACGGACAAACAGACAGGGTGGGGTGTGGAAAGCAAAGATCTAATAATTCTATCTGTCCCCCAATCCCTCTTTCACCCCCTCTGCCTCCCTCCCTCCCTCCCCCCTCTCTCTCCACACTTTCTCCCCCTTTCTGCTTCTTTCTCTCTCCTGTCTCTCCCCCCTCCTCTCTCTGTCTGTTTCTCCCTCTCACACACACAGGCACACACACAAACCTTCTATTCATAACCATAGCATTCAGTGAAGTTGAAGCAGCAGTGATATCTGTAGCAAGCAACTAAAAATCAGCCAAAATGTTTAAAAATAGAGTGGCTACTGAGAACAAGAAATCGGTTTTCAACCACAGTTATGCTTCCTTGGGTCCAACTGAAACAGAGATTTTCCTTTTCTCAAGGATAAGTTAAGAGCAACAATCTCAGGTGAGCTGGCAGTTAGGACATAGATCAAAAAGCAAGCCAGGAGCAAGTCAGGAGTCAGACCAACCAAGGAAGAACTAAGGATGCAGCAACATAGCAATGTTTACAACATGGTTTAATTGATTTTCCTGAATGTATTGTATATGCATATGCTCTATCTTTATCATTATTGTTGTTTTCAAGATGGGTAACTATATACTTTAAACAAATAAAATAAGTAAATAAAATAATAAATAAAATAATAAATAAATAAGTAAATAAAATAATACATAAAATAATAAATAATAAAAATAACATTATAAAAATCAATAAATTGCTGTGTGAACAGTAGCTGGGCTGAGAAATGTATATACTTTCCTATCTGGTATATATTTTATGTTATCAGCTAGAACAGAAAAGCCAAAATGTATTAACCTTATTTCTTCATTTACAGTATATATGAGTAAAAACATGATTGGCATGTAAATGATTTCACTAAATAGCAAGCGACTGATCCCATTTTCCTCATTTATTAAACAGTTTATGTCCATCTTTTGAATTTTGGGAAGTAACCATGTTTTGTTCCTGCTGAATTCGTCACTGAATCAAAATGTGTGGTTTATTCCAGTTCTTCCATTTGGAGAAAAGATATTCAAATAATCAACCAGCCTTGATAAACCAATGGTAAATTTTCAGAGAAAGTGCTTAACTTGGAGGTTGAGAAAAGAATAGCAGAGATACATGCTTTTAGCTGCAAGTAGTCCTCACTTTGCGACCCTACCTTTGGACTAGCAATTCCATTGCTAAGTGAAGTGCTCATTAAAGGAAATATTATCTGACCTCCCCCATAGCAACAGCAGTTCTTTCAATCCCAGCTGCAGTCATTAAGCAAATCACCCATGATCATTAAGTGAAAAAATCACATCGCCACGACATGTAACCTCCTGCCACCTTCCCCATTACCTTTGCTTGTTGGAAGCTAACAGGGAAAGCAACAAATGGTGACCACATAACAATCAGATGATGTGACTATCATAAATGTGGAACAGTTGACAAGTGCCTGAATTGTGATTACATGATTTCAAGGATACTGTGATGTTCATGGGTGAACAGACTGGTTGGATGTCACTTTCTTCAATGCTTCCATAGGTTCAAGCAGTTGTTAAAGGAGTAGTCCTTAAACAAGGACAATCTGTATTCATCAGCCAATTACTTCCTCAGGGTTTCTCTTTGTCCTGCTTCCCCATAAAAAGAAATAGATTTTGTTAGCTAGACAGTACTGCAAGACTTAGACATAAAATAACTTTATTGTCACTTTGAATGTGCACTAATTGGCATACATTAAAATGATTTTTTTTGCATACAGCTCTAAAAGGGCTTCCACCTCTAATATACACTACATCAGTGTTTCCCAAACTTGGCAACTTGAAGATGTCCGGATTTCAACTCCCAGAATTCCCTGGCATTCCCTGACAAGATAAAAAAATAATAAACCCAAAATTATGTATGTACCCACATATATAATATGATGGAGAAACAACACAGTCTAGTTTGGATGTATAAATGTACACAGCGAGAGAAATCAATCTTGTGAGTTTACCAGACGGATGGCATAGGGAACAAAGCTGTTATAGAATCTGGTAGTTCTGCTAGAAATACTTTGAAATCTCCTCTCAGAGTGGAGCAACAGAAACAGACCGTGAAGTGGGTATGTGGAGTCCCTAATAATGCTTTGAGCTCTAAGCTCCTAGCATTTGTAAGCAGTATCCTGAATTACAGGAAGTGAGCTTCCTATAATCTTCTCGGCTGTCCTTACCACTCTCTGAATGGCCTTTCTATTTAAGGCACTGCTACCACCAAACCAAACAGCGATGCAGTTTGTTAAAAAGCTTTCAATCATGCTTCTGTAAAAAGTGGCCAGGGTAGAAGGAGAAAGATGTGCTCTCCTCATCGGACACAGGAAATGCAAGAAAAGCAAAGTTAATGCAGTTATTCGGGCAAAATAGAACGTCCATACAATGATCAAAACTGACCTATGTTATAGACGCCTAATAAGGAAACCCTCTAACAAAGAACCTTGTTTACTATGCATTTCCGGTGTTTCTCCGAAGCACGCACACCAATAGTTCATCGATTGGCCACAAGATGGCAGTCTTAGTAAAGACTTCAACGTCCACCTTTGGTGGTGCTGAAAAGAAAGAAAAAATGTGTTCCTTGAAAAAGGGGCATGACTCCCATTTTTCCAACGTGTCACGCCGTTCGGATGGCACTGAGGTTCTTTCCCTGTTCCAGGCGAACTCCTTTGCAGAGAAAAGCTGCTGCTGCTGCTGCGGCGGCGGCGGCGGCGGCAACCGCTCGCTCCAGTAAAGCAAAGTACCAACTCAGCATAACCCGAGTTGGGGTTTCCTTGAATGCTTTTCCAGCCCAGAGCGCCGTTGCCACAGGCTCCTGCCTTGACCACTTCAGCCAGCAGCCCCCGCCCCCACCGCCGCCCAGGATCCCCGAGCCCTAAACAATGGGTGGATTGTGCAAGATCAACCCCAGCACTGGCTTTCTTGCTGAACGCTCCCTAGACTGTTGGCTCCGGATGTGCCAAATATAAACCGCGCAGTAAAGCAAACGAGAAAGTCCAGAAACCGAGTTGGGGGGAGGGGGAAACAGGAGAAGAGATCGGCCGGGCAGGGTGAATTCCACACATCAAATCTAGGCAGAGAACTGTTGCTGTGTCTTTTGAAAGGCATTCGTGGCTTTCCCATTCCCTCGCGCCCCCCCAAAAGAGTATTATAAGAAAAAGCAAAACAGTGTTTTGAACATACAAAACTCTTTCCCTCCAGGACGCCTTTAGGGCAAACTTTTCCTTAAACGACTCCGACCACTTAAGCCGAGATCGCTACCAATCGGGAAGTACGAACCTGCGTCCGACCCCCTCGCCTAAGTTAAGGGATCTCCAGGCTCGAAGCACATGCCACGCTAATTCTGCCTCGCTGCTCGATTTCCCTATGAAAGCTCCCTTCCCCGCAGTAAAGAAGCGGGTCGAGGGTTTAGCCTGAATCCAACCACGTCCGAAGAAGCCTTTTCTGGAAATGAGGCGCGCTTGAACCCCTGAACTCTGGCCTGCCTGTGCGGCTGCATCCAAGCCATAGAGATTAGTCGTAGCTGGTCATTGGAAGAACAAGAAAAATACTCTGGGTCCCTTAGAAAGAACGACTGGACCGAAGCTGCAGAGAGCACAAGTTCAAACGCACCTACCAGAAGTGGGTGAAAACAGCTTGTTCCAATGTGACGCCTTCAGATGGGTTGAAAGGAGAAATCTCCAGGTGCCCATTCAGCAAGAGCCTCCCAGCTGTAGGGCACCACATTGGGGAAAGTTGAACGTGCATATCGGTGCAGGCCCAGGGAGCAATCCTTTGCATTTGTGCTCTGGATTTCAGTAGCCTGGTTGGCTTCTGTCCCATCTTCTTTTCTTGTGTTGGTCGGCGCAAATTCCCTTCACCAAATTTTACGACTTTCGCGGTCCCCCCCCCTTTCTCGCCTGCCCCACCCTACCATTAAAAGCCTTCCGCTCCGACTAAAAGGGTGCGAAGTGGTCGTTTCAATAAATTTCCCTCTAGTAAAGTGGACCGGCCGTCGATTGGCGGGTGGGGGTGCCTGCGCTTTTGGTAAAGTGATTTGCCATTTATTTAGATCAAGTGATTCCTGTAATTAAACGATTAGGGATTTGCTTAATGTGATTTTATGAGAACTGCGCCCGTTTCCAAAGCAAACAAGGCGCTCGAGGCTCCTGCACACGAAGCAAACTCACAAGAGCGCAGTTACCGGGTCTTTGCAGAGCAAATAGTCCTAAATCTGGAGAATAAACAGTTCGCAAAAGAATCTGTCGCTCCAGGCCATTGAAAACAGCGCCGGATTTGTTTGCCTGACTTTGAGGTTTTTTAAAAAAAACACATTAATTTCTACCACCTTCATTTCCCTCTCCTTCCTCAGTCGCCTTCCAAGAGGCTTGTCGGTCGTCTTACAAGATATCTGAAGCGATTTCAGAATCGCTGTCCAAACCAGGTGCCCTTTCCATCACCGATGATGGAGAACATGAGACAGCATGATGGCTCCATGGAGAAGGGGTGGTCCTAAACATGTGGCTGAATGTCCCTCCAGTTTTAGCCAAAGTAAGTCAGAGGTGAATGTTAACAATTGTATTCAAAATGTATTTGGGGAGAGGTCACAATCCGGGCCTCAGTTCTTCAGCGCAGCAATTACGGGTCCAAGACAAGGGTTTTGGTTAGGCAATTTCATAGTAGGTAGGACGTTTCATATATATATATTTGTATATTTGTACTTCTTTAGAGGTTGTTCCCCCAACTGCAAATGGGCCCTGTGATTGTGCACTATAGAAGTAGACCATTTTGCTCTCGGGGGAAAAAAATCCAACTATTGAAGACCAACACATTTGGGGAAGGTTGCTTGGCTGTGAATGTACATGTGGAGTGGAGAAAGCGTGGAGAAAGCCACCTTGAAAAAGAGGATAAGCTTCAGCGGGGACTCTAATGGCTCCCTGCAAAGGAGCCATTGACTAGGAGACGGGGAGGAAAACTTTGAGACTGAAATCTAGCTATTGGCGGTGCTCAACTTGGCAGGTACCTTGTAGATGAGGGTTTCTACCTTGCTTCCAGCAAAGCAGCTAATCTGGGAAACTATTTATGTTGCTGAATCCTGGAGAGTAAATATTTATTGCCATGCTGGGCAAAGACTGGCAAGGAGGAGAAGGAAGAGGAAAGAAAAAGAGAGAGAACTTCCTTAGAGTATAGAAGAGCATGTTCTTCACCTCACTTGAAAAAATGACTGTGATTTGGAGGAGGTGAAAGTTTTCCCATACAATGTAATTCTCTACTAGAGGCCCACTTGTGCCTTTCCTCATGCCCACCCCAAGTTGAAGTAGGACGGTTACGACCCCAGCTGACCTCAGTAAGCCGAAGCTGAGAAGCCAGAGAAGGGTTTGCCTTTACACCAGTGTCACTGATGTCTTTCCTTGGAGACATTTTCTGAAATAAATAGTTGTATTTTCACAAGCTCATTGGATAAAAGTTTCCCCCGAGATCTACCATGAAATAGAAAGCACTTCACGCCAACTGGGTCTTTACTCATATTGATTCCAGAATAAGACACAAATGCAGCCTTACACTACAGCACTGAGAATACTCAGGTCAGTGAAATGAAACTTCGTTTCATTTAACAGAAATTTTCATGGCTTATTTAACGTTTGGGAATAAATTATTTGAAATTGTCCCAAAGACTCTGTGGAATATTCCCCACGGCCTTGCTGTTACCTTCACGATTAGCCCCACTTTGTGGATAGAAAAACTGACTAGGAAGGTCAGAGGCTTGTCTAATATCTTGTCTGTATGAAAGAAAATCTTATTTCGGATGTGATTCCTTTCTTCTTCTTCAGCCCGAGTATTCTTTTGTACGCATTTGTTCTTTCTTTTATCTCTTTCTTTTATCTCTTTATCTGTGTCTTTTTAAAATCTCTTTATCTCTTCACCTCTTTCAAGACCCACTAATTTAACATTTGCCAAGAACACCCAAGGGAAAGGTGAAAGCTTCTACGCATTGCCTGAGAACTGACGCGCGCCTCGTCCATCCTCTTTACTTGGACCTGGGGCTGCACACTGATATGGAAAGACAGGGGCCAAGCGTTCACACGTGGGGAGCGGGAGAGAAAAGCCTTATTCCCCAAGGCGCTATTTTCCTCCTTGTCTGTAAATTGCACAAACTTGACGGTTCCATGCTTTTAAACGCCATTTCTGCCCCTCCTGGCCAATGGGCTACAAGGCTCAGAACCCCGAGATAATGGTGACGTTCGAATGCCCCCCTTCTTTTTTTAAGGGAGCGTGAATGGAACTTTCAAAGGAAGCCAGCCAGCAGAGCGCTTTGTTGTGCTAAACTAGTTGGGCGAGTTAGGGTGTCGCTGCTCCTGATTGCTCTGGCCAATGGAACCCGATCCACCCCGCTGTGCGTAAGAGCGCAATTAAGGATTTAACCAAGCCTCTACGCTCCCTGCGAGCAGTCTGCCAGAGCTATAACCAGCTCCAGAGAGCTCCCAGCCGTCGCCACCGCCGCCTCCCTCCCTCCCTCCCTCCCTCGCTCCCCCCGCCATGGCTGCCTAGAAGACCCAGCCGCACGCACGCCGCTTGCCTGCTTGCCTGCCAGCCAGCTATGACAGGGGTCTTTGACAGAAGAGTGCCCACCATCCGATCCAGCGATTTCCAGTCCCCTTTTTCGAGCAGCGCAACTGCCGCCACCATGCACCACCCGCCCCAAGAATCGCCCACTTTACCCGAGTCTTCGGCAACGGACCCTGACTTCTACAACTCTCCGGGAAGCGCCCCGCATGGCTACGCTTCGCCTTCCTCGACATCCTATGGCAAAGCGCTCCATCCTTACCAGTACCCCTACCAGGGCATGAGTGGAACCGCCGCCAACTACCCCGCCAAAGCCTACGCCGACTACAGCTATGCCAGTCCTTACCACCAGTACGGCGGGGCTTATACTAGGGCGCCGAGTACTGCCAGCCAGCCAGGTGAGAGGCGCCGCCGCAGCCGCAGCCGGCAGGGAATGGGGAGGAGGGAGAGCAGTGCTTGGACAGGCTGAAGGGCGCACTGCAAGTAGGGGATACACCGCTTCTCTCAGGCCTCCTGGGGACGGCGTGGGGCTTGAGCTTGGTAGAGAACCCAAGCTGAAGCTCCGATGCCCGCTCCCGCTGAAGGATCCAGGTCTGAAGGGTGAACTGAGATAGGGGAGGAGGATGAAGAGAAATAAGCTTTCTTTGTCGCCCCCAAAGTCAGGACTGAAAGGCAGCGAATTTGGAAAATGGCAAGTGGGGCAATCAAAGGTCCCCCCTCCTCCTAGGGCTACGAGTTAACAACAACACAAAGAGTGCGGCTGTGAAAAAAATTGGGCTTATTCGGTGGAACCTCTCTTCCCCCACGTTTGTGTACCTATTTTTTAAATATCGCAAAGGGACTGGAAAACCTAAGCCCCGCTATAGTTTTTGCATGAAGACGGGCTGAGGTGCGGAGGGGAGCAAATGGGGACACTCTTATTTGATCTTTTTTCCCCTTCTTCTTCTCCTTCCGGTGGGAGGAGGGGGAAGGCACCGAAGATCTCCTGAATAGCGCTAACACGAACGCCCAAATTCGGATGCTGGTTTGCTGCCACACATGGAGAAGCGCGGTTGGAACGGCTTCCTTGTGGTTCCTCGGGAAGGAGACTGGAGGAAAATGAAGCGCTTCTTTGGAGGCAGCTCGGAATTCTTCCTCTCCGCCACCGCTCACCCCACGGCGCCCCGCCCCACCCCCGGGCGCCCCTATTCTGTGAATCAAAGGCGAGGAAACTTTTTGCGGCTGCCTGAAAGTCTCCGCGCCGCTTTCCTTGTAGTTACCCGGAATTTATACATAACTATGAGTCTTTATGTGCGTCTGTGTGTATATACATATACATATACATACATACATACATACATACATACATACATACATACATACATACATACATAGAGAGAAACTTGCACATACATTTCTCTCTTCTCGTCCACCACCCTGTGAGTTTCTTCGGCTGGCCGACGCTCTCCCCAAAATAGAGGGAAACTGCCAGTGGCGCACTGCGTCTTCGTAAAAGGAACCAGACGCAACCGCGCCTTTCTTCTCCCCCTACCCCACCCCCGGCCGATCTGCGGCGAGATTATTCTGTATAATCGACTCTCTGTCTGGGCCGGATTTGGCTACTTTTTCGGCTCAGATGGAGGGAAACGCTCTCTTCCTTTCGCCCCCCCTCCCTTTTCCCTCTCTCTGTGGTGGTGGTAGGGCTTTGAACTCTGCATATCTCAGAAGGTCTCTGGTCAGGGTTGAATGCATGAAGACCCAAGACAAGCGGGGAGAGGGAGAAAGAGGGCGAGGTGGGGGAGAAAGCAGGACCAGGGCTGAGAATATGCAAAGTTTTGTGCAATCAAAGAGCGGCTTTAAGGGGACGTTTTAAAGCCCACCTCTTCCTTCCAGGTTCTGGCGGGCACGCGCACCTCCTCCACTCAGTTCCTCCCTTCTTCTTTCACATAAAACGCTTAGGCAGATAAATAACCATCCCGGGGAGAGAATATCTTTCGGCACAGGAGGGAGGCGACGCCTGCCCTCCAACTAATTTAACATTGGCCAGGGCTTTGGGCCTGCCAATCCGTTTCCGCACCTTCCTGATCGTCTAGGATCTCTGCAGACCAAACGCGTTGCATTTGTTTACACATTTGAGCCAAGTCTGGGTCAGCAGGATAATTGCGGACCCATCTGCCAGATTCGGGGCAGGGGAAGTGGGCGGGGTGCCTAGTTTTCATGATCATTTTCTCCTCCTCTTCCTCTTCCTCAATCTGTTTTTCTTTTCCCCCCTCCCTTTATATCCCTATAGAAAAAGAAGTGGCTGAACCCGAGGTGCGCATGGTGAATGGCAAACCAAAGAAAGTGCGAAAGCCAAGGACGATTTACTCCAGTTTTCAACTGGCAGCTTTACAACGGAGATTCCAGAAAACCCAGTATTTGGCTCTGCCCGAGAGAGCCGAGCTGGCCGCCTCTTTAGGCCTGACGCAGACTCAGGTAAGGACCGACCGGTGGTCGGGGCTTGGGGTCCCATTCCGTCTCTCAGGGTGGGCGAAACGCCCCCAGCAATTCCGCGTCGGGCTGCTCTCCAAGGGACAGTTTCACCTGCGATGGTTCTGAGCGGTCCGGAGTCCTTTCTCCGCGAGGAGCTTCTGTAGGCCGGAAGGCACCCGGGGGGGGGGGGCAGGGAAGAGGGAGTGCATGCGTGCGGGCATGTGTTGAATGTTCATTCCTTTAATCTTCCGCCCGAGCATTTCTCCCTGCGAGGTTTCTGGCGAATCCAACTTCCCCGCCAAATGGGCGCCTGATTCCACCGTCAGCGGCATCAGCCAGATCCCTTTGGGGCGGAGAAGAGGCTCTCAAGGCAAATTCAGAAAGCTGCGCCTCACCGAGTGGAAATTAACCGGCCTTAACTTCGCCACAGTTCCGACTCGGTTCCCAAGCGCTTTGTTTACAGCCTGGATTGCCAGCATTTAAGCGGTGGGCTTTTCGATCGTCCCCGAGTTTTTCGACCTTCTCGGGATCAAAATGGGGGAGGTAAGGTGGGAGGTAAGGTGGGAGGATCTTCTACTGATCAGCTCAAGGGAGTGGGGGTCGGCTTGTCAGAACGCTACGGAGGATGGTGGTGGGGACTGCTGTGGAGAGTTGGGTCCCACAGAAAGGTTTTACGTGCGCCAGTTTTTAGTTCCCTTTTGTTAGGAGTCGTGTTCAACCGGAATCCTCGTTTCGTTTATTTGTTTTGTTCCCGTTCCTGTTTTCCTCTCCTCACTCCCCATGTTTTCAAAACTATTTGGGACAACTGCTGTTCTGGGGTTTAAATATCTGCCCCATGTCCAGAGTCTGGATAAAAGCATATAGACACTCTATATGGTATCCCTTTTTAATAGTATAAACGCCATTCCTTTAAGGATTTTTTTGTTTGTTTGTTTTTGCATTTCGTATTTTCCCGGCATGTATTTGGAATAAAAAGGTATTTGTTTTCCTTCTTATCTTTAGTGCTCTGGCCCCCTCCTGAGATTGCTTTGCCCGATAAAGGCAAGTCCGAGCAATAGGAGAGATTTAAGTCTTAGTCCCGACGGAAGACCAAGAAGTATTCTGCCTAACCCGTGTTAGGATCCTTAAAAGCTGCTACCTTGAGCACGCTCAAGGCACTCTTCGCCTTCTCATAGCCTCTCTGCTATCATTGGTGCAAATCTGTGTGGGGTTGTTGCCCGTCTCGCCCCCACTTATCTAATCATTTCCACTTTCTCCGAAGTAAGCGCGTCCCTCGGGGCCGCAGGAGGAGGCAGAGCTCGGGAAGCTGAGATCGTAAAGCGACCGATTCAAGAGGGCGTCTTGAACTGCCTTCCGCCGGTTAAGTCCGGGCTGACAAATGATTTCCGGAGGGAGGGTCCGGTCAGCCCTTTCTTTGCATTTGGGCTTGTCCAAGTTGGGGTTCAACCCCGCCGTTCCTCTCTTACTTTTACCGCCTCTTTTTCCTCCTCAAGGTGAAAATCTGGTTCCAGAACAAAAGGTCCAAGATCAAGAAAATTATGAAAAATGGAGAGATGCCCCCGGAACACAGTCCCAGTGCCAGCGACCCGATGGCTTGTAACTCTCCACAGTCCCCTGCCGTGTGGGAATCTCAGGGCACGGCCAGATCTCTCAGCCACCATGCTCACACCCACGGGGCAACCTCCAACCCGTCGCCCGCGTCCTCTTACCTGGAGAACTCTTCTTCCTGGTATTCCGGCGCAAACGCTCTGAACGGCCACCTGCAGCCCCATGGCTCCCTCCAGCATTCCTTAGTGTTGGCTTCCGGGACAATCTATTAGAACGGGCGACCCTTTTTTTAAAACAACAACAACAACAACAACAGCAACTATCATTCCTTCCTCTATTGTTTTGGACTTAATTGCTTTTGTTCATGAAGGGAAATAATAATAATTATTAATAATTATAATTAATAAAAAGGGGGAACTTCTCTTTAAGGAAACTATAACAGGATGAAATGTGTAAAGCTTGTGCATGTAATTTATTGCATTTCAAAGGAAACTTTCCGGCTCTCCCCCCTCCCCCCTATTGCTTTTGTTCCGTTTTCTTTTATTTTTGAAGGCGGATTTTTGGATTTGCGTTTTGTTCTCAGCAGCCTGGACACTTTCAAAGGTGCCTTGAAATCTTATTGACCTCAACTTTTTTCAAGAGACTTTTTTCAATGTCATTTTAATCATGTACATACTTGTAGATAGAGGAATTAAACTGTATATTCTGAATAAATAAAATTATTTCCACTGTGAGGACAAAGAGAGAGAGAGAGATGCGAAAGGGCAGGTTGCCCCCCTTCTGCTATTGGAAATGAAGTAGAGGACACTTAATAACTGTTCCCTCCTTCCATCCAGCCTCCTTTTCTTCCTTTGCCATTCTTCCTTTGTTTGGACTGCAGTCCTATGGCCGGTTATTTAGAAACAGCCCTTAAATCTTCGAAGGCTAAAATTCAGAGCAGTTCTCTATCTCGTCCAGGTTCCTCATGGGTCGGGTCCCGATTCTCCCCACTTTAGGGCGGTTCCGAGGTTCCCAAAAACTCCCCCAATCTTTCTTTACCGAGGTCTTCAGATCTGCCAGTAAGCCTGGTAGGTTTGGCGATGGGAGACTAAAGCAATGACCGCAGCCTGTTCTGCTGAATGAGGAAACAAAGGTGAATCTTTCCCCAAGAAAAACTACCTGAAAAGGTGGGACGGGCCTGAGTCGGAGTAAGAACATGAACAACAAAATCTCCCCACCCTCCAGATTTCTGCTTCATTTTATTTTCTCAAATTTTCGGGGGAAAGCCAGAAATAATATCTGGTCGGTGCAAGACGGCGCATTTCTTTCCAAAGGAGCTCCGAATCTGGGCAGTAGCAATAGAAGCAATAGAAGGTGGCACGGAGACTCTGCGCCTCCGAGCAAGAAACAAAGGCGACCTGCGAGCAGGATTGGATTTGGTCGCACGCGCCTTTGTCGCGTCTCTCCCTTTCTGTCCTCTTCTCCGTGCCACCAATTCCGAAACTTGAGGAAAAAGGAGAGGGTTTGTTTCGGGGCTTTTGCACACACATCCCCAAACCAAGATAGCCAAGTGAACAGTGCTGGGGTCGTAGTAGGCAACTATCGGGGTTTTACCCCCTTATGCATCAAAACACACACACACACACACACACACACACACACACACACCTTTCTTATCCCTCTTCAGCACTTATGTAGACAATAAGGCGCTCCTTCGAAATATCCTGCATCCATGCGACAAAGGGTACACTTTTAATAGCAGCTTGGGTTTGGGGGTAGTTTTCATGTTGGAAAGAAGGTTGGACCATAAAGAAAACTCATTAAAAATTACGTCCTGTCATCTGATGAGTTCAGCAAGATATGTTTCAGAACTTGGACACAAAACCTCAGAAAAGGTTTCTTTTGTAGCCAGAACAAATTTACCAGCCTTTAGGCTCCTTCCTTTCTTTTTTCCTTCCCTCCCTCCCTTCTTCTTTAAATTTTGGCTCCTATCAGCAGGGGAAGTAGTATTATTGGAACTAAGTTCGTTTGTAATATAGTATTTGGCTTTCCTTGGTTTATATAAAACTAAAATGAGATTGCTTTCCTGATACCCCTGTGTTTGGGAATGTGGTGCAGAACCAAACATAAGAACATCCTGCTGTTTTAACCTGACCCCTTTCTACAAAACGTTGTTCACGAGGCCATCCCTGCAGTCGTCTTAGGAGAGTTTTGCTCCGGGCATCAGTACAGCTCACCTCACCTATTCTTTGCCCTTTAAGACAGCGTTACACTATTGACTCTGCTGTGGGCGGACGCAGCGAGCAATGCTGAGAGACAGAAAGCAGATGTTAGGAATCATGGGAATTGTGCTCCACTGACATATAAAAAGGGATTCAACCTACATTCTGCAGCTTTCGATTGGTTAAGGATTCGGGCTTGTGCATGGTAATAAAACCGCTCAATTTTGACCTATAACGATAATTTGACCTTGCTCGCTTGCCATTAAGGCGACCTTCCGAAGAGCTTGTACCTCTCCCTTCCTTTGACTGGTAGAAAATCCTATTAGATTCTCCTCCAGCTGCCTTCACTCAATAGCTTTGTTTCGTTGGGTATAGAGTCTTGGGTGCATAAACATGGGCATAGACATAGAGGTGTACTCTTGATAGCCTGCCAGGGACTCCACCCGAACCCCTTCGTGCATTTGAGCCAGTCTCCTTCCTCTGGCTAGGTTTTTGTCCGGCGTTGCCTTCATGTCCGAGAACAAGGAGCAGATGCTGCACAGCGACCTCTTGTCCTTTACCTTTAGTAGGTCCCCGTTTCACCATCTCTTTCCCGAGGATTTTATTTTCTCCTTGTCCCCTCCTGCCTCCTTGGACAAAGGCACTAGCCCTTAGTATCTTTCTTCGTTCTTTGGGGAGGTAGCATGCATCTATCTGCCGGGCTTTCTTCCCAGTACCAACGTGGGCGCCTGGACAACTACGGCTAGAGAAGAACGCACCTCCAGCGAGCTGCGTCTTTGGAGTGGGGACAGAAGGGCTAGGAATGACTGCACAAAGCTCCTTCCCTAACAAAGATATAATCAACAGCACTTTTAAACTCTATTCTTAACAGTTTCCTCCACCCCCTACACTTTCCTCCTCTTCCAAGCGACGCTGGGGCAGCCGCAGGGGGCGGGCGGGCGGAGAACCGGGAGAAGAGCATTCCTGTGGGTGCCGAATGGCTCCAGGGCTGCGCCACAAGGGCTGCCGAAAGAAGCCCAGACCGGAGAGAGGGAGAGCCCGCAACCTCCGCCGGCCTTGATCTCCACCCAGGAAATCCCCCCTCCCCCACTTCCCTCCCTCCCTGGACACCCACAAGCGCATCCACCCAGCAGCTCGTCGCGCGCTCCCGGGACGAGGCACGCAAGGTCACGCGCTCTCCCGACGCTGCACGAATCGTCCGCTGCTAGGAAAATTCTAGGTTGGATCCGCTGCTAGGAAAATTCTAGGTTGGATCCGCTCGGCAACGTCGGGGCTGTAGCTCTGTGCGTTTGGCCGGCGCGGGAATAGAACGGGGCTGCTCTTTCTCCGCGCTGGGCTCGCCCTTAACGGGACATTCTCTGGCTTCCTTGGGGTAGCTGACTCGAATGTCCCGGAGTTTCTAGGCTTCGGCGTTTGCCTTCTCTCCCTCCCGCTAAGGAGCTCCGTGCAGCCTTCCCGTTGCGCTGAAGCCCCACTTCGAATGCCTTTCAGTTATGGGAAAGGGGTGAAGCGTTAATCCCGCCCTTATACGCGCTAGAAAAACACTGGCCTTCACAACGACGGTAGCTTCGCTAGGCAGATATGTTCTTCCTACCTGCCTAGAAAAGGTACTGTAGATAGTTTCCACCAGATTGTGGCCTTCTGCAAAGTTAGGTTGTATCATCTATGTAATAGGGTTGCTGAACGACAATTCCCATTGTTTCCAGCCACCGCAACCGAATAGGCTGCAAGTGTTGAGATTCCAACCAGTTGGAGGCCTCCCGTTTCGGGTTTATTTAAAGCAACCACTAAAGAATCTTAGGGACATCTTTTCCTTCTGGGCTGGTAAAGCGAGAAGGAGGCAGGGCGACCAAAGGCAACGAAGGTGGGAAAAAGTGGCTAGGCTTTATCACTTTGGAAAAGGCCTGGCGAGCGGTAGCAAAGGTGCAGACCTCCTTCCTCCAGGCAACTAAGCCAGCTTCAATTCGGTTGTGTGCTTCGTGGGTCAGCCCCGAGGACAAAGGCGTGGGCATATGCGCAGGCGGGTGTGCACACGCTGAGAAGCTGATTTGCGCAGTAGCAGACGCAGGAGTGATCTTCTTCCTCCTCATCTTCCTTCCCATAGCCCAGCCGAGTGTAATATTAATATAATCGCCTGCCAGACCTATCCTCCTGAGCTCTGATCCTCGTCCCAGAACGATTTTATTTAAGGAAATAAACGCCAGTCATGACGACTACCAAAATCAAAGCAAAACACACCTTCACTTTCTCCGGGCCGGAGGACGATCCGTTTGGCAGAAGTCAATTTTCGTGTTCTGCCAGACCGTTCGCGGCGTTTTTTAGCTGGTGGGGGCAGGGCTCTTGGTTGGGTTAAACCTTACCCAAAGGCAAGGTGGGAAGGTGGGAAGTAGCAGAAGCGACAGTGAAAGGATACGAAGTCACCACCACGGTCCGTCTCCCCTTCCAACTGTGTTTTGCCAGCATTCCACTCAGGGCCACCGCCCCTCCCCCTCCCGCAGTTCAGGGATCCCCTCTGTGCACCGGCGTTGCGGCCAGAAACCTTGCAGCCTCTCCTTGGGATGCATCCTGAAAGGCTCTTCCCTACTCCTTCCCAATCTAAGCTAGAAGGGCAGCTCCAAGGCGTGGGGATTCCTCAAGAGAATGCAAGGAGCAGGGAACCTCATTAGGAGCCGAATTTTGGACCCCACCAGCAACAAAAAGATGAGCTTGGACAAATGCCATCCCATCACTTCTGGTTCAATGGCGGCCGCCAGAGCCCCGTTAAGAAGTTGGAAAGGGGGGGGGGGGAGACGGTTGTGCTGGTGGCGACAAAACATCCAATTGTTTGATCCCAATGCCGATTCCAGAAACACCAGGCCTTGGCTCGGCACCGCAAACCATTTTCACTTATAAAACGATTCATTCCTGCACCTAATTCAGGCGAGAATAAAACTGACACTTTTACCAACCTACAAGTTGTAAGTTCTCCAAGTCTCATCCTCTCTTACGGCTCCCCCTAAGAGTAACCTCTCGGTTTGAGATACTATTCCTAAGGACCTGTTCCAGCAACATCGCCCTCTTAGCGACCTGCCTAGGAAAAAAAGAAAGCTAATATGTTTTTTCATTCGTGTTCTTTCTTAAATATCCTCATCATTAAACCCTTGATTTCATGGGAGCTTTTTGTAAATCTAACTGGCTCCGGTTCACGGCGTTGCATTTGAAAACGTGTAAGTATGTAAAACGTGGTGGTTAGATCAAGTACCTTCTTTTGATGGTTCGAAATAGTCTTTGCATTCCGCATTTACTCAGTGCCCCAGACAATAGAAGAGAACTCTAATCTCCAGCAAGCTGCTTTGTTTAATTAATTGCAATTAAGACCTTGCCCGGATAATTGCCCATTGGGCTCCCGAGGGTTCGTCCAATGAGATAATTTGCAGGGGGAAAACGGGTCTTTGGAACGTGGAGATTGAATCTCAAGGACATTCCTTCTAAGGATAATACACCGCCCTGGCGAACAATAGACACCACTGTTCCAATACATGTATTTGCCTTAAATAAAACCGAATCCCTGGATTATCACGGTCTAATCCTAAACACTACTAGAGGGTCAGGCTGCGACCCGCTTAGGTATGGAAATAGAGCCCCTTCTTGAAATTACAGTGTATCTGGAAAATGCAAGGATCTATGGCAGTCCGCGGTAATCATATTTGCGTTGTAGAGTTTTCCGCTGGGGCCAAGAAGCGTGAGGAAGGGGTACATTGGCTCTCCTGTCTTGCTTGAACGTTTCCTGCGGTATCTGCCTGTCCGCCTTGGGAGGCAGCCAGCGTGCTGGACCCCGGGCTAACCCAACGGCGGTTTTTTTATGCAGTGGGGCAGTCAGAGTGAGGGCTTTGGGGCAAAAGTCAAGGGACCTATCGGAGGAATGACGGGCCAGGAGAGGCACCTACAGCCGGGCTAGGCTGACCAGGCTTAGAAGGAGGAATCTTCGTTAATCTGTCCTTAATGTTGGGATCCAGAAAGGCTCCGTTTGGAATCCATAGTATTGAGTTCAGGTTTGACTCAGTGGAAGCAGGTGATTTCGGCTCAGGCCTGGCGAGGAAAAGAAAGACGTTCTCGCTTTCATGATATATCCGGAACGGAACTTTGGCGGAGGATTTCAGGCGCTGGGTGCGAGCGCGCCTCTGGAAAGACACCGCCGCCTGTCTCTGGTGATTCCACAACAAAGCTCCAATCGCCCGCCAGCCCAGCCTCGGACCCCTGATTTGCTCAGTTTTTAACTCTCGCTCTTCTTCTTCTGCTCTGTATCAGCCCATATTCCCCCCTTCTCGTAGCCCTCCACGTTTTGATTTAATCGCTCCCGTTCGCATTTCACTTTTGTATTTTCCCCTTCTTCCTCTATCATTACATATTGAGTGCCCCGTGAAATTACAATTGTACATTTTCTGCTCAGCAACCCATTGGTAGCAGAGGGGGGAGAGAGAGAGAGGAGAGGGGGAAGAGGTCTAAATAATGGCCGAATTAGCCCTACTGGACAGTTTCAGATGTAACACTCTGTAATAATTATATTGCAGGCTGGATTAGGATGCTATTATCATAATCTGGACGTTTACAATTATCCGTAATTTGCAAAGATGCGCCAGGTCTTGATTACAGCGGTTTTTTTTTTATCAAGCTAACCATCACTAAACAGTGACAGTAATAACAGCTAATTTTGCTGGCAATATAAGAGGTGCTGGGGTGTGCAAACAATTTCACACCTGGATCTGCTCAGTCAACCAAGAATGTAGAGAAAGAGCTTCTGCCCTGAAACACGGCGGAAAAATATATATCCTCCACTGCTTCTTTTCACTCTAGATTTCCTTAGACTCTCATCTCTGCCTAGCAGGTTTGCACGGGGGTAAGTTGTTTGTCTCGATTGGGTGAGGTTTCTTGGGATTTTTAAGCCTTCTTTCGACTTCGCATGATTCCTTTAGCTTTTTCCCATTATACAGAAATGATGGTTATTGTTCTTTAAAAAAAAAAAAAAAAAAAAAGAAAAGAAAGAAAAAGAGTAGTTGTTTAGCAGCCCAACGGCTGCTCATTTCTCCGAAGTAGACCTTACCGAGTTAAGTGAGGACAAGGAGCATTTGTGGTTTGTTTGCCCGCCTGCCTTCTTCCCTGATTGGGACTTTAGGAGATCAAGCTGGGTGCCTCCGGAAGGCAGCCTTCTGCCGGCCGGCTCCGCTGACTCGACAAGGCGAGCTCCACGATTCACGTGGTGTTCAGAACGAGTGGCTGGGTTCCCACGACCCACTGAAGCCCGAACCAGCCAACCACATTTGAGACTAGGGCCATGAGAATCCAGCCTGCGTGGTGAGTTGATGGTTCAGCGAGTCGTGCGAATGCAGGCGATTGGGTTAATTGAGTAAACTCCGGTTCACTCCTGCCAGCGCAGTCAATGTGGATTTGTGGGGGAAGGGAAGGCGACTATTGGGGAGACGAATAAGGCGCCTCAAAACGGACAAGAGGAGGAGGCCACTATGATTTCACTAGCAAAAGGGAGGGTCGTTTTCTCCGGAACTGCCACTTGTCTAATAGTTCTAAGGAGGCTTATATTCCTGATCCGCATTGCCAGCTCCAATCCTGAGTAGCCCCACTGTAAAAGATCGAATCCTCCGAGAGCCTCTGTGTGTGTGCGCGCGCGCGTGCCTAGGTGCACGCGCGCGGGGGGGTGTTCTGAGCATGTTTACAGCTTTCTTATAGCTTCAGTGGTCTGCGAATGTATTTAAGGTAAATCCTACTGTGTGTGTGCGTGCGTGTTTTTAAGGCATCCTTAATATCTGGCTGTAAATGCCACTAGGAGTTTTCTCCCAGCCAAATGTGTTTAGAGACGGGGTGTTGAAAGAGGAGCGAGCTGTAATTCCGGACCCTCTTTTTTTACTTCTTACATTCTCAATTATCTCCCGCTTTCCCCCCTCCCTTCCCGCCCCACCCACTCAGATGCTGAAATCCCGATTCCTCTTCTTAAACTGCATTTCCTTTCTACTCCTCGTTAGGGACTTCTGAGTGGGAAGTCGTTGCCAC
Organism: Thamnophis sirtalis; assembly: GCF_051295495.1. Classification (NCBI taxonomy): domain Eukaryota; kingdom Metazoa; phylum Chordata; class Lepidosauria; order Squamata; family Natricidae; genus Thamnophis; species Thamnophis sirtalis. The sequence goes on along the minus strand of NW_028261384.1, from coordinate 32,561,658 downwards.
TTATTCCAGCAGCCTTTTGCTTATTGTATTCTTCTCCTGGCCTGAAAACCTTTTCTCCGCTCTTTAGACGAAAGTTAAAGGCCTCTTCTTTACGGATGAGGTCATCAAGCCAGATGGCAGAGAATCGGCTTGGTAAAACAAGTTCAACAGATTGCAAAAATCTTTTCTTTTTTATTGTTGTTGTTGTTGTAAAGTTCAGTGAATCTGGCTTGGGCAAAATCAGTAGGCCTGGGTCACCTTCCCCTCTCCGCTCCCGCACCCCTGATTTCAGAAGAGATTTATTAAATGCTTTAAAGGAAACAATGGGTACGCAAGGGCCACCCGGATTGTCCGAGGCAATTTTGTCTTCGGTTTCAATGGAAGACCCATTTTCTTTTCTCCCCCCCCCCCCCCGGTCTCATGGGGTACCGAACCTTCTTCACGACGTTCCGTCCCATTCAAAAGAATTCTGGATTTAGAAAGGGACCTTGGTTCAACCGAGAGGAGCTTCGCCGGATGGGGAGGAGGCTAGAGTGGGATATAAAGAAACTGCTGATGGACAGCAAGAAAAAAATGTTTTGTTGCCCTACTCTGCCATCCCTTTAATGGATCCCGCGTTCCCCCTCTGGCTCCCCCGGAGCGCCAGTCTGGGAATCAGCTGGATGGGTAGAATCTGAACCTTCTTGCTGTCAAAGGCCCAGTGCAGAAAGTCCTTGCTGACCTTAAGAAAACCAGCCCTTTTATATAAGAAGCAAATTCTATTGTTCGCCACCACCACCCCACACCCACACTTCTAAAGAGATTTAGCGGGGTGGGAAGCAAAGGCAAGGGAAAGGTGCACATCTTTTTCTTTCATTTCCATCCCAGTTGAGGGGGGGGGATGGGATCTTATGACTAGCTCCACTGATTTAAATGAGCTAACCTAATATATTACCTAGAATACCCTTCTATTTTGGAGGAAACATGCTGCTTCTGACAGTGGAGTGTGGTGCGGTAGGGCTGGGGGTGGGGTGTTACTCGTGGCTGGATGGGTCAATCAGAAACCAGTTGAGGTGAAATAAACCAACAATATTGCATGAAACCGGTGAAAGGCCGGGGTGCAAAGCATTATAAATCTTATAAGCAGGGAGTGATTTCCTAATTTCATTAGCATGAGATTTGCGTCTTGCATCATCTTGATCCCATAGTTATATTTATCTAACACTGAGGCCTATACATGGCAGAGGAAGCGTGCTGTGAAACCTTTCTTCCCTGGTTCCTCGTATTTTTCCTTCCCCATTTTCTCTGTGGCTCATTTGGTTTTCAAGATTATTCTTCATCAGGAAAATTTGGGGGACAGGATAGCTGGCTCATCTGTGACAGACTTGGATACCCTTGATTTAAATGCTCAATAGCTTTTGCCCCCTAACACAAATCAGAAGCAGTCAGTGAACCCCACAACCAGCTGTACCTCAGAATTCTCTTCCATTCTTCCTAGCATTATAATTTTGGTTAATTTTCAATTTTAGGTCCTATGTCTCTGCAATTTGTGTATGAATAACAGAATAATTTCCCTCTTTTGTTTCGCCTTTCCTGTTCCTGAATCTAAATAAAGATGGCTTTTTAGTATTAAAAGTGGAAGAAAATTACAGGTAATTATCTTTGACGGTAAAAACGCTGTAATCAGCGGGCTACATGAAAAATTACTCTAATTATGGCTGCATTTAAGAGAATGGGGGGAAAAAACCTTCTTATGGATAAAAACCTTAAATTGTCCCCAATGTCTGCTTCAAATTGGATGGCACTGCAGCTGGGGGCTTTGTTCACAATTGATCCTGGGGAGAGCTGAACCCAAAGTTTCACAGTAGGCACGGAGAGGGGGAGAAAAAAAGAAAAGAAAAACATTTTCCCCCTCCAAATGTAACAATGCGAATGGTAGAAAATGACAAGACTTGATCGGTTTTAAGCCATTCTGAAGACTGACTGAGCGTGGAAGTTACTCAACAAAAAACCGGCGCTGGTATATTGGTAAGTAGTCTTGGCTTTTGTGTCTAATTATAGTGACTGTCCTTTTGCACAACTGTATGTAGCTGTCATTATATTCAGCACTCCGAGAATCTCCATTGACTTCTGATAAATGGCTCAGTGGTTTCAAGGTTCATAATTTGAAGGATGCCCAGGGCTCTAGCCATTAATTCTCTCAGTATGGGGCATCCTGCTTGTGTGACGAAAGGGGCTTTTCATGATGGATGATTTCTCGCTTTGGCACCACCTCGCAAGGATATCATTCGCGGCAGCCCTTTGCCTGGAGAAGCCGGAAGCGCTCTGCCAGACCCGAAGAACCGGAGGCAGCCTATATCTGTCGTCCGAGGAACGGCCGGCCACAGAGCCATCCCTCCGCTTACCAAGGCAGCCGACCTTGGCGTGCGTGTTTGGGGCGTGGGGAGGCGTGGGGTGGAAGGAAGGGGAGAATCAGGTAGAACTGCCGAAAATCCTGAGACGGGTGGCCCCCTCATATCATAGACAAAGGCGGGAGACTCCCAGGTGGCTTACAGGTAGAAAATTCAGTTCAACCCAAGGCTTTCCAGAAAGATAATCTGGATTGGGAAGGTCGCATCGCCTTAAATCCACCCTCGGTCGATTCAGACAGGCTTCCCTATAGGGAACAATCTTCACCGTTCGAGTGGGCAGATAGGAAGGTCGGGCGGTCCCTAAAGAGACACGATTTTATGACTGGCTTGTAAGCGTGGGTATGCTTGTGTGTATAATCCTTCCCACTGACCGGCACCTGCTGAGGGAGAAACTTCCAAAGAGACCTCATCGTCCCTTAGACTGGGCTCTTCTGGTGCTGCTCCGTTCCTGGGCGGGGGTGGGTGGGAGTTGTGCAAAAAGATGCTCTGGAGAACTCCAGATAAGCCCAGGATGTGGACTGGGAAGCAGCGGTCTCTGGTAGGCAACTCGGAGGAGTAAAGCTTCAGTAGAAGGAGTCATAAAGAATCCATCTATACTTCGGAGACCGAAGTGGGCTGGGGGGAAGGGGCTGGTGGGACGGGCTGTAATATTTGGCTCTCTGAATAACCGGGAGGATGGGAAGCCGAAAGAGAAAGAAACTTGTCAACGCACAGAACTAAAAGCAGGACTCTAGCACATTTTGTGGCTTTTTACTCTATATATGAAAGGAGGAGACAAAACATACAAAGGTATATATATATATATACAACTAAAATTCAACAATATATACAACGCGACTGTCCGCAGCTGGAAAAACAATGCAGAAGTGTATGGGGAAGGGATTGTGGTCGGAATTTTAGTCTTTAGAACAGGTCAAATTTTTTGTTACTTTCCCCGATTCTTCCTCCCTCTCTCCCCCGGGCAGAATCCATTGGAAAGGATCCCTCCTGGAAGCCCCCTTAGAATAAATAAAGGTGGCGCAAATGCAGAGCTCTAGTTGGTTGCAATGGGGCATGCGCAAGAGAACTTCTGGTCATTTCCAGGTGCTTTAAATTCGTTTAGACTGGCTTATTGACTATAGGAGGAAAAGAAGGCGGGGGAGAGATTGGGAAAAAAAAGATTACCAGTTCCGACCAAGATTCATGATTGTGCTGGCCTGGGGGTGGGAGGGGGAGGTACAAAATATTCTTATTAAAAGCCAGATTTTCCCCCTCTCCTCAACCCCCACCCCCACCCTCCTCGTCCTCCCTGGATGGCATTTCCTTCTTCGTAAAGAAAAAAAAAGCACCTTCCCGCTATCCATTTTGTTTTGTTAATTTGGGTTTGGTGAATAAAAATAGGGTTTGTTAGCTTTTTTTTCATTCCACAGGATCTTTTTTTAAGTTGCTGTGCGGTGGACTACAGGGGAAAGGCTGCAATTGAGTTTTTTCTCTCTCTCTCTCTCTCTTTCTCTCTCTCTGACTTGTATTCCCAATAAGGCTTGGTGCCTTTGAATCCCCAACAAAATATCCCAAAGAGAGCATCTGACGTGGGTCGCAACGCAAATGGTTTCTCTCAGCTCAAGATCAATTGCTGAGGTTAAAGGCGAGGGGAAGGCAAAACCACCCCAGTCCGTCTTCCTTGCCACGCGCTCCCAATTCACCCCAAGACCCACGAGCTGGCCCCATCGGCCAAGCCCAGCGGTTGTTCTTGGACCGATCACATCATTTGTGGTCTCTGCATAGTGTCTTGATGTGGAGAGGAGTACCAGTGAGAATAGCCAGGCATGTAGCTGTTGGGAGGCATGTTGACTCCTTTGGCAGACGCTGAAACGTCCCAGACCGGAGGCAGACCTGGAGAACGCGGCGAGAGGGTAGCCGAGCCGGGCAGGGGATCAGTCTCGTGAGGGTTGCTGCCTTGCTTCAGCAGTTTCTTAAACTTGGAACGCTTATTCTGGAACCAGATTTTCACCTGCAATCAAAAGGCAGAAGTCACCGAAATGCCTGTAGAACAGCAGTTTAAGAGCAGCCAGGGGAGGGAAGAGGACAAAGGAAATTTCCTTTCTTCCCTCCCTTCTTTATATCTGGACCAATACAACCCAACTACCCTGAATCATAAAGTCCAATATCCTCCCCTCCCCTCCCCATCTTTCATTCTCGTTGTTGTAGTTACCTGCAACAAAGGAGCCTTAGGTAACCGAGTATTACATTTTATTTTACTGCATTTATTTTTAAGGGTCTTTTTCTTCTATGAGACCATTGCAGTGCACTCATTCGCTCTGCTTGCTTATTTTGTATACAGCCGTTGAAAGCATCTACGCAGGTACATAAGCTATAGGCGTGCACAGCTGTGATAGCCATCGGTCTACTATGCTGCATAATTAAAAACATGCAACACTCGTTTTGAATAAGAGAAGGAGAGAACGCTCAGGGTTGGGGTTTTTTTTTTTTTTTTTGTATTCCACAAAAGTGATTATCTACAATCTTGATTCGTATTTTAGTGGCTTCCCATCTCAAATCCCCATCCTCCAGCACCTGGAACTGCCCTTAGCAGACTTTTTCACCTGGACTGGTGCAGCTGGTTCTTCACTTACAGTGGGATGAGTGTGGAGTCCTAGAAACACATACTCAGCGGTTTCACTGGTCAGCTGGATCTACTCCTGAATAAATCTGCTTACGAAGGGGGTGCCACTTGGACTTGAAAGAGCCTTTAAGATCAAGCTCTAAAATGACTCTGGCAGCTGACTGGCTTCAGGGGGCCTAAATTGGCTTAAATCACAAATATGTCAGTATAGTTGGAAGTCCAGCTTGGCTTATAAAAAGAAAGTTACAGGAGAATCAAAAACAGCCCCTGTGCAGCAGGTCCTTTGGTGGTCAGCAGGAAAGAGCTAGAAAAAATGAGCCGATTTGAAGCTTAAGTGGTGATCGCTGGCTTGATTTGAGCGCTGTTTTAAAAAATCTAAGATATGGGATAAGGGAGGAACTAAAAAAGTTAGAGAGACTTCAAAAGAAGAATATAACACATGGACAAACCGCAAAGTGTGTGTCATTTCAAATGGGGTAGCTGTTGGAACTCCCAGGAGTAAAACTGACAATATCCCTCTTTTCTCTGATAATATTAATTTTCTAGTATATTTTAACCTGTATGACCGAATACAAGTTCCTGTTTTACCTGGTCGCAAAGTTCATGCTTATTACCTTAAGACATGGAATCTCAATTCTCTGAATTTAATTTTCTGTTTGACTTACATTCTTAACTGCAAGCCCTGAGCAGGTATGAGATTGATTCTCCCATCCTCCTGCCCAAAATGTAAATGCCACCAAAACTTTTATGTTTTAAATTGCAACTTTTTTTTTTTGCCATCCGGGAATACAATTAATTGCTATATTTCTCTCTCCCAAGTCAATAATACTCCATGTGTCATTCAGGCTTAAATTTGCAGAGAAACCAAGAACACATCAACCACATTTAACTGTAGCTTAACTTGTTCTAATTTTGTACACGCTTCCCTTTGATCCTCAGCCTCTATCAGCACCTTTTGTACATTTAGCCTAAGGGCACCCACTGGATTCTAGTTACTCATCCAGGATAATTTACTATTGAATATCACTAAAGTAGGTGTGTTTTATTTGGGCCCAGAGGCTCTCCAGCATATCCACTACCTTTCTACTATCTCAAACTAGGATGCAGAAACTGCTCTACTCTTCCTACATCTAATATTTCACACACACACACATATATATGAAGTATTATATATTTCTAAATATATATGCAGTATATATGTGTATATATATATTTCTAAATCACACTCTAAGTTTTCCATCTTAGTGAGCATTTTATAGTGGATATTTTGACTATAATAAAGTAGATAAACACCCACATTCTGAGCTGGTGGATATGCCTTTTTCTAAATACACTGTATGCCTTGATCAGAGGCAAATGAAAAGTAGAGAGATAGCTGCACTAGACCTGGATTTCCAAATATCTTATATACAGTTAACTGATAGATCATCAATACACTTTAGATCATGTTTGGTGGTCCACTTTTCTCCAGTTTCTATTCTTAGTCCAAGGAAATTATACATTTTAATATATATATATATCTCATTTCTACTACCACCATCATGTCAGTCCTGACCTCATCTCCTAAAGGTTGCCTAGACCTGGTCTTTCCTGGGAATTACCTGTGTCTGAGTAAGTCCTAATGAAGCCGCCAGCTCTGCTCTCTCTGGAAGTGCCAGGTATTGGGTCTGCTGGAAGCGGTGGTTTAATGCCTGCAGCTGCAGACTTGAGTAAATGGTTCGAGGTTTCCGGATCTTTTTCCCTTTCCCATTAAATCGAATCTCCCCATTTTCAATCACTGTGGTTTTTTGTTGATCTGCAATCAAAACGGAAAGTGCATTGGAAAGGAAGAGGGGCAGCTAAAGACACCTCATGCCTAGTTTAGGGTGCTGTTGTTCATGCTGGCCGGGGAGATTGATAGTATCTAGTGATAAAACTGCCCCAAGATCGTTGCTAAAACTGTATAAGCCTTAGGGTGAGGGCAGGTAGATAAGGCATCAAATGACCTTTTTAGTGGATTCACTTTTACCTGCAAAATGACCCTACCGACTTTCCTGGCATTTCTGCAGGCAAAAACTTATTACTTAATGATACTTAATAAAGTGCGTAGAGATTTTTCCCCTCAAGTAAATAAACACTAGTACTTGTGGGAATAATCCAGATGTCTTCATTCCAGGACAAATTCAAAAATTGCAACAGGAAAATAATTTTAACGAAACACCCATTTTAAATTAGTTTATAACTACTGTAGTTATCCAAATACCCCTCTAAACCACATCTTTTATTTTGAATTAGCATAAATAAACACATTATCTGAACATTTCCCTTTACATGGTTATCCTCATTTTATACCAACACAGGTTAATTTATTTCTCTCTCTGTGAATAAATTCAGAGAAATTGCCAGAACTGTTTGGACAGATAACCACAGTCAAATATATGAAGGAAACCTTTCATGTTGACACTGTTGCTGATTTAGTCACTTTTATTGGTTCGTTAAAATATTTATTAGAGATTAGCTGAGTGGAAAGATGGATAAAAATTCATATATAATTGGAAATTTTACAAGGTTTTACAAGGCTCAGGAAACATCCTCCCTCTGTTACAAGGGACTTAAGAGGACATTGAAGTCATTTGTGTCTGACACTGTCTAATCTTCCTTTTCCTTCCTTCCTTTTCCTTCCTTCCTTTTCCTTCCTTCACCTTCCTTCCTTCACCTTCCTTCCTTCCTTCCTTCCTTTTCCTTCCTTCCTTCCTTCCTTCCTTTTCCTTCCTTCCTTCTCCTTCCTTCCTTCTCCTTCCTTCCTTCCTTCCTTCCTTCCTTCCTTCCTTCCTTCCTTCCTTCCTTCCTTCCTTCCTTCCTTCCTTCCTTCCTTCCTTCCTTCCTTCCTTCCTTCCTTCCTTCCTTCCTTCCTTCCTTCCTTCCTTCCTTCCTTCCTTCCTTCCTTCCTTCCTTCCTTCCTTCCTTCCTTCCTTCCTTCCTGGAACTTCTGTGGTTTCTGTCTTTGGCTGAGGAGGAATTCGTTTTCATAGTGAGCCTGTCACTTTTGTGCCCATCATGTAGCAGAAGGCAAAGGGCCCACTGCTTTTTCTAAAATAATTCTGGGGTACAGGCCGCCGCGCAGAAAGGATACTGGTGGGCTAAATAAACATTCATTAAAAATAATAACAAAAGCCCAAACAACTTATAATTTTGAACTGCGGAAGGCCAGTCTGGTCCTAGCGAATGGTTTGTTAAGAAATACAACTTGCACCCCACAGTCCATCGGAAGCGTCCAAGTGCATGACAATGCTCGCAGAACCGGGGAGGGGGTGATCCGCATTCCCCTGAACCGGAATTCTGGTTCTCTTATAGCACTCGCGTGAATCTGAAGAACGTCAGGGAGCTGCCGATGCGACTCGCGCTGGTGTAAGAAAAGAAGTCAGGATAGTGGGAGGGGGAGCTGCAAATGGCACGCACATTAAGAATAGAGTAACTTCCACCGAACTGCTTGCGACTCTCTTCCCGGAGAAACAGGCTCCGGATCGGGCAGAGAAAATACCATTTCAAAGAGACCTACAGCGAGAAAGGGGGTGTAGGGAACCGGGCGTCGTCATCCACAAACGGTGGAATTAGACGTCAGGTCCTGTGCATTGCCTGGGTACTCACTTGTCAGGAAACGTGCATCGGAACGAAGAGCGAGTGAAAAGGAAGAGGCGAGACAAGATGCCAAAGAGACAAGGCAGAAGGAGACGCGTTGAAGGCCAGAAGAAAGCTGAGGGAAGGAATAGGGGAGCCGGGAAGAGGGAAGAATAGGAAGAAAGAGGAAAGGGACGGGGAAAATGACAAAAGGAAGGGAAGGAAGGAAGGAAGGAAGGAAGGAAGGAAGGAAGGAAGGAAGGAAGGAAAGAAGGAAGAAAGAAAGAAAGAAAGGGAAGGAAGGGAAGGAAGGGAAGCCAGGGAGGAAAGGAAAAGGAAGGAAGAAAATAATGGAAGGAAGAAAGGAAGGAAGGCCACACCGGGCAGGCGGCCGAGGCGCGGGAGGCCTTGGTTGAGATCCCCGCGCGCGTCAGTGTCACCCACCTGCGTCGTCTGGCCGCGTCTGGCTGCCCGTGCCGTTCCCGCTGCCGCTCCCGCCGCCGTTCCCGCCGCCGCCGCCGTGGTAGGACTGGAGGTAAGGGCTGTGCTGCGAATGGCTCACGTAGGGATAGGCAGCCGCGGCCGCGGCGGCAGCGGCGGCGAGCGAGCGGTGACTGTAGGAGTTGGCGCCGGCCGGGCCGGCCGCGTAAGGCGCGGCGTGGTGGTGGTGGTGGTGGTGGTGCGGATGCGGGTGCTGGTGGTGCGGGTGTGAATGCGAGGCCGGCGCCGCCGAGTGCAGGCAGTGGAGCGGGTAGTGGGCGCCCGCCATGGCCGCCGCCGGCGAGGTCTGCTGTTGCTGCTGCTGCTGCTGCTGCTGCTGCGCTGAGTGTGAGGAGCCGCCGGGCGCCTGTGCCACTGGAGGCGGCGGCGGCGGCGGCGGTTGAGGAGGCTGCTGAGGCGCCGGCGGCGGTGGCGGCTGCTGCTGCCCGAACTCCATGAAGGCAGATTTGGACGAGTCTTGCGCCTCCAGCCCGTCAGCCATCGTAGTCATGGTCATCATCCAAGTTGGGCAGCCAGCGACGAGCGCCTCTGCCCGGCTCGGCGCCCCCTTGCGCTCCCGCCACCTTCGAGGGAGCCTATTAGCCTGCGCCGGGCGGGAATTAGCGCCGGGGCTCGCTCGCTATATTCCCCCCCCCTTTCCCTCCTTTTTTCCTTTCTCTCTCTCTCCCCCCCCCTTTTCTGGCGAGTATGTGTGTGTGTGTGTGTGTCTGTGTGTATCTTGGGGGGGGGTTGAGGTGGGAGAAAGGAGAGAGCGTGCGAGAGCAATAGGGGGAGAGGGGCCTTGTTAACTGAGGGAGGGGCGGAGGGAGGCGTGCGCGAGGCGCTGGGGAGGGAGAGAAAGAAGGAGAAGGAGAGGAAGGGAAGCGAGGAAGGAGGGGGCAGGAAGAGAGGGACGCGCTGCCAAGTCCCTCTTTCCTAGGGCTTCCCCCCTCTCCTCTCTTGCCCTCAGCCAGCGACTTGGGGTTTCCCCCCCCCCCCTCTCTCTCTCTCCGTCGCCCTTGTTCTTTTCTGATTTGGGGGTCTGTTTCTACGCCCTTGAACCCGGGTCCCTCTGGGCTTAAAGCTGGTGGAGTTTAAGGCAGAGATTTCTTTTCTTTCTTCTGTTTTTTTTTTTTTTTAAAGGTGGATTTATTCTCTTAAAAGTTGAGCTTCAGCTTAGAGGCTTCAGACAAGAAAATGAGGGAGGGAAGACGGAATACAACACGCGCGCGCGCTCGAGCGCACACACCCTCCAAATAAATAAATAAATAAACGCCCAAGTCGAATGGTTTGTCTCCAAAGGGCAGCGCCTCCTCATTGGTCACTCAACCCCTGACGTCACCAAGCCCGGGCACTTCTACTGGCGTCTGCGCCAACCCACCTTCTGCACAACTTCAAAGCTTTGAGCCAGCTAGAAGCAGCCAGCCAGCCAGCCAGCCAACCAAGTCTGTGTGTGTGTGCGTACGCGCGTGCATGCGCGTATGTGGCTGTTTCACCGCACCACCACCGCAACAAAGCTATGTTCCCAAACAGCACTCTAGCCTAGAAAATCAGGTGCCTATTCAGTAAATATACCATGATTTGCCCTTCCATGCGTCTGCCTGAGTATGTCTATGTACAGGTACACTTCCATCCTGAAGGTATCACTCTGCCATTCCATTATACCTCACCTTATTCGTGTGCATTACAACCCGCAATAGCATAACACGTCCCTCCCAGAAGAAAAGCACAGTGACCCTTAATACGATTAATGTGGCCATTGCACCGTGGTAGCCCTAATTTTACACAAAATTGACAACGTGAAATGGGGTATATCCAGAACAAGTCGTCACAGGAAGCATTCAATAAAAAGGACCTCAAATGTTGGAGGAATCTCCTTCATCTGCACAATGGCGTTTATATTTAAGCGTCTTGATCCGGAGGCGAATCCTTAGAGATCTGCCAGTAATACATTTTCCCCCTATTGAAAACAGAAGCTCCTATAATACTTTCAAATATATGCAAATGAGACATGCGGTTAGTGGTTTGGCAAATCTTGATTGCAATATAAACTACCCGAGGAAAAGTGCCTTCGCCCTAAGTTTGCCTTTCGATTACAATTCCAGTTGATTTTATTTTATTGTCAACATTGTTAATGATAAAAATAGAGTCACTTCGCAGTTATTTTTACTTTCCGAAAGGAGGCAATTAGACTTCTAATCAGGAATACACACACAAAAAAGAGGGGGAAAATCTCCCATGATTAACTGCACTACTTTGTTCAAATTGCAGCTATAAAATTCAGAACAATTTGCCTGTAATGATTATGGACTGGGTTTATTTTGGGAGGTGAAATAAAAGTGGATATAGCATAAATTATCCTCTAATTATACACCAGTGTCGCCTCAATTATCCTCTTATCAAAATGGTTGTCTAACTGCCGCATTTAGTTTCAATTCTCTCCCATTTTTTCTATAAAAAGAATTTCATACCTTGTTATTATTAATCCATTTATTATTTGCAAGGAGATTTATAGCTGAACAGCCAGGTGGTATTGCCACATCTCTCGCAAAGATGGACTGGGGAAAGACATGAGCTGGGAACCGAGTCTTTACTGGATCTCTTGGCGATCTCTTTCGGGACAAGTCAGCCGTTTCCCCGGAGTTATTTTGTTCTCCTGTTTGGCTTTGTTTTAATCTGGCATCCATTAAAGCTAAAAGAATTAGGATCTTTGGCGATTTACAGACGAGCCAGGTAGGAAAATGGAGCATTGGAAAAAGTCAGAGAAAACCGAAGACTGGAGGAAAGCGGGGCTCTCAATATAGAATATTTTTGAAAAATGGAGAGGATGAGGAAAACTATTCAGATCAAGAAAATGCATGCTACCACTTTGTAGAGAGATTGGGTTTTTCCCCGCGTTATAAAGTGCAGCTTCCCCTTTTCTTCCCTCTCGTTCTCTTTTCTGGTCTTACATCTGGCTGAACACCGAAAGCAAGCTTTAAAAGAGCAGTATTTTTGCACTCTGGTTGTGTAAACAGGGATTGGTGTGAACTGTGGCTGGCAGACCAAGGTCTTGAATCGCTTGCAGGGCATTTTGTCCGCGGGACAAGCAAAGCGGTGTGTCTTTTTCAGAGTGTATGGATTCTCCCCCCCACCCTTTTTTTTTTCATCCATCCCACTGCTTTTCTTCCTCGCCTTTTAACTCCTCGAGCTTCTGGGGTCGGTTCAGTAACTCTGAATACAGCTCTGAGTGCCTTGCCTTGTCCTCGCCTTCTTTAACAAGGGATCCACTCTAACACGGAAAAGGGGGTAACTCGAGCCGTACCTTTACAAATCTAAAACAACTTTTAAAAACGCGCCTACTTATATAGGAGGGAAAAGCGTGAAAGTATAGGTGGGGGGGCGGGTTGCAGCGTGTTTTTTGGGGGGGGGACTTAAGTACCGTGTCTCCAAGAGTTTCCTAAGATATTTTATTTGTAGGGTGTAACTAGCGCACAGGTAGATTTGGCAGGTTTATTGCTTTATACCCTGAAGCTGCTTGTTAACAAAGATCAGGACAGCCGGGGCTGTGCAGGTGTCGAGAACTCGCTGCAGTTTCCACGCTTTGCATATAAGAACGTCCGCACGGAGCCAAAGGGGAATCGGCGGCCACTTAAGAAACAGGTCGACCTCACTCCTTTCCCCAGTTTCTAACGCAGCTTCTGACATTTTTTTTTTGGGGGGGGGGGACTTTGATCCCTACCGTCCTCTTACCCGGGAATAAATATTACCGAATTAGATGGCATTCCATTCCGAGGAATTAGACTCAGTTTTAAAATCAGGAATTAGATACCTGAGAATTATTGATAAGGGCGCTTCCATAGAAATAAATAGGAAAAATAATGTATATGGGTGACGGTGGTGGGAGAGGGTCACACTTGTGAGAACTGCCAGAGTTAAAAGCTGGCGAAATTAGTTTGCTATTAAGCCCTTCTGCTTCCTCGTTCTCCTCCTTTTCTTCTTTTCCCCTTCTTGTTCTTCTTCTCCATGAAATTCCATTGGGAACTATTTGCTATGTGGATTTGGAATTTATATGAAATGTATAATTTCTGTTACTTATTTATGCCTACTTACACACACATTTAAAAACAATCTGTTTTAAAGTATAACTCTCTCTGATATCTTGGTGCATGTCCCCGCATATTATCCACAATGCTATTTCAATTAAAGGTCCAAAATATTTTTGTATAAACTGCCAATGTGCCAGTTCCTTAAGATTTATTGAAGTGAACAGTTCTGTGTATTTAGAAGGCTTGTATACCTGTAATAAATAAAAACACCTGCCATTTAATTTATATATCTCATTCCCTGTAGTTGGGAAAGGATTGTAAAGATAGTACAAAGAAAAATTCACTAATGCACATCAGGTTTTGTAGTGAGATTAGTGTGAAGCTCTTAATGCTTCATGTTTTTCCCTTAACAGCTTTGTAAGATGACAGACCACAGACCTCATCCAACAAGATCAATATGGAAATTTTCATACCAAAATTTGTCTGCTGTAGATCGAACCTTTGTTTTCTAAATGTAAACCTATTTTCTAAATTATAAAACGGACCCCAATTCTATCTCTTGCTAAGCTATTTTTAAGTCTCCCTCATTTGAAGCATCAAACCCAGTCAAACAGCAGAAGTATTATGCTGCCAATTTCCATCAATTTAATTAGCCAAATCCATCTGATTGGGGCTCTTCGTTGGCTGGGGTTAATGACTTAAGTTGGAAAAATGTCATTGTTGGCAGTAAATATTAATTGAATTCATTTATTGTGGCACAGGAGTCCTTATCTTCCCTCTCTTTTTTAAATAACTATTTTATTGTACAATTTTTTTTTGTACATCACATTTCCAGTTTTTTAGTCCTTTTTGAATATACATAGTTTTATACACCCTGATTATAACCAATATTCTCCTAATCATACATTTATAGTCTCCTTTAAATACATAATGTAGTCATAGTGGTAGGCATTATTTTCATAATTGTACTATATCATTCTATATATCCTTTCCCCTCTCTCCTTCCTTCTCCTATCTTCCCCTCTCTTCCCCTGATTTAACCTCTTAGCTCATCCTCTTCATTTTCCTTACAAACCATGGTGGTAGACCCCCCCTCCCAGGTTCTGGACTTTCTGTCCATGCAATCTTTTTCGTACGAGGGGCCTTTCCCCCAGAGAGCCCTATCTAGGAAGAAACTTCAACTCACTTGTTATTTCTATGGAGGTGAAGCTCTTTTCATTTCTCTTAAAATGCAAGACTCCAGACTTTGATATGAATAGGTGAGATAAAAAGAGTGGGAAAAGCCCCATTTCCTCTAAGATAATCTCCTTCCATTTCTCTGCCTTAGGAAGAAACGCTGCTTCTCAACCCTTTGTTCCACCCTTCCTTCATTTTCTCCTTTCAGATCTAATAAACCTAAAGGGAGTAAAGCTAGTGGTGGCCTTGTAGCTATTTCTAAACCAGTGATTTGCAGTGTTTTTACAGCTATCCTTGTGGTGATGTAAAGCCTTTCTTCATTATTACTAAATCATTACGGTGAGAGAGCGGAAAGTTACTATAAACCACAAGTTAGTTGTGCAAAGAATCTTTTCAGGTGAAGAAAGTCCTTCCTGTCCCACTATATCCTTAGCATAGTAGTTTCCTTTGAAGTATGGGACTATATTGAAAATAAAACCCATGGAAATTAATTTTAGTGATTTCCAAACACAACCATACATTCTTTATGAAGATAAAAGTCCCATTCATGATTTTGTTAAATTCTTTCAAAGGCTATTAATTTCTTTGGGCCAGAAAGTTCTAAGTTTATGAGGAGGTCTCTCTTCGAACTATACGAGCCTTCATTTCAGTTAGTGAGACTAGGCTGTGAAGGTTTTTCTTTTAAAGTATTGTTCTTGTTTAAGAACTTAATTTAACAAGGTGAAATAGTAAGATGTAAACTACAAAGAATGACTGAAAGCCAATATTCCAAGCCTTCCTTCCTTCCTTTCCTGTCTTGCACATTGACTTTGGCCTCTCAGTACTTTTAGTTCAGCCACCTTAAATAATATAAGAAAAATATCTGAGTAGGAAGTTTATTTGCTAAGATGAACTTATTTGAAAGGCTAGTTAGGATGGAATTTTACTGTATAAAGTATTTTAATCTGAACGAATAACATATGCCCATTTTTTAGAAAATGTAATGATTTCAGATTTGATCAGATGGTCAAAATAACCTAATGGCTTCTCAAGTTTGAGAATTTGCAGTGATTTTTGGAAAGAGCAAAACACAATAAACCCTTCTCCTCAAGTTGCATTGTTGTATCAATAACAACTGTAACTATTAAGAATCTAGAGTGCACTATTATAAATTTTAATTGTAGAAGTCCTCTTAGCCTTTGATAGAGTCCAAGACTTAAAAATTTGGAAATAAGTTCTTTTACGATTCTAACAAGTGACTTTGGCACAAGCAAGAAGAAGCTTAGTTACTTATATCAGCTTCGAACACCAGGTTAATCATTTCATAACCCCTCTCCAAAATACTTTACAATTTTTGGGGTGGTGGTGGTAATTTATGCTTGCATGCTTATGTACTATCCTATATAACAGGAATGCCTGACAAGAGGTTCTTAAGCCCAGAGTCTAAAACCTTTTGACTCACTAAAGGACTACGAAGTGCTAGAGGGTGGGTGGGTGGGGTTTCTCTGCACTGCCTGGAAAGACTAGGATTGAACATTTTGCTCGCAAAGCACTATTGTACCACAAATCTAATGCCTTCCTATTTGGATGAGGTGAGTATCAAACTAGTGCATCTGTGAATGTGTAGATACAACTTCTATTTTAATGATGTGGAAAAATTACTCCCATACCTGGAGAGAAAATCCAGTTTAGTTTTCAGTTTAAATTTTGCTTCTTATCTTTGCTGCAAGTCTACATTCCTCTCCACGAACATGATTTATCCTTTTCATTTCATTGAAATGGCCTCAATTTACTCTGCCTTCCCTCAGATAAAATTCATTTACTGCTAGAATTAAGTTAATTAAAATGGAAGAGGTGGCTTTCTATCTACAGTTGCAAACCAGGGCCTTGTCTTGCTTTCTCAATTTTTCTTCCTAAGGTGATGCTTTTTCGTTTTTGCTGCAGCCAAATCTCCCATCAAGGCCAAAACTGTCCAGTTAGAACTGCGAAAAGTCTATTGTGGACAGATCACCACCGGTTGACTTACTTGTGCTTCAAATATTCAGGGGCAGAATAAAACAAGTCGAAATCATTAATCTAGTAGTCTAGTTTAATAGGAATCTGGCAAAATTTGATTACTGGGATTACTGCAGAGAATTTCCCACCTAGAGACCCCCACTAACACCTGGAATGTCAAACAAAGGTTGCCCCAATTGCCGGTGAAGAAAGGAACCCAATTTTATTTGCTTCATGTGAAGCATAAAACATCGAGGTGCAAAGTACTGTCCAGCAGATTTGAACCCTTGTCACAAAAGAGATGCCTGTGTGTGCTCTGTCCACGGTGTACATTTTTTCTTTTACAATTCCACTCTCCCCATCCCCTTAGTCCTTTAGCCATTGCAAACGGGGCCCTCAGATCCGACAGAGGAGGATGCGGGGTTCCAGTTGGGAGTTCTATTGGTTCCGATGCCCTGTGATGCCCTTGCTAGATGCGCGCAGATTTACGCTGATGCCTCTGTTTCCTCTTCTTCTTCTCCTCACCTACTCCGATTCTAATGGGGGGGGGAGATAATAGACTGAAGGGACAGAATACTGACAGCTCCCCAGCACTTGCAGAGAGGTGGACTTCAAATGTATAAGAACTTCCCAGTTTATAGTGGGATGACGGTTCCCAAACATTTCTGCTTTTGAAGGAAATCGGCTTGGCGGCCACCAGCCACCCATGCACCATTTAATGATTCCATGGATGTCAAGGGAGGTGCCGTTTCTTTAGGAGTCCATCTCAGATCCTATTTGCTAGAACAAAGGGGGAGATCATCTCTCTCCTTAAGCGCAACCCTCTTCGACAGAGTCCAGCATGTCGAGTCCAAAAACGGAACGCTCCTTCCCAAGGATTTTGCTGACTCCTTACATTCAGATAAGAGCACCATTCTAGTGATATTCATCCGGAGTGGATACAATTCAATCAGCTTCCAAATTACCTAAACGTTCCTCCGCGGTTGCCCAGAAACACGACTCATTACAAACGTTTTAATTTCCACGAGTAAAGCTTTAAGTGCGAATTTGGCAGAAAAACCAGTTCGACCAGACTTACTCTTCCTTTCGCCACCTTGGCGCCCTCCAGAGGAAGGGCTGCTGTAGCCCTTGCCCTCCCTGTCTAGCATCTCTGGAGGCTTTAAGTGAAGAAGTCGTAGGGACTGGGCGATACTGGAAAGTTATTCTCTACATTAATTGGAAGATACCAACAAGCTGCAAGCCAGACTGATTTTTTTTAATAGATATGCATTTATCACCGCCTTGTGTTATTATTTAAATATTAACTTTACTGCTAATACTTCAGTGGCGAACAGCTATTCCAAGGTTTGCATGTTCTTTTCTTTCTTTTTTTCGACTAGTTTCCGGGGTCTAATAATATCCACGATACTTTATCCATCGTAAACTTGTTCATTTGTAAAGTTTGCTGTCAGTTATTATGACCGAAACTGTTACCAGAAACTTTAGGAGAGGTTGATGGAGCTGCTTTAATAAGCTGGCCATATCTTAGAGGAAACTCTAGGGAGGCTCTGTGGTGTAAGCAGGTATACATTTGCACCTCGAATTTCATTTCTAGGATACCATTTGTTTCAAGGGAACTTTTCTGAGCTTCATCTCAGTTCTGTGACCGCCTCCCTGGCCTCCCCCAGCTGGCACGACCAATGAGAAGAGAAAGTAATTTTTGAAGTTCTGTGTGTCTTCAAAACAAAGTTGTTTTTTTCTTAGAAGGAAAATAACTCATTGCAATAAACTATCCTCAATCCGGTGCTATCCAGATATGTTCAGGCTACAGCTCCCTTTCTTAACCTTGTCGGTCAATAACCATAGTGATTGGGTAGGGAAGAAACAACACACGCGCGCGCGCGCGCGCGCACACACACACACACACTTCAAAGGGGGGCTAAAATGACCTCAAAAAGCTACAAATATTCATTTGTATCGAACTCCTTCTCTTTGCACTGCTTAGTCTGAGCCCATTTGCTTGATATTAATTCTAACTATGCATGAAAAATTGGATTTATAATATGTCTAAGTTACAGCTCTCTTCCATTTTCTTTTCTTGCCTCTCTGATCCAAAGTAGATAACATTTGGACACTTTCTTATTTTGAAGGGGGGGGGAGAAAACGAGTAGTGTAGAAATATTGGTTGGATAGTGTGGGTGTAAAATTGCCATTTGCCCTCACATTCATAGTACCAGTGAATTTTATATTGGGATTATATCAGGAGCCCTTTGATTTAACATTTTATGCCTAAATATAATGTACTATTTATTTATTACATTTTAAAAAATCCTACTTTTATTACCTTTACAAATAACTTAAGGCAATAAATATACATAATATTTCTTCCTCCTCCCATTTTCCACACAACAACCCTGTGAGGTGGATTAGGTTGGGCTGAGAAAGAATGACTGGCCCAAAATCACTCAACTGGCCTCCATGCTTAAGGTAAGTCTAGAGATCATAGTTTCCTGGTTTAGCAGCAGGTACCTGAAGGTATGATTTATTTACAGTGTATGGGATGGATAGAATATGTAGAACATTTTTGGATTGTATTTTTCCCTTTGTGGCATTGCTATTTCTGTAATAAGGGACAATGTCTAATGAACCTATATATAGGTTCATAAATATATAGATTGGAATAGTCTTTCTAAGTTCAGAGCAGTTAAAAAAGCTTTTTCAGAATAAATGGAAGATGAGTGTCTGATTTCATTGTTAGCCACTATATTTATGCTGACCTCATCAACAGTTGAATCCAGAAGAAAAAGAATCTGCTAGGAAATTCCTTCCCTCCTTCCTTCCTTCCTTCCTTCCTTCCTCCCTCCCTCCCTCCCTCCCTCCCTCCTTTCTTTCTTTCTTTCTTTCTTTCTTTCTTGCCTTCTTTCCTTCTTTCGTTGCTTCCTTCCTTCCTCCTTTCCTTCTTTCCTTCCTTCCTCCTTTCCTTCCTTCCTTCCTTCTTTCTTTCCTTCCTTCCTTCCTTCCTTCCTTCCTTCCATCCTTCCTTCCTTCTTTCTTTCTTTCCTTCCTTTCTTCCTTCCACCCAAAGGTAACCCGTTTGGTCTCGTTGTGCTGCCAGGAAATTAAATTGCCATCTCTTGAACACCAGGCGAGGGGGAAGCCACAGAGATTAGCTCCTCCGTGACAGGAAGCTCTCCTAAAGGAAAGTTCAACGCTGCTATTTCTTGAAAGAAGGGAAGAAAGCAGGCGCTCGCCCTCCCTTTCTCCTGGATTCTGCCCCTCCCCCTTCCCCGCTTTCTGGATAGAAACGGGAACAGACTAGGAGGCGTCGAGCACTTTCCCGACTACTAGTGTGAAGGAAGTGGTGAGCGGGGAGAGAGAGGAGCTGCAGATAGAGCCCCCCCCGCCCCCAGCTTCCCCGTGCGGCCCTTTGGGCCGAATAATCGAAGGCAGAAGGGAAGAATCCGCAGAAATCCTGCCACTGTCTCATGTTCAGATTTGTCGCGTAATTTAAACCGGATCCTCGGTTCAGATGAATTCAATGTGTGCTGCTGCGTAGGCTTTCTGGTTGTAAACCAGCAACCCTATATCGGAAGAGAGAGGGAGGATGAATATACAAACGGTTTGCCTGGGCCTAGTCATGTGTGCAATGGCAGATTAATGGCTCACTGGTGGCCTAAGCACTGACAAATCTTGGTGTCCCCTCCCTCCTTTGTACATACTGTACAAATCTTCATTGTTTTTTTTTTCTTTCTCAACTTTGTGGTGCCCACTTTGTGCCTGGTGCCCTAAGCACGTGCTTAGTCTGCTTAATGGTCAATACACCACTGCATTCGTGGGTTAGAGTGAGTGAGATGGGTTAAACCTGACATCAGTCCAGTTGCTCCCAAAGCCCTGGCCACTAGATCTGTTGAACTATAACTTTCCTGCTATTCGGCCAGAATGGCTATTAGGCGAGGCTAGTTCAGAGCCTTTCCTTGGTGGAAAGAAGTGGAAGGCCAGAGATACGGGGCCAAGTGGTGAAATTCGATTTTGTTTACTACCGGTTCTGTGGGCGTGGCTTGGTGGGTGTGGTAAGGGAAGGATACTGCAAAATCTCCATTTTCTCCACACTCTGGGGCCAGCCAGAGGTGGTACTTGCTGGTTCTCCGAACTACTCAAAATTTCCGCTACCGTACGAGGCCCCCTTGAAGGAAACGGGATTCTTAATCCTAACCCCACGATTTCGAGGTATCTATTCCGGCCAAGTGTGGAGGTGAGGACCTCGCTAACAATAACCAGGCACGGTTAGGCTGACACAACACAACCCTTTTAGGTATGTTGGTCAAAGCGAACCGCTTCAGTTCTTCCTTTTCGGATTCTGGTCGAGACAGCTCCTCGGAACCGGATAAAGAACGTCGTTCGCGGTGCGCGAAGTTCTGACCCTGCAGGCCCAGAAGTGTGGCTGAAGAGCATCTGCCAAGGCCCAGAGGGGGCGTTTATGGCTCTCCCCTCGCTTCTGGCGCTTCTGAGAGGGCGCTTTCCTGCCAGGAGGTTGCTCTTTGGTCCATACTCGGTTTCCACTGGTTCTGTTGGAAACGTCGAGGAACAGTCACGTTTTGGGGGGTCTCGAGGTTTTCGTCGTCTGGGATCCAGTCCGAGCAAACTGCTTCCATATTTGATTAGTGATCGCTGGAACCTCGCGGGACTCATCCATCGCCCGACCTTGAAGTGGCTCCTGCTGGGGTGCAAGAGAGAAGTCGTGTTTGAAACAACGGCGTGGACTTCAGGAGACCGAGCGCAAATCTTCTTAATTCACGCAGTGTCTCTGGGCACAAAACGAAGCTTGCCCTTCGCTCGTCCTTTCCTTATCCTCTGGGTTCGCCGTAATTCTGGTTTTGCTGAATCAGGCTGAGTGAGCATTGTTCTATAAAGGCCTTGGCATCGGTCTTGATGCCACGCATCCCAATGCCGATTACGTTGCCACCCAAAATAATTATTTCTCTAATTAAAAAATAGGGATACGAAAGGAACTCACCCAATCAACTAAAATCAGCCTGCATTATTACCTAGAGGGATTTCCTTCCGTTCCGAGTTCATTGACGACCTCGTGAGGTAGAAAACTTGGTACAAATTGAAATTTGAGACATGCCGATTGCGGGCATTCCTCTCCCTGCCTCTGTTTTAATGCCAGGTATTGCGTCGCCACCTCATCCCCACTTGTTTGACTTCCGATTTCTGCAGCCCAATGTGGCCCCGGAACCAGGTGCTCCAATGGGTAGCTATGTGTCCGCAATTCGCTTTAGTTTTGCGGACAGAGAGAAAGGCGAAGAGGCGAAGTGGGAGAGGGAATCTTGACTCCTTTCAAGGTAGCTCTGAATTTTACTCACGGGGAAATAGTTGCAGGAGTTGTGCTTGTCCGTCTCCCAGTTCAATGGAAGATCTGAGTCGCGCTGGAACGCATATCTTTTGGCCCGCCTGTTCTTCAGCGGTCTCGGCAACCACCAGGCCTTCCAGAGCTAAGCCGCACTACCTCTCCCATCATTCCCAATCCTGGCTGAGGCGAGGGATAGTCTGCGGGTGCCAATTCTTTCAGCCTCTCTCGAGCTCCTCTGCCCGCGACTTCCAGGCTCTCGTCCGACCAAGTCGACGCCTTCCCATCTATCTTGTAGGTTCCTCAGCCAAGTTCTACCGGCAGCAAGGAACCGAGCCCCGTTGGCGTGCATTTCTGGACAGGAGAGGAAGTGGGAAGATGAGGACTGGGTCGCCCGAGAAAGCAGCACGGAGAAGCTTTCCTTCCTTCCTTGTTTCGCCTGGCCTAGCTGTCCCGCTGCCTCTTTTCCTTTTCGCTTCTTTCGACGGAGCTGCCAACTCCTTATTTTCTCAGCTGAGCAAAAGATAATTATTTACCTTTGCCTTTAAAAAAAGGGCATTTTATTAAGCCTCCAAATGGAATAGTAATAAACGGGGTAGGAGGGAAAAAAAGACAACGTTTTCACTTTTGTTGGGAAAGTTTTCACCAATCAATTAAAAGTTTATTTGATTAGCCAGTGCAAATTGGTAGTGGTGGTAGTGGGGTAGGATGTTCTCCAGTGTTCTTCTTCCTTTATTCCCCCACACCCCTCTTCTTTTTTCTTTCCCATAAAAATATTCTCATTAGCTGACCACATCAGGCAAAACTCTCTGGCTCTAAGGCAAGTTTTTCTTTCCTCGGCTATAGCAGTTGCTTTCCTCTCCCCTCTCTTTTATTGTAGATCTCAGCAGACCAGAAAACAAACATGAGAATTAATTATACTGCAAGCGATCCATGGAGAGACATTATCAAACCACCCAGGGAAAGGAAGTGGAATTTGTGTGTCAGAATGTGAATGCAGGTGTGAGAAAAATCTAAATATACTCACATCGTTTTTAACCAGCCTAATTAAAATGTTACTCATAATAAGCAATCCACAACCCAGTTTGACAAAAGTCTTGCTCCCTCCTCCTCCTCCTCCTCCTCCTCCTCCTCCTCCTCCTCCTCCTCCTCCTCCTCCTCCTCCTCCTCCGCAGTCAGGCCTATTCAAACCAAAGGTTTTAGTTGGACTAAATCAGACCTCTCACCTCTTTTACAAACAACATTCATATACTGTATAATGTTTATACAGAATTTGGTTTTAGCCCTGGTTTGTTGAACGAATTGATTCACATACAATGCTAAATCAAATGAGTAGTTTTTTCATAACCCTTAAGTCAAAACCCACCAATCCATATATGATGAGTTAAAAGTAGATGTGAATCAGGCCAACTGTGTACTGGTTTGATAAAGACTTTTTTATTATAATATTTGACTGTATCCCCCCCCCCACCGCCTGCCCCAATACAGCTCTCATTTCATTCCCTTTCATTTTTGCTGGCAGGTAGATGGAAAACGAAGGCTGAAAACATATTAATGTGTCCAATGCCTGTTAAAGGCATTGGTTGAGCTTGGGACCCAGATCTTTTAGAAATTACCTTGCTAAAATTTCTATTAACATTAAAGTTCTATCAAGTATTTTATGAATCTACTCTATGTATCATATGAAGATTGCACATGGCAGCTAACTACATAAATATTGCTCCCTTATTGACCCATCCCTTTAGATAGCATATACATAGATATATTTACTTATAAACCATTGTTTTCTGCCCAAGTGAATTTCAGTAGTTTTAGAATAATTTTTTTTGTAAGTTTGCCTCCAACATGTGAAAGTTTATATGGGACATTTCCCCACCCACTTGGTGTCAGCCAGGGGTTATAAATGGGTTCTAGATGAGGCAATCATTCGCATGCAATATAACCATAGGCTTGCACAGTATTTTATCTCCTTATATCTAGGTTGGTAGTGCTGTGTTTCTCCATGTATTTCCTGGGGAAGAAGTCCTGTCATCCTCATCCTCAGCTGGGTACCTGGAGCTGAGAGAAGTTGTCCTTCAGCAAGAGAACCCCCAAGTCCTTAGACCTGCATTATATCCCCACTGCTAGGAAAATGCCTCTTCTTCTCCCACCTTCATAAGAGTCCTGGAGTCATAGAACTAGGGTGCCAGAGACAATAGTTGCTTTGTGCTTGTAGTTAAAGTTGACCCTGGGCACTCCCTCTTGCAAATGTAAACAAGGAGCCCCATTTTCAAGGAGCTCACATTGTTCCTTGTGGTTTCTTGTAGTTCTTGTTCCTCGTAGAGAGGCTCCCTTCTGCAAATTGTTCTAAGCCAAGAGGTAAGTAATTCAAGCCTTCTTTTTTAGCAAAGGGACCTTCAGCGCTAGGTCATGGCTGAAACTCTGCCAGCCTTCTCTTCCTTCTACAGCCATTATTCTGCTTCTCTTTCAAACTCAGTTTCCAGAAGGTTTAGGCGTGTTCCAGTGCAAGAGAAAAGCAGTATCCATTTTTCTGCTTGGAAGAGGCAGCTAATTCATTTTGGCTCTCAATTTCATGAACTTGCCTTTTCCTTCATATCAGAGGACTTAGACCTGGTGATATATGTGAAACAATGATGAACTGAACTAAGGATTACCCCCATCAGCAACATTTCTGAACTTCTGCCTCACCCTGAATCATAAACTAACCACAGCAAAGTGGGTCCTTTTATCAATGTCCAATAAGTATAATAAAGCAAGATACAATCTCCCTGATTATTAAGGGGAAAGGGGTATATTTGAATTTGAGAATGTTAAGGAAGCCTTGAGTTTGGAAGTTAAATGGGATTAGGTCCATTAGTACTTGGATGGGAGAATAATAGCTTGAAGCATCTTTTAAAGAAAGAGATGAGTACAGGTTTTATATTGTTACAGTAATATTTTGGTGATGCTAAAGGAATGTTAAATGTTGACATATTGAGTTAAAGTGCCACCCACCCTTCCATCCATCCATCCATCCATCCTTCCATCTATCCATCCATCCATCTTTGAACTAGATCAAAACATTGGCAATTTAAAGCTTATTGCCTACATTCGCAACTCCAGTCCTGTGTTGTATCTATATCGTATCCAACTGCTTTTATCTTCATTTGTGATGGTGCCATTCACCAGTTTTTCTGCCTTTGCTGTAGCCCACTTTCAACAGTGACCAAGCAGGCTATGTTGCAGCAGAAATGTAAAAGGCCTGGTTTTTGTAGGGGATTTTCTTTGCATCCCCCTTGATCTGAAGATTTCTCAAAATAATGCGAAATCTGGAAACATGTGGCAAAGCCTCACAACCAAAAGGAATCAGACAAGAGGAAGGCAAACTTGCCATGATTGTGCAACTGGCTAGATTTAGCAGTGGGAGAACTGAAATTGACTTTCCACTGGACAGCCATATTTCTAAGTTCAGATGAGAAGCAACAGTTGAAATGGACAAATAAACAATAAAATTCTAAATCTGCTATGCTTGTTATTTTCATGAAATTGCATTAGGAAAAATTGGGACTTACAGAACAATGTTAAAATAAAATAAAATAAAATAAAATAAAGATGGTCTACTTGTCTCTTCCTTGCTGGAAATGTGGGGGGAAAGTTGGTATTGAAAGTGCGTAGGTCAGGAAATGATGAATACATAAGGGATTCTGGAAGCATATAGTTAATAGCAAAACCAAACATTGGAAGAGAAACAGTGATAGGAGAAGCTAATTAGTGACCAGAATATAGCATTTCCCAAATACATTTCTGATTACAATCACATCAGGTCCGGCTGATAATGCTTGACACACCATTCCAAATTTTATACATCTCAAACCTCTGGTGCTGCGGTTCAAAATAAAAACCCCACTTAAGAACAGGTATCTTTAATATCAACATTAATACTGAGTTCAGAAATAAAAACATTAGAGGATCAGGGTAACCACTAATTACAAACAGCATGTTATAACATCATCCAGCCATGTTGATGTGGCTTATCCTTGTTATTCTGGCATAATGCTGAATGACAGTAATGCTGTAAGTCACTAGTGAGGATCCTGCCCTAGTGGAAAGATTGAAGACAGAAGAATTCCTTCTGATCACGATTGCACCATGGAGGAATAAAGTAGACAGGTTGAGACAATATCTCTCAAGGAATACAAAACATCCAGGAGAAAGCAATGACAAACTAAAGTGGTTGCCAAGAAAATTCCACACAACCTAGTCAGAAGTTGAACTGGAGACTTTATATCTTATTTCTAAAGAGGTAAGTCCCCAAGAGTCCCAGCACAAAATATTCAGGGGTTTGATACATTTGATCTCCTTCCTATAATCCAAATCCTGATACAAAGGCCATCCTACATTAGTACATCGTTCTTCAGTCCCATTTATTTGGGAGCAGCTAGATCTAAACCGGTAAGTAGTATGATGCATGCTTAAAGAATTACATATCAGAGTAAGTGCTGAAGAACTATCATTGCAATGGAAGTTGCACTACTCAATGTCAAGCCATTCCTTATACTACTTTTAAAGATATTTTAAAAATAAAGAAGACAGATTCCACAATCATCCCAAATGTGGTCCCAAATGATTCACAACTCAGTCCTGAGCTTTAGTGATGCTGCTTCTGGATTATAAGAGTTTCCACCTTGGACCCCTTCTCCAATTTTTTAAGACTAGAACTTGTTCAATCCAAATTTTTAAGATTTCTCCTTCCAAATCACAAAATGTGTGTTTCTATTGCCATGACTAGACAAAGACCTCATCACTATGTATATTCATGGGTAACTATATTTAACTATTACCTCTGACTATTTCCTCCACCCCCCTTGGTCTTGCTCTACTCCTGGGGCCATGGTTCTCAGTGGCTAAGATGCTGAGCTTGTCAATCAGAAGACCAGCAGTTCAAGCGGTTTGGATCCCTAGTGCCATGTTACAAAGTGAGCTCCCATTACTTTTCCCAGTTTCTGTCAACCTAGCAGTTCGAAAGCATGTAAAAATGCAAGTAGAAAAATAGGGACCACTTTGGTGGGAAGGTAACAGTGTTCTATGCAACTTTGGCATTGAGTCATGCCAGCCACAGGACTATGGAGATGTCTTCGGATAGCACTGGCTCTTCGGCTTAGAAATGGAGATGAGCACCACCTCTAGAATCAAAAGTGATTTAGCACACATGTTCAGGGGAACATTTATCTTTACCTTGCCCTACTAACAACAAGAGTCAACATGGTATATGGATTAGGGCAAAAAAACTCATTAAACAGTGTGTATCAGACACAAAGCTCCACCTGGATCTAGCCAGTATTCCAACCTTTGTTTTCAGAGAATCCAACATATGTTCTGCTTCCTTATGGCGTAACTCACTCTTGAAGTACCTAACCATGTTACTCTAGCAAAAGATCATGCCCTCCCCTCAGCTGTCCTTGAAGTTTGAATAAGGAAGAGGCAATGCCTCTGAGTTTCTGACACATAGAAACCACAGAGCAGTGCTTCTCCAATGCTTGTATTACAGAGACAGTAGTAGTAGTAGCATCATCTCACCGTTGTGGTATAAAGAGAATTCTATATTTCCTTGTTGCTTCCTTTTGATACTAACTCTGCTACAACATATAATCCTGCCAGGTTCTATACAGCAGTGCTTAAAATCCATCAGATGACCTGTGTCATAAACTAGACTTTATAATAGGTTTAGCTTGCCATATGCTATCCTTTATGGTCCCCTATATCCATATAATGTTCCCCACTCTCTTTTACAGTCTTTTATATATAATTCTGTTTTATATATTTTTTTAGATTTTTATAATTGTTATTTTTAGGCTCTAATGTACTTTCCATGCTTTTTAATTGACTGTACCCCACCCTCCTTATGTTGATCGTTGACAGTAATAAAGATTTGATTTGATTTGAAACTAAGCACAGCTGGAGGGCATGGGTTGTGAAGGCTGGGTTAAGGGTTTAATTTATATTGGAAGGAGTGTCTAGGAAAGCCCCATGAATACTTTCATGTAAGCCAAAGTTGCAAAACTCCCAGTGATTTGAACTTAGCAAAAACATCCTTTGGAATATTTCTAGCAGAGAACTATATATGTGTGTTGTCAGGGAGTAAACACAGATTCAGAAGTACAAATACAACTTCAATTAAATGTAGGGAACTTTAATGGACAAGAAGGGCTTTTCTAGGAATTGAAGAGGTGATACTTAGACTGTTCTCTCCTTAGTACTGTAGATTTAAATTCACATTGTGTTACTAAATCCATAGAACTACAAACTATCCTAACCTAACCCCATGTGTATGTTTATCCTTGAGAAATTTCCAGTACCCATTTCACCTAGTCCATCTAATCCAAATCTGATGACAAAAGGGTATTCTTTCAGACACATTTGATTGATCAGGTATTCCGATTTCTTCAAATCAGATTAATAAAAAAATAAGATCTGTTATCAAAGAGATGGGCACATGATCTCATATATAAATTTTGAAATAGATTTCTCTGATTTCAACAGAATTATTTCCAGCTAAATCTTCCAATAGAATTGGAAGATTTCTATGTATTTGAAGATTCATCCAAAATAAACAACTGGAGTTTATTAGGTATATGGAACTGTTATTGAGTTCAGTGGATGCTTTGTTAATTGTTTTGTTATACTTTAATTCTATGTTTATATAAAATATTACTTAGTTCTTGTAAAGATACAATAAATAATATGAGCATAAAGGTGCATTGCATGTAATCCATGGTTTGCTTATGACTGTAGAACCTAATTAATTATGGATTCAACTGCTGAAAATACTGCTTTTAAAAATGGTATGAAGAGAACTCAATTTGGAAAGTTGGGTAATTTTTGAAAGTATAGTAACCATGTTTTGCAGTTCCATTCATTACTGTAAATTTCTATTCATTGCTGCTTTTATTTTCAGATTAATTTTTTTAATTGCAACCAAACTTTCAGTCCTATCATAAAAAATATGAGAATCAAAACAAAATCTAAGAGATTACTTAAGATAATACTGAGTTATTTTGATAAACTTCATTTGTACCATGTGAGTTAAGAAAATAATAAAAAAATACATGCTAATGAGATCCTTTTAATTTAGGGTTGTTATTTACATTACTTACTAGAATTAAGAAACCAGATCCTTCCAATGGAATATAATCTCATTAGGTATTATGGTTTCACAAAACATAGTGCAGAGTGCCTGCAACAGTCAACTTTGGGCAAAATCTCTGCCCTTTTCAATACAATTTAAACTTGCCATCTTAAGTGAACATAATAAATTTGAAAACATTGGCAGCATTCATATCATGTGCTAAACACTGATCCTTTGTTTGATTTTGGCTCAGTGTGTTGCATGAATGCTATTGTTGCTTATTCACCAAATTATGTCTTAGCATGTGGTGTGAACTCAGCCACTGTGTTATTAATGATTATTGTGAATGGTCACTCTTACTGCATTATGTGATTTCTAACCAGTGCCATAGGCACTTCTTGTTTCTCACTGCCATTAAGCTCTGTTGTTTATATTTTCCCCTCTTTGTTTCTCTGGGTACATATGCTGCTTTTGTAGATGTGGCCCATACAACTGAAAAGCAACAAATGAAGCCCTGAAACTTAGTGCTACATAATAGTTGTTAATGGAAATCATTGTATTTGAGTGACTCCAACTGAGTTCAATTCTACCTAAGATGCTGAGCATGTATGAAGTACCAGGAATTTCTTTTCCACTCCACCCAATTTATTTCTATGGACAGTGGTGACTGCAAGAAGGTCAAAAAAGTCAAGGTTGCAGCTGCAAGACTGAAGCATTAACTATGTGCATGCAACATATGGGAAAAGAGTAGGATTTCAGTTGCATGATGTGGCCACAATTTTTACCCACAGACATGTTTTGTGGATTCCGGTTAAGAAAGTAGCCTTAAATTGTCCTTCAGTTTGAGTTTCAAAGTGATAACTTATACTTGTATTCACATAATAGTCCTACCTGGACCAAGGGCAGGGCTGCAGAAGAGATTAGTGTAGATCAATGGCAAATCCCACTTGTTCCCCCTGCCCCCATCTCTACTCTTCACTCATCCATCTTTTTTGTTAATGCATTGACACATTATTTTCATTATGGCCCTTTGTCATTGTTTATGTTATTGTTTTATTGCTTTTACTTCTGTTTATACTCTTTTCCTTTTTCTTCCTTTTTATTGTTGTAAGCTTCCCAGAGTAGCCCCTGAGATAGGCAGCAAATAAATATAACAAGTAAATCATAAATATCAGAAATCAATCAGTGGGAGTGGAAGAAGTTAATTTTGGCCCCAATAGTCCTAAGCTTGTCTTGACCTAAACTCATCTTCCTCAATCAACCACATTGATCAACTGCAGAAAAGAATCTAAAAGATTAGATGCTGGTAGAGAGTTGAGTTTATTTATTTATTTATTTATTTATTCATTCATTCATTCATTCATTCATTCATTCATTCATTCATTCATTCATTCATTTATTAGACTTACATATCGCTTCATAGGGCTTTCAGCCCTCTCTAAGTGGTTTACAAATTTTTAGCAAATTGAGTCAGCAACTTGCCCCCACAGTCCGGGTCCTCATTTCACCCACATCAGAAGGATGGAAGGCTGAGTCGACCTTCAGCCGGTGAGATTTGAACCGCTGAACTGCAGATCACAGTCAGCTAAAGTGGCCTGCAGTACTGCACCCTAACCACTGCGCCACCTCGGCTCTTCTAAAGAAGTTTCTAAAGAAGATCAAGATAAATAATATTTTTAGAGGAATTCTGCTCTTCTTCTGTATGTTACTTTCCAATTTCTTTAGCCATAAATAATGGGGAGAGTCATAGTTGAACAAGACAAAGAAGGAGAGGGTTTTCTTCCTAGTTGAAGTCAGTGGGGCTCAAGTCATGCTATGATGTGCGCCTCTTCCCAGAAAGTTAGGCAAATAGCTGTATAGCTATTCTATCTTTTTTTTTTAATGGAAATAAAATGAGAATTAAAGTGAAAGGAAAAGATATGAAGGTTATGTTCCTATGAAGCCCTCTTAAAATGTAGTACAGAACAAAAGATAATTGTGCAATAAAGCCTTGTTCAGAACCACTAGTTTGTATTCATCACATCAATAGAGGATGTAAAGACTAACAAATCTTCTTCTAATTAACTAAGCACTATCACATGAACTTGTCAACAGCTTCCGTCCAATCTACTCCAAAATACACAGTGATTTAGGAAAGCTGCTGTCCTCTATAAAATATTTCAAATTACACAGATTTAAGTGCAATGAATATTCCAATAAGCATAGTAGGGGGGGAAATGACAACACTCTTATGATACAAATACTGCTGGTAAATTTACTATTATTATTATTTTAATTTCAAGTTTCTGGATTTGTACAACAGATTGGCTTAATCCCCGTGCTAGATTTCATCCAGCATACTAGATTGAAAATAGTTCTCTCTTTTTCTGCCAAGCTTTACAGAAATTATATATAATTAATTATATAATTTTACAGGGGTCTGCAGCCATCAATGAGGGTGGGATTCACAGTTTGTTCTGGGCAGACAGCAGACCCTAATTTGGATGGAATGAAATGACCATAAAAAGAAAATCACTTCCAGAATAAACATACCCAATATTTACCAGAGAGGAAGATGACTCTGAATTTCAGAGTTTCTCTCTCCCAAAGAGAGATCAGAGAAGGGAAATCCTTTTTCTGCCTCCATTATCAGCCTTAGCAAATCTAAGAGAAGCCTACCATTTTAAAGAGTGAGTGGGAAGAGTGACCTTTTATGGGGGTAACCGCAGTGGCCCCTGCCTAGCTAGGGGTCCAAATCCAACAATGAGCCCCAGCTTCTTTAACAGAGCTGCCTTGCCATGCTCCTTCCTTGGGGAGTAATACCCTGTTGGCGGTGTCTATGTTTTTGTTTGCTGTAGGCCTTCCTCAGCCCTCCTGTTGTGCTCAACTCCAGCCCACCCTCTGCAAATGGAACATCTTCCCTCTCCAGATCAGGCATGGTGGAAACCTTGGTCCATCCTTGGATTGAAAGGAGCCAGATTGTGGAAAGCTGCATTTCAAGACCAGCGGCCCCTCCAGCCAGGCCACTTGCATGGAAGATTGGAAGGACCCGTTTCTTCTTCCAAGAGCTGCACATGGGAGTTTTTCTGAGCCGCAGCTTGCTGACATCCTGCTTTGGGGACATCGTCCCTGGCCATTTATTGACTTAATATTTAGCGATGCCATTCTCTGGGACGCCCCCACATCATTTGGGAGATCCGGAAGCACAAATGTTGCTGATGCTGCCCTTGTTTTAAAGGACTTCCTCCCTCCTCCTCCTCTCAACCTCCATTCTGGCAGTGAGGTGGGGGGGAGGTGTTTGCTTCCCTCGCCCCACATACCCTTCCCTACCTCTTCCATGAATGACAGGAATGGTATATTTAAAACCGCCTTCCCCTCTTTATATTATTCTTTCCATCTTGCCTTCCAGGATCGATTTTTGTCACCTGCACAGTGAAGCCCCGGCCCCTTCTCTGGATGGAGTGGCAAGAATAGGGAACATCTCTCTGTGTTTATTTCATTTGCAAGCCAGCCAAACAAAGATACATCTTTGCAATTTGGGTCTTTTCCTTTTTGAAAGGGGGTGGACGAGATGAGGGGTGGGTGGGAGGGTGGGGAGGAGTTCTGTGTCATAAATGGGAACATTGTGCTTGGATGCTATGTCTCTCCTCCTCCTCCTCCCCCCTCCCCCCTCCCCTTTCACTTCTTTATTACAGAGACGTTATTAGCTCTGACAGCATGCAGCTCAGGTTTGGAGGAGAAGGTTTTGTAATGGGATGACAGACGGGAAGGGCAGCAATCACGATCTTCTCTGGCTAAAGCCCCCCTCCCTCCGCACTATCTCTCTCTCTCTCTCTCTCTCTCACACACACACACACACACACACACACACTTTTTTATCAGAATGTTCTGTTCGATGCCATTTATCCTTGATGATAGAAAATTGCTCTGTTGCCAGGACGCTGCTGCTGCTGCTGCTGCTGTTGCTGAAATAGGGGGCATGAGCTACGTTTCCATTTTATGCCTTGAAAGCTATTCAAATGAATTTGTGGGGAATGGGGTGTGTATGTGTGGGGAGGGGTGCGTGTCTAGCTGGGCTGGAAATCTGGAGATAAACAAATGAACGGGGGAGAAAAATCTTCATCCCCTTGTCTTCTTTTCTGTTTTCCTACCTACCTCTTTTCTTTGCATACATAGGCACAAGCATCCACTGCAATTTTATTCATCCTTTCCCCTTTTACACACCCCCACAGTTTTCTCTCTCTGTGTGTGTGTGTGTATCAAGGAATGGGAGTTACATTATTTCACATGAGGTTTTGGGTGGATTGTGTTGAGAATGCAGGCAGATATGGCTGTTAGGAGAGATGATGGAATTCTTTAAGGGGACGAGAGTTACAAACTGTTGTGCTTTAAATACATGCGCACAGACACATGAACTCAATTAAAGTCTATTTGTCTAGGCACCCAATCAAATTCCCTTTCTTTCTCTATGCTACACAGTTATTTGCCATATTCAGGCTATGGTCTTTATATCGGAAAGAGGTTTTCAGTTTAAATTTCCTTCCTAGACAAACCAGGAGGATGTTTTAAAAGAGAGAATTTTATTTTTTAGTTGATGCTCAAAATATTTTTATAGGGTATTCTGGCTCTCACATGGTGCTAAACCATGATTTGCTTCATCGAATAACAACTATAGAGACTGGCACATGTTACTCAAAACACATGTTACTAAAAAGCAACACAGATCACACAATAGTTCAAATCTTTCCCGTCTAAATATCTGAACCCCCAGTCCAATTACATCTAATAATGTGGCTTGAATTGGTTAGCACCCTGATTCCACAGGATCCTAAGAACCTGGTTGGATTCAGATAACAATTCTAGGCACATTTACCAGCTAGTAAATCTTATGGAAATCTGAAGTGAGTTGTGGACCAAAGCAACAAATATTTAGAGCCTTGGGATATCAGGTTACTTGTGAGTGGGTTCACACAATACCTTAAACTACAATGTGGTTTGCTCATTTGTGGTCAGCATAGTGTAGGAATCCATCCAGCTGTAGTTTGTTTGATAAATTATGGTTAAGAAAATTATGACTGAGAAGCCTACAATCCTGTACTTATTTATCTGGCATTATGCTCCACTGGAGTTACTCCTGTGGCTTAAAATCTGCATTTTTAAAAACATAAATCAAAATAGACAAATAGGCCCCTTCCTATAATTCTTAGCATCACATACATAATGAACCACCTTTCTAAAAAATGACTTTATAAAATTGTTGTTATTATTTTAAAAAATGACAGTACCAATAGTAATTGGTGCTTTGGGTACAAATCTCATAACAACTGGAGCATCATTTGAAAGTCATCGGCATTAAATAAATTCACCATCAGTGAATTGCAAAATGCAATTTAGCTTGGAACAGCTTACATCCTTGTAATCTATCTGCAACATCATCAAGCATTCATAGCTGCCTATTCCAGATCCTTGGAAAGAACTTGATAGGAAGACAAAAATGCCAAATCCAGTCTGAACATCTGCCTGACTGTGCAGTGAACCATAATAATAACAAAGCCTAGAATGTGAAGGTTCCTGGATGATCATAGGAACTTGGCCAACTGTATCCTGGAGAGACTGATATCACTTTACCACAACTGAGGGCCAGTTTATAAATTTAAATGGCAGATGTCTTTAGTGTTTGGATATTTTATCCTTAGAGTCTTATGACTAAGGTTTGATAGCAGCAAGCTACCAGTCACATCAAGACTAGTATGGTTCTGTGTTTGAATATGCTCTCGGTGTAAGCAAGCTGGGTTTATTTTTGTTTAAGATAAAGGGTGATTAAGGCTGCATTTACAGTCTGATTCTCAGCATTGAGCCATAGTGGTGCAGTGGTTAGAATGCAGTACTGCAGGCTAATTTACTGTTCACCCCAGTAGTTCGAGTCTTACGGGCCTTCCATCTTTCCGAGGTAGGTAAAACGAGGACCCAGATTGTTAGGGGAAATATCCCGAGTCTGTGAACAGCTTACAGAGGGCTATAAAGCACTGGGAAGCAATATATAAATGTAAATGGTATTGCTATTGCAACTTGAAGGTAATTTTATTTGTCCCATAATCAGGATGATCTAGCTGCAAAAATCTGGATGACTATGACTTATTATCCTAAGTCTTTGACTCATGACCATATTGGACTTTACCCATTACAGTTGCAAGTAATGATGTTCATAAAGGAGCAACTGACATGACTGATCTGAATTTACAACCTCTTTTGGGGTGATCATAATGCAAACTCATTGTTTGCTATGGGGCATTTCCCCCCCAAAACTGGAAACAAATCTAATATTTTAAGCAAAAATATAAAAATATGGTCTTGTGACTGCAAGATTCCGAGGGCTGTGAAAGCTGGTTAGCATGCAATTATGACTGTGTGAGGGGGACTTTTGGAAATCCAAAACCTTTTCGGGAGGATCTGTTGTAACTTCAAATGGTCACTAAGTGATTGAAGGTTCACTGACAAAAGGGCGAATGACAAAACCGCGCCCGACTAAATCGCAGTGACAAAACCACGTGTTCTAAAACGTTCTGACGAATGAGCGCTGAATCGCGCTGACAACAGCGTGGCGACAGAAGAGCGCTGTAAAACTAAACCTAACCCTAACCCTAAACCTAACCCTAACCCTAACCCTAACCCTAACCCTAACCCTAACCCTAACCCTAAACGTAACGCTAACGCTAACCCTAACCCTAACCCTAACCCTAACCCTAACCCTAACCCTAAACGTAATGCTAAACCTAACCCTAACCCTAAACGTAATGCTAACCCTAACCCTAACCCTAACCCTAACCCTAACCCTAACCCTAACCCTAACCCTAACCCTAACCCTAACCCTAACCCTAACCCTAACCCTAACCCTAACCCTAACCCTAACCCTAACCCTAACCCTAACCCTAACCCTAACCCTAACCCTAACCCTAAACCTAAACCTAAACCTAAACCTAAACCTAAACCTAAACCTAAACCTAACCCTTACCTTAACTTATATCGCCCCTCTGTCGAATGAAATCGCCCTTCTGTCTCCGCGCTGTTGTCGGCACGTTGTCGGCGTGTTGATGATGTCGCGGTTTTAGTGACACGGTTTAGTCTGCGCGGTTTTGTCATTCGCCCTTTTGTCAGGTCACGGTGATTGAATACTCAGCAAAGAGATATGTTGTCATCTAATATTCATTGAACTCCCGTAGGTCAGATATGGGGCCTTATCCTGAGTACGTGTCCCTTAGAATTGCCCTTTGGTCTGTTGGAAGGAATGTTCTTCTGGATTCAGTTCCAAGTGGGGAAAAAAGACACTGGAAACATGAAGGCTGCTTGGAAAGATGGTTTTAATGGTGGACAGGACCATATGGCTTGAGTTCCTGAACAGAAAAGGGGATCACATGCTTCAAAGATGTAGAGCGAAGAAAAAGAAGCGAAGGGGCTTGCTGAGAGTTCCTGAGTTTTTTATACTCTCTGTTCAGCTCCACCTCTCTGTTTCCTGTTCCCGTGTAAGAAATGTATTCTGATTGGATGTCAGACTTCCAGGGGTGGAGGTGGGGGTCTTAGCTAATTTTGTAGGTTGCGTGTGTTTTGAGTCCCAAGTTTGGTTGTGTTCCCAGGTGCCCTGTGGTGAGATGGGTAAAGGGCTAATACTATCATGCCTTAATCTCATCATCCTGGAGCTGAAGGGGGGATATTTTTGTTATGTAGAATAGACTGGCTCAGGCATTTTAATGGCCCATTGACAAAGGTGGGGGCTATTAAGAGTGAGTCTGTTTCCTGTTTAAAACATGTTTCTCCATTTCTTATCCAGGGAAATATATTCTCGCTTCATAATATTTCTCAGGATATTTCATTTTTCTAGCAGAGGGGTGGGTTTTAGCTTCCTACAGGGCCTCATTCCTTTTGGGAGACTGTCAAAGAATAGTTTTCCAGTAGGAAAAAAAATCACAAATCTTCTTAGAACTGGAGATTCCTCAATGCTTGAATTCTGGGCAACAAGGAAGGCTGCCTGAAGTTTAAAATGAGGCATCTTGATTGGATCACTTTCCCAGTGATGGGGTTAAATGATCTAGAAGAGCTCCAGTGCTTACAGAGATTCTTCAAATTCAGTTGCAGTTGTTCTATTAGCTCTTGTGCTGAATAACTCCTTTTATTCCTCCACTGAGGTAAAGAGGGAAAAAATATTGGAGGAGTGGAGTAAGAAAGGGTTTTTTTTTTTTACATGTTCATAAAGCACACATTCTTAGCATAGCCAGTCCACAGAAGCTTGCAACAAAATGCAGTAAATAACAATACATCCAAATGACATATATTGAATTTCATAAAATGTTATAACATATTAAAGGAATGAATTGTAATTGATGGAGAGGTTGGAAAGAGCAGAAAGATATGAAAAAAAGAGATGATTTTAATTTTTTTTTAAAAAAAATTCTTCAGTATACACCAGTGGTGGGTTGCAGGAGATAAGCCCCAGTAGGGGTGTACCAGAGCCTGCCCGGACACCAGATACCATTCTGGTATGGTGCTCCAGAGGGCCCACCTGCCCGCCCGAGCTCCTTACCTGTCCTTTAAGACTTTGGTGCTTCCGTGCATGCTAATGGCACATATGATGCCTGCACAACGCTCTGCCAAGCAGCTGGAGCATCGCGGAGGCTTGTGGAGGCAATGCACGCAGGTACGATGCATGTGTGTGCCATGACTGTGTGTGTGTGTGCTGCGCACATCCATGTGGGCGACGCCCGGCCCATTCCAACCGGTTCATTTAGAACGGGCCCGGTGTTGCCCACATGGACGCACGTACTGGTTGGAACAGGATCGGGAACCCACCACTGTTATGCACCTAGGTTTTTGTAGCAGTAATGATAGAAACAGAAATGTAGTCAATTCAGTTCTTCTTCACAGCATGGAAATGCAACTGGGAACAGTCCATGTCTAAGTTAAAAAAAAGTTGGTCTCACAACCTAATGTTCAGGTGTCATTGTTCCCCAACCACCACCCACCCTTGGTTTGGGTTGCAATGGCTTAACAGTGGGGATTATATCCCAAGGACAAGTTGAATATTCTTTTTTTCTTTTTTCCTTTCATCTTTTGTTTCAGTTTAATGATCAAGTATGTATCAATAGCCTTAGTAGCCTTTTCATATTCCTGCAGCTCAGTGCTGAAATTCAATTTTTTTTTACTACCGGTTCTGTGGATGTGGCTTGGTGGGCGTGGCATAGGAAGGATACTGCAAAATCTCCATTCCCACCCCACTCTGGGGCCAGCCAGAGGTGGCATTTGCCGGTTCTCTGAACTACTCAAAATTGA
Source organism: Thamnophis sirtalis (assembly GCF_051295495.1). Classification (NCBI taxonomy): domain Eukaryota; kingdom Metazoa; phylum Chordata; class Lepidosauria; order Squamata; family Natricidae; genus Thamnophis; species Thamnophis sirtalis. The sequence continues at coordinate 32,523,698 of NW_028261384.1, read as the reverse complement.
CGCTACCGGTTCTCCAGAACCTGTCAAACCTGCTGAATTTCACCCCTGCTTCAGCTGTTGTTAGGATGGCTCAAACAACCATAAAAGTTTGAAAAGTATGATATGGTGATCATAGCAGCCTTTGCCAATCTGGAGACTTCTAGTGTGGTAGAATTATATTCCCAGAATTTGTAGTCTCACCAGATCTGAAAAGTTCCAAGGTTGCAAATGCTTACATACGTTTTGTGTAAGTCTTGTCAGACTTGGTGGGATTTGGTTTTCATGATCAACAAGAACAAGAAAGGGGAAAAATGGGTTCTAAGAGCAGGTTGAAAGATTGTTATGAATAGGTTATCATTTTAAGATGACAAAATGAAGGGTTATGCAGATTTGCTGCATGTTCCAATATATGTATATCTACTTGTAAGTTAGTCTTTCTATAGTTCATGGAGCTTGATTCTAGATGAATATGTAGGATTGAAAAATGTACTTGCTAAGTGTGTAATTGTAACCAAGCAGTGTAGCACTATATATACTCAGAAATGAATTCGACTACACTCAGTGAAGCTTCTTCCTTGACAAATGTGTGTAGGATGTCTACTCACAATTCTATTGAGGCTTGATTTTACTGTGTTAAATATAACTTGCTCTTAGATACTGTTGTAACCTTAATTAGGAGAGAGAACAATGGTAACAAAATAATATAATAGTTTTAATATTCTTAAAAAAAGAAATTGCAGGCTTCACTTTAATTGTTCAAGAGCCACAGATTCAAACTAATGCAATCAACGCCAGTACCGGAAGAAAATATATATATCAAATGATTCGAAGTGCAGATTGTGCAAACAGGATAAACAATAGATCATATAGAAAATTGCACAAACTGACTATAAATAATGATGCAATACAGTAATCAACGTGATTCATTAAATCTTTAGTAGAAAAATATTATTTGACAGTAATGAAAATTGGTGAGAATGTTTAGTTCTGTGATGGCGAACCTGTGGCATGTGTGCCACAGGTGGCATACGGAGCCATATCTGCTGGCACGTGAAACGTCAGCTCCAGTATGCATGTGTGTGCTGGCCAGCTGATTTTTGACCTTCCAGAGGGCCTGGGGAGGCCATTTTCGCCCTCCCCAGGTGTCAGGAAAGCCTCCAGAATCTGGGGAAGTTGAAAAACGGGCCCAATGGGCCAACCAGAAGTTCAGAGAAGATCCATTTCTGACTTCCGGAAGGCCTCCGGGTAACTGGAAGGCTGTTTTCCCCTTCCCCGGGTTCCAGGAAAGGTTTGCATGCTCATGCACAGGTGGGCGGGGTGCATTGCATTGTGGGTATGGGGCATGCACTCACACAATTTTGGCACATGTTTACAAAAAGGTTTGCCTTCACTGGTATACTTGAACAAGTTGTAAAACCAACAGAACATTGCAGACCAAGTTCAGTCTTTATTTGCTCACACCAAATAGAGAGACTCTTGTTAGACTAACCCTATATTATTTTCACCCTATGGAAGATGCCTTGGGAGATGGCTATCCTAACCCTTTTTCTCTGCCTCCAATCCAATTCCGGGTTTTGTTGAGTCTTGTCTTTTCCTCCTCTTTTGAATGTGTTCCCTCCTTCCTGACAAACTGCTTCTTCATTGTAGTTGATCCCATCACCTCCCCCTTTGTAAGCACCATCATATCAGGTAAAATATTGTGGGATTTCTAAATACAACCTGATGAAACCTTGGTGCATCAGATTTAGCTAGGGTTTGAAAGTGTGGATAATTGATGTGGCAATATCAGGGGACAGTAGAATAGAAAACAAAGAATTAGAGAAGATCACAAAGTATCAAGATCTGAAAATTGAAGCTGAAAGATCATGGCAATGGTGGTCCCAGTTACTGTTGGCACACTATGTGACATATCAATGAGCCTTTGGATGGCACTTAGAAAACCTGTACATTGACAAAATTCCATCTGTCAATTATAGAAGTCAATGCTGCTTGGATCTGCACATATACTATCCCAATACATTATCCTAGATTCCTGGGAAGAATTCGATGCAAATGAAGGCCAACACCAGAATTGGCTGCTCTGATTTCATATTGTAGTGTATATCATCATCATCATCATCATCATCATCATCATCATCATCATCATCATCATCACATTGCTTTTATAATAGCATTGGTCTTTACAATAGTAATGTTAGCAATCTTGCTATTGTGGTCAAATTGGGTAATGGCTGGGATGCAAGGACATTATACAGTATATTAATATAGCAAATACATTGACATATATGTATTTACACTGGTAGTAATTTGTCTCATCAGAGCATAGAAACAAATATATAACAATAAATATATGCAAATAAAATACAGATATTCTTTGTCTTATGACCGCAATTGAGCCCAACATTTATGTTGCTATATGAGACATTTGCTAAGTGAGTTTTGCCCCATTTTACGGCCATCAGTTGTCAAGTGAATCACTGCAGTTGTTAAGTTAGGTGAATGTGAATGTGGCTTTCCCATCGACATTGCTTATCAGAGGGTCACAAAAGTTTATCACATGACCATGACACACTGCAGCTAATCACATGATAATGGGACACTGCAGTTGATCACATAAGCACGGGGCACTGCAGTTGATCACATGACAATGGGACACTGCAGCCATCATATATATGAATCAGTTGCCAAGCAGCTAAATTCTGATCATGTGACCATGGGGATGCTGCAATGATCATAAGTGTGAAAAACAGTTATAACTCACTTTTTTCAGTGCCATTGTAACTTTGAATGGTCCTCTAAATGAACTGTTATAAGTCAAGAACTACCTGCATATGAAACATCAAAAAATACCTCACAGCAAGCTTTCATCCCTATGCAGTCTTCAGGTGGGTTTTTCTTTGCAGTACAAAAATGCTGATCATTTTCAACACATCCCTGGAGGCTAACGATGTTTCAGGCAAACACTAAAAATAATAATGAAAAAAAAATCTTAATCCTTTTATTTATAAAGGGTGATCAAAGCAGTAATCAGGTAATCACACAACAGGGAAAAAGTGGTCTGGCAAAATACCGCTATTCCATTTCATAGGACCTCCATTGCTTGCGCTGGAGAGTTATCAGTATCAGGAAATAATTGGACATTTAAGATGAGAGATTAAGGGGATTGCAAGTCAAAGCACTGAGAATTCAATTATAAGAGTAGAATGCTATGACAGCACCCTGCACTCACCCAACATGAAACAGATGTTCTTGTTCATTCTTTTCCTCGTGCTGCATATGTGTTTATATAGCCAAGATAAGTTAACACACACGTTAAATGATATATTAACTTACCATAAATATCTGTCTGCGTTTTTAAAGATAAGGTAACGATTCTCTCAAGTCAAGCTTGACTTTTGTTCTTAGCAATCCTCCAGAAGTGGTTTGCCATTTCCTTTCTCTATGGATTTTTTTTTTAACTTTCCAGTTTAGCTTTCAGTTGTAAGTTTTCCTGGTGGTTTCCCATCCAACCACTAATCAGGTCCACCCCACTTAGCTTTGTTTAGATCAGCCATGGCTGAGCTGGTACGTCTGCCTGTTTAATCCCATTCCTCTATGCACATACACAGACCACATTATATAGATATAAATGTTTCAGTCCCGTAAACTAATTAGATGTGTAGTATGTGTTTATATGGGTATTTTCTCCCCTCCATTCAATTGTGTCGATTCTCAGAAGCTTTCTGGACAAATTCCTGCAGTTTTTTTGCAAGATTTTTCAGAAGTGGTTTGCCATAGTCTCCTTGCTAGAATTGAGGGAATGTCATTGGCCCAAAATCACCCAGCTGGCTTTGTTCTTAAAGCAGATCTAGAACTCAGTCTCCTGTTTTCTATCCTGATGCCTTAAGCACTCCACCACACTGGCTCTCTTTGGTACTTTTCACTAATTGGGATGTTCATCAGCTATGTTCAGATGTAATAATATCACAGATTCTGATTTTGGAGGAAAAAGTGCAAACATATAGTCCTTGGCTTACAACCATAATTGAGCCCATAATTTTATTTATAAGCCATGACGGTCGTTAAGTGCCAAGCATCCAAAATGGGGTCATGTAGCTGTGTGTTTCTGTGAAGGCGAATGTGTGGTCTGAGTCTTAAGAAATATTTTTGGAGTGTATTGTAACTTTGAACAGTTACGATATGATTGGGTCACAATTACCCCTAATCCTCTAGAATCAAATATCACCATTCCTTACATTCTTTCCCAACCTGATGCTATCTCATTACTCTTCAAGGGAGATAATAATAGTAAACCATGAGTGAAATTCAGCAGGTTCTGACAGGTTCTGGAGAACCGGTAGTGGAAATTTGCTAGTTCAGAGAACCAGAAAATACCACCTCTGGCTGGTCCCAGAGTGGGGTGGGAATGGCAATTTTGCAATATCCTTTCCTTGCCACACCCACCAAGCCATGCCAACAGAACTGGTAGTAAAAAAAATTGAATTTCACTGTAGTAAACCTCTCATAAACATCAGTCCATCTGTTTTTACATCTGCCTTCAGGTTAGTCATTGCTAGGTTACATGATCTATCTTTTCGTTTTTCTGCATTAATCAGACCCCATCTTGGGCTCCCTGTCCAGTTCTGAGCAGCACACAGTAGTAGGACACAGACAACTGGAAGAATTTCAGATAAGAACAGTGAGAATATCAGGGGACCATGAAGTGAGATTGAAGAAAGTGAGCATGTTTAACCCGGAAGAGAGACAGTTGACTACCAGAAAGGTAATATTCTTCATTCACCTGAAAATATGTCAAACAGAAAATACTATAAATGGTGTGCATTTATAGTAATGGATGTAAGTTATAGAAAGGCAGATTTCAGATTCTAACTTCCAAGTTCAACAGTAGTACCACCCAAAGAGATGGTGGATCTTTCGTCACAAAAAGTTGGAGGCTGGACAGTCAATTACATAAGGACTTTGATTTCAATTCCTGAACTGAGACGGAAGATGGCTTAAATAGACTTCAGTGATTTCCTCTAAGTCTCCAACTTCAGAGTGATCTAAAATCAAATGAATTGGCTTGCCCATCATAATTTGATATCATGAGCCTCATTACAGATTCCTATCTTTTCCTTGATTTATCAGTCAGAAAGTGACTAGAATTGAAAACTAATTCACTTTGCTTTTGTTATAACTTTGTTGAATTAATCCATAGTACTAAGAGAAAGCATGCCGTTCCATAAAATATAATTGAAAACAGCATCTTTCTTGTGATTGCACTGTGAATAGGTTGGGATAATATAGCAAGTTATTGGAATCTAAAATGGAAATTGAAACTTCCAATTTATATTCCTCTGAGAACATAAGAATTTTCAGCAAGGGCCTTGTCACCAAGTGTTTTTCAACCTTGGTTCTTTTAAGAGGTGTGGACTTCGTTCTTGAATTCTCAGAGGTAAGTCCACATCTCTTCAATTCGTGAATTCTGGGAAGTAAGTCCACACCTTTTAGAAAGGCCAAGGGTTAGAAACAGTGGGATGTATATAATTACATAGATTATAGTCAGCCTCTAGAATTTAAACTGTAGAGGCCTTAAATGTAACAATGACTTAATCAGCCTTCATCAGCTTCTTGTTCTCTTTAAATATGCTGAATTGCAACTCCCAGAATTCCAGACTGATACATATATAGAAACTATGGCCTTTTAGCTCTTTGGTCAAAGGTATAGCTTCCTGAAGTTCATTTTCTGAAGTTTTTGTTTATTTGAACATTGAAATGATCTACAATGTATAGTTTTATTTTAGCCAAGATGTTTGAGGTAAGGGCAATTTGACAGATGTACCTAGCTATCATCAGAATGACAGAAATGTGCATTGTGATATCACAATGTAAGTTCCTCTCTTACATATTTGTGTTTAATGTTGTGATGCAAAAACAGAAGAGGTATGCTGCTATGGCCATTTCATTATATACGTTCCATACTACAAAACCTGAAGAAAGCTAGGGAATTTTTTTATTTTTTTCACCTACATTAACGAGGGGAGTAGATTTGCTTTAAGAAGGCTTTTAAACATTTGGATGTATTTTCAGAATATTTTGTTATTAAACTCTTTTAGCTAATTGTAAAATTTTATGCACTTCACTCTTTCTCTAAAGATATTAAGAGAATGAATTAAAATGGTGCAAAAATTTGATCTGGAGATTAAATTCAAAATGGTTTATTCTTAATTAGGGTTAAAAAAATAAATCAACTTCCATTTATTACTAATTTTGGCCCAAATTATTAATTGAAATTGGACTAGAGATAGTTATTACACTCATACCAAATCTATGAGAGATGCAGGGTTCATCCTCCATGAAAGGATCAGATTTGCCCAGTCTTTTCCTCTGCTGAGTCAAGTGTAATTCTTTCTATTAATAATATAATCTGTTTGGATTATATAAACCTAAAATGCGCCTTTTCAGTTGTGTTTCAGTCCCATCTTAGTCATGAAAACCAGCTGGGTGATTTTGACCCAATCACTCTCTCTCAGCTGAGCCCACCTCACAGGATTGTTGTTGTGGGGAAAATAAGAAAAGGAAGGTGTGTTGGTTATATTTGCGACCTTGAATTATTTATAAAAATAATAGAGGCAGAATATAAATAAAATGAAAATAATAAATTCTGTAGCTTGAACAGTAAGGTATCTTCTTGTACTCTGAATATTAATTCACATCTTCTTCCCTCTCATAATATTTTCATTGTACCATTTTGTTCTGTTCGTGGAATATTTCTCTTACGTTTTCCTTTGCGTTTTTAGTTGTTTAGCTGCTGATTGTGATCACAGCAAGTCTAACTCTAACTCACTTGTCACAATATATTTTGAATATATGTAAGGATTAAAATTAAAACTAAAAGGGGACACATATTTCATTTGCTCTTTTTTAGATAAAAATTTATTTTCTTTATTTTTAATGAGATTGTGTTTTTTCCCTTCAAGGTAAGAGGTTGGATTTTGGAGAAAATAGTCATAGAAGAAAAGGAGAGAGAGAGATAAACTATATTAAAAGTATAATGATTACAGGAAGAAGGAACTAAACGCTAAGAAAGTAAAGTCATGCTTTAGAAGGTAGTTTAATTTCTCACTGGAGTGAATAGATGTAGGACAAAAGGAACGTTAAGGTGGAAGCTGCATGGAACAGAATGAAAAGAATTGTGTCAGAATAATACAGATAGAAATAACAGAATGATGTCTGTATGAACTAATGGAAATAATGGATTCCATCAAAATAATTGATGGAAGAATGAAGTGAAAGAGACTGAGAAAAATCATATTACTGTGAAAATGATAAAGTAACATATTGAGGAACTGAATTGAGATAAATGCTATAAATGCTAGGATCTAAGAAAAATGGTGGAAGGAAAGTCTAGAACAGAGGTCCTCAAACTTTTAAACAGGGTGCCAATTCACCGTCCCTCAGACTGTTGAGGCGCCGGACTGGCTGGGTAGGTGTGGCTAGGTAGTCATGTGACTGGGTGGGTGTGGCTAGATCATGTGACTAGGTAGTCATGGCCAATTTAACAGTCCATTAAACAATGCACACAAATTAAACTTTAATTTGTCTTGCCCCTGGTGGTTTTTTATTTGGTTTTGTTTGCATGTTGCTCTTTTGGTTGACTTTTCTTTTTACTATATTTTTTCAGTTGTTTAGGAGTCTACTTCAGGAAACTCAGTTTTGCAGCAATTCTGAGTCCCAAGGAGCTTACAATCAACAAGTCTCTCTCTGTGTGTCTCTATCTCTCTTTATGTCTCTACCTCCCTCCCTCTGTCTATCTCTCTGTCTATCTATCCCTTTTTCTCTTTTTCTATAATTTTCTGGAGGTGGGGGAAATGAAAAACAGGACTGTTTTTCACCACCTCTGTCACCAAAAGTATTCAGCAGGTAAAAAAACTGACTAAAATGGACCAGATTTTGGCCTCCCTGGATGTCTGTGAGCCCCATTTTTTACCTCCCCCACCTGCAGAATGTCTCTGCAGGCAAAAAAATGTTGGCATTACCTTCCACAAAGGGGCTCACAAAGGTAAGTCCTGCACTTGGCCGAAGGATGGGGCTGGCAGGTTAGTGGGGCAATGTGGGTGGGCTAGCCTCGTCCTGCACAGGCTGGATTAATGGCTTTGACATTTGGTAGTTTGAGAACCTTTGGCAGAGCTGGCATTCAGCAGTTCTGACCAGTTCTGGAGAACCAGTAGTGGAAATTCTGAGTAGTTCGAAGAACCTGCAAATATCACCTCTGACTGGCTCTGCCCCCATCTATTTTCTGCCTCCTGAGTCCCAGCTGATAGGGAGGAAATGGAGATTTTGCAGTAATCTTCCCCTGGAGTTGGAAGGGAATGGGGATTTTACAGTATTCTTCCCCTACCATGCCCACCGAGCCACTCCCACAGAACTTGTAGTAAAAGTATTTGAATCCCACAACTGACCCTTGGTCCAGAAAATACCATAAGAATATAGAAAAGGGCTAAGGCTGCAGGTATAGATGGTGTAACTGTAGAAATGTTAAGACATAGGTATGATTTGCTTGTGGAATGTATGAATAGCTTAACATTTGTGTGAAGACTCCTTTTGTGTCTGATAATTAGAAGAACCTGTTGTTGTTCCTCTATTCAAAGAGCTAATCCAGGTGGATTAGTTTATTAAGTGTGGCTCAAAAATTACTTGGCAAAAATTCTAATCCAAAAGGGAAAATAGTAACAATAGTTGCTAAGTGCAGTGTAGTTTTATACTAGGCCAGGGTGTTGGCTTTTTATATAATTCCCTAAAGCATGCGTACATTTTCTATAGATTCTTTCTATATGTCACACCATTTTATTTTCAATAAGTTATAACAATAGCTCTATTAATATGTGTGAAAGTATATTTTAGGTATGTTTGGCCAGAATTAAAACTTTGATTTTTTTTGGGGGGGGGGCACATTAATTAAAGCACAGGATAAAAGACAACGACACATGTAGTGTCTCATGTTGCATAGATTTAAATCAAGGCTGAATAAATATGTTTTATTTGGAATGATCCAAAGACATTTCAGTTATGGATTATATTTTTCAAGATAATGTTGTACTTTAAGGCACCTTTTCTCAACTATGCCCTATTGAGATTGATGGACTTCAACTCTTGTCATCCTGAACTGGAATAGCAACATTAATTTAGAATGGTGGAACTTGTAATCCGACATATCTGGAGGTTGCCAGGATGAAGAATGCTGTCCTTAAGACTACAGGCAGTCCTCTATTTATGACCACAATTGAGCCCATAATTTCTGTTGTTAGGTGAGTTTTGCCTTAGTTTTAGGACCTTTCTTGCCACAGTCGTTAAGTGAATCACTGCAGTTGATAAGTTAGTAACCCAGTTGTTAAGTGAATCTGGCTTCCCCATTGAATTTGCTTGTCAGAAGGTTGAAAAATGTGATCACATGACTGTGGGACACAGCAATGGTCATAAATATGAATCAGGTTCCAAGTTTTTGAATTTTGATCATATGATGCTGCAGAGGACATAACTCTGAAAAATGGTCATGCCACATTTTTCAGTGCTGTTGTAACTTTGAACAGTCACTAAATGAACTGTTTAACTTGAGGACTACTGGCACTTTGACATCATGATTTCTCATAGTGTTATGTATTTGGCTCTTGGAAGTTCTCTGGAATTTATCAGCTGTCTTTCACTCAAAGTAATTCTCCTTAGAGATTTTCTGTGAAATATAAATCAAAGCTTTGAAGCTGGTTTGGACAGGATATTTATTCCCTGTTCATCCACTTGCTTGTATTTGATGAAAATAAGGTTCTTCCTTCTGACTTACCTTGCACCTAAATGAAAAAGAGAAAGCAGAAAGTTATTTGCGGAAATATTGGGAAAAGATTCAAGAAGACTTAGAATGGGGACCATTCCTAAATTGGCACTTTAGTAAAGCAACTGTTCATATATCTGGTTTAGGAGATGTACTACTTATAATTTTTGCTATTTGAACTAGGATTTGGATCCTTTAATTAAAAATACCCATTTGAAGATTTGGAACTTTTATGTTGGAATATCATCCAGAGTTATATTATTATTTTTTCTGATTAATTTGTGTAGTAGTAGCTACTGATGCGCCACAAAATTTCCATTTCTTTAAGTGGATCCTAACAAACATTGCTAAAACTTCTTCTAACATGAAATTAATGTGCAGTAAGATTAATGGTTGAGTAACATTTCTGATCTGTCTCGCAGTTGACCTAGAAAGATGACTAATTCCATAACTGCTTCACATATACTTGTCAATATGGTAAAGAGCGGTTTACACCGACCTCCTGCAAGGTTATGCGGTATATCTTGGAGGACATGAATAACAGACAATAAATGTTTATCTTCTTTAAAGCAGGTTACTTTTCTTTAGTATAGTACATGAGCAGGATCTGTACATAGTTAGAACGTTATCTATTAATGACGAACATTATCTTCCACAATTACTGAGTGAATCAAATAAAAGTATTTCGCACTGCATTTGATCCATACTATTGATTTAGGATTTAGCATTTTATAGGTGATAATGACTAAATAGTAATTTAGCATATAATGTGCATATAACAGGTTTCAGCTGGTCATTTGTTTCAATGCAGTCCTACCAAATGGTGAGAAATGCCTTATTGTTTCCCTTAATCTGTAACATTTTGATCATATGAGAGAATACTGCATATCTTTTTCCTGCTGAATTATTGACAATGACAACTAATTCAGTAGTGCATGAATAAACAGTTTATTTGGATCTTCTTCCAAAATCACCCTTTACTCACTCTTTTCCAACTTTGATTTAAGTAGCCCAACTGCTCTTTTACCTCAGTCTGTCTTACTTATTGGAGAGAGCAAACTAAGCATATATTGTGTTGGAAGAGAACGGAGTTCTTTGTCTCATAATAGAAGTTTACACAGCTTGTAGAAAGCAATTTCCCTTCCCATTTAGATCCCACTGCTCCACTATTTCATTTTTATATTTCTTTCACTAATCCCTTCCCTCTTTTAAAAGCACCAGATTGGTAGTGCAGTAAAGCTATGCATTGCTTAGTGCCAGCATTCCAGAAAGAAAAGGAAACACACTGATTGTAAAATGCCTTTAGGGAAAAACAAAGAATTTTTAGTTTTGTAAACTGATGTCTAACAAACAAACTATCTGTAGGGTTAACAATAGTTCTTGGTGTATTCTAACCGTCAATTTGGATTGTAATGGGGTAGAGTTAATATCTTCAAATCTTTGTGTGTGTGTGTGTGTGTGTGTGTGTGTGTGTGTGTGTGTGTGTGTGTACTTCCATAAAAAGACTGTAAGAAACAGAATATTGGCCCAGAATATTGGCCCAGAAACACCTAATTCAGAAGAATTTGTCTTCTAGTGATTTTCCCCCCAGTAAATGAAATTTCAGAAAAATATCACTTTTTAATAGATGTCCAAACTTACACATTATTCATGGTTCATTTAGCTATTTGAGATGATACAGTAACTATGGGTTCTTTGGGGGTGAAACATAAGCCAAATTTTCTTTGGTTATTGTCTAAAACCTAAGACAATGTCATTTAATGGAGTGAAAATTAATTTTTGCATTTTTTCAGTGAGGAGTTCTAAAGATATGTGTTTTTACACCAAGAATTCAAATCTGCTGTTATTTTTGCAATTACACAACATTTAGCTTGGTATGGTAAATCCACATTTGATAATATACCCCACAAAATTCTTTTGTAACCAAAATGCTGTTAACTTTATCTTCTCAAAATTACATCTTGTGCTACAAAAATTAAATTTGTTTTCTGCATTAATCTTACCTAGCTAAGCAAAAAATAATCCATGCAATCATAAACTAACATCAGAAAGCAATTATTTGACACAAAAATGTTTAAGCGAGTTTCATCAAGTTTTGTTTTGATTTGTTCTTCAACATCAGCTGCTGACTTGCTTCTTGGCCTCTAATATAACCCTCACATTTCCCATGTGTATACACTCCATTTGCTGCTTCTGTGACCTGTTTCACATATCTCTCTATTGATTGGATATGTAGGGTGGTACGTGCATTAGTTCATCAATGAACTTTTTTATTTCTTTTTTTTAATAAAAAATATTTTTAATTTTCAAAACAAACATCCTTCTTTACATGCTGTAGAAAGTGTATCAGTTGGTTACAAAAAGACTTTCATGCATCTCTTCCACAGTCAACAAACATAATTCATATTAACTCAAGTATTTTAACTCAGATATTTGTACATATTACTATCATCATATCTCCATTTTCATTTGACTATAGTTATGTTACCATCCATCATAAAATATACCAAGATTTAAAAGAGCCAAGGTGGCGCAGTGGTTAAATGCAGCACTGCAGGCTACTGCTAGATCAGCAGGTCAGCGGTTCAAATCTCACTGGCTCAGGGTTGACTCAGCCTTCCATCCTTCCGAGGTGGGTAAAATGAGGACCCAGATTGTTGGGGGCAATATGCTGACTCTCTGTAAACCGCTTAGAGAGGCCTGAAAGGCCTATGAAGCGGTATATAAGTCTACTGCTATTGCTGCTATTGCTATTGCTATTAATACTTAGCCAAATACTGGCCTTTCATTTACTATGTCTAAAATGCTCCATTAACACTGAATCCTTATGTTCTATTCTAGCTAAACATCAAAAATATTTAATAACAAAATTTTCTAATCCTCCTTTCAAATCACTGTTTACAATTTACATCCAGTTTTCTTATGTTATACCCATATCTATATGTACGTTGTTATCGTTATCCCTCCTTTATTTAACTATATCCTATATCATAACATTTTCCCCCTAATAATTCAAAGCTTTAACTGTATCTAACTTAGTTTTTTTAAAATTAACCTTTGTATATAATGCAAAGGGATTTCTAATCTTCCTTTCATGGGTACCATTCAATATTCATATCCAATAATTATTCATCATAACACTACACATTGTATACAGTAGTAACATTATCAATTATTTATTGACATATCTATTATCACTAAATTCACTAAGTTTAACTAGTTTTAAATTATACTTTTCCATCTATCAACCTGTATCTTTCCAGTAGCAAAACAGTCTCATATCTTCTGCAATTTGTGGTGTCAATCCTCTAATCATCTCCTTAATCAACTTTGTATGGACTCCTCTTAACAATTCCTTGCTTATAAAATCTCTCTTGTAATCTCGATGCCCTTCTTCTGTTTCCTTAATCATCTTATCTTTGACTATCAGTGGTGCTATCCATAATATTACTACTAAAATTTCTCGCTTTAAGTCTATAAATTCTTTTGTTTTTTCTTCTTCTGTATCTTGCCATCTGGGATAAATTTCCCCTCCATTTAGTTCCTCTTTAAGTATTCCACTCTTTTCAGAGACAAACCAATCACCATAAATATAAGCAAATTTAATTTCTTTATATTCATTTTCCACGTCACTTTTTGGGATTTAACCACCACGTTTTCCACTTGATAGACATCCTCAACTTCTTCATCATATTTTGCTGTTAGATGCTCTAAGTCTTCCAGCTTCTTCTCTATCCTCTCATATGTATTTGATAATTTCTGTATTTCGGAAAATATCTTTTGCAGACTTATTTCTTTCTGCTGTTGAAATTGTGCCATTATCTCCCACTAACAAACACAGCTGCTCTGACTGGAAGGTTAATAAAATTAAGCATAGATTCACAATAACGTTTTGTTTTCACTTTTTTCCTGGTTAAAGATATACTTCAAAGGGACAGCTGTGTGCTTTCTTCTTATCACTCTCTATAACCAAGCACTGAGACCTTGTAGTGCTAAACCAAAATATCAGTGAGAGAAAAAAGAATGTTTTGTTTCCAATATACAAACCTTCCAGCCTCCGAATAGCAGTATTAGGTTGCAATTTTCTTTGTTTCTTTTTGTATCTTTTTTGTATTTCAAGTTAAAAAAAAGAAGTCTGATTCTTAAATGAGTTAGGAGAACACCCACAGTAATGAAAGAGGAAAATTTTAGTCCATGGGTTACAGAGAATAATAAAAGAAAAAGAATAGAAGAAGAAAACTTAATCCATTCATTTTAAAAGGCTTGCATAAATTCCATCCATGAAGATAGCATTTAAAAAGTAACATAACCCCCTGTCCAAAACCATTCCTAATTTAATTCTGCCACTTATTTCTTCTGTTCTTTAATTTAAATTAATTTAAAGTTTTTTAATAGACAGTCTCTTTTTAAAATGGTAAAAATTCATCACCAGCTGGAAACACTTTCTCTTTTCATATCCTTCCATTTTGGAGCTGCCCTGATTTCTTCAGCCATGGATTTTTTGTTGCCGGCTTGAAGAACTTCTCTTGCATCAATCAGGGACTTTGCGATGTCCCTGAGGTCAGCAAGATGTATTCTTCCTGTTCACCATCTCTTCGGGACGGTTTAGGTCCGATTGGACCACCCAGCGGCAAAAGTATCGGCTGTGGTCTCAAAGCATCGAGACCGCACGTCCATATCGTCGTGATGTTGGATCCTCCTCAACTTTTTTATTTCTGTTGTAGACAATTTGCACATAAAAGTTGGCTCTTATATTCCTTCAGACTAGTCAATCAGCCAATCAGTCAATCAGTGGATGCTCTGCCATGGATTAAAGTTGTATTTCTTACATATACAGAAAAACCTCCCAGTACATCATCATCTGTACTCCTCAAGCACATCAGCCCTCCTCTTTTGAATATCATCTGAACACAAGTGTGTTTTTATTATCATTTCACTGAAAGTGTACCATGCTGAGGACTGAATGATTTGCAAAAAACCATCTACTACAGCCTTCTTTTGCAGTCTGACTTGCTGTAGCTGGAACAACACAAAATGCAGACCTTCAATCCAGAAATATTTTACTTTGATGTTGAATCAGCAAGGGTAGTACACACCAATAATGTATTATCATTCTTATGTTTTGGATACTTTTGCCTTTAAAGTCATGTTTTGAAACCCATATTTGACAAAGCCTACTTGCAGTGGTCAACCAGTGTCAACCAGTGTGAATGACTTACAGGGCCAATTTTCAAAAGAGCCAGATCGATGGGAAGTTCTCCTGTCCTTACTACCTGTGTGATCCTATATCTATATGCTTGATCAGTAAAGAGATCCTTTACAACATTGTTACTCAGTAAAATGAGAGGCTCACCAAATAAAACTCTGGTGAATGAAGGATCAATGTCAAGTTCCGTTGCAGTGTCTAGAATATTGCCAGTTTTATCTCCCCATTTGTTGTTAGACAAGGTCTTCCCATCCAATTTTGTGATCTGTTGTAGAAGTAACTCATTCATATAGAGTGCACACACCATCTAGATTAACTTCCAGTCAAGCTTGACCTCTATCCAGTGCATGGCATCACCTTCACAGCCAGTATTAAAATCTGCAGAATCTCCTCTAATGGCTTCCATGTTTTGTCAATACCTTTCTTTTTTATGAACTACACCAGACTAGCTGCAATCACTTGAGCAAGTTTTCCTGTTTCTGAGTCTTTCTCTGGAGTTAAATGATAAAGATAACTTCTACCTGGCTCACTGCACACAGAATAATGTTCTTCTTTTATGGTACTGGGGAATTGCTCATCTGAATTGTTTACTTTCAGGATAACTTTAGTTGCACCTGTATGACTGTCGAAGAAGATGCATTCTATTTCTCCATTCTTAAAGAGTATCAAATTCTTCATCTAGGAACTTCATATTTTTTTCCTGGGGTCTCTTGACTTTATTGTGGTCAACTACAAGCCTCTTGTCTTGAACAAGCCAGCATCTATGAAAGTGGCCATGATAATGGCAGCAGTGGTACATAGACCAACACCATATCTTATGTTCTGCATAACAGCATTTGTTATTTCTAATCTATTCTGTTTTTTCTTTTGAAGTAAATGGCATGTGTGTTTGGTCTAATGCAGTGACGGCTAACTTTTTAGGCACTGAGTGCTGAAACTGGAGTGCATGCGACAGAGCACCGGAACCCAGAAGAGAGCAGCTGGCCGGTGCGCAAGCTGGTCAGTATGCATGCATACTGACCAGCTGCTCTCTTCCATGTTCCATCATGCACATGTGCACTGGCCATATGATTTGGTGCATATGTGTGCCGGACCAACTGTGCACACAACGGAACCTCAAAGAGAAGCTGGCAACAGCATGCATGCCCACAGAGAGGGCTCTATGTGCCATCTTTGGCACTTGTACCATAGGTTCACCATCACGGGTCTAAGGCCTCTTCAAAATTCCATCATATGCCTCTTCATCTTCCTCATCAGGCATCTGTCCTTCATTTTCATCATAAAAGATAATTATTCAAAATGTCTGAAATACTTCTCTGCTTATATTGTATTATCAAGCCTTTGTCTGTCATCATCTTGCTGCTTTTGCCTTTTTACTAATTGTTCCTGCTCGGGCATACCTGGCAAACCAATCTGGTATGATCCAAAAGAGCCAATCTCATCACTCTGACCTTTAACAAAAGCAAGTTACTTCAATGCTATCTTCATCTCCTTAGGGCAGATAGATTCATGTGAGCTTCCCCCCCCCCCCCCAGCCAGCAGAGTAACCAAATTCAGCACACAGACACTTGCAATTGAGGATGTCAAACAGTTTGTCAAGTTTCCCAGTGAAAGTCTCTTTGACCTCTAGCTTTCCTCTATCAAGATATATGTTTTTGGCTTGATTCCAGTTCTTTTGGATCTTGTTCAAGATTATCACTTGTGTCTCAGACCAAATAATGTTTAACAAAAATACTTTTCAAGAGGCAACTGGATTTTCTGTTTTTTCTCTGAAGATGTTTTACTTCTCATCCAAGAAGCTTCTTCACCTCTGACTGGATGGTGGGGAATGGAAGGAGTCCCTGAAATTTGAAAAATTTGACATGCCCTAGATGTGCATGACACAGAGCATATCTATTAGGAATTATCAGTATTTAGATGCATTGTCAGTATTTAGATTGCAGAAAATATGACTTCTGCAACACAGTGGTCAATGCCTGGAATGCTCTACCTGACTCGGTTGTTACATCCTCAATCCTTCACAGCTTCAACCTTAAACTGTACCGTGGACCTTACCCCATTCTTAAGAGGTCCTTAAAGGGAGCATGCATAAGCGCACCAGGATGCCTACCATCTCTGTCCTACTGCACCCATTTACCCATTTCCTTTGTTCATGTCCATGTTCATACTTATACATGCTATCTTGTACATGTTTGACCAACAAACAAACAAGAAAGCAAGCAAACAAACAAATATATGTACTCAATACAGATGACCTCTCAAATCCAGGTCCATAAAAGTTCAACTAGGCATTTGAAATATATTGAGATTTTACAGCTTTTTCAAAGAAAAAGATGAAAAATGTGAAATTGCCAGATAATATTGATCCTTTCCCTGGCTCAATGTTTCTTAAAGGGTGGTTCTAGAAAGATCCTCTTGGAGTGCTCAAGATCAAAATTATTTGTCAGTTTATATTGAAAAATAATACAATATTAAAATGCCATAAAACAAGCATGGTAGCAGTAGTAAATGTGACCATTTTATTTTTAATATAGTAAATATTTATAGCAATAGCACCTAGACTTATATACCACTTCTAAGCCAGGGGTGTCAAACTTGCTGTCCACGGTTCAGATGAGTCACACAATGGCCGCCAGTTTAGTGAAGGGGAAAAAGTCATGATACGATGTGTCGGCGTGAGTTTGATACCCCTGCTCTAAACAGTTTACTGAAGCAGCATATTGACTCCAACCATCTGGGTCCTCATATTACCAACATTGGAAGGATGGAAGGCTGAGCTAACCTTGAGCCAGTGAGAATTGAACTGTTGAACTGCTGGCAGTCAGCCATCCACAGAATTAGTCTGCAATACTGCATTCTAACCAGGAGTGGGTTACTGCCGGCGTTACTGCCGGTTCGGTGTGCACACGATTTGCGCAGTTGCTTGTAAATAGGTCTGTGCATGTGCAGAACATTGAAAATGTAAAAAAAAACATGTCGTGGTGACCGGGGAACTAGTTCGGGGGCATGGCAAGCCTGTGGTCCCTACCAGTTCAGTAACTCAGTCACAATTTCCACTATTGATTCACCTGAATCGGTGCGAACTGGTAGTAACTCACCTCTGATTCTAACCACTGTGCCACCATGGCTCTTGATATGTATAAACCATGCAAACAGAAGCTCTTTTGGATTCCCCCATAATTTTTAAAGGTGGAAGGAGTACTGAGAAAAAAATGTTTAAGAAATACTTCCCCAGTTGTTCCTAACTGCAAGACAAAAATGTTTCAGTG
Organism: Thamnophis sirtalis; assembly: GCF_051295495.1. Taxonomy (NCBI): domain Eukaryota; kingdom Metazoa; phylum Chordata; class Lepidosauria; order Squamata; family Natricidae; genus Thamnophis; species Thamnophis sirtalis. The sequence continues at coordinate 32,505,439 of NW_028261384.1, read as the reverse complement.
CATCTTTTTTGTCTTTCCATCTCTTTTTAAGTCCACAGGTGAGATTGACTTGACAACTATGGCTATAGTGTTATCAAAATAGTACTTTACTTTCACTCCTTACTCTAACACCATTTCACAGTAATCTGGGGGGGCACCAGTGGGGAGGATTTATTAGATTTATCACCCATGATATTGGAGAGAAATCAGATGACTGCCACTGAATGATAATTAAAAGAAGATATAGAGGGAGGATAGGAATTGCCCACAGAAACATGCAGGGATGTGCAGTCAGGGAAGACAGGGGAGGCGGGGTCCCACCAGTCTCATGAGGAAAAGGAAAGAATTTTTAAAATAATTAAAAAGGCCAAGATAGTGGCTGCCAGATTCCAAGTCACAGTGACTCTGAGTCTGCTTAGTGCTAACTGTAGGGGGGAGGCGAGAGAACTATGGGCCTCCTTTGCATAAGGAATTTTTCACCTTTTAATATTGCTCAGAGTTAACCAAGGGTTAAAAGGCGAAAAATTCCTTATGCAAAGGAGGCATGTGATTCTCTGGCCTCCTCCTGCAGAGGGCACTTTGTTTAGAGGCTTTTTAAAAAACAGTTAAGCAGAGTCATTCACGTGGTGACTCTAGCAGCAACTATCCTAGCCTGCCTGGCCCTGGCTAGACCAAATCTTGCATTTTTGATGCAGCTGGAAGGTATGTGGGTCCGAGGGATGGGGCAGGGGGGAGGAATTCAAAATTATTTGTAATGTAAGTAATTGTAATTTGTTTTTATTTTGTGTGTGTGTGTGTGTGTGTGTGTGTGTGTGTGTGTGTGTTTTACCCGCCTCTGCTGGTGCGTGGGCTGGCACATTTTTTATATTTTTTATTTTTTAAAGTGCATGCCGCCTCAGCCCGCCATAGAGTGAAACATGCCCTGGTTTGTGACCGGGAGGCACACTGGCACTTTAAAGTGCATGCTGCCGCCCTGCTGTATGGCTGGGGCGGCAGCATGCACTTTAAAGTGCCAGCGTGCCTCCTGGCCACAAACCAGGACATGTTTCACTCTATGGCAGGCTGAGACGGCATGCACTTTAAAGTGCCGGCATGCCTTCCGGGCTGGCCATTCAGCGGGACTTGCTTGATGTGCTCCCCAGCAATCTCAAACTGCCTTCTCCCTGAAATCCATGCCGATGGTGGCCTCGGTGCTGGCGGGGAAGGTGCTGCCGCAGAAATGGACCATCACGCAGGTCTTGCCCACATTGGAGTCCCCGATGACGATGATCTTGAAGATGCACGCCTGTACCGACTGCTCCAGTGAGGCTTCCAGCTCCATCCCGGCAGGCAGAGAGGGTGAGGGAGGACTGGAGGCAATGGGTGGGCGGGCAGGCTGGAAGCAGCACCAATGCACCGACAGAGCCAGCCTGAGGGACGAGGAGCGGCCAAGCCTCAGCCGCCTGAGCAGCTTCGCTTCACCGCCGGCCGGGAGCCGCCCTGGGGCTGCTCGGCCATTGGCTGTCGGGCACCAGCCGGCTTCCAGCACCCAGCCCGGCTAAAGGCGGAGCTGCAGCCCGCAGTTGGAGACTGATATGCTTGGCCCGGAGGGCGGTGGTCCTCTCCTCTCCTCTCTCCTCTCCGTCAGCAATTGGTTCGCGAAGGCTGTTTGAGCTGTTGAAGGGAGGACCCAGTCCTGCTCTATGGCAGATGGCACCGGGACTTTAAAGCCCTGCCACTGGGGCCCTGCTGCCATGGAGGCTCGGCCAATCCTCGTCCCTCAGGCTGGCTCTGCTGGTGCAGCGGCACTGCTGAGCCCGCCTGCCCACCCGTCGCCTCCAGTCCTCCCTCGTCCTCTCTGCCTGCTGGGATGGAGATGGAAGCCTTGCTGGAGCAGTCGGTGCCTGGGGGCATGGCTTTAAAGTGGCGGCAGGGCCCTGGCGGCAGGACTTTAAAGTGCCAGCACCATCCGCCATAGAGCGGGTCCCGGTCCCACTCTATGGCAGATGGTGCCGGGACTTTAAAGTCCTGCCACTGGGGCCCTGCTGCCACAGAGGCTCGGCCACTCCTCGTCCCTCAGGCTGGCTCTGCTGGTGCAGTGGCACTGCTGAGCCCGCCTGCCCGCCCGTCGCCTCCAGTCATCCCTTGCCCTTTTGCCCGCTGGGATGGAGCTGGAAGCCTCACTGGAGCAGTCAGTGCCCGGGGCCATGGCTTTAAAGTGGTGGCAGGGCCCCAGCAGCAGGACAGTGCCATCCGCCATAGAGCAGGTCCCGGTCCCGCTCTATGGTGGATGTGGCGCCGGGCCTTCAGCGGGGCTTTTGCGCTTGCCTCATTGGCCATGAAGCTCACTGCACGTCACTGGAAACATGTTATGCTGGCCTAACTTTCTGTGATGAAGTGATGAAAGTCATGTAGTCTTAGAAGATATGCAATGAGATGGGTGACAAACAAATATAAATAAATAGACATGCTTGCCTTCTCTTTCTGTAGAATGGGAACATTTATGCAAAAAAAATTTTTTTAACATTTCATTGTCAAAATCTTAATCATAGTTGTTATTTATACATCAAGAAAACCTCTTGCTGCATGGGACATTCTTTCTGCCAAAAGTGTGGAGATGTTTGAAATATGATGCATGAAGATTGCACTTATTGAATTTTCAAAGAATTAAGCAACTCACTATACAGTTCTGTATACCTTGGACAGGCAATATACAATAACACTGCAAGTATTAAAATCATGATAGCTCAGGAAGAACCGACCAATCCACTATTTCAAAATATATTGTGATATGTTATTTGAACTTAAAGAGAAACAATTCTGGATTGTAACTGGTTCAACTCTACCCACAATAGAGTATTTATTGTTCCTAATTGTTCTTCTCATTAGGTGGCCAAAGTATTTGATTGATTTGATTTGATACATTGAAGAATGGATTTACTGGAGAAGAGCCTAATGCTGGAAACAATTGAAGACAAAAGAAGGGGACGACTGAGAATGAGGTGGCTGGATAGAGTCACTGAAGCAGTAGGCACAAGCTTCAATGGATTCCAGAGGATGGTAGAGGACAGGAAGTTCTGGAGGAATGTTATTCCATGGGGTTGCAATGAGTCAGACACGACTTCGTAACTAATAACAATTGTTCTTAATCTTTGTTGCTGAGAGAGCAGTGAGCAAATTTTATTTATGTTAAGCCAAAATATGTTTTGCATTTTTTAAACCATTTAATTTATAAACAGAATATTAATAGAAAAGTCAACCTAGATAGTAGCTAAATCTGCAAATCACATATTCTACTGCCAAATATTTTTATGGAGGGTGTGGGACATAAAAATTAGCAGGTATTTAGGAACAACAGCATTTGTAAAGTCTTCTGAATGACAAAAAACTACTGTGGCATCATACCATAAGGTCTGTTCCCTTTATGCATATCAATAAAGTTGTAATGCATGAATGAAAATGATGATGCCATGATGTTGCTTCTGTCAATCTGATTATCTCAATTATCCTGTCCTCCCTGCAAATCTTACTGTTAAGAGACACGTAGTCAAGGGTATCTGTGTGCACTTGATTTTTCATTACAATCCATCCTGAAATCTTACAGTCTATAATGAAACTTTATCCTTTAATTAAAGCCAAGAAGTATACCCCCCACCACAATATTTCATTTTTCTACATAAAACTCTCCAGAGAATTGGACAATTCATTAACAGAAAACAAAACCCACAAAAACAGCCATCTTACAAGCATAAAGTAAGCTGACAAACAACCTCTTTTCCAATCTGAAAAATTTGAATGTATCTTAGAATGAAATAGAAAAAGATAATCAAATCAATTTTTCCATTACATCTTCATGATTGTAGAAGTAAAAAGAGAGAGAGAGGGGGAGGGAGGGAGAGAGAGAGAGAGAGAAAGAGAGAATAGATAGATAGATAGATAGATAGATAGATAGATAGATAGATAGATAGATAGATAGATAGACAGACAGACAGACAGACATACGATGATGGATGGATGGAAAGATAGATAGATAGGTAGGTAGGTAGGTAGGTAGGTAGGTAGGTAGGTAGGTAGGTAGGTAGGTAGATAGATAGATAGATAGATAGATAGATAGATAGATAGATAGATAGATAGATAGATAGATAGATAACATTTATTGTCATTTTTTACTGTGGGCACATTGGCATACATTAAAAATGAAATTCTGTTGCCTGGTCTCAAAAGTGTAATACATATATAGATATGCTATATACATACATACTATATGTATATGTCTACATCATTACATATAAATAAATATAAATATAAATTACTGCCTATCTTGAATACATAGCAGAAAGGGGAAGCTTGAGAGTTTACAAGGTTGATATTGTATGGAACAAAACCTTGACTGAATCTGGATGTTCTGCTTCAGATACCATGAAGTCTTCTCCCAGAAGGAGGCTGTGTGGTATTTATACATTGTCTAGGCTGAATTATCAATACCAAGGGTGTCAAACTCGTGGACCACAGTCCGGATGCATCTCACACTGGCCATGCCCGGTTTAGCGAAGGGGGAAAAAGTCATGACACATCACATGATGACAACGTGTCATTGTGAGTTTGACACCCATGATCTATAGTATTGATATAATTCTTTCAGTAGAGTAGGGGATATGCATTTTGGGTAACTATTGTTAATCTTAGTTTTTAAAGTTATCTGTCATAATATCTGTGTTACCTGCAGCTGGAACACCTACCGATTCAATTTATTCATCTGTCCCTGTTCAGCTAGGTCATCCTTTTTGAGTTAGTAAAGAGCAAAAAGAGAAATTATACTATTAGTAATAACAGAAATTATTTGCCTATTTTATTCAACAAAAATCTTTAATAATAATTTCTACCTTAACAATGCTATTAATAAAGCATACTGCCCAAAGTCGCCTGTAAGTTGGATGATAGTACAAATTTGTTAAGCAACAAACAAACATACAAAGCTTATGGCAGTTGTATATTCTGGCAGTGGTCATTTTATTGTTAGAAAGACCCCATTTCTATTATTGCTTTGTGTGTGTTTTATTTGCAGCTATTATAAAAAGATGGTTAAGAACAGACAATACCATAAATATAGCAATATTTGTTCATTGAGATGATCAACTATTAGAATATCTGAAGACAAGAATGAAAGCTGAGTTTGATATTAAAACACTGTACTGCAGTTCTTATCGTCTGCAGTTCTTACTCCAGTGAAGTCTATTATTAATTCATTTGAATGTATGGCTTTACTAGGCATTTAATACTAATCACAAATCTGTTGAAGAAATTATCTTTTGTGAAAGATACAAAATGTTGAGTAGGCCATCATTGTAAGGATAGAAACAACCATATAATAAAGACTATGCTATTCTACTGCAAATGATGAACCCCATTCATAAAACAACTAATTCCTACAAGAAATTTAGTGTCTCCCAAATAAAAAAAAATGGGTGAAGCACTTAAAGTTGGATGTTACACTGCATATGCATTTAAGTAGCATGATTGCCATGTTACCTATATCTAAGCTTAGTTTCACTTCCTCTCTCTTTTTTCTATTAACATCCCTTATTATCATCAGACTCCCAAGTTACAAGATTATAACTGTGAAATGGAATAGAATTAAATGTACTAAATTCTTAGATCCCGCAGAGCTATGATTTTCTGAATCAGTGGGTAGCTCTTCCAAGGTCTAGTTTGCATAGTAAAATCATCTCATAAGAAATGCTTCTTGATCTTCATCAGTGACATGACTGTCTAGATAATATAATGTATAATCTATTTCACAGAACTGGAAACATCTAGCCAAAATCTAGGGGCATCCATGTAGAAATGCCTACAAGAATGCTGTCAGTGTGAGAACACACCAACATTTTACATGCTATTGACAAAACATACCGTAATATAGTATAGGAGACATAATATTTAGATGATTGTAAACACAGGATGTAACTTCAAAGGACTGTGAAAGAAATTATTTCTTGAATGAATATTTGTCAACAGGATAAAGTATAACTTATGATGACATACCTTACCTAGGATGGAATATATTACTCTAGATATACTATATGGTCCCTAGTTGCAAAACTGAGAACTAGTGGCTATCTCAAATCTGCTGGAAGGAGAGTGTATATCTTCATATCTTCATGGCCAACAATACAAATGTCTTTTTTGGCTTACCTCCACAGTATAAGTGAGTTGAATTTGTATTTAGCTGTTGTCTCCACTCCACTTTTATTTATTTTTTTATCCTTCATGTAGATACAATCTATGAAGTTTTGTTATACCAATATAGTCAAGCACTTGCAATTGTCCAGACCCTTTGGCTCAGGGGTGGGTTCTGGCAGGCATTACAGCCAGTTTGCTTGTGGGCTATCTTCACACATGCTTGAAGTGTGCTGCATGCACATGTGCAGTGCAATAAAATTGTTATGCGCAGAAGTGAAAAACAAGATAGTGATGCCTACTGGTTTGGGGGCATGGCAGGCCTGGGTCACTGGTGGTTCCAGCGACCCAAGCCGCCACCTGATTTTACTGAATGGGGCCTTAATATTGATTTAAAGGCCATAGGAAATAATAGAATGTATGTTACAACACAGTGAGAGAAAAGCTATATACTTACTCCAGATGTTGAAATGTAATTACTTACATGTGGATTTTGCAGCATGACATTACCATAGCAATAGCAATAGCAGTTAGACTTATATACCGCTTCATAGGGCTTTCAGCCCTCTCTAAGCGGTTTACAGAGTCAGCATATTGCCCCCAACAACAATCTGGGTCCTCGGGCTTCCGGGGAGTGGCCTGTCGCCGGTCGGCAGCTTAACAGAGCTGCCCCCAGAATTCAGGATCGTTATCTACTCAATATCAAGAAGATAACTCTTTTTTTCAGACAAGAAAAAAGCAGTGAGGAATCTCAGCTGGTAAGAATCTTCTTTGAAGTTCACAGTTTGTTTCTTTGTGAGCTGTGGACGGAGGGGGAGAATCAACCCAAAGCTGAGTCATTCAACTCCGACCTGAACTTCGCAGCTGTTATTCACAGCACGAGACAGGATCCCCTCCCCCTCAGGACAATCTTTAGAAAAGAGACTATTAAAAGTCAATACGAGCAAAGACCAACTTGTGAACTTTAAAATCTTTTCTCTATCTGAAATACCAGCTTCAATGTTATAAAAACCTCTTTTGCTTAATTGTCTTCAAAATGGCGTTTACAGCTTCTGCATCTGTTATCTCCGGCTTCCTGCTACAGAGGTAAAGAAATAATCTCTTATAATTTAATTAGAGCTACTCCCTTAAAGCTTTCAAGATTCTTTGTTGACTCAGACACATTCCAAACATTCTAAACGGACTTTCTCTTTTGAAATCCTCCGTAAAACCCCTTGGAAGAAAAAAAAAAAAAAAAAAAAAAGAAGGGAAAAAAGGGGGGGGAGGAATTTCTTTTTCTCCACATAGCACAGTGGATTAGTAATTTAGAATAAATAATTAAAACCAAAATATAATGGCATCCAAATCAACCTCTGTTAAATTACCTCCGAAAACGTCTCCCATACCTGGCACAAAGTTGCAGCCCCCACCATCTATGCCCCCTAGTGGAGATGTACTAACAAAAGAATTTTTTCTGGAAATGTTCAAAGAATCCAGAGAACAGAACTTTGAAATGTTTAAAGAATTTAGAGAACAGAATCTAGAAATGATTAAAGATTTCAAAGATGAAATAAGGAATGAGATGGAAGTTCTATATGACAAATTCGATACCAGGGTCACTAAAATGAATGATAATATGATGGGAATTGTAAATGTGATAACAGAATATATTTCTGGAATGGAAGATAATTTAGAAACTCTCAATGAAGCTAAAACTAACCTGATATCCAAAACTGAAGTGGTGGAACAAAAAATTGATAATGCTGAAAAACAAATTATTATGATACAGTACAAGCAGATGGAGCTTGCATTAAGAGTGAGGGGGCTGCGTGAAGAAAAGCAGGAGAACTTAGAGCAAATGTTTTCTGAAGCTTTTGACCGTCTGGTGGGAAAACCGGGATCCAATTTTGATTGGCAGATTGACAGGATCTTTCGTGTTAACTCATGGGCGGCAAAACAAAGGCAACTTCCCCGAGACGTGGTAATATACTTTGTTACAAGAGAATCTAGAAATATGATACTACAAGAGTCCTACAATACTAAGCTTCAAATTGGTGGACAGGACCTGATTGTTCTGAAAGAAATACCGCCTCAGATGCTAAGAGCCAGAAGAGATTATGCTTTTCTGGTGGAAGAGCTCAGAAGGCGCCAGATACAGTACAGATGGGATGCCCCATTCGGTATTATAGTTACAATGGACAAACAAAGATATCGTCTCAGCTCTGTATGGAAAGCTCGTGATTTCTATCATAAGATTCTGAAGATGGGATATCCTGAACCTTCGGGATATGGTGAAAAACCACGAGACGAACAAGATAAACAGCAAACCACACAACCATCAGATAAAATGTATCATCTCCCTCTTCCGGAAGGGCAAGGAGTCAAGGAAAAAAGATCCAACCGCAAGACCACCAGACAAACGGATAAACAAGCTACTATGCAACAATCTCAACAATCATTGGCCACTGACCAAGGAGCTACTGCAACAAGCTCAGAAGCTGTGGGAGGAGCCAAACCAAAGGTGAGACAGGCCCTGCGGGAGGCTCTAAAAAAGCTTCAGGCAACCAAAAATGACAACTAAGATTTTGACATGGAATGTTAACGGATTGAACTCTCCACAGAAAAGAAAGAAAATATTTCATTATCTTAAACAGTTTAAGAATGACATAATTTGCTTGCAAGAAACTCATATCAAATCAACCGATCAAAAATATTTGTTTAACCCCAAACTGGGCCAACATTTTGCGACCTCAGCCATGGAAAAGAAAAATGGCATAGTAGTATATTTAAGAAAAGACATTAAAGCTGAGCTAATTGAAGCAGATCCCTTTGGAAGATATATTGCATTAGATTTAATCTTAGAAGGGAAAAAGACGTTACTTTTGGGAATTTATGCTCCTAATCAACAACAAGATGGATTTTATAGAAATCTCCATGCTAAATTAGTACAGTGGGATTTTGAGTCTTGTATATTAATGGGTGACTGGAATGGCGTGATCGACACCAAAAGAGATAAGAAGACAGCTCGCCCGAACACCAAATTTCGAGCTAAGTTACCCAAACCCTTTTTTGACATGCTGGACGACTTTGAATTGCGAGACGCTTGGCGCGAGAGGCACGCAGAAGAATATGACTTTACCTTTTTTTCCAATAGACATCAATCTCTTTCAAGGATTGATTTTATACTAATTACAAATGATTTACTTTGTAGGGTGAAGAAGACAAAGATTATGGCGAGAGTTCTTTCAGACCATAATCCAGTCTGGATGGAATTGGGAAGGGTAGCCCAGGCAAGAAGGTCCTGGAGGTTGAATGAAAACTTATTTAGATATGAAAAGTATGTTAATGATTGTAAAAAATTGCTATCGGAATATTTTGTCTTCAATATGAACAAGGGTACATCTTTGGAATATGTATGGGATGCAAGCAAAGCGTATATGAGAGGAGTATTAATGAATATAAATAAAATACATAGATACAAACAAGGGCAAAAACGAAAAGAATTGGAAGAGGAAATTAAAGGGAAAGAGTCAGAATTAACATTGAATCCAGGAGATACAAAGATTAGGGAAACAATTGCTATATTAAAATCTCAGTTTGATATGCTGATCTCTGACCAGGTAGCTACTAGTTTATTATATGCTAAACATAATACTTTCTGCAATGCAAATAAACCCGGTAGGTGGTTGGCTTATCAGATTAGAAAAAAAAGGAAAGCTCGAAATGTAACCAAATTGTGTCACAGAGGGAAGGAAGTGTTTCAACAGGAAGAGATTCAAAAGGTATTTCGGGAATTTTTTACAGAGTTGTATAAAGGGGATAAAATTAAGGACGGAGATATAGACAAATACCTAGATAAAGAGAAAATCCCCCTACTCAGAGAAGAACATAGGCATAAGCTGAACCAACCTATAACCTCTGGGGAAATTTTGCAGGCAATTAAACAATTAAAGTTAGGGAAAGCACCAGGCACAGATGGTTTAACAGCTGTTTATTATAAATATCTACAGTTAGAAATGGTAGAACCCCTCAGAGAACTATTCAATAAAATTCAATCGGGAGGGAAAGTGCCTCCCTCGTGGAAGACTGCGTTCATATCGTTGATACCCAAAGAAGATCAAGACCTCACCCAACCAAAAAATTACAGACCTATTTCATTACTTAATGTAGATTATAAAATTTTTACTAAAATATTAGCAAATAGGCTAATGGGGGTAACTCAGCAACTGATACATACCGATCAAACTGGTTTTATACAGGGCAGACAGATGAAGGATAACGTTAGATTAATTATCAACGCTTTAGAATACCTGGGAAAGAACAATCAAATCCCGGCCGCATTCATATTTTTGGATGCGGAGAAAGCCTTTGATCGAGTTAATTGGCAATTCCTGCTGAAGACATTGCAAAAAATGCAGATAGGAGATGGCTTTTTACGGTCAATTGGTGCAATATATCAGCAGCAAACAGCCCAGATCATTGTCAATGGAAGTCTGACAGACTCCTTTCAAATTGAAAAAGGTACAAGACAGGGCTGTCCTCTGTCCCCATTATTGTTTATTATAACTTTGGAAATACTGTTGAATAAGATACGGGGCCTGGGCGGTCTAAAAGGGATCAAAATTAGACAGCAAGAATATAAAATTCGTGCATTTGCGGATGATCTGGTTATAATATTGGAACAACCGCAGGAATCTAGTAGGGTATTATTGAATACGATCAATCAATATGGTCAAGTCTCGGGATTTAAAATAAATCTAGGAAAAACCAAAATAATAGCTATAAATATGACTATCAAACAGAAGGAAGAACTGGGGGCGACACTAAGATGTGAGGTAGTTAAAAAAGTTAAATATCTTGGAGTTAATATCTCAATCTCAAATGGGAAATTATACAAGTATAATTATGAATCACTTTGGCATAGTACACAGTTGGAGTTGAAAAGGTGGGAAAAACTGCATTTGTCCTTGCTGGGTAGAATAGCGGCAGTAAAAATGAACATTTTACCAAAATTTTTATTTCTTTTTCAAATGTTACCAATACTTAAAAGAGATGCGAATCTTTTAGAATGGCAGAAGGGTATTAACAAATTTGTGTGGGCAGGAAAGAAGCCGAGGGTAAAGATGAAAATAATGCAAGATGCACGTGAAAGAGGAGGATTGAAATTACCTAACTTAAAATTATACTATGACGCAGTGGCATTATCTGCAATTAGTGATTGGATTCATCTAACTAATGACAGAATTTTGAATATCGAGGGATATGATTTGTTATATGGTTGGCATGCTTACCTGTTATTTAACAAAAAAACGGATAAGAAATTTAAAAATCACATCTTAAGAAATGCTTTATTGCGGGTTTGGAAAAAATATCAACATAAACTAAATGATAAAGTGCCCATGTGGGCAATTCCTAGACATGCAATTGAAAATATGAATGTAGAACAAAAACACGATAGAACCACCTATAGACAACTTCTTATCTCAGAAAGAGGGGTGATGGAACTAAAATCTTTAGAGGTACTTAAAGAAGAGAAGGTAGTTCAAACGTGGTTTCAGTATGGTCAACTACAAGCTAGGTGGAAAACAGATCAAAAAACTGGCTTTGTAAAAGTTGAGGATAATTTGTTTAAACAAATAAAAGATCAAAGCTCAATGCATATAAAGAGGATATATAATGTATTAGTACAGATGGATTCTGAAACGGAACTGATTAAGGATTGTATGATAAAATGGGCTCAGAATGTCGAGGAACCAATAATGCTTGAAACATGGGAAAGAATCTGGGTAAGGAATGTGAAATTTACACAAGCACAAAACTTGAGAGAAAATTTTTATAAGATGTTTTATAGATGGCACCTAGATCCTAAAAAGCTTGCCTCTATGTATCCAAATGTTCAACCTAAATGTTGGAGATGTGGTTCTTGTGATGCTACATATTTTCATATATGGTGGACATGTCGTAATGTTAAGGCATTTTGGATAAAAATATGGTGGATCCTGCAAAACATCTTTAAAAGAAGGATAAAATTTACCCCCCAGCTGTTTTTACTGGGTATATGCATTGATTTTACAGTAGCAGAGACTAATTTGATCCTGTATTTAATAACGGCAGCAAGACTCTTGGTGGCGCAGTATTGGAAGAAGAAAGATTTACCCACAATTCAAGAATGGACTTTGAAAGTTATGAACTTTGCCGAAATGGCCAAAATCTCAGCATATCTCAAAGAACATTCAAACGAGAGATACAAAAGAGACTGGAAAAAGTGGATTGATTACATAAAAAGTAAATATGGGACTAAAAAACTCCAGATAGCTTATGCTTAGTATCGGTAATAACTTAAATTGTTTAAAATTTGGGTAACAGTAAGAAGCTGAGTTCAATGTAGAGATATTTGAGACTGTGATTGTTCAAAAATTATACCACGTATGGTCTTTGGGAAGTCGGGGGGAGGGAAGGGAGGTGGGGATTTAGGGGGAGGGGGGAGGGGGGAAATACAATATGTGTTAAATTCCATGATTGTATTTGTATACTGTGGCTTTTCAATGTTAGTGCGAAAATAGTACAAACCGAATATACTGGAAGGTAATAGTTACCGAAGGAAAGAGTCGAGTGAAAGAAGAAGGAGGGTGGAGAGGGTGAGAGAGAGGAGGAGGAGAAGGGAGGGAGGGAATGGAGAGGGAGTGATAGGGTTAGAAAGAAGGGGAGGGGAAGTAGGCGTAGAGGGGTGTGTGAGAAGGAAGAATGAAAGTTGGAGGGGGTTGAAAGAGGGTGTATGGCAGGCCAAGGTGGTATACTGGGTTTGTATTGTAGAGGGCATTTTCTATATAAATGAGGGCCGTGTTTATTATTCAATGTTATATGCCCTGATCAAGCACAGTGAATATGTGATTGTATAGAATGAAAACATAATAAAATATACATTAAAAAAAAAAAAATAAAAAAAAACAAAAAAAAAACTTAAAAAAAAAAAAAAAAAAAAAAAAACAATCTGGGTCCTCATTTTACCCACCTCGGAAGGATGGAAGGCTGAGTCAACCCTGAGCCGGTGAGATTTGAACAGCCGAACTGCAGAACTGCAGTCAGCTGAAGTAGCCTGCAGTGCTGCATTTAACCACTGCGCCACCTCGGCTCTTACCATGTGCATGTTGTTATGTGGACACAATTTTGGTTTGCTCTAGACGTACAGGTCTGGACTTTTGCCTCCAAGGTTCAGCCTTAAGTAAGTCCTGGCTCAGAGACTCAGCTGTAGGAGAGAAAGCAGTGACACCAGCAGGTGCACAGAAAAATGTGGCAATACGAGGTGTACGAAGCAGTATCTCAGCATAACTACTGTGATGATCAGAGAAAGGGGCTTCTGGTCAAACCAAGTGTTCTGATCTAGGCTTACCAAGATCATGAAGCAGACTCCTCATCCTGGTAAAACCTCTTTTATTCAGGTTAAAGGGAATTCCTCTCCAGCAAAGTCCTGGCAAACAGTCTTTCATGAGATTTCACAACTACAGACCTTTATCAGGCTTGGAGAGTTGCCAGGCCGATATCTTCCAAACCACACGCTGTAGCAGCAATTACTTGGCAAGAAGTCAGGAACAGATCTTCACCCTAATGAATTGAACTAATTGTCTCCTGCAAACTCCCCTGCCCTTTCGTTCCTCTTTATATGGGAAGGACGATTCACTGTCCACCTGTGCCTTTACTGCTGAGTCGGCCATTGATCCTTAAATGTTCCCTTCTCCTGTCAGCTCTGCTCACATTGGGAACAGGCTCCAGCTTTCTACCCTACTGATCTCCAACTCCAAAGGCAACTGATAATTGTTGGGCAGCCTTGGCCCAATCTCTGCCCCAGACGCAGAGCATTCATCAGAGCCTTCCTTAGACTCCAGGACTGGCCCATGTTCCTTCCCAACCTCCCCACTGTCTGAGTCTGTCACCAGCTCTGATGGCCGATGGTGGGCCACAACACCAAGAAGATAGAAGAAATATAAGAGGGAGAGATTAATAGATGCTATAGCAAAAAGAAAAATAACATAAATGTTATAAAACCCACTGCCTTGATAATAGATATAGGAAGAAAAAGGCAGAAGAGGAAAGTAATCTAATAGACCTTTAATGTTGTAGGTTGAAATAATCCTTCCCTTGATTACTGAAAACATGATATTTTTACTTATCCTTTTCTGAACTGGGATACACAGGAAGAGAAAAAAAGTCTCCCTAGATAGATTTTAGCAAGCTAATAGCAGGAAACTAGTTCTGTAGTCTAAACAATTGTTTAAAAAAGCTCATGAAATTCATTTTCAGCAAGTAATAAACTTGTTAATAGAACAAAGTTTCTTATAAGAACATTTCTAATATTAAAAACTCTTTAAAATGTATAACATTTCTTATAAAATATTTCCTAAATATTATAACAATAATTTTGTTTTTCATTTCAGGAAGAGCACAGTAAAAAAAAATGGAAATGTCTCCAGATAAAGATTTATGAACTACTTTCAACTCTCATGAGTTCTGTCTGCCAAAAATGTATAGTAAATCTGATCCTTTTTTTCCTGACATCGTATTGTATTTCACCTTTTCTGTTCCATATTGTCAAACAGAGAAATCCATTGCAAGAAGTTCATTCATTCATTAAGGTATTATGGAAAAGTTAATACCTACTGAAAATGAACTGGTGCCTAGGGAAGATACAGTAGCAGAGCATAAAGAAACAGAGGTGAGAGGCACCTTGGAGAAAATAATTATTTTATCCTTGCTTTAGTGATATTCAGAAGAGGAAGTACCAAGAAGGGTGAGATTTCCATATTTGAATTTCAAAGGAAGAAAATTTGATAAACCCAGAGGAAATGGCAATCCTGAAGGAGAAAAGTGCTCAGAAAGGATGGGAAATTCTACAAAATAAGATCTTGAAAGCACAAGACTCCCAAACAGAAAAAAAGGAGAAATCTAAAAATATGCAGGACTCTCTACAATGCTAAAGAGAAAAAGGGTCACCTAGAGTTATCTTCAGCTATCACTAAATGTAGATGATGAAGGTCTTGTTGGAAGAATTATTCTTCTGAGTTCAAAGTGGGGGGAAAGACACTGGATTCATGGAAGTTGCTGGGAAAGAAGATTTATTGATGAAGAGGATCACCTGGTTTGAGGTGCTGGACAACAAAAAAGGGGCGGGGAAGCGATGCTGAGAGTGCCTGGGTTTTATGCCCTCTATGGGCTTTTGAATTGGATCTTGTATTCTGATTGGTTATCAGACTCCCATGGGGCCATTCAGGGGTACCTTTGTAGGTTTTCTGTGTCCCAGGCTTGATTGAGCCTTGCTGGGTGATGATGTAATGAAGGAGCTTTTGACAAATCTTATTATGGCTCTGCCTGAAGGAGGTAAATCTTTGTTATAGGCTGGCCCAGACATTAGCCAATTGACTAAGGTGAGGATGGGCCTGAGGTTTCTGCCTCCCTTTTAGGGGAAATATTCTGCTCTTTTAATATTTCCTAAACTATTTCATTTTTCTAGGAGAGGAGTGTGCTAATTTCCTACAATCTGTTTCCTGGTTTAAGGATCACCAAATGTCCTCTTGAGGTGTTGATTAGGCCTATAATATCATTGCCCAACGCAGACTTCTTCTCTTTCCAAGGTTTCTGCCTTATAGATAATATTGAGATTTCTCTGTGCTCTTCTGGCTTTATTAGTTGATTGTGTGCGATTCAGTTGTCTTCAAGTTGTAGCAACCACATAGATAGCCCCTCTGGATTCAGGGGGGAGAAACTGCATCTTTACTATGTGAGTGGAGTGAGGGGTAGCTTCCCCCTTTGGGTGGCAGGAGTGAATTGTGAATTTGAAATGATCAAATGGATGGATATTTTGGATTCATGACAATAGCATAGTTCAGATAAAATATCATCCTGAGTTATTTCATTCTTTTTGGATTCTCTATACATATAGCTGACTATTTACTTAAATGAACAAAAAAAATACAGGGGGAAAACCTATATCAGCATAAAATGTAGCAAGAAGAATGCATGAGTCTTCCATATTGAGCAACGGCATCTTAGATAGTTTTTGGGTAGCCAATTGTCAGACAAATAGAACAACCTAATGATGGTGGAAATAGAAATAGAAATGATCACTTCATATTCTGTATGCGTTGTGGCCTGCCAGTGGCAATAGATTCAGATAGTGAGGAGATTGGGGAAGAACATGGCCAGTCTGGAGTCTGGGGAAGGCTCTGATGAGTGCTCTATGTCGAGGACAGAGATGGGGCCAAGGCCGTCTGACAGTTATCAGCTGCCTTCGGAGTCAGACATCAATGAGGCAGCCTTTTCCCAATGTGTGTATGTGCAGAGTTGTTAGATGAAGGTAAAAGCTAAAGAACAAGGGTTGACTTGGGTGTAAAGCCACAGGTGGATGGTGAATGGCCCTTCCCATAGGGAATAAAAGCGGAGCGAAAGGGGAGCAGTGTTTGCAGGAGACAATTAGTTCATTCCTGAATTCTTGCCAAGTATTGTGGCGTCTGATATTGACCTGGCCACTCTCCAAGCCTGATAAAGGTCAGTAATTGTGAACTATCTTAAAAGACTGTGGGAAAAGAAAGACTTTGCTGGAGAGGAATTCACTGTAAATTAAATAAAAGGGGTTTATCAGGATGAGGACTCGCCTTCTGGGAAAGCCTAGATCAGAACAGTATGAAGAGAAAAGGTGTTTTTTCTGAACAATCTATTGACAAATAAAAAGACCTGGTGGTGTTCAGTATTGCCAGAGACTGATCCAATCAATCAGCAAAATTTGTAGAATATGCACAGTTGCAAGAAATTTTGTTTAGCAATAGATGATAAAGACTTGTTATGAGAAACATAGTAACTGCCCTTTCTATCCAAAACATAGTAAATTCAAACTCTATTTGAGTTTCTATTAGAGCTACTATTTCCAAAATAGGTGATAGCTACGCACTAAGGAAAAAAGAAGAGGCGAGAAAATAAATATTGGGGATGATGTCTGAAGTTACATTCTTAGACAGAATAGTGGAGCATATTCAAGCAACCTTACCAGATACAGAGATTTCCATTAAGTTACACTAGAGACTTTCCCTGATCCAGCTGATAATTGTACTAATAGTTTTTCCCCAGTGTCAAATATATATAATCCAGCTGTGAAAATCAAACCTGCTCTCATTCTTTGTGAAACATTTACATTTTTTTATTTAAAAAAAAACAGAAAAGAGGTCAACCCTTATAGATTACATACTATGTAATATTTATTTTTCAACCCTTTTTGTTCCCACAATAACCCTGAAAGTTAGCAAATTTCATAAGTTGTGTTTTATGCATTTATCATGAAACACATTAACAGTCCTTGATGTATGGCCAAAACTGTGATCAGAGTTTTGTTGCTAGGGAAATGATTTTATAACCTTTTTTGCCAAGGTTGTTAACCAAATCACTGAAGTTGTGAAGTGAATCACGTGGTTGTTAAACGAATCCAACTTTCCCATTGACTTCTTGTCACGGAAGGACACAAATGGTGATCACATAACCTCAGGAAGCTGCAATTCTGGTAAATACATGCTGGTTGCCAAATACCAAAATTCTGATCATATGGCCATGGGGATGCTGCAACTGTTATAAGTATGAGGACCAGCTGGAAGTCACTTTCCCCCCCTCCCCAGTGTTGTAACGTCAAAGAGTCACTAAAGGAATGGTTGTAAGTCAAGGATTACAACAGTCCTTGGAGTCAAAAATGATTTGATGCATACAATCAAACAATTGTCAAATATATTATACACTAGATTTCAAAAGATTATCTCTTAAAGATATTGTCCTTTTAATTCAAATTCAATTCAATTCAAATCTTTATTGTCAATGCACAACATGTGTACAATGAGATTGGACGAGCTTTCCCCAGTACACCCCGTTAATGGTATTGAGTCTGAAATTATGGAACATATTGAGTTTCTAAAGGCTTTTCAGCAGAATATTATCTGACCTATTTTAAAAGCAAGGTCGGGAAGAGGTATTTCTGAATAAGTTAAAATTTGTTAGATAAAAAACTGAAAATTACAACGGCAATGGCTAAATTTTTAATCAATGACTATAAAAACAAGTTATTTATTAATATATTAAATGTCTTACACAATATTTATCAATTTCTTTTATTTTTTAGCTGTTTTTTCTTCTAACTTTAAAATTATGTCTGTTATCTTACAAATAATAATAAATATAATAGACAATCTATAGAGCTGTACTGAGTTTTAAATTTCCATCTTCTGACTACTTCACATCATTTCAAATCACCCATATTGGAATGTTGCCATATATCTACCAGTTTATATGCATTTTAACAGAATAACATCTAAACTGGTAAAACCTTTTCAACAAATAAACTTTCAGGTGGAATTTGCTGCCATAAAGTACTTGTTCAAATGTAGAGGGAAAAGTGTTTTTTCAGGAATAGTAAAACTGATGTTAAACAGTCACCTTAATAATAATAATAAGAACAGAACTGGAAGGGACCTTGGAGGACTTCTAGTCTAACCTCCTACTTGGGCAGGAAACTATTTCAGACAAATGGTTGTCCAAACCCTTCCTAAAAACCTCCAGTGTTAGAGAACTCACAACTTCTGGAAGCGAGTCATTCCACTGATTAACTGTTCTAGATTGCTTCTCCCCTTGATTAGTTTCCATTCATTGCTTTGTGTATCTTGGAGAATAGGTTGACTTTCTCCTCTTCCTTAAACATTAGAATATGGCTATCACTGGAATGTTGCTTTAATGCATGAGCTATGAAATGACCTGAGCTATGGAATTCTGGTATGCCAAAAATTTGTATATGGGGAAACATACGTGATAAAGTAGTTACTATGTTTGCCATGAGAATTATGAAAGTGAGTATTCTCCTCCCCATTTTTAGTAAGAAAGTATCAGACCACAAAATAAAAGAATAGTGATCCTATATTTTTTATAGATGGCCCAGATCACTGATCCACTTTTGGGGGAAATTGGTTATATTGTATGTACTTTGCTGTTCCTATTTTAATTCTTTTGATTTTTGATCTTGTTAGCAGGAATTTGGCGATTTGATTGCAAAGAATGAAATATTCTGTTATTTACCAGTGAGCAGGAAAAACTGGGTATATTTGGATGGCTGCAGGCTAGAAAAGATTACCCAAAGTTTTAATATTATTTTCCTATTTTTCACTCCAAAATAAAGGTTGTAAAAACACAATAGTTGTAGAGACAATCCAAGGTCCAATGTGAAGTAGCTTTTCATGAAAAAAATAGGTTCATGTTTTATTATTTTCTCATATTGAAAAGGAATTGTAAAAAAAGAGGCAAAAATGGTGATTGATAAATTAGGTATCAAAATGCATATATTAAGCAACAAACTGTGCAGAAGCACTAAATTTTGATTCTGATAATATGCTATGCAAATTTGCAGTTTCATATGCAAATATAACTTGTTCTGTTGAAGAGCTGGGTAATCCACCAGGACTTCATCATTAGCACCATGCTAATAAAATATGCATAATTCATAATAAATAAATATTACAAACTAGGTCATAGAACTGTTTTGTTTATTTGCTTATTTGAAAGTAAACTTGCTACCCATTGACAGCTGCATAGAATGTGACAACAAATGGATGATAGACATGGTAATGAGTAGCATCTGCGTTATTTATGTAACTACAAATGCTTATAAACACATTCATAATCTCTCTTAGGAAAAGGGAATTCCACACCAAGTATAGAGAAATGCAATCCAGACCCTCCTTTGGGCAAATGAAGCACAGATTTAAGTCTACAATCCAAATTACCAATTGTTTCCAGTGCATTAGTATGGGATTACTATGCTTTAATTTAAAACTACTGTAAAAAGAAATTAATAAATTAGGATTAGAATTCTGCTCCTTTGAATCTGAGCCTGGGTGGGAGACACCTTGATACTAAATAAGTACATCTGGTGAAATTCTGCAATGAACTGTCTTCCAAAAATTGGGTGGCACGGCTTAAGAAATCCTCCTATTGTTCACCCGAAATGTTGCTCAATCTACAAATGATCTTGCCAATAAGGAAATAAATAAGATGCATTTTTAGTAGAAATTCCTGCTATAAGAAGGGACATGCAATTAATAAATGTTGAAAAAGATACGATCTTTTAAGTTACTCTGGTTCACATTTTTACCCATATTGTTGCCTTCTTTAAAAAAAAAAAGAATCTTGATTTTGATAGAGCATATGTTTTAGTCTCTTGAGTTGAGTCCCATCTTATTTGACATAGACTTGATGCCCCATCAAAAGGAGTAGGAATGCAGATAGGTTTAGTTGGTATTTGAAAGTGTGGCACTACAGGTCTTCATTGCTGGGAGAGGCCATTGAAAATATACAATCCCCAGATGGGAGTGATTTAGTGAAATTCAAAACAAAGAGAGAAGTGAAAAGCTGTCAAATGTATCCCTGGCCTCCCTTGGATTTTGTTTGATGTGGCCACACTCTACCTGGCTATTTTTCCTTCTTTATTTCTAAAAGCTTGAATTTTCCAGTGCAAATCGAGGTGGAGAGAGTGAAGCAGCCATATTTTGTCTGTGTCCTTGTATCAATCAATTTTCGTGCATTCCAAGGAAAAAATAAATTTGGTTTCCATAAGAAAATGTTCTTGCTTTCTTCTCTTTTAAACTAATCGCCACAAAATGGCATCTGCTCATCAATATTAATTCAACCCTCCCCCTTCCCAAATCTTCTTTTCCCAGAAAATTTCTTTTGCTTGAAGAAATTTTGTAGGCCAAGTTGGAAAGGAGAAATAAATAAAAAGTCCAGAGAAATTTTTTTAGAGCATTCAAAATGAAAAAACAACAACTTTGGGCTCATGAATTCATTTCTAACTCAGAAATTATCCCAACATGTTAAGACAACAGTTCTTGTATTCTC
The DNA here is from genome assembly GCF_051295495.1 of Thamnophis sirtalis. Lineage (NCBI taxonomy): Eukaryota > Metazoa > Chordata > Lepidosauria > Squamata > Natricidae > Thamnophis > Thamnophis sirtalis. The sequence continues at coordinate 32,484,415 of NW_028261384.1, read as the reverse complement.
CAGCCAGCATGTCTGCTGGCTACACTGCCTAGGGATTTAGGGAATTGCAGGGCAATGCATAAGGAAGGAACCAAGGAAGGCTGAATTAGATATGCAATTACTATATAACTTTTACATTGTCTTACTCTGGGTGAAATTACTTTTCCAAAGTCTCAATTATACTATGAGATATTTTGCGGTAGAAAGCTTGGGTGTTAAAGTAGAAGTAGGCAAAACGTGTATTCTGTCACTGAATTCTACTCACTTTACTCATTCATTCATTTATTCACTCACACAAAAACTCTGCTGCTTGTAAAGTACTAAATGTACTTACTTTGAAGAGATGTGTATCTCACTGGCTTGCGGAAACAAATAATGGGAAATTCTTTCAAAGATGATGCAAATGTGTTCCTTCAGTGAGCAGGGACTTGAACTCAACGACATAAATACTGTAAATCTTTCAGAATCTGTGTGTTCAGATTATGAATGCATTGTGCATGCATAAGAATCATCCATAGATTCTTATGTAGTCAATTATGGACTACAATTATGGACTACAATTTTGGCCAAGTGTTCCACCTCTCAGGCTGGGGGGTCAAACAGTACGCCCTTCAGATAGGGTCCGCAACTTGGGAGTCCTCATGGACCCACAGCTGACTTTTGAACACCATTTGTCAGCTGTGACCAGGGGGGCATTTGCCCAGGTTCGCCTGGTGCACCAGTTGCGTCCCTACCTGAACCGGGAGGCTCTCACAACAGTCACTCGTGCCCTTGTGACCTCTAGACTGGAATACTGCAACGTGCTCTACATGGGGCTGCCCTTGAAGAGTATTCGGCGACTTCAGCTTGTCCAGAATGCAGCCGCGCGAGCGATCGTGGGTGTGCCTCGGTTCACCCACGTAACACCTATCCTCCGCGAGCTGCACTGGCTGCCTGTTGATCTCCGGGTACGCTTCAAGGTGCTAGTTGTCACCTACAAAGCGCTTCATGGTATTGGACCTGGGTACTTGAGAGACCGCCTACTGCCAATTACCTCCACTAGACCAATTAGATCCCACAGACTAGGCCTCCTCCGAATTCCATCAGCCGGCCAGTGTCGACTGGAGACTACCCGGAGGAGGGCCTTCTCTGTGGCTGCTCCGACCCTCTGGAACGAACTCCCCGTTTAGATTCGTACCCTCACCACCCTCCAGGCCTTCCGCACAGCCCTTAAAACTTGGCTGTTCCGACAGGCCTGGGGCTAAAGACTCGCTGCCCCACTTCGAATGGTATGATTGTTGTGCTTTTTTAACTATGTATGGTTTTTATGTTTTTTGTAACTTTGTTTGTTTCTCCCTCCCTTTGAGTTGTGAGCCGCCCTGAGTCCCTTTAGGGAAAAGGGCGGCATACAAATAAATTAAAATGAAATGAAATGAATAAAAAATTGAATATTCCAAAATTATTATTGCTATTGTTATCATTATTACTGGGATTGAACAGAGCAGCTTTATGTACATAGGACATCCATGGCAAAATTCTTTCATCAGTTTCAATGTGGTGGAAGAGTCAAATGGGGCAACTCAAGAGAAGAGACTGACCCACTATATGAAGATTGTAAATGTATCTTTGCCAATGCACTGGAATTTGCTGGATAATTTGTGGCATTTATTTTGTATGCTATAGTTAAACATCAACTAGAGATAAACTCCCTTTGTCCCTTTATACTTTGCCCCTCAAGGTATTATACTATGTTGGTGCTTGGCCCTTTCACAGCTTATGTGTCTAGTTTCTGATGGAGGGTGCTAATCAACCCTACCATGTCATATTTTAAAAGCATGGTCGCTGAAAAGACCACAACCCAGGAAGGGAGGGTGTTTGGTATCTTTTCATTTTATATTGAAAATGGCCTATGTTTCAAAAGTACTAACCCCGTGGTCTCTGCTCAGGGCAATTTTGCTTAGCCTAGCGGAATGTCCTGGAAACTACTGGTAATAACTTCGCCTCCAAGACTGGAACATGTTGAGTAGAGACAGAAAGCCTATGAACAACTGGTGGCCAGATGCCAGAGTAAACAAGTGTGGTTCCTCGGGTTGTGGTTAGAAATGTCTCCCTTTCAATATGCAGTGCAAATCCTCTGCCAACTTTTGCCATAAAGTTATTACACAAAGCTGTTTTTCCTCTCAGTAAGACAAACCCAGTGAAAGACTGCTTCTCGTCCAGCCCCTTGCTGACATTAGGCCTCTGATCATCTGTCATGCCAGGAGAAACCTGTGAGCTGTGGTCTCCCTTTCAGGCTGCATTTTTCATTAGATTTGTGTGTGTGTGTGTGTGTGTGTGTGTGTGTGTGAGAGAGAGAGAGAGAGAGAGAGAGAGAGAGAGAGAGAGAGAGAGAGAGAGAGAGAGAGAGAGAGAGAGAGAGAGAGAGAGAGAGAGAGAGGGAGAGGGGGGGGAGAGAGATATTCCACATAGACTGTTCTAATATGTGAACAGCTAATTCTGTTCTCTCTTTCCAAACCCACATTTTGCTGGCCATGGCAGAAGTCATAGCCATGGAAAGAGTACTTTGCCTGGAATTAGATCATTGGTCCATCTAGCTCATGCTTGCCCACATCAAAGCTAGGGAACCTGTGGCCCTCCAGGCACTGTTGACATAATCTCCAACGACCTCCACCATTAACCATGTCAGTAGGGGTTACTAGGGGTTGAGGCAAGATTTTGCCTTCTCTTTTGCTTGTTTTTAATGATAAAAAAGATGTGGTGGTGATGATGAGGATGATGATGTTTTTAATGATAAGATTAATTAATTAATTAACCAACATCATTGTATACATGATGTAAAATGGCAATAAGGCCTATACTATAAAAAAGATGATGATGATGACGACGACAACAACAACTATAATCTTTTCAGGGAATTAGGCAGAAATATTTTCCAGTTCCAGAGTCTTCTCCTAAATTCTAAACTGTTTTTAAAATACTGGGTACATTTCCCTTAAATTCTGATGCTTCCCCACCCATTACTATTTTGTATTGTGTTGTGTTGTGTTATCTTGTTGTGTCTTGTCTTGTCTGCCCTGCCCTGCTTTCCTTCCTTCCCCCCTCCCTTCCACTCCCCAATCCCCTCCTACAGGATACTACAGATCAGTATGGAATTCCAAAATGTTTACTACCAGTTCTGTGGGTGTGGCTTGGTGGGCCTGGCAGGGGAAGGATACTATAAAGTCTACATTTTGTCCCTACTCCAGGGGAAGGTTACTGCAAAATCCCTACTTCCTCCTGATTAGCTGGGACTCGGGAGGCAGAGAATAGATGGGGGCAGGGCCAGTCAGAGGTGGTATTTACAGGTTCTCCGAACTACTCAAAATTTCCACTACTGGTTCTCCAGAACTGGTCAGAACCTCTGCTACAGATGTGCTGATAGAAAATATAGAAATGTATAACATCAGGCAGGGATGGAATTAAGAATGCACTTGTGATTGTTCTAGAGCCCTGAAGTGCATCAAAGAAAGGTAGGTGTGAAATTACAGGTAGAGCGAGTTATCTAATATATTCTGACAGGTATATGAATACAAATAAATAGTGACTGTTCATAATTCAGAGGTTCTGATAGATTAATTTGTAGTGGAAGGGAAGTCTTTCTTTCTCATTGCCCTCCTTAAATAATTAAAAATAAGAATCTTCTGCTGATGAATTACACATCATTGATCCATATAGTCAATTCATTCTATGTTCCTTCATTTGTATATTATAGAATATCATAACGTAGAATCAGGCTTCTTGCATTTTATATTATTCTGAATGAAAACCCAAAATTTGTATCCTACATTTAGAACAAAGAAGTAGCTCTTGCTCAATAACTATGCTATAGTTATAGACTATGGGTTGGATTTTGTGTCATTCCTTTCAGTTTTTTACAGCAATACATATGGATAATTACTGTATTTTTCGGAGTATAAGACACACCTTTTTTTCCTTTAAAAAGAGGCTGAAAATCTGGGTGCGTCTTATACACCGAATACAGCATTTTTGTCTCCTGAAGCCCCGCCCACTTCACCAAAATGGCCGTATACAGCCTTATGGAGGCTTTCAGACAGCTCCTTATGGAGGCTTTCAGACAGCTCCTGAAGGCAGAAATGAGCAAAAAATGGGCCATTTTTAGCCCCCCCCCGACCCCTAGCAGCATTCTATAAGCCTCCATAAGGAGCTGTCTCCTGTTTTCATGACAAAATTGGCTGTTTTGGGGAGGTTTGCAGAGTACAAAACCTTTTTTCCCCTTTCGGAAAGCTGTTTAATTAGAGTGGTTGATGAGTTTTAGGTGCTACAGGTTACCAGCGATTTCCTTCTCCAGCACATGGATAAATATACCTGCAAACATCTACCTACCTACCTACTCTCGCTCTCCCTATCTACCTACTGTATTTCTCTCTCTCTCTCCCTCCCTCTCTCTCTCTCCTTTATCTACCTAACTACTCTCTCCCTCTCTCCCTACCTATCTACTGTATTTCTCTCTCTATTTTTCTCTCTCTATCCCTCTACCTACCAATCTACCTACTCTCTTTCTCCCCCTACCTATCTACTGTATTTCTCTCTATCTCTCTCTATTTCTCTTTCTATCCCTCTACCTACCTACCTACCTACCTACCTACCTACCTATCTACACTCACTCTCCCTACCTACCTACTGTATTTCTGTCTGTCTGTCTCTCTCTCTCTCTACCCATTTATCTCCCTTCCAACCTACCTATTCTCTCTATCTCTCCCTACCTACCTGCTGTATTTCTCTCTCTTTCTCTCCTTCTCTATCCCTCTATCTACCTACCTACTTTTTTTAAAAAAAATTGCTTCTTCAAAACCTGGGTGTGTTTTATATTCCTGTGCGTCTTATACTGAAAAATACGGTGATCATAACTAAAATTCCATTCATTTCAATAGGAATGATGTAATTTATGTCTGGTTGCAACCCACCAATTAAACTAATCACAAGTCACTGCAAACCTCTAGCAGCTGTTGGAGAGTGGATAAAAGGACAGTTATGTGTTGTTAAAAGGCTAAAGGAATTTACATCTCATCTGTTTATTTTTAGAGCAATGAATCTCTGGTATCTAAATGCCAGTATTAAACTATGGGAGATGGGTACTGTTATGATGTTTTAACATCAGTTTTGATATTCCAATAGGTTTGGGATGGAAGGCATTTTCTCCTAACTACACACAATAAATTAACCCACTAATTTGAATGGTGGTCCTTGAATACTTTTCAAAAGTAACATGCAGATCTAAGTTGAAAAGGTTGTTTTAAAATCTTAGTAGAAATAACATTGAACTTTGTCTAAAGATGTAATAAAACTTCCATATTAGTATTACAGAATACTAGCTTAATCTTGCATTTCCATGACATTGGGAAACTGTGCTCATGTACTTTCAGCTCAAATGTAATGCGTTTGGATGTGGTGCAGCACTACCCTTAATCTCACCAAACAATCTAGTTTTAGGTAAATTAAATAAATTTGTACTTTAAAGTTTTGAAGAACAAAAACTAGAACATGATGATTAGATGGCAGCAAAAAGATATAATGAGGGGTGGGCTTCAAAATTTTCAGCAATGGGTTCTCTGCCCGGTTGCCAGATGGGTGTGGCCATAATGAGCATGGCCTTCACGGCCTCCTGCACCATAGCCGGGAGACCATTTTCACTTTCCCCAGGCTAGGGAGCTTTCCTCAAGCCCTTAGGAGAGTAAAAACTGCCTCCCCCGGGCTCTGGAGGCCCTCCAGAGGTCAGAAACAGGCCCATTTCCGTCATTCCAGAACTTCTGGGAAGCCCATATAACCCCCCTCTCCAAGGCTCCACATGGGCCCTGCACTTGTGTCCAAAATGGTGGGATTTGGAGGTTCTCCAAAACAGCCATAATGTTAGCTACGGGTTCTCCTGAACCCAGGCGAATCTGTGGCAGCCCACACCTGGATACTACGGCTGCAGCTCAGATCTTATAGTCTTCTTGATGCAGCAGAACATTGATATTTTAAATTTTGTTTTCTTTTTCTGTTTCCTCAAGAATAAAGCTCACAAGACTAAATATTTTTTTCAGTGCCACAAAGCCATTTAAGGATATTGACCATATTCTGTTTTATTTAGAGCCAGTCTGTTCTAATGCTTTGTAGTACAGGCTACAAAGTGTGAGACTGTGACTTCTAGTCCTGCATTAGCCATGAAAGCCATGAAGTCTGATCAATGGCCCATCAATCTCTTCAGCGCAAACCAACTAGCAAAATGTTGCTGTTGTGGGGGAAATAAGAGGAGGAAGGTGTGTTGATATGTTCTCTGCTATTATTGTAAAAATAATAAAGATGGAGTATAAACAAGCAAACAAATTTAGGACCATAATCTGCAACAAAATTTCTGCAGTTCATATTTCTTAAATAATAGATTAGATCATTGGTGCAATTTATCTGGTTCTATCTGGTCAGGGGAACCGTTAGCGGTAGTGGCGGGAGGCTCTGCCCACCTGCCGGGAATCATCATGTTCCATTTTTGATGCTCTGTGCACGTACGGAAGGTCCTGCGCATGCACAGAGGTGACGCATGCACTCACATTTGCAAACCAGTTGCTAAGGTAAATTGATTTCACCCCTAGAAACTATAATCGTTGATTCAAAGTCTTGTGGAAGTTTTGTGGAAGGAGTTATCTTATTCAATCTGTTCCTAAATTTATAAAATATCATGCAATTCTAATCTGGATCGGTAAGAAACCCTATCTTTTCTTCTATTGATTACATTAGGGACATGTAATTCATGTATCCTATGCTCTATACAGCCGACCCCTCCATCCCAATAATGCTGCGGAAATTCAGAGGCAAGTTCTGATTTGTTTAGCAAATCTTTTGAACAATATTAGTCCTTCCCACAAACCAAACATTTTAATCCTTCAATTATGTAATTGTGTCACTGACATGCTGCCAGTGTCTCGAAGTAGCCAATTAAAAGCAGGAGCAGTGATTGTAGTAGAATTGCTTATTCCTGGATTATATCACATGTAACCCTAAAGCCATCATAGTAAAGATCAGTAAAGACATTCTTTTACAAGGTGTACATTAGACCAGTGACTTCAGCACTTTTGACAGTGATATATTGATGTCAGAATCAGTCAGAATCTATTTCTCATGTTACCTTTTTTTCCTCAAAGCAATGGGGTTTGGAATTATTTCTAGAATTTTAGTGATATTATGTAGATAAAAGAACTGGAGCCATCTCTATTCTTACCCCATCTCTGCTTTATTTTATACTACAAATCCTTCCTGTAAGTGCAGGCCCCAGGCTTCCATATAAGTATCTCGGTATCTTCTTTCATATTGCCTTTTAGTTAATAAAACCTCTTAATAAACACTGATGGTTTTGTTCTTTCTATCCCCAGCGGTTATAATAATCTCTGCCATGCCTTTTGGAAGGAAACCTGCAATAAATGTGTTTTTCTCTTCTGATTTAAGAAAGAGAATAGGCTGATATGTATTCTGAATGTACTATCCCAACATGATGATAGCAAATTACATGGAGAAGTAAAAGGCTCTATGTCATTTCAATCCCATCTCATAAGAAACATTAGAGCTGCCTCCTCTTAAGGCTCCCTTTGAAATCATCATTTTGGCACTGCAGGTCATTGGGAGAACATTTGATGACAGGAAATGATGAGCAAATGCCAGATGCAATTACTCATGATTCTTTATATGCATATCTCACCAAATCATTTAATATTCTTTCTTGATGCTTAAAAAGATAATTGAGAATATGAACAGGTTTGGTGCATATCTCACCAAATCATTTAATATTCTTTCTTGATGCTTAAAAAGATAATTGAGAATATGAACAGGTTTTTTTCTGATTAGGTTGCTATTTCTTCTATTGGGTTGGTTTTTCCTTTCTTTTCTTCCTGCCTTAACCATATGCATATTTTCTTGTAATGACATATTGATGCAAATTTCCTTTACTTTTTAAGCACTGCTACTGCTATTAAGAAAAACTAGGACATTCATAGCCTTCCCTAAATTACATTTTTTTTAAAAAAAACTTGTAATAGCAATAGTCAAAAATATCTGCTAACTCAGGGGACATTAAGGAACAGATTTTATGTTTTTATGTATTCCTGAAGTATGAGAATAATAAATAGCATTGGTTTTCCACCAATACATCGATAAACAGACATATTGACATTGATCCAGCTACCAATTGCTGAGAACAAAAAACCTGCATTAACTGCGATCCTGAAGATAGCTTTTAAAACTAACAAACAAGCATCACACTATGCAACAACAAAAGATCATAACCCATCAACTCACAAGAAATTGGACCATGTCTCAGTAACAACAACCAGCCAATCAAGTAATCCAAAACCAGACCTTGACTCAGACATATCCAAACAAACAATACTAATTTACATCATATAGAAGGTACTTAAAATGAAAGACCATGCTCCAGTAACAACAGCCAGTCAATCAAACAGTTCAAAATCAAACCATGAAGTAACCAGACAAACAACATCCACACTAATTTGCATCATATAAAAAGATATTTAACAGCCAGTGTTCTGAAAGACAAGCACAACTCAAAATGCACTGACAATGCCTCCTCGAATGGTGATGAAATGTTCACAACCAAATGACCAAGAGCTTGAAGTTCAGAACAACAACCTAACATCTCTGTATAAAATATGAAATGATTTAGATTTCTACTAGTTTGTTAAAAAAACTTTTATTAAATTTCAAGAGATAATACATTACATAATAACAACAACAAAAAGAGGGGAAGTGGAGTCAAAAGGGGAGAACAGTTTTCTTTGTCTGTCTGTTTCTTTCTGTATTTGTATGTGTGTGTGTGTGTGTATGTATCCTTTTTATTTTATATTAGATAGATAGATAGATAGATAGATTAGATAGATAGATAGATAAATGATAGACAGACAGACAGAGATAGAGATAGAGATAGAGATAGAAGTAGAGATAGAGATAGAGATAGAGATAGAGATAGAGATAGAGATAGAGATAGATAGATAGATAGATAGATAGATAGATAGATAGATAGATAGATAGATAGATATAGAGATAGATATAGAGATAGATAAATAATCTGAGAGAAACAGACAGGCAGACAGATTTAGTATTTTTTTTTAGTATTTTATTGGAATTTATAGGCCGCCCTTTTCCCTGAGGGGACTCAGGGCGGCTTACAATCAAAAAGGGGGGGGGTGCAAATACAAAAACAAAAACAGTAGGTGAATAAAATAAGACAATAAAAACACAACTTGCATTCAACATTCAACACTCGGGTGGGGCGAATTAGGAACTTATCCCCAGGCCTGACAGGATAGCCAGATCTTGAGGGCTGTGCGGAAGGTCTGTACGGTGGTGAGGGTGCGAATCTCGACGGGGAGGTCGTTCCACAGGGTCGGAGCTGCTACAGAAAAGGCTCTCCTCCGCGTAGTCGCCAGTCGGCATTGACTGGCGGATGGAATTCGGAGGAGGCCCAATCTGTGCGATCTAATTGGTCTGAGGGAGGTAATCGGCAGGAGGCGGTCTCTCAAGTACTCAGATAAAAAGGTAGAGAGGTAGAGACTTCCGACTTGCCTCCATACAGATACAAATATAATCAGGTAATCTTACTTTAATTTAAACATAATATAACCAATATATAACATGTACAATATTTCTACAAACTTAAAGCAAATGCAATTATCTAACAATTAATTCAAAAATGTTTATCATTAGCAAACAAGATTTTAAAATTAATCTCTAGTTTAAAAAAAACCTAAACAAAATCTAAAAAAAAACCAGAATGCTCAATTTTAATGTCTACACCAACCCATTTTTCTAAATCCATTTAGAAAATGGATTTTCTTTTTTTGGTTATTCATTTTGTTTCATCTCTGTACATTATATTATCTTGCTAATATAATTCTTTAAAAATCTCATTGTTTCTTCCATTCTTTTCATCCTAACAATTTTTTAAAATCTCAATTATACATTAAACTTTACATTCTTTTAAAAATACACTTCATTGGAAATTGCATTCCTGAAATCTACATGTTTACCAATAATCTAAATTAATATACCCCCATATTACATGTTTAATCTGAAAACAGTAACAATTAAAAAACCAAAAATATATTCCCTAACTATAAAATACCCATCTCTATCAAATCTACCCAAAACACTCTACCCAATGTATGTACATACACTTTTAGCAAATAGCACTTTCATTTTATAGTTCTCTTTCTATTAGTAAATCAATTACTTTGCTAAATAGTAGACACTATTACTTTCAACTAACATACTTTACTCAACAGAATAATAAATCTGCAGGTCATCTTATTATAAATCTATACCCATCCTTCAGTATAGAATGCCCAAAAAATAACTATTAAAATATACAATATTCAACTATACAATATACAATATATAATGCATTTTAAATGACCATGCCAGTTCAGCATTACATATATAATATATATATATAGCATTATATATATATAATAAATAAATATATATTTAATAAATAAAAAATAAAGTCTCCCTTTATTTATTTATCAGCATAAATATAACATATATTTATTGGAACATTCCAATATATGTCTCATGTTCTTTTATAATTCTACTACTTTTGACATGTCTAAAAAATGAAGATCCTGAAAATCTTGTAGTAGGATTGCACATGAAATTCACTAAGCTGATATCAAAGAAAATATTTAATACATATGCAGAACTGGTAACAAAATAATCCTTAATAGATGGATCCTTTAAAATTCATCTATCTGGTTTAACAACTAATCGGTTATTGCACACTTCCTAAACACTTTACTGCTTCACTAATAAACCTGTATCTGTATTATGTATTATGTACATAATATGTACATATATACACAGAGGGCACGATGGCTCAGTGATTAAAGATGCTGAGCTTGTCAGTCTGGGTTCAAAAGGGGTGAGCTCCCGTTCTTGTCCCAACTTCTGCCCATACCAGCAGTTTGAAGCATGCAAATGCAAGTAGATTAATAGGTACCACTTTGGTTGGGAATGTAACACCATTCTGTTACATTTGGCGTATAGCCATGCTAGAAATATAACCACATAAAATGTCTTCAGATAACGCTGACTCCTTCGACCAAGAAAAGGAGATGAGCACTGCATCCTAGAGTTAGGCATGATTGGACAGGGAAATCTTTACCCTTTTTTACTTATATACATAATACATACACACACACATACACACTGTATTATGGCTTGCAATTCAAATTATGAATTGGATTAATCACACCAAGAACTTCTTTTGCACCTTAATCTCTTTTCTGTCTCCATGAACTCATATTGTCAAGATCTGATGTGGATAGATTCAGAAATACTTCTGAGGTACCACTCAAGAGAGATTTGTAAAAATTTCAAGACTGTGATTATTTCTCTCAGACTTCATAGCAAATCCACTTTCAGTTTCTCAGTTTTGTCTGATTAGGTAAGTTTACAGAATGACAATTTCAAGGGAATTGGAAAGGTAGTCCAGTATTTTTACTAGGTTAGCCCCTAAACCCTATGCGCTTTCTTCAAAGGGAGACTTGGATTTCTCCTTTCTTCTTTTTTCTACTGCATGTTTTAGAAGAGTGCTTATTTACATTTCATAAAATTCTTCTCTGTCTTCATATCAATTGTAACTTTTCCCTGGAGATCCACATTCCTGGATGTTTCTGCTTCCTTCTCCAATCTTATCCTTATCTCTCCATTATTCCACTTTATACTTTGTTTAATAAGTGCTTCTTTTGTTTTTTTTATTTATTTGTTCTTTTAACTGCAATCTAGGAATGCTACAAAGAAAGACTGTATAATAACTTCTTCTTCAGCCAAGAGCCAAAGTGGCGCAGTGGTTAAATGCAGCACTGCAAGCTACTGCTAGATCAGCAGTTCAGCAGTTCAAATCCCACCGGCTCAGGGTTGACTCAGCCTTCCATCCTTCCGAGGTGGGTAAAATGAGGACCCAGATTGTTGGGGGCAATATGCTGACTCTCTGTAAACCGCTTAGAGAGGGCTGAAAGCCCTATGAAGCGGTATATAAGTCTACTGCTATTGCTTCAGAAATTTCCCAGGGAAGGGAAAAAAGGAGAAGGGAAGAAGTGCAAACACACTAGACAAGACTAATGGTAAATCTGAAGGACATTTAAGTTGTAGTTGGTTCAGCCCTTCTGGGCTTAACATGGAAAAGACCTGTGCCGCAGCTGTTAATCAGAGATATAACCTAAAGTAAGACCATATATTGGTAGATAAAATTGCAAAAATATGAAACACATAGGTGGAGTGCCTCTGTAGGTAAACAATATTGGATGTAAGAAATGTATCAATGAAAATTATGGATCCCCTTTATCATTAAGGAAAGAAGTAATTAGAAAGGCAATCTTTTCATAACTCTGCCAGATCTTATCCACAAAAATCAGGGGAAAGGTATGGGAAGGGTGGGGGAGAGAGGAAGGTGGAGGAAAAGAAGAAATCTGACAAATTTTTCAGTTTTTCCTTCTGCCAATGTTTTCAGAAGCATCTTTCTCTTGCTCAAAGCTTTTGAAATAGACATTTGCTAAAAGGAGGTTGAAAGCGGGTTCTATCGCCCTTTCTCACATTCTCTTTATGTCCTTAGGAAGATTGCCTTCTAAAATGACAAGGCTCTTTATTATGGTTATTATTAATATTGCTTATTTTCCTGCTTCATTTGAAGAAGGATGTCTAGTAGCCCCCAAATCCAAACCCTGTTTGAATATGCCAAATTGTGGGCTGTCAATTGGGCTGCTGAGCTATCAAAAAGAACAAGGGAGATTATTTTATACCAATAGCTTGATGGCATTGACTACATTCTTCTCTCTCTCTAAATATCTCTCCTTGCTGCCCCTTTGCTGCATTTTCTGGGTGGCAGGCAATTGAAGTCTATTTACTTTTCTTAAAATGCACACACATATGCACACACACAGATTTAATCTCTGCACAACCACCAATACCGCCATCTCCTTTATTTTTTTTTTAGAGATGTAACAGAAGTTACAAGTAAGAGGTAGCACAATTTCCTTGTTTTCTGTCTGTTCTGATATATAAAGGAATAGGAGGGGATCTGGACACTGTCAGGGTGTTGTACTGCATATCTCAAAGTGACTTTGTTATAGAAAAGGAGTTTAATCTCACTTCCTCCTCCTCCCCCTCCTAGTGTAACCTTGTTTTCCACATTAAATTTCCACATTAAAAGGCAATCATGTCTTTCAAACTAGAATGATTGTATCTGGCAAGGGGGTGGGGGGGAATCAGAACTCCCAAGTGTGCTGACTGATGCTTGTTTTTCACTAAAACAAAATCAACTTTCCAAATAAATCATCTCCAGCAACATTATATGCCCCAAATCTTATAATCCTATTATGTATGTTTTTATACCCAGGGGGGGGGGAGGCTTTTTTCATTGCCACTGGGTTGACACAGTTGGCCGCTTTTCAATGAGGAAGAAAGAGAAAGTCAATTGACAGAGTAGCCAAAAGAGGCAGTCAGAGGCCCACCTTTTGTCTTGCCAGGACCTGTGGTTAAAAAGCTCCTAATGACTATTGTAAACCCTTAAATATAATCATCTGTGCTTCACCTTCATCGAGTATGCTGCCTGTGTAACGTGTTTATATGTTCAGACAGCAGCTTGAGAGACTCAACAAATAAGACTGTGAGAAGAACTGGAAGGCCGCTAGGCTGCCATGTCTCTTTCCGTGAATGAGGCCTCTATCAAAATTAAGGAAGGTGCCAATGTGCTCAGGGAAAGAGTGCCCAGAATTAACCTCAGCAACATTTCCTTGCCAGAAGTGGAAATGATGTGGTAATATCAAAAAGCAAATGAACTTACATATAATTCTAGATTTCTCTTCATGTATTTTCATTGGAAAAAGTACAGGAAGGCTAAATCTTGCAAGTCTTTTTTCTGGCATGGTCTTGCAAACCCTTAGACATCTGAGTACTCTTGGTAAGAATCTGCACACAAATAAGGACTACTAAGGGCTTACAGAGGAACTGCATTTTGTCCTTTATAGAAACAAAATACTCCCTGAACTCACTAAGTGAGGTACAGACATAGATTGTGTATCAAATTAAACCATTGGGGCAAATATCCAGCGCTTTATATGGGAAATATAAAGATCTGAAAGCAGCAAACAATAGTTATACAATCAGTGAATTAATTCCAAAAGGGGTTTCCCATGTACCATAGGAAAATATTTGGTAAGTTGGATCGCAAGTCAAAAGCCAAACCCTTGTGTACTAAACAAGGTTCCAGAGAGCAAAGACAAGACTATAAACAAGGTCACAGTCAACAACAAAGGATCTGTGAAGTCTATCAGAATATGAGCAAAAAGTAATCAATTTCATAAGCTTATATTTGGAAGGTTTTGCTTCCAAAAAAGATGAATAAATAATAAATTTTAATAAATAATAAAAACTATAACCATCTATTATTAGCTACTGATAGTTATATTCAGTCTCCACTTTCTAATATTCAACCAGATAGCTATACTGCTCATGTGTATTAGTGAATCTAGATCCAGGAATTGTTGGCAAATGGGATTAATTCTAGCCCAATACTTAAATTTGTTCCTGGATCATCCAGTGCATAAGATGTGATAGGGTCATTTTCCATTTTCTTCCTCTGAAGATACAAGCAGAATATTAAAGAAAACCCCTTATAAGATCCAACCCATTTAAAGAAGAGGGGTCCTCAAAGACCGTTGGGTCTAGAATCAAAAAATAAAGAAATTAATTATTAGTTCATTGCTTCTGAGTGACTCATTGACATTTAGAAATGTTATAATATTCACTAACTTTCCATTCTCCTCTTTTGTCTTTTTCAGAATAAGTTTCTAGTTCAGGGGAAAATAAACCTTTCATTTTAGGAATTTCACTTCCAAGAGCCACAGTGGACATACTCCAACGATCTCTTTGAAAATCTCCCTATTAGGAGATTTTAGACCATTTTAAATATGAAAATTGATGTGTAAAAACATTTTGATCCTCAATTTGTGTGTAGTGGAACCCTAAAAAATTGTGCAGATCAAATTTGGCCATTTTATTTCCGAATTGCAGCGGTATGATCTCAGAATACTTGGAAAGCTCCTATAATTGGTTGTTGGGACCACAGACATCCTCATAACCACATGTTTTCCATCTCTGTTCTAGACCTTCAAGTTCAAAGAATAAAACTTCATTGAGCAACATAGCTTTCTAAGCCATCCAATAATGTTCAATTATTGGGAAAATTATCATAATCCTATAACATATTTTTCTACCCAGAGAAACAGTATGACACCTCTTGATTTTAAAACAATAGTAATACATGATTTCAAGATTTGGAAGAGCAGACATGAATTGGTTTTATTATTAGAAGTAGTATAAGAATTATGGAAGGCAATTCAAGCATAGGATGCATTTTCCAGAGATGGGATATGGGAGAAAGATAATAGCCCCAATTTCAGGGCAAAGCAAACTTTCCTGTGGTAATGAGATTTTATTATCTTGGATCTGGATTTTAAAGTAAGAGTAGCATTCTTATACCTTTTCCTGATTATGATTCATTTATTTAAAGGCCCTATTGCAGTCACATCAGTCAAGATCAATGCAGAAGTGTGATAATGCCCCTGGATGTTTCTCCAGATGTGAGCTCAGAGGAAGTTAAACCATTTCCGGCCATGTCAGGAGGGGAATTGGTCAATGATTCGAAGCAGCCATCCGATTTGGCTGAAGCACAGCTGCAGCAGGACAGCCCTTAGACTTCAGGTGGGAAACCATGCAGCTGCAACTGGTCAGTAATGGGGAAGAGGAAATGCTTTCTACACCTGATCCAAGAACACATAAGGCAGAGGTAAGGCAGGAGCAGCAACAAAGGTCAGCCAGATTAATCACAAGGAGGCAGATTCGTCTGTCTTGACAGACTACTATTTAGCCCAGCAGACAGACGGAGATGATGCTGGGAACAACGTGTTAATTTCCTTGCTGTGTGTTGTTGCCTTGATCTTCGGATTGTGTCTCTTCAGCTGTTTCCTTTGCCTTTGGATTTGCCTGTGGGTTTGCCTTTGTCTTGGAACTTGGACTTGCCTTTGCCTTTGCCTAGTGTTAGATTCATTTGAGTAGCTTATGCAGTGGTGGGTTGCCAATTTTGTTACTATGAATTTGGGTGCACTCACGTGCTCACATGTGTGTGTAATGCTTCTGCACATGCACAGAAGCATCTGGGCAAAGCCTCCTGCCGTCGCTACTACTAGTTCGGCCGATCCAGGCCGAACCAGCAACAACCCATCTCTGAGCCTGTGGAATTCATTGTGATTGAGCTGATACTTGTACAGGGAATTGCTGGGGAATACCGATTCAAGCTCAGAAGCCTTAATAAAGACTCCTTACACCTGTGGTGTGTGTGTGTGTGTGTGTGTGTGTGTGTGCACGCACGCGCATGCAACAGCACAAGAAACTTTAATGATACAGCACTTATTTTTGCTATATGTACTATCTGCCATAAAAACTAGTGAGCTTCTTGTAGAAAAACTCTAAAAAGCTATTCTAATAGCTCATCTCATGTCTCTCTAACCACAGTATTAAAAAAAATCCCAACAACCAGTCTTAAAATTCATGCCTGTATAACCTACCAATAGTCCTTGTCTTATGATCAAAATTTAGAACAGAATTTTTATATCAAAGAAAGATGGTTGGTAAGATGAATTGTGCCCAACAATCCTTTTTGCCACAGTGGTTAAGCAAATCATTGCAGTTGTTCCACCACTGACTGCTTGTCAGAAGCCAGCTGGTAAAATTGCAAAGGGTGATCACCTGACCTCAAGATGCTGCAACCATCATAAATACAAGTTGATTGCTACGTGCCCATGTGACCAAGGGGATGCTATGATTGTCATGAGTGTGAAGGTTGGTGTCATAAGACCCTCTTTTTTAGTGCCATTGTAACTTTGAATGGTTGCTAAATGAATTGTTGTAAATCAAAGACTATATGTACTCCTTGCATGATGCAAAACAAACAACAGGAGCAGTCCCTAAAGCTACTAAGCAGGGCAAGCTTAAGAGACTGTAGAGAAATTCTGAGGTCAGGAGCCTTTCAAATGGCCTTACACACCTTGCGACTTCCTACTCTGCTTCCTTGACCTGTCAGCAGGGTATTTTTGGATATGGGTTTAGTGCTGTTTCAGAAGAACAATGGATATGTATTCAGCAATAGACTGAGTGACAAATATTGGCAGAGTGGGAGGGTTGTGAGAAGCACTGGACTATCTCCCTCCCACTCTATTCCACTCATGTCTTCTATATTTGTAATGGATAATTTAGGCTGTAAGGGGACAGGTAGAACTTTTGTCAATTTTACTTTAGAGCCAGTCACCTCAAATCTGTCAAAGAAGCAAATGGCTGTGATCAGCAGCACCTGGAAATAACCCATGGAGTGCACGTAAAATGTTGCAGTAGACAAAGTGTCCCCCCCCCCCAGTAATAAAAAGGAGCAAACATATAGTCACATAAATGCCTTTGTTGCAGAAGCAGCAGAGAATCACAAATGCACTTATTGGGGACAGAAATAGCAACTCATAGCTGGCAGAACCTCATTCGCAACTATATCAACCTTCTGTGCCCTACAAACCTAGCAGTTTAAAGCACATGTACGCAAAGATATGGCTGTTGACAAAAAAAAAATGTTTTTGAAAACAAGCAGAGATATAGCTTAAGGCAGAAGTATTTGTTGGAATACTTCTTCCACTAGGTTTTTATAACAGCACCAATGGAAAGGTTTTGTGAGCAATGGCCTTTTTATTTACAACATCATTATCAATTTTATTATGATCATTGATTAATTGTAAGTAATTGTTCTTCATTTAATCACACTCATCCTCTTGCTATACACTGAATCACAACAATCATGTGTCACTGTTAAGAGTTTTAGCATTGGCTATAATAATTTCTATATTTTTGTACTCAGTTGTATCAATTATATAAACAAATGAACAAGTAATATGTCAGCAAATTGTGGACTGATCACAATTTTTAATAAGCATCATTTGCAGATGTTGTATCCAGAGAAATGATAGCCATTCCAAACCCATTTATGGTTGTTTCCACCGCTTTTATTTTAGGTTTAAGCATCATATTGGTATAAGCTATGTTGGATGATGATTAAACAATCAATCAGAATAGAGCTGGAAGAGACCTTGGAGGTCTTCTAGTCCAATCCCCTGCTCAAGCAAAAGACCCTACACCATTTCACACAGATGGTTGCCCAGTCTTTTCTTTGAAAACCTCCAGGGATGAAGCGCCGACAACTTCCGAAGGCAAGCTGCTACTTCAGCTTTAATTTAATTTGGTATTCATCAGTTTTAATTTTAGTTGTTGTTAACTATAAAGTTTTGAACAAGTCAAAATGATTATGTCATAATTTCAATTGATGAGGTACATACTTTTACTATAATATTGATATGAAAAACAAAATTGTTTGGAAATGGATCATTCCTTTGAAGAATGTGAGTTGCTTCAATCAATTAGTAGTATATAATCAGTACAATGGAGACCAAAAGATCTGATTTGTATGTTCTTTACAAACCGGAATCTGAGATAAATTGAGGCAACAACTATGAAAAAGACACATATCTTCTTGATCAGTAAAACATTGCTATGAGCTTTTTAACAGTGTTGGGGAGAAGCAGTTAAACCCTCAAAGAATTAATGAAATTGGAATGGACTTTCAGGTCTATCATCTAATCAGCATAAATCTTTTAGCTGGGAATTATGGAAGTTCAAGTCCAGTACATATGAAAAGCACATGATGGAAAAGTTGCCCTAGATTTTGTGAAGTCAGAGTCAATGAGGTTTTAGAGGACAAGGAAACACCATGAGAGACAAACATGTGAAAATGTTGTTTTTTTCTCAGGTATAAATTCTCCATGAGAATGTAGCCTACATGTATGTAGCAAAAAACACGCAGACACACAACCATATGTATAAATGCCCGTTACACTGTTTTTAACAGTTTCCCCATACATTATTATAATTAAACATGTATAATAGCATAGCATCTACAACTACTACTAGGCCTACAGTAGTGCTGGGTTTCAGGGACTATGCAGTATTTGATTTATGTTTTAAGATGCATATTTTGCATTTCAAATAGAAGCTCAAATTAATATACAGAGCATTCCCTTTTCTTGCTTTTCTCTATAACAACCTTCTGAGGTGAAGAGAGTTACTTTCAGGCACAGGCAACTGGATCCATACATGAAATATTAAAGTTAACGGCTTAATTCTATTCTACCTTAATACAAGAAGCAGACAGCTCATCCTTTCTTCGGAGATGGGGTGGGGTCAGTTCTAGGATGCTTGCAGCTGTGGCAACGATTTAAGATCCCTACTGGATCCCTCTTTCTAGCAAAGTGAGTAGTTTCCAAACAGTGATGGGTCCAAAGTCATTTTGAGCTTCAAGGGAAACTTGGATCTCTTCAGTGTGCACCTTATCAATAGCAGAAAGGAAGGAAGGAAGGAAGGAAGGAAGGAAATGTCAAAGAGGAGGGAGAGAGGGACAAAGGAAGGAGGGAAATTGAGTTAGAAGGATGCTTGATACTTTTGTTGCTTTTATTATATCTGCAATATTTCCCCCTATATCTTAAACATAAAGAGTGTGCTTATATTTACATATGAATATAATAGAAATTACCAGACATATCTGATTTTTTTTAAAAAATGTGTTGAATTATCTTACAAAATGGCTTCAGGGGTGGGAGGGGAAGACATCTATTTACAAAACATCCTTCATAGAAGTGATAGCAATCACACAATATGCATTTACACCTCAGTGGGGGCAGAAACTTGTGCCCTGTTTCTGCTCTCGGCAGCCCAAGAATATCGTCCCATTTAAGCTCTCAACCTCTGTCAGATCATGATTGTGCCACCAAAATTTAGGAGAAACATTGTTAAAACTGCAGTGTTGCTTCCTTCCTGCAAAATGAGGAAAACGGAGCAGAAAGCCCCTGAAAGTCAAGCTGCTCTAATTTTCCTATTAATCCCTTTCAATCTCCTCAAATCTGAACAAATTGCATGTTCGTTGCACTGGGTCGCTTTGTCACTGAATCTTATTAGTGCAATTTGGGGGCATTGTGACAGGTTTGGGGACTTATTACTAGTGGAAATGAGAATAATTCGCCTGCCAAAGACATTCTACTTCCATTTCCAGTATAATTCTCCCACAGTCCCTGGGGGAAAAAAGTCAACTAAGTGTATCAAAAAATTGTTCCTGCTCTTTCCAATAGCTTCACTCCAGGTCCTGCAGCTGTCTGGGGAAAATAATATTGATTTGCATTCTTCAGAGAGGTGCTGAGCCAAGTTGTTTTAGAAAGCAAACTGCTTAAACTGTTTTCCACCTCCACATCTAATCTTTGCTTGTCCACCCATCATTGTCATCATTGCTACATGTTTTATGAGGGGGAAAAGGATCAGTTCCATCTAAAAGTATATGGATATGTTTCAGGTATGCTATCACCTCATCACCTAGTTTTGTGTTTAAGAAATAATTGAATACATCAGAAAACCTGCACAGTAATAAAAATACAGTCTGCTAATAAAACAGGCATGCTCGGATCAGCCAAATTTATTAATAGGTAATCATAAAGTATAATTTAAATAAAAGCCATTTTATTTTTCTTTGCATTGTCAACTTCCGAATATATTTTAAGATAGATGACAAACATCATTAACACATAAAATAATCTTTCATTTTTTCCCCCAAACACAACTAATGGCTTTTATTTATGACTACTCCTTGCTGCAGAGACATTTGTTTAGCAACCATACAAAATTACTGGGGTGGGGGCAGTTCTTGCACTGTTTTTCCAATGGCCATGTGATCAAAATAACAACAGGCATCTTTTTTTTTAATGATTGCAGCATCTTGGGGTCATGTGTTTATCACCTGTGACCTGGAGATCCATGGGGAAAACTGCATTTGCTTAACAACTATGTGTTTCATTTAACAACTGCTGAGATTCATTTAACAACAGTGGCAAAAGTGTCATAAAATTGGGCATGATTAACTTAACAACCATCTTGGTTAGCAATAGAAATTCTTCCCCAATTGTAGGTTGAAGACTATCTGTAGTTTAGTGTGATTTTGCAAAAAGTGCTTATTTATTGCCAGCATTCGTAGGTGATAATGGTGATGTCAGAATATATTTTCCAGCAAATGTGTGTCCCCATGACTACCAATTCAATCTAGGGGAAAAAATAGTCAAAACTAAACTAATTACATTATTTAAATAGGAAAACTTATAGTCAGAATGAAGATTTAACTGAGAAGAGATATTAAACTTTCTGCTCCTCTTAATTACATATGTTACCCCTAGAAGCTTACTACTACTTTTTGACACTTCCTAGAGATATTATTTTCTCTTTCACTGCCAATTTTAGTAGGAATGACTCAGGTTCTAGTGCCCTGGGAGGAGACTAGATTACAGGACTGACTATGGAGTCAAAAATCAAAGTTCATCCTGAAATTCACTAAGAAAATAAAAGTTGTAGAATTTAATCTTTCATAGAAAGTAACCTATCAAGCCAATCTTGTTTTGGTCTCTTGGCCTTGTTCATATATTAGTTGAACCCTAGATGTCTAAAGCATTCTCATGGCTGATTCCTTCATATATTGTTGCTGGATTTTTTTTATTGCTGAAAATAATTTTTGCACAACTCCGGCAGGTGGAAAGGGGGGGGATCCAAAGTCTACAGTAAAATATCTGCCCATATCCCACTGCAAAAGTGTTTTTCTTCATGAATAAGTATTCTTTAAAAGATT
Source organism: Thamnophis sirtalis (assembly GCF_051295495.1). NCBI lineage: Eukaryota > Metazoa > Chordata > Lepidosauria > Squamata > Natricidae > Thamnophis > Thamnophis sirtalis. The sequence goes on along the minus strand of NW_028261384.1, from coordinate 32,462,607 downwards.
TGAAATTGTTATTCCTACTAGTATTGCTGCTATTATAAATATTTATTTAATTAATATAGCATTTTTCATCCTAAGGAGGCCCAGGATGATTATTTCAAGCAAATATTCAGGCAAGGCATGAATGTGCATGCCACACATCCACCTTCATATATCAGAAATATTTCCATATAGGATATTGACATAATTATTCTGCTGTAAAGTGAAAAAAATGTACCCATGTCTGGAGCTTTTTGTTAATGGTTTATTCTTTTAATTTCCATTTCCACTTCCAACATTTCATTCCTTCATTGAGGTGAGAGCTACTTAATATATATGATTTCTCTTTCTTCCATGTTTATGTTAATAGAAACCTGCTTCCATGAATGTATGTCTTTAACTCAATTCAAGTCAGGAAGGAAAGAATATATATCTAGCAATGATACCAAGAAGAGCTGTTCTGTCAACTGGTGCTTCATTTTAATCAATAGCTAATATGTGCACACACAAATATGCTGTTAAATGAGTACTTTAATGACCATTTTCAATTAATTGAAAGTTATTAGGGATGATTAATTGTAATTATACACCAGCCACCTTTATGAATAGCATTTTAAAGAGTGCAAGCATTGTCACTAGGATCCTGACTCAAAGGCCATATCCAATTCAAGTTGCTCTTTGGTAAAAAGAAAGCTAAGGGGCCCACGTTTCAAATCTGTTTGTACACATTCCATTATTTCTTTTTAAAATATTTTTTTTAAATTCATTTCAAAGATAAATCTGTTATTTCTTGGCTTGCTTTTCAGTTCTGGCTTATTCCTTGAGTATTTATGTTGTCCTCTTCGATGTACTTTAATTCTGTTGGTAGGATTGCCAGTGGAGTAATCTGAGTTGTCTTTTTATACCACGAGTGAGCTTCAAAAATTTCAGCAACAGGTTCTCTGCCCGGTTGCTGTGTGGGCATGGCCATGATGTGTGCGGCCTAGTTGGCCACCTGCACCACAGGTGGTGGGGTTCACCTTCCCCAGGCTCCAGAGGTTTTCCTTGACCCTTTGGAAAGGCGAAAACTGCTTCCCCTAGGCTCCAGAGGCCCTCTGGAGGCCAGAAATTGGCTCATTTCTGGTGTTCCGGAACTTCTGGGAGGCCTGTTTTTCCCCTTCCTGAGTCTCCACACAGGCTCTGCACTTACCTCACATTCAAAATGGGCCGCATGGAGACTCCTGGGAAGAGTGGGGTGGGGTGGGACAGATCAGGTGGGGTCAGAGGGCAGGGCGGGGTGGGAGGGGCAGGGTGGGGTTGGCAGGGCCAGCTAGAAGTGAGATTTGGAGGTTATCTGAACTTGCCATAGCATTAGCTACAGGTTCTCCCGAACCCGGGCAAACCCATAGTAGCCTAGCCCTGCTTTATCATCACATATTCTATTCCGCATAAATCTTGTTCACCCACAGAGTGCTACTGCCTATGGGGCAGCTCTTACCTCAAGAAAAAAGCAAAGGGACCAGAGGGCAATCAGTAGAACAATGATTCACTTCATAGGCAGGTTCTAAATGACATCCTGATATCATTGTTCAACCCAAATAGCTATCGGCAGCAGTTTCCCACCAGTGTCTAAGGAGAAGGATGCTGAAGGATCCTTGGTGCTTTCTGAGCTTGTTTTCTTGCAGATGTGTCATTACCCAAACTAGCTAACATCATCAGTGGTAAAGGTCAATGCTATGTATGGTGGCCATGTAAATATTCAAATAAATAAATATGAAACACTCATTTTCAAATTTTTAGTTTTGAGAGGTCAGAGTAGAAATAAAGGCAAAAATAGAATCTCAGAAGAAAATAAAAAGTATGTCATTGCCCATTCTAAACTCTAAAAGCTTGCTTGTTGCTGGCTTAAGTAATTCAATAGTTAAGTCCAGGCATCAAGAGCTGTGGTGGCGCAATGGTTAGGTTGCAGTACTGCAGGTTACTTCTGCTGATTACCAGCTGCCTGCAATTTGGCAGTTCAAATCTCACCAGGCTCAAGGTTGACTCATCCTTCCATCCTTCCGAGGTGGGTAAAATGAGGACCCAGATTGTTGGGAGCAATATGCTCACTCCCTAAGCTGCTTTGAGAGAGGCTGTAAAGCACTGTGAAGCGGCATATAAGTCTAAGTACAATTGCTATTGCTGTCAGAAATTACATTTCCCCTATTCATTAACTTAGTAAACCCTAGATGTAATTAAGCTTGGTTTAGCAGACTTTAGCTTTCAAGCAATAATTGATTTCATCCCAAAGAAGGGACAAAGTCTCTTTTTTTGACGAATCAGTTCATATAATGTTTACTCCTTCCCTTTAAACTGGCATTCCCTTTAATCAATAGAGCAGATTTTATCATGTATGAGAATTTGGGAGCTTGAAATATCACTTTTAATATATAGTAGACATTACATTTAATGGAATCATATTCCCCAACTGATCCATTAAAACAAGGGTTGATTAAATATACTGAATAAAAGGTTTTCTGCTTCAGAGAGTAGGAATGAATCCTAAAAAATGCTATCATCCTTTCCTACTCCTCTTAACAAGACGTTTGTATGAAGACAATCTTCACATTTAATTCCGAATGGCATAAATTAATTGAGTTGCCTTGTCTAAGGTGGGGGGGGGGGGAAGAGATAAGATGCCTAAGAAACAGAAAAAAATTATTTTCCCCCCTCCCATTTCCAAACTTATTAGAATTAGATAATGTGTTTTGCTCTGCTTGGTTTTTGCTGTTCTGCCAATCTTTATGTTGTGGGCAATGGAAACTCCATGTGTCTGTATTAGGGTAACCACATTTATGTCTAGTGGTGCTTATAGAATTTTACATCTACCCTATTTTTTGGCCACTAGACAGACTTTTTTTAAAAATGAAGTATTTTGTGGGATACTTCCATTGGACTGTAACACTATGATTTCACTCACAGCTCTGATGCTTCCTGTCAGACCACACAGGTAGACATAACTCTCTGTGTGTGTGGGGGGGGGAATCCCCTCTCTGAGCAGGCAAGAAAGTGGCAAAACCTGCTCTCTGCTCCTTTCTCTGCTCTTATTGCCAAGTAAACCAGATAGGAAACAAGACTAAATGAATGAATTCTATTAATCTTAATATTATTGTAAAATAATATTAATAGATTCTTGCAAATCTGAAGGCACAAAATTCCCACTACCACTTGCAATTGCCTTATCAATTAGGACAAGTCCTTCCTAAGATTTTTTTCTTTGACCATTAAATCACTGCCACATCTACCTCTCTTGTCTGTTTCCTAGGCAGCATTTCTTCCCTTGTTCCTCAAGGTGATTCATACATTCCATTACATCTATCTACCATACTCGTTCTGTAATAATAGGAAATCCATGAGAATAATTATCTCTCAGTGCAGGCGTCAGCTATGGGTAGGGAAGTCAGGACATGATGTATGTCATGACATCATTGTACAAAAGCATAATTGATGTCATTTGTGTGGTGTCACTATGCAATGCATGAAATCCTAGTGACTTCCCCTGGCTGTTTGTGTCCTCAGTCAGGACAAATCACTCCTCTTAACAAAAATAAAGGATTTGGGTCAACAGCAGCTTTCCTCAATATCTCTAAGAAGTCCTGGCATTTTAGTTCCTATAATTCTTAGCCAACATATATTTCCTCTCTCCTGTCAACTTTGCACATATTGCAATGCATTTCATTTTTTCAGTGCATCATACACTGGTATACAATTAGTCCAACATATTTGAAGAAGCCAACATGCAGATGTTAATTTTTTAAATTTGCAAGGTGAAAACAGGAGCATATATGATTTAAATAAGACAGGCCCAGAAACAGAATAGGGCTGAATACCTCTAACACAATTCAGGATTGTAAGATCTATTCATTTTCTTTCCGTTTGGATCAGAAGGCTTTCATCAAAGCAATAAAAGCAATGTTTACCACTAAAACACAAGCTCCACTGCTTTCAAACATACATGCAACATCACAACACATACAAAAGGGAAGAAGCTTATTCCCCTTTTCTCCAGACATCTCTGCTATGGAGTTATTATAGCCCCTACAGAATTATGACCAGATGGTTGACTAAAGTAACTTGCTTAAAGGTCAAATGTGTTACTATTAGATATCCTATTTTCCTTCTTAGAATTTCTCTATGGCAGAGGCTCATACCTTGAGACCCCATGACTATGTATGTTGACCAAAATTAGATATAATTCTGAGAACATCTTCAAAAGTTGACAGCATATTTAATTATTAACATGTCAGAAAAAATGTCCTTATTTCTAGAAGGGTTAAGGTGCAAAGAAAAAAATGGATTGAAGATGGATAAAAAGAAAAAAAAGAGCATGTAATTCAGAACTGAAAATTAATTAGATTCTCAGTGTGTCAACTAATTCTGTTGAAACAGTGAATTAATGAAACATTTTAAAGAAATTATTGCAGCAATTGCAACAGATGACGATTACTATGCAGAAGAGCCAATTAGGTCCTGTAGAGGCAGCTAGTGAGTTGACAAGATGATCAATTAGGATTAATTGGAGATTTTTTAAAAATACAGTATAAAATTTGAGGAATCTCAGGGACTTAAATAATCTGTTATCCTTCTCCTTTCTTTCCTTCCTATGGGCACTGGGACACAGCCTGTATCTTAAATAATAAAAACAATAGGTTGTTTATTTTTCCAAATTATTTATTCTTAATACTAATTCTATTCTATTTTTAAATCATGGTGTATTATTTATTGATTTATTAAATTTATATGCTGTCATCAATAAAGTGACTCTGGACAGTTTACAAACAGTAAAAGAATAACTATAAAAATAAATAAAATTAGGAGAAATTGTATTTAAAAAAACAAACCACAAAGATAGACAGCATGTGGGTGAAATCCCGTTTTTATCCTATCAACCATATCTAGCAGACAGTGCTTCCAGTTCTCACCTTACTGGTGGCAGAATGTCTGCAGGCCTTTATATTTTGTGATTTTCTCCAGTTTTCTCTCTTTTATTCTGCTGCCTCCGGTTATCACAATGTCTACTTCTCCAGGACAGAGACCACAAAGGAAAAGGCCCTTCTCCTTCATCCCACTAGGCAGAATTTTTAGTCATGGTATATTTATATTTAACATTCATGGTGATAATTTTGATCTTATAATGTATCATCTGACACTTCTTTGTTTTTCTAAGGTGTTTAAATTCCTCTTCCTGTAACTCCAAACATTGGTGTAAACCAGGAGCTTCATGCACAGTCCACTATGGATCAAGGCAGAAGACTGTCCTGTCTTGAACCATCTTTCCAGCTTGATTTACTTCAAGTGCACTGTAAGAAATTTAACCCGTCTCAGCAACTACAATCCCCGATACATCTGAAACTGTACTAGTCTTATGAAAAGTTTTCTAGAATCCAGAAAAGACAATGGTGTAGAAAAACTATGCTTATCATAAATTGGACTTGATATTCGTCTATAGTTAAGGGCACTGTAATGATTTTAATTTTTCTGAAAGTTCAGGTTTTCAGTCTGGGACAATAGTACATTATGCATGAAAAGTGTCTGGGAGATGCAATTGCTGTGATCTGTGATGACTAAGCCTCTATCTCATACAAAGTACACAGGATCATATGATGTATGTAGTGCAGTGGCGGGATTCATTTTTTTTTACTACTGGTTCTGTGGGCAAGGCTTGCTGGGCATGGCTTGCTGGGCGTGGCAGGGGAAGGATACTGTATTTCCACCACATTCCAGGAGAACGTTACTGCAAAATCCCTATTTCCTCCCAATCAGCTGGGACTCGGGAGGCAGAGAATAGATGGGGTGGGGCCAATCAGAGGTGTTATTTACCGGTTCTCTGAACTACTCAAAATTTCCGCTACAGGCTCTCCAGAACTTGTCAAAACCTGCTGAATACCATCTCTGGTGTACTGAAAGATCTGCACTTCTTGCCAGGTGCTAACCAAAGGAGGGGGGGACAGTAAAAGATGTTAGCATTGACTTTTAAAGTCTAAACATTTGCGGCTGATTGTCTAAAGACTGCTTCCCCCATAAGCTACAAAAGATGGTCTTCTCTTAGGTTGCATCCTGGCACCAGAGTGCATTTCTGTGGGTGTCCGGAAAATTCATTATTATTGTTGGTAACACAATTATTGGTTGGTTGACAAGCCAGATGTTTTGATATTTGTCTCCATCTATCAAATACTTCCCAAGGACAGGGGATAGGCAGATGTTGATATTTGATGGCGTTAAAGGTTTTGTCAGATGTGCATTGGTCCAAGTAAAACTATCTTTTGAAATGGACCAATAATGACTTTATCAATGCTGATGTTGCCCAAGTGGTGCTCCAGATGTTTTGAGATTATACCTAAGGCACCTATTAATGTTAGTCGTATCTTTGTGTTCTTTTGATACAATTATTCTACCCCTCTTTGCAGGGCTTTATAGTTTGTAATTTTCTCCAATTTTTCTCCCTTTTATTCTGCTGTCTCCATGTATCACAATGTCCACTATCCAGACTTTTTTGTTTTTATTGTTAACAATTAAGTCTCAGGTGTTGTATGGCAGATCCTTATCTATTTGAACTGTAGAATCTCAAATGACTTTAGCTTTCTTTTTCCTATTGTTTAAAATCAGTTTATGCAATTGTTACCCATCGTCAACAATTATGATAATGGTTAAGATATTGGTCTTCTACTGGAGAGATCCAGGTTCAATGACCTTCTTCAGGTTTAGAAATCACTGAGTACCTTTGGGCTAGTCACTCTCTCTTAGGTCAGTTTAGTTCACAGGTTGTTGTTGTCAATAAATATGAGAAGGGAAAATGTTATGTATGCTATCCTTGACAAATTTGGGATATAAAACACACTAGATGCATTAACAATAGGTAAAGGTTCCTGTCACACATGATGGTAGTTGTTCCCAACTCTAAGGGGGGGTGGTCATCTCCGTTTCAAAGCCAAAGAGCCAGAGCTGTACGAAGACGTCTCCATGGTCATGTGCCCGGCATGACTAAATGCCAAAGGCGCACAGAACACTGTTACCTTCCCACCAAAGATGGTTCCTATTTTCCTACTTGCATTTTTATGTGCTTTCGAACTGCTAGGTTGGCAGAAGCTGGGACAAGTAACAGGAACTCATTCTGCCAAGCATCACTAGGGATTCAAACCACCAAACTGCTGACCTTTCTCGTTGGCAAGCTCAGCATCTTAGTGATTGAGCCACCATGTATCCTTAACAATATTTATGCATTAACAATATTTAATGTATAGACTGCAAAATAATAAATAGTGATTATTTAATCCAGTCATAAAGTGACCCATTAACAACCACACCCTAGATATAAAACAGTTGCATAGCAAAAGTCAGCAAATAGTGTTTTAGTCACTCTTCTGTAATGTGACATTTATAAAAACTAATAATAAACCCAGACAATAATTAATGACAATAAAGTAGACCATATAGTGATTCATTTGTAGAATTCAAAAATATTAAACCTCTTAATCTTTGAGTTGCCTACTTGATTATTGATGCATTGGTTGGCTCACATACTAATGTGCCTTTTCGTGTTGTGTGATGATATGATAATACCATCAAGACCTATTTTTTGTCAGTGCATTCAAAGTAATGGGCTTCTGAGGGCTAGCCAGGGAGCAAATGAGAAACATGAGTGTCATCATGAAAATGTCACAACATGTTTATTTGTGTCATATATCAGAATGCAAATATGTAATTGTGAAAGCTATATGTTACAATATATCAACTGGAAAATTGAAATAAAAGAAACATGTCAAAAAGTTCAACTTACTGTTCCTTCTCTACCCTTACAATATTCCCAGCCAGACTTTTGGACTTACCATATAGACCATGTTTCCCTTATTAGAACAGTCCAAAAAACTGTACCTATTGAATATTATATGGATTATAAAATTTTCTCTGAGAATTTGTATTAGAGTGGATGAACTAACTTTATTCTCCAACAGTAGAATTCAATTTCTTGTTAATAGTGTATTGTCCCACCCTGAAGAAGTTTCTTGGATGAGAAGGGAAATGTCTTGAAGGAAAAACAAAGGAAGTCCAGTTGCTTCTTGAAAAAGCACCTTTAGGATGGCCCTATGACAGAGCAGTTGACCAATGGATCCATATGTTGTTGACTTCTCCATTGAATCCCCCTTTCTTCTTTTCCCAGTCGTGTCATCCAAAATAAAATAAATAAAGGAGTGGAATTAATCCCAAAAGCCAGGTTCTAGATGAATATAGAGAATCTTGTTCAGTTTTCTTTAAAATAAAACCACCTTTAGGACAGGTTTTTACATGCTTTTTTTTTTTTTACCCTTGCTATTCTATCCAAACCAAGCTCACCTTTCTGCTCATATGACTAAGAGTGGAGCATATCAAGGCCAATCTGGGCTTCCCAGTGTATCTGTCCTGTACACACAACTCACACAGACACAGAGAATAAGAGAACAGAAGAATTAAACACATACACAATATATAGTATTGTATGATAAACAGTGATGCTTTCACTCATCAGTGTGGCAGGGGGAAAGAAAAGGGATCTAGATGTGAAGTCACTTTTATTTATACTCAATTAAAAGTTCCAAGATTAATAGATCAAATCTTATATTAGTCCTCTGTGCTATTCAGCAGGTTGAAAATATGATGTTATGCTAACAACGCACAAAAACATTACCCTCCACTGTCCAAGGATGGTCAGGGTATCTTGACGACAGACTGGCACTACTGTATTTGCATTTGGGGCAACTATAGCTAGGCTGCAAAACAATGGAAAACCCCAAAAGCCCCAACTCTCAGCTGCCCTCAGTGACCCTCTACATTTCTGCAGTGTGGATCTGGTATACTAAGCCTCCGTTCCCTGACAATGTTTGATATGCAATCCACAATTTTCCCTGCATTATAATATGACAAAGGGAATATTTTTCTAATCAAGCTTTTAAAGTGGTTGCTTTCCTTTTAATTTAAATTTAATCACTGAATGATTTTCTTATAAAAGCTATAAAGTTATTCATTAAGTATTAAACTATGTAGGAATTATGACAAGTCAGCATATTTGCATTTCCTTATTAATTTTCCTATTTTGTAAGTTACTTCAGTTCATTTGCTGTTTTATGGCAGATCCTAGAGCCCAGAGCTTCCTATGTGCCAAGAAAGGAAAGAAGAGTAATAAGAAACTCTTCCTTTTGTGCTTCTTTTCATGCTCCAAGCTGATTTATTGAATTTTACTTACATGTCAGATTTATATAAATTATTCTCCCTATAGAGCATTTAAGTCTCTAGGAGCAATTAAATAATTAAACATTTTAAAATCTTATAAGTTACAATCACTGTTAAAGCTAAATCAAATGGAAAGGGCTAATCTGAAGAGGAAAGTCTTTGATGTCATTCCTAAAAGTGGGAAGAACTCAGGAAAGTGCGGTTCATAGCTTGGATCTGATACAGAAGACGACTCTGTCCTTCTACATGTCCAACCACAGAATTTCAGAAAGGAGATCTTTTCTTTTGCTGTGTACCAAAAATTTATTGGGATAGCTTTGAATTTATAGACTGACTGCTTACAAAGTAGAGAATCAATACAAGAGTTCAATAACGAACAAAGTTGTCAAAAAAGAATGAAAGAAGACACCTAAACTACAAGTTCAAGAATAATCCATGTATTATTCTTATGATCATACAAGTGAACCAGCTCAGTTGCCTTCTCTATGAAAATCCATTTTCAGTTCTGCTCAAGGAGTGGTTACTTATCTGGCTAAAAAGGTAATAAGAATTTTTGTGGGTTTGCTAACAATGATTATATCAACTTATTTATTTCCAAGTGCTTCACTGTAAGTAGAAACAGCATGATGCTTTTGTGCAATCCCATAACACTCTTCTTAAAGTAGATGCATTTAAAGTAATCATCCATTTATAGCATTTATGCCTGCCAGATAAGTGTGAACGGCCGCATTCTTTGCTCTTCTTTCCTGACAGAATTTGATAAGAAGTAGAAAGATTCTAGAGAAATAAGATATGTATGGTGTTTATGGGAAAACAATGTGAGCATATACTTCCTTCCATCTTAACTTGCTATTAATGCCTGCTGAAACAAAGGTTGCTGCTGGGTTAAGTTATATAATGTCTGATATAATCTTTTAATTATAAAGATGTACATTTATGAGATTTTTCTGAATTTCTTACTGAGCTTATCAATAAAGATGGTTAACAATAAAGAAATCTGAATATAATATTTATGCAATATTGTTTATGCAGTAGCATAGTTCAAACTCATTTCTAATACAGTCACGTTTTATTCAGACGAGAAGCAAGGGTACAAGCAAATGGATTTGTTGTTTGTTACTTGCAATTTGTAGAGCTTTTCAGCTAGTGGGGATATAGGATGAACAAACAGAGTCAGTTCTGGCTTTCACAACTAATATTTAAAAATGCCAACAAATAGTTTTTTTCTTCATTGCTTTAGTTAGTAGAGCTAGTAAAACAGTAATGTAACAAGGGAACCTAACCAGTTTAGGAGTCAATTTTTATCCTGTCTACTCTGAATTTCTGTTATAGGTAGTTTAAAATAAAAAGAAAAGCGCCTTGTTTACATTACTCAAAGCAGATCTTTATCTCTTTGGTTGTGTAGTGTGACAACCTCTTCACCCTATTTATATCATTCCGCTTTTCTGTCCCATTCCAATCCAGAGGACAAGTCTCCTTCCCTGAGACCAAGTGGATACTTTTACCATAATTGGTTTATTTGTCCCATTTATTTATTTGTAAGATTTGCAAGAAAACCAAAATGAAAAATAAAGCTATTCATAAATTATAAAGATGGAAGGAGCATCCTTATATCACCAACCACCCCCAGAGCTGCATATCCTGCTTGGACATCTAAGCCAACAGTTTAATATTCTTTCTGCGAAAAGATGGAGGCAGAATATACCTCACATCTAGAGGATAAGGTATTCGAATTGTAGAAAAGGATCTCTTCCTAGATTTCTCAAGTTGAAATTCTTTAACCAAGAGGATCTACAACATATTCTCCTTGTCTGAATGACAAGATGGGACAAATGAAACTAATCCTCAGGTAACCTGGCCCCATGCCTTGAATGGCTTTAAAGATGATAACATCATCATTATTGGATCTGGAAGCAAACTGGCAGCCAATGTAGCTCTTGTAGCAGGGGTGTTACATGCACATCTAGGAATGCCCAGTAATGTTCGCACTACCACATTTTGCACTAGTTGCAGCTTCTGGAAACTCTTCAAGAGTAGCCTATGTAGAACACATTGCAGTAATCCATTGTAGAGATGACCAGGATGTGGGTGACTCTGAGAAGGGCTTCTCGATTCAGGAACACAGCACTCTGCAGATGCAATAAGACCAGAGGAACACTTTCTCACTCTTACTGTCAAAAAGTAGGCTTTAATAGGGGCTCTAATTTATGATTGATTAGATTCATATCAGGGGTGAAATCAACTTACCTTTGCTATCAGTCTGCAAATGTGAATGCATGTGCCACCTCCACGCATGGGCAGAGCATCAAAAATGGGACATGATGACGTGTGGGTGGAGCCTCCCACTGCCACTGCTACCTATTCGCTGGAACGTAGAACGGACTGAATTGCACCACTGATTCATAGCTTGTCTTTCACCAGTAGTGCTCTAGACATCTTTTTACCCTTTTCAACTCCCTAAACTCCTCTATAAACCAGAAGTGATGTGAAGAGATGATGTATAGGTACAATCCTACCCAGGACCTCGACCTTATTCTTTTCCAGTTCCTTACTCCAGTTTTGCTGAAAGGAGTTGCAATTTTCACCAAATGACTATCAGGATGTGACTCCAAATCTATTTATTTGAAACTCAAGCCACTGAATAAATATTTGTCGCACCTTACATGTAGTTGATGATATTAGACAAATGGCAAAACATTTTTATTGTCTTCTACTTAAAAACAAAGCAAAGCAAAGCAAAAATGAGTAAGAATGGAATTCCTAAGAATAAAGTTTCTGGATTCTCTGTGCCCCCACCCAAAACTGCCTGGAAAAAAAGAGAAGAACGAGCATCTGATTAGCAATTCTTCATTGTGGGTTTTATTATGTTAAATTTGTAGAAGCAGATTAGGCTTGTTTTAAGCTGTTCCCTAAATAGCCTGGGAACTAAGAATTAAGCACAGATCCAGCCCATCCCCTCTAAACCAACCCACTCTTTTCCAACTCCAACACCTGTTGTTCAAAACACATCACACAATGGCCTTCATCATATCCCCCAGCAGATGTGAAAGATGCCCAGAGGTCTCTCAGATGTTTGTTTTCCTGGGTCACACAAGGGCACCAGGAAGGGGAGGAAAAATTATTCTGGAATTCCAAAGGTCACTGCTGGACAAAAATAGTGAAAATTGCCCACATGTTGAGAAAAACAAAGACTTTGAGTGATCTGGAAATCAGACAGCAAAGAATTATCTACTATGTTTGAAATAAAAATGTCAAATATGTAGGGGCACTACACACACACACACATATACACACATCTCCCGTACATCTTTTCCATTTTTATTTTATAGTGTGTGTGTGTGTGTGTGTGCGCGTGCGCACGCATTCACGCATGTGTATGATAATTGGTATGATCTAATTCATTTATCTTCTAATATTTGTACATTTAGGTAGCTATTGTTGGGATTTGTACTGTCTTCTAATGTTTAATGTGTGTATGAGTATGTGTAACAATAGTATAAAGGAGGAGGATGCATTGATTTCCAGTGTTAAGATATTACATAAATTAACTTTAATTTGAAAAACTCTTTTTTATATCATATGAGCAGACTTGGAAAACTGTGCTAAGCAGAAGGTAGGTTGATTAGGGACTAAGTTTTAAATTTTTACTTACCGGTAATTTTTGTCAGGCGATCTAAAGCAGAGTATAGCATCCTAGAGAATGCTAAGTTCAAAAGTGCAATTTTCTTTGCAGCAAAATATATTCCATAATAATTGTAAATACCACAGCAGCAACTACATGCATGTCCACCACTTAATGCTCTTGTCTGGTTTATGGAACGTTTAAACAGAACTATCTGTGCTTGATAGCTGTGCCCATTTATTTCTGATTTAGCTGCAATATAGTTGAAATGCCAGTCAAAATATTACATTTCTTAAAATTCTCAGATTCTTTAGAGCTGTTGTATGGACCATTTTCTCATTTTCAGAAACGTTTTCTTGGCATGCCTACTCCCTTAAGATACCATAGTGCTCTTTCAAGGAGAATACCTTATCCCCTTCTGATAGGAACTTTATTAAAGCAGATGATACAAGAAATATGGGTAGGGGTGGAGGCATTACTAGCAATATCTTTTCAGGTTTTTTGTGTGTGGAGGAGGGGTAAGGGGATTTTGGCTACTCCAGGACCTGTGACATAGTGTGACAATTCATAACAAGGCAAGAATTAAATGGTGGTCATATTTTCACATTGAATGAAGTGAAACTATTTTACAGCACTATCTTTCAGGATTTGGGAATGAGGATTTTTGCCTGGGTGCCAGAATCTTCAATTTGCCCAACTATTCTTTAATAGGATCTTTTCTAATGAATGCAATACGATGCATTTAGTCAATTGCATGGTTGATGTCAGGCTTAGAAGTATAATTCTGGCTGTATTTCAGAGCAAACATTTCCAAAATGATCATAAATTCAGTAGAAGTCAATGGAGAAAAGTCTATAACTTGGCAAATATGGTTTGTCAAATCCTACAATTATTCACAGTAGTAATCTCACTTCATTTTTGAGCTTATTTTATAATCATGAGTGAGGTAGCTAGGGACATACATTGTTGCTAATGCTTATTTATATTTATATTATGTATTATATATACTATGTATTATATATTTATATTATGGGGACCCAGATTGTTGGAGGCAATATGCCGACTCTGTAAACCGCTTAGGGAGAGCTGTAAAGTACTGTGAAGCGGTATATAAACCTAAGTGCTATTGCTACTTACTGTTCTAATTATGTATTTCATTTTTTCAAGAATATGTCAAATATTCCCCAACACAATGTGTGCTTATTTTAAAGATGGTCCCTATAATATTATTAAGCCCAGGGCAATTGCTGCAATATTCTCAGTAAGTTACTTTATTGCTAATTTTTATAAAGAAAATTCCAGAGATCATTTTTCCTCAGACCAAAATACAGTAAATATTTTTTTTTAGTAGCAGTCTTGAATGCCTCCGTTTGGATACAATGGAGAAAGGACAGATTGGTCTATTGATACAAAGGCATGGTGGGTGAACTGCAGTCATTTGGAATTAGAACAAAAATAATTATAGTCAGGTGAAAATGATACTTGTGGTCATTTTGAAAAACAAGAATCTGCCAAAGGCACCCCTGCCATCCATAGTTCCCTTCCTGCTGTGCAGTGTTTTCAATGGGGAAACCAAGAGGGAGAAATGCTTAGGTCACAGTGGGTGTCTAGCATCAAAGCTTTAGCAAGGTGAGGCAGAAGCCCTGCAGCAGATGACCAAGGCCGATAACAATCTGGGAGTATTTGAATACAGAACAATTCTTTCTTTTTTTTTTCCTTTTTGCTCGTTCCACTTCATTTTCATTTCACACCTGTTTCTCCTGAATCAGATAAATTCAGACTCTGCTTCCTCCTTGATATTTTCCCACCTTCCTTATTTAAATTATTTCTACCTGAGCCATTGACACTTCTGAGCGACAACAGACTTTCTTGCTGCCTGAACAAAACGAGATGACAGACACACACACACACACACACACACTTTGTCTCTCTCTCACACACACAGACACATGCTTACAAACATATTCACACATGTATACTTCTTTTTTTTCTTTTTGCTGTTCTTATTGTCATTTTAATCTGACGCTTGTAGCTTTTTTAAAAAAATCCTTATTTTAGGCAGCTTCCTTATGCCAGTCGAAGAGGAAATCTGGCAAAGGTAAGGCTGACCTAGAATAAATGATGAACCTTTTACATCAGACATCTTTTGTGCTCCGTGCACAAAAGCTCTGGATGTGGCCATTAAAGTGGAACCAACCCTTATTATGCCAATGTTTTTGTAAAGGGCAATTCCAAACTGCCTTCTCCTCCTGACACTTTGGGCTTTTGTTTGTAGTAGGTGAATGGTGGAGAGTGAAAAGGTGGATTCCTCCATGTCTGAGGTCACAGCTATGTAGTTTCCATTCTTCTAGCTACCTTGCCTGCAGCAAGGGCTGTAAACTATAGGAAGGCATCACATTTACCTCAGTTAAAGGTTTGGCACAATAAACCAAACATTCCTTTCCCTCCTCCTCAGCAGTATACTGGCGGATCAATGTATAGGGAGGAGATCCTCACCTACTGTAGTACCTTGGCCCACCCTGTGCAATACATATGTATCTCCTCCAAACTTCCCACAAATCTGGATTGCTGTAACTATGCTAATTGGGACATGAGGAGGAAGATGTATTTTGCACCCATTAAGTAGAGAACATCACATAATGCATTTGGGTTTCATTTAGCATATCCCCTGAACTACAGTCACCCTTGTGGCTTGCAAAATATGGCTTATGTTTTAATAAGGTGCGTGAGCACAGCCAGTTGTGCTTTATTTTGAAATCTGAGATTCAGATTCCTCATGAGATGCGAACAGCCTCCACCCTACTGGTATGTTGAAGGGCCATAAAGATCTTGCTCTTTGCCTAGGCTTTTGGCAAGGATAATTTGTGTCCCTTCCTTCCCTTTCCTTGTTTTCATCCATGTTCGCTTTCTCTATGTTTATTTGCTTTGCCTCACACATGAAGTGCATGCGCAGGTGGGCAGGGCATAGTTATAATTTTTGAGACTTTTTTAAAATTTAAAATGCTTTAAACAATTTTTAATTTGTTCCGGGAATCACTGGGAGTAAGGCAGCATATAAATTTAATATGTTGTTGTTGTTGTTGTTGTTGTTGTTATTCGTTACGGCGTCCTAGGCCCCTGGGTGGGGCCCGACTAGTAACAATGCCAAATCCGGCTAAACAACTGGCCGCTGTGATACAATTGTATATTATTATTATTATTATTATTATTATTATTATTATTATTATTATTATTATTATTATTATTATTATTATTATACAATTGTATCACAGCAGCCAGTTGTTTCGCCGGATTTGGCATTGGTTACTAGTCGGGCCCCACCCAGGGGCCTAGGACGTCGTAACGTATTTTCGTAATATGCGTGCAGATCCAAGCAGTGCGGCTTTTTGCATTTGACTGATGGTGATTTTGTCAATTTTTAACTGTTTTAAATGTAATTCCAGTGCTTTTGGAATAGCACCCAGTGTGCCAATTACCACTGGAATTACCACTGCTGGTTTGTGCCATAGTCGTTGAATTTCGATTTTTAAGTCCTGGTATCTTGCGATTTTTTCATGTTCCTTCTCGGCGACCCTGCTATCACCTGGTATTGCGATGTCTATGATTGTGACCTTATTTTTCTCAACCAGTGTGATGTCTGGTGTATTATGCGCCAGTATTTTGTCGGTTTGTATACGGAAATCCCACAAGATCTTGACCATCTGATTTTCGGTGACTTTTTCAGGCTGATGTTCCCACCAGTTTGTTGCTGTTTTGATATTATAATTTTTGCACAAATTCCAATGGATCATTTGTGCTACTGAATTGTGCCGCAATTTATAATCAGTCTGTGCAATTTTTTTACAGCAGCTGAGTATGTGATCAACAGTTTCATCAGCTTCTTTGCAAAGTCTGCATTTGGCATCATCAGAGGATTTTTCAATTTTGGCCTTAATGGCATTTGTGCGGATAGCTTGTTCTTGCGCAGCCAGGATTAGTGATTCTGTTTCTTTCTTTAATGTACCTGTTGTTAACCATAACCAAGTTTGTTCACTGTCCACTTTATCTTTTATTTTTTCCAGAAATTGGCCATGCAGTGCTTTGTTCTGCCAACTCTCCATTCTTGATTTTATCACATCTTTTCTATATTCTTGTTTCGTCTGTTGGGCCTTCAGTAGATTTTTGTTCTTTACTTCGATTAATAGATGTTCTTGACTTTCTTTTAAATAATCAGCCAGTGCATGTTTTTCTTCTTCAACTGTTTGCTTCACTTGTAATAATCCTCTGCCACCTGATTTTCGGGGCAGATACAGTCGATCAGTATCACCACGTGGATGTAAACTGTAGTGCATTGTCATTAGTTTCCTGGTTTTTCGGTCCAAAAGGTCCAAATCAGCTTGTGTCCAGTTAACTATACCAGCTGTGTATCTTATAACTGGTATTGCCCAGGTATTTATGGCCTTGATTGTATTTCCACCATTCAATTTAGATTTCAAAATTTTCCTAACTCTGTTGGTGTACTCTCGCCTGACAATAGTTTTTACTTCTCCATGCTTGATGTTATCCAACTGCAGAATGCCTAAGTATTTGTAGGCTTCATTTTCTTTGCATTTAATTAATTGGCCATTGGGCATTTCAATTCCCTCACATGCAGTGATTTTGCCCCTTTTTATGGATACAGTGGCACATTTTTCCATGCCAAACTGCATTGAAATATCGGTGCTGAATACTCGGACTGTGTTTGTCAGTGATTGGATTTCTATTTCTGACTTTCCATAGAGTTTCAAATCATCCATATATAGTAAATGCGAAATTTTTTCAGCTTCTTTGGCTGTTTGGTAGCCTAATTTCATTTTTTTTAAGATTACTGATAGTGGGATCATTGCGATGATGAAGAGAAGAGGTGAAAGTGAATCACCCTGGAAAATTCCTCGCTTGATATTAACCATTCCATAGATCTCATTCCCTACCGTCAACTCAGTTCTCCATTGTTTCATCACCTTTTCAGTAAAGGATGTAATATTTTTGCTAATGCCAGTTGTTTCTAAGCATTTTATGATCCAACTATGTGGCAGTGAGTCAAATGCCTTTTTGTAATCAATCCAGACCATATTCAAGTTCGTTTTTCTGTTCTTACAATTTTCTAATATCATTTTATCAATTAGAAGCTGATCTTTTGTGCCCCTGCTCCTTCTTTTGTTGCCTTTTTGCTCTACTGGCAAGATGCTGTATGTTTCCAAATAGTCCATCATGTTATCTGCAATAATGCCTGTGAGTAATTTGAAGGTTGTTGGCAAGCATGTTATTGGTCTGTAGTTTTCAGGTGTTGTTCCTTTAGTTGCATCTTTCTGAATCAAGTATGTTTTTCCAGTTTTCAACCATTCATCAATTTGGCCCTTTTGTAAAATTTCATTCAGTTGCCAATATTGCATGTAAACTGGTCAGATATTTGAGCCAGAAACCATGTAATTGGTCCTTTCCAGGTGATGTCCAATTCTTTACCTTTTTAACTCGATTTTTGACCATCTCAGTTGTTATTTCTAATACTTGCATTTGTTTGTTGCCAATGCTTTTCTCAAAGTCATGTATCCACTTTGCTTCCTTGTTGTAGTCCTTTGCATTTTCCCACAATTCTTTCCAGAATTCAACTGTGGCCTGTTTTTCTGGTTTTTCACTTTTGGTGTCACCATTCCCATTAAGACTTTGATAAAAACGCCGTTGGTCTGATCGAAATTGCTGATTTTGTTTATATTGGATGATTCGTGCCTCATATCTTTCAATTTTTCTAGCTGTTGCTGTTATCTGCTGTTTTACAATCTCTACAGCTTCATTGATGTTTCTTGTATCCAATCTATATCTCCTGATTAGCCGATCTATGATTTTGTTGTTTTTAAGCCGTTGCTCATGCATGTTCTTTAAGTTACTGGCATCTGCTCTTAATTTTTTGATTTTTTGTTCTAAACGGATTTTCCACTTTGGCTTTGATGCTTTTTCTGTTGTGTGATTAGGTACTTTAATTTTAATGCCTAGTTCATTAGTGACTATTACAGCTGTGCTGTACATTAACTGGTTTGTTTCCAAGATGGATTCCGGTTCAATTGTTGAAAACACTGCATTAACCATTTTCATGATAGGGGCCAAAATTTTCTTAGGCACAGTTTTTAGTGATGGTAAACGTTGCCTTTCCTCATTAAGCAGAAAATGCTCCATGATCTTATCCTTCAATTCTTTTTGTTTTTGAGTTAGTTCATCAGTTGGTTCAGTGATAATTGGTTCTAGTGGTAGTGATGTTATTTCCTCCCCGAGAGCTTCTTCTGGGAGTTCTACTATAATGTCTTTAGTTGTGTCTTGAATATTAGTTATTTCCGCTTGTGATATTGTTTTTTGGGTTTTGCAATTTGCCTGAATTTCCTCATGTTCAACATCACTAAACACTTTATTCCGTATAATAAATCGCCTTTGATCTGCTAGTCGTTGTTCACTAACATTTGAATCTGGATATTGTTGTTTCCATAATTCATACATTCGCTTTAAATAGCCTCTTTTTTCTGGCTCTGAGTTGTAGTAACAGGCCATTATGGCACAGTTTTCATCTGCACTATATTTTTGTCGTTTTGTTGGCTGGTCCACTTGTAGCCCACTTGTCGACGGATGTCCAGTGACCCCAACATCCGCCGCGGCCCTTGTTAACCCGCGCGACGACCGATGCGGTATGGAATTCTTATTTGTTTTTTTCACCATATTGTATGGGTTGGCGGGGTTTTTTTTACGGGACCAGATGCCAACCTGACCCCAACCCTCCTCCTTTCTCATCCGGGCTTGGGACCGGCAACGGCGGAGTTTTTTTATTACTATTATTATTATTATTATTATTATTATTATTATTATTATTATTATTATTATGTTAATCTTTAGTGAGATTCACAGTCTTTGGGGCTGGTTGGTAGCTCAACAGCTTGAGTCCTAACCAAGAATCTAGGAACTGTTAAGGTAACGTCGGAGGATATAAGCTGTTCCATGTAGGGTGGTTTTTTGTAGAGTCACAATGTTCAAGTCTGATAAATTTAAAATTTCCAAATAGCGAGGTAGCCCTTTGGGTATTGCTCCAAGAGCTCCAATTATAATCGGGACAACACACGATTTCTTTTTCCACAGTCGCTCAGCTTCAATATGCAAGTCCCAGTACTTTGTGATTTTTTCTTGTTGTTTATCTTCAATTGGTGCATCTCCAGGTATTGCAATGTCAATGAACCATACTTTTTTTCTTTTCAACTATTGTTATGTCAGGTGTGTTGTGGGCCAAGTGCCTGTCTGTCTGAATTCTGAAGTCCCACAAGATCTTGGCTTTCTCAACCTGATGTTCCCAGTGGTTTTTGTTGTACTCAAATCCAAACTTTTGGCACAATTTCCAGTGAATGGTCTTAGCAATGCGGTCATGGCATTGTAGGTAGTCAGTTTGTGAAATTTTGCTGCACTCACTGATCAAGTGGTCGATTGACTTGTCTTTCTCATTACAGAGGCGACATTTGGTGGTAACATGTGGAATTTTTGCCTTCATGTAGTTTGTGGCTAAGGCTTGTTCTTGAGCTGCCAGAATAAAGTCTTCTGTTTCTTTTTTCAGTGCTCCAGATCTTAACCAGTTCCAAGTTAGCTTTTGGTCAGCTTTGCCTTCAATACTTTTCAAGTATTGGTTATGCATAGCTTTGTTTTTCCAATTTTCAGCTCATTTCTCAATTACTTCTTTCTTATATTCAGCTTTTGACTTTGTGGTCTTTAAAAGGCCTCCTTTATTTACTTCCTTAATCATTGGTTCTTCAATTTTCTGGATGTAATAATTCAAGTTGTGTTTTTCTTCTTCTGTTTTACTTGTAGGAGTTCTCGACCACCCTCTGCTTTTGGTAGATATAATCGGTCAACATCACTTTTAGGGTGCATTGTCATAAGCTTGATTATGATTCATTGTCATAAGTTTCCTTGTTTTTCTGTCCAAATTGTCCTCCTTCATCTGGGTCCAGTCAATTATTCCTGCAGAATATCGAATCACAGGTATAGCCCAGGTATTTATGGCTTTTATGATGTTTCCTCCATTCAATTTGGACTTTAATATCTTGCAAATTCATCGAATGTACTTGGCTGAAGTTAATTCCTTGACTTTATTATGCATTAAGTCAGAGGCCTCTAAAATCCCCAAGTACTTGTAACCTTCTTCTGGTTTTACTGCCTTTATCATTTCTTCATTCTCAAGTTCTATTCCATCATCGTCTATGACTTTGCCTGCTTTGGTTGCCATTGTTGCACAATTGTCAATTCCAAACTGCATACCAATGTCTTGGCTAAATTCTTTTGTGCTTTCAATTAATAAATTCAGTCCAGCTTTTGCTTTACCAAACAGCTTCAAATCATCCATGTATACCAAGTGCAAAATTTTCAGTCCTTTCTTTGCAAGTTCATATCCACAGTTCATCTTCTTCAAAATGATTGTCAATGGTAGCATTGAGAGTATAAAAAGGAGGGGTGAAAGGGAATCGTCCTGTAAAATGCCTCATTTAATTTCAACTTCACCCAGTTCTTCTTCATTAGCTAAAAGCTTCGTTTTCCAGAGGTTCAATGACGTTTCCATGAATTTTTGTATGTTGCTGTTGATGCCAAAGATTTTCAGGCATTTCTTGATCCAGCTATGGGGAACTGAATCAAACGCTTTCTTATAGTCTATCCAAGCCATGAACAGGTTGGTTCGTCTTTTCTTTGAATTCTTTAGGATTAGCTTGTCAATCAGCAATTGGTCCTTTGTTCGTCTTGAATTTTTGCAGCACTCTTTCTGTTCTACGGAAAGCAAGTTATTTCTTTCCCAGTATCCATAAATTTGGTTTGCAATGATGCCAGTAAGGAGCTTGTATGTTGTTGGCAAACAGGTGATTGGCCTATAGTTTCCAGGGGCCTTTCCTTTTTCTTTATCTTTTTGGATCAAAAATGTCTTTTCAGTTGTCATCCATTCATCTTTCTCAGGTGTTTTTAAGATCTGGTTCATTTGGGCTGCCAATCTTTTGTCCACACTTGTAAGTGCCTTTAACCAGAAGCCATGTAACTCATCTGGTCAAGGTGCACTCCAGTTCTTCACTTTTCTTGACTGTCTTTGCACCATTTCTTTTGTTATTTTCACATCTTCCATTTTATGCACTTTAATAGAATCCTCAATCTGTTTAATCCATTTTGCATTTCTGTTGTGGTTCTTTCATTTTTTCTTCTTCATTTTAATGACATTTATAGGCCGCCCTTTTCCCTGAGGGGACTCAGGGCGGCTTACAATAAATAGGAAGGGGGTGCAAGACAAAACACAAGAAAAAAACATGTGAATAAAAAAATAAACCAGTAAAACACAACATTCATTCAGCATTCGGGTGGGGCGAGGTTAGGGTCTTATCCCCAGGCCTGACGGGATAGCCAGGTCTTGAGGGCTGTGCGGAAGGTCTGGACGGTGGTGAGGGTGCGAATCTCCACGGGGAGATCATTCCAAAGCGTCGGAGCTGCAACTGAGAAGGCTCTCCTCCGCGTAGTCGCCAGTCGGCACTGACTGGCGAATGGAATTCGGAGGAGGCCTACTCTATGCGATCTTGTTGTTTTCCCACAAATTCTTCCAGAATTTCAGAACTTTCTCTTTAACATGCTTTTCCTTTGTTGTTACTCCATTTCCACTTTCTAAGCTTTTATAAAACTGGTGCTGATTTGCTCTGAACTGTGAGTTTTCCTTGAACTGAGTTACTCGGTTTTCATACCTTTTAATCTTTTCAGCAATGGCAACAACCCTCTGCTTCAGCTCTTCAATTACTATCACAATCTCCTTATTCTCCAAATCGTATCTTACTTCCAGGCTGCTTTTGACCTGTTTGTTCTTTAGCTGACCTTGCCTTAGGTTCTTCAAGTTGCTCAAGTCTCTATGAAATTTTTTGATCTTCAATTCCAACCTAATTTTCCACTTAGGCCTCCTCTTCTTGCCTCTTCGGTTCTTTTGTATTTTCAAACCCAATTCTTTGATGGTTATGAAGGCTGCTGCATACATCAGCTGGTTTGTTTCAGCTAATGTAGTGGTTTGAATGGTTTGCATGGCCTCATTGACCTTTTTAAATACCTTTCTCAATTCTTTCCGGTTCACTTGGTTCAGTTTGGCAAACGTGTTCTTTCGGCATCTTCCATTTGATGCTTTATTTTTTCAGCTAATTGATCAATATCTGTTGGTGTTTGTTCTTTAGTGCTTCCTTGTTCTTTATCTTCATCAATTTCAGCATCCTCTTCCTCCCTTTCTTCCTCAGTTTGCTTTTGAGTTTGCAGATCATTCTTGATGTTACTTTTCTTTGTTGGTATATTCAGACGATTAGTTGCTTTCTCTTTGATTCCTATTAATTCTGCTGTAGTGAAAAATTTGTGGCTTAGAATTACATGTCGTTGGTCCATTAGCCTTTGTTCACTGATATCACAATCTGTGTGGTTCACCTTCCAAATCTGATACATTTGTTTTTGAAATTCATGTTTTGCTGGCTCAGACTGATAGTAAGCATTGATAATAAAGATGTTTTCTTCCCTACTCCAGATTTTTCACTTTTTCACTTTTTCTTCCAGTAGCTTGTGAGCTCCATGCCCTGGTTGCCTAGCAGAGGGAGCTGAGCCCTGTAACTCATTTTGCGCAGAATGCCCAGGAGCCATAGCATCCAACGGAACCCTTGCTAATCCAGGTGATGGTTCAACCGGAATAAATTTCCTTTTTTTTTTGTAGTCACCATATTTGAATGGGTTATGGAGCAAATTTTGTCTGGCCCTTCACCTGAGACCTGTCTGATATGATTGCACCTGTTCAGCATAGCCCTTAGGATCATTAGAACGCACAAACCCATTGACCACGACAAGGTAAAGCTCCTTGGAGGGGTTGTTGTTGTTGTTGTTGTTGTTGTTGTTATACTACAATTGTATCACAGTGGCCAGTTGTTTCACCGGATTTGGCATTGGTTACTAGTCAGGCCCCACCCAGGGGCCTAGGACGTCGTAACATATTTTTGTAATATACGTGCAGATCCAAGCAGTGCGGCTTTTTGCATTTGACTGATGGTGATTTTGTCAATTTTTAACTGTTTTAAATGTAATTCCAGTGCTAAAAAAACAGTTGACCACGACAAGGTAAAGCTCCTCGGAGGGGTTGTTGTTGTTGTTGTTATTATTGTTGTTGTTATTATTATTATTATTATTATTATTTTTGGAGCGCAATGGCTCAGCTGTTAAAGACATTGAGCTTATCAGCTAGAAAGCTGACAGAGAGAGTTCAACATTTGAGTGCTGCAGATGGGCTGAACTCCTGTTCCTTCCTCAGCTCCTTCTACATCAATGGTTTGAAATAATGCAAATGAAAGTAGATTAATAGGTATCACTTTGATGGAAGGCAACAGCTATTGGTATATAGCCATATTGGCTCCATGCTCATGGAAAGTATCTTTGGACAATGCTGAATCCTTCGGCCAAGAAACAGAGATGAGCACTATGCCCTAGAGTTGGATGTTACTTCTCTTTACCTATGATTAAACAAGTTGTAATAAGGCAAAGGATTAGAATGAGCAATTAGTGATCCCTAACTTTTGGCTAGCAGTGTGTATTATGATAACAGTCATAGAAGTCATTGTACAATTGAGCTAAGTTACAACAGTATAGTTGTTACATATTAATACAACTAATACAATAGTGTAATTTGAATTCTATGATAGCCATCGTGATGATTTAATTGCACAGCATATTGAGGAAATCTATGCAGGCTAATTTGCAATAGTACATCCTAATTCTCTTGTTTTTGTTTTTACAAGAATTAAGCTGCCAAGTAAAAATGTTGAAGGTAAAGATTTATAGATCTAGATATACAAACATGTAAAGTGAAATCTATTCACTGAAATCAATGGCCAAAATCTTTCAACATCGAATGGGTGTGATTCAGTTATAATATTCACCTGAGAGAATAGTATGATGCATAAATGCAATAAATTATTTTCCCTTGGTTCCCATGCAGTTCAAACAGGTACTTGCATCTAAGCAAATTTGAACCCAATTTTAAGTCTGCTGGAAACTTTCATTCTGAGTTTTGGCACTAGATGAAAATATTGTATACCTTTTTGTCTGACGGAGAAAGAGAACTGTACAACAGGTGTTCTCAGGAAAAATGCAAATAACTGAGCCTAAGATCCTATTCACTTGCCCAGTTAAGCATGAATGTGGTTATATTTAGTGATATTTATTCCTGCATAGAAATGTATAGGATTGTATTGCTCCTATTGTAATCTTTCAGACATGGTTGGGACCCAACTTTTTTACATTACTATAAGAAAATCAATTAATGGGTGGGACTAAATTCCCAATTTACACCCAAACTGGAAACCTAAGGAGATACTTAGGATCGTGTGGATTTGCAATAAGAATGTTGCTCTGTATCACTGACGTTCTCTGAGCATCTCCATGTAAAGGGACATCTGGTAAACCCAAATGGGGAAACTAAGCCTCTCAAATGTAAATGGCTGCTAAGCATACTCAGGTGGTTAGCCATCTCAATGCATGGGGTCAGAACACAGTAAGACTTTAATCACTGACATAAACACAGCTGGGTAAGCCTATCTACATTTGGTACTCCAAATTTCTGATTCACTCTTTTCTTCAAGAAAATCCTTTTGAAGAGCCCAATTAACTCAGATGGAAACAGAAAATAATTGTTTCAGTGTTGGAAATTGAAATGACAGAAATTATCATTGTTCACATTTGGTTGCTGCATTTTTTGTCTCACTATATCTGTGTTCAAACAGGTTTTTCAGGATTTTTTAGCACAGTCAAAAAAAAAAACCTGCAACACCATTTGAGCAGAAACAATAGTTTATAAGAAATAAATGTTTTTCCCATGGACAGTGACATTCATGACACTTATTACTGTTAAACAATATTGGCAATTTTTTACCTTTATTCTGAGCTCCCCAATTAAGTACAAGAAATATTCCATTGTCTTTCATTGGGGAAAAAAAATCACACCAGCAAAAAAGTATTTGTATGAGAAGATAAAATATTTTAATGATGAAATCACACCATAGCTTAGGTCTACTTGTTAAAAACAAAGTTACAGTACCGAATATTTGTATTTGAAAATAAATCCTAAGTTTAACAAAGTCCATTTTCAAGTAAAATTATAAAAGTGTAGTCTTAATTAAATTTGTCCCACTGATTTTAATAAGATCATCAAGATAAACTGAAATTATTTATTAGGAAATGGGTATACGGTTAACATGAAACTTCAATGAATGAAATATAACATTAATTTGTGGGGAAATGCATACTTTTGCCATAGGGAATGAAGAAAAGCTTCTAAATATAACATTCATAGTCAATGATTCTAAACAGAAATTCTGTCTTAAATCAACTAAATAAATAGGTAACAATTCTGAAACTTTAGGGAGCAAAGAAAACAAGATACAATTTGTAGAAGAAGGGGAGAAAGAAAGGGCAGGGGCGAGGAAAACCAAGTAACTTTAGTGGAAACTACATTAATGTCTTGTTTTTCTGCATTCTTTATCAATATAATATTTATGGCTTCAAACCCTGTCATGGCATTACTAACTTGTACAATGCAAGTATTAATTGAAACACTTCTCTGCTGCTTTCAATTATATATTTGTTAGAGAAACAGTAAATGAAGATGTATATGATGGCACAGTACTTAAGACTGAGCCAATTTTCTATTTTGTTTTTGTGTCTCATTGTTTTTTCTACCATTATTGTTATTTTAAAATCTAGGTAATATGAGAATTCTCTCAAGCAAAATGGAACATATTTCTGACTGCATATTTGTTTTTGCTTCATTGACACAACAGAAGAAAAATACCATATTGATTTCTGTTAAAAAATCAAGTAGAGTAACTGCAAAGGGTGTCCAGTTTCAGTGCAAATCTATAGTAATTGGAAGCTTCAGACAGACCCTAAGTGACCCTCATTATTTTTGAACAGAAAATAGTTTTTGCCTAACTTGGACAGAAACCAGATGAACATTTGCAAGGTTATATGAAACAGCAATACCCTTCTTAGAATAACTATGCGTTGGGAACAGGCTTGTTTGCCTATCTGTGATGTGAGCTTGATGGACCTTGTTATAGATTTTGTACTTGGCATATCTTAAGCCTATTTAGAACATCAACACCATCAATCAAAGAAAAAAAAGTATGTAACCAGCTGGATGAACCTTGGGTATTATGGAAAGCTATTTATCATCTGACCATCTCTGTCTCGCTTGCAACACTCCTTCAGTCCCAGACCAATTTGCCCTCTCTAGAAATATTCTCTGAATCAGGAAACACGGAGCTAATAAAAGCACAAAGGCTGATTGGTGGAGGTCAAGACTTGTTCTTAACCAAACAGGTGCACTACTTACTTATGTTAGCTCTATATTTTCTCCTTGATATTGCATTCATTCAAAAATAAATAAATAAGCAAACAAATGAAATCTATTCTGAAACACAAATATGCCAAAATCTTAGGATAATAATCAGAGCCATCAAGTATCCTTGTTTTATAACTAGGTTGCCCTTAAACATATACACAATTCTGTAGCTCAAAAATATTTCAGAAACACAAAGGCTTACAGTGTTATAATGTAATGGGCAAACAACATTCAAAGCTTGGTCATTAAAAATAATAATCTTGTCTGTCATTAAACAATAATCTGTCTAGTAGTCTATAGCTTCCCTAGCCTCCCGCAGGGGAATACAAAATTTAGGGTTTCCTTCTATTTGGTATTTTAGTGGCAGTCTTGCTGATACATCTACGACAAATCCTATCCCTGAAAAATTATTGAATAGTTTCAGTTTCTCTCCCTCTCCCTCTCTCTCTCCCTCCCTCCCTCCCCCCCTCTCTCTCCCATCATCGTTAGAATTATATGAGCTGAAGAATTAGGAAAAGGGAGTGCTGGCACCTTCTTTTTATCTTTTTCAAAGCTGAATAGCTGAATGACTTCCATCACCATTGTTAAACATAAGGCATAAGGGGAATACTTGTCAATATGTATAAAACCGTCTTACGTGAATTGAGTTTATATCAAAACTTTGTAAACTTAATTATATAGTGTATTAATTTACAAAGCATGGTTGTAAACTGGATTCATAATTGCACTAAGCTCAAACTCAGATCAAGAATGGTTTAATGTGTTGTGCAAGTTCAATCCTCGAGATAGAAATTTGATCCCACTAACATATCTGCTAAGCCCCTTGACCATAGATTGCAATTCTCTACATTCTTAAGGAAGAGGACATTTCCCATCCCCCTAGCTTTATAGCTTGGAACTAACTATAAACTTGGTCAGAATTAGCTCCTTTTGCAAAATAGCTTTCCATTTTAAGGAGCCAGGCTTAAATATAAGAATAAGCCAAAGCATTCCTAGGGATTCATTTTACTAGAGATATAAAAATTAAAATTCTGTGAAACCTAACAGAAGAACCATAATAGAATATATAAGAATCATATTTCCTCATTGCTTAATCATTGAATATTATGAAAAACACTTGAGTGATATTTCTTCTGTAAGAAAAATGTTAATTCTTACCAATGTCACATTATTATGGACATCTTTTTCCAACTCTCCTCCAGGGCTTTGAATAATGAATCAGAAAATTGTTCCCGTATGTTAGCCCTATATCTGCACCTGTGTCATATACATGTCAAAAGCAGAGATATTTGGTAGGCGAGTCTCTCCATAGTTTTGGAATCAAGGCTTCTACCAGGAATTTCCAATATGCATGGCACAATAGCCATTTTACTGAATTAAATTTTTGTTCTATGGCTAGGAGAATGAAAAAAGCAATCAATCAATACATCTCTAATGATATCTTATGGTGCTTCTTCATAAAAAAAATGAGAGCAAATTATTTACCATCTTGTTCAAATCATTATTGGTCCTTTATGCATTAACTACAACGTGGAATAGATAAGCTACTCTCTGGAAAATCACTTTTCTTAATTTATACCATGTGTAAGTACACTATGCCCCATGAATTGCACAGAGAGGACATTCACTTTTCCCTGTCACCCAGATGATCAACTGAACGGTGGCAAGCAATCCCAACAATTCTGAATTATTTACTCTTTCCTAATAGCTAAAATGAAATGGTTGGTTTGTTAGGTGAGTGAAGCACAAGTATAATATCATCTGATCAGGACTGTAGTCAAGATCATTGGAAGGGATGATATTAGAGTCTCTTCAAATACACAACTCTGTCCGAATATGCACATAATGGTGATAGGTGCATGATAGTGAACTAGAAAGTTTGTGTGGACCAGAAGAATAGGTATGCAAGCAAAATAATTTTGTTATATATTTTCAGGTGGAGTTTGCAACTGGGTTTGATTATTGCATTGTACAATTATTTGTAATATGCTAATATGCTAATTCAAATTTAAACAAACCAGATTAATTTGTTCAATTTAGTGACTCTTTATTTACTTTACTGTGTAACTTCAGTAGAGAAGAATATCATCATTTTGTGCTATGTCTATCATTCTTAATTTCCAAGAGGAATCAAAGTGTTATTCATTCGTGACCAGGGCCTCTCTCTCACTGCATGTGTCCCAGATCTGATTTATGAAGCTAGAAGTGGGAAGAGCATTTTGCCACAGACTGTTTAAATTGCATCAGAAACAAATTGTGTGGGTTTTTTTTGTTTCTTTTAGTAAATGAATATAGTAGCAGAATGCTTAAAACAGTTCAGACTCAGACTGTAGCATGGGTATATTCTGTCTTATGTGGTTTAAACTATCTGAGAAAGCAAAGAAATATGTGTAGGACCCTTGAAACAAGCAACATTTTATAGATGACTGAAATATACTGAAGGATGTACATTATCACCAAATTTCAAATTCAACAAATTACTTCTAAATGTTGGTTTTTGCTATACCATGAAATTTAGTACTAACATAATCAGATGTGATTCCAAGGGAAACCTTTGAAAGATATATTAGTTAAATACTGCATCTTACAAGAATTTTGATTTCAGTTTAAGAACAGGAAATATTTAATATGAGCCGAGGTGGCGCAGTAGTAAGAGTGCAGTACTGCAGGCTACTTTAGCTGACTGCTAACCACAGTTCGGCAGTTCAAACCTTACTGGCTCAAGATTGACTTGTTCCATCGTTCAGAGATGGGTAAAATGAGGACCCAGATTATTGAGGGCAATAGGCTGACTCTGTAAACTGCTTAGAGAGAGCTGTAAAGCAGCTGTACAGCTGTGAAGCTGTATATAAGTCTAAGTGCTATTGCTATGTATTGTATTCATCTTGAGCAAGTGGAGATAACAAAATGTGATTGATTATATTCTTGTACCTAATTTTGTATGTGTATACATTTATATTGCTCTCTTTGGCAATATTCAAACCATTTTAACCATAAATTTGCTCATTGCCTTAAATTCCACTATAATGTGGGACCATTGTTGTGCAATTGTTGGTATTAGACTACAAATGGTCAGCCCCTCCTTCAGTACAAAGCTTAATAGATGCCCATAATTATAGGGCAAATGATAAAATGTATGGAATGACTTATCTATTTGCATCCAAAATCAGTTTCTTCCTAGAGAGATACATTTCAATTTGATTTATTTGTACTTATTCATTTATGATTCCATGCTTAAATGGGTTTTGCATACCAGAAACATAAATACACACACACACACATACACACACACACATGTGATAGATAGATAGATAGATAGATAGATAGATAGATAGATAGATAGATAGATATATAGATAGATAGATAAAAACCACTTATGAATTAGTGACTGGTAAACAGGTGCAAGTACCACATTTAGTTTTAAAACTGAAATAAAATTTGGAAAGAAAGTGCTAGGAATATCAGTATAAACAATTCATTTTCCATTCCATTACTTTGGGATTCACTGTTAAAATTCAACTTTGAATGTCAGTAGCTCTGAAAAGCATCATAAACTTTGAAGCCTGTCTGTGGATTTTGAAAGCAAGATAATTGCAGTGGCTTTTGCTTTCAGCTTCCAAGTAAAATGTATCCTTGCTAAATTGGAGATCCCAAGAGGCTTGCTTCTACCATCCCAACCTTGACCTTTCTTCTGACCCTGTTACTTCCTCTACATGGTTAACACATGCCAGTCAGGTTAAAAATAGTATTATCATCAACAAAGTGATTTCACCACATTAGAAGACTCTGTGGTAGATCTATGATCTTATTAAAAGACTCTCTGTTATACCCATAACAAAAGGACATTTTTACAAAAATCACCACCTCCACCATCTATGCTACACATCAATTTCTGCTTGCACTATTGCATCTTCTTTTATTCTTCTTTTAGGCTTCAATTGTTCCATATCATATACATTTCATACAACATAGTAAACCATGGCTTCTTTATTGGACTTTAGGATGGTTTATTTAGTACATAGTTTCCAGGTTTTATGAAGGGTGTTTAACAATAAACTGAGAATTAGCAATCTTTGAGAGTCCGTAAGCTGCAACTCAAACACCAAGTATTCAGGTGCCTTCAGAATGCCAACCATAACAAAAGCAGAATTCTTTTTTCCAATACTTTTTTCTTCCTGAAACTTTTTAAGGTTTTTAAGGATTAGGGTTATCTTTTCAACTTCGATATTTAATAGCCTCCCTTTTCTAATAACACAATTTCTCTTTGCCGAAATTCAGTAGTGAGATAATTCCTTTTTGAGATTTAGGGCTTGTAATGGAGGATAGTGGCGCATATATTCTCCCGCTCAGACCTCATAGCCTCCCCTTCAAACCTACCTTTATTTTCCAAAACATAGGAAGCAAGCAAACATTTTGTCATTCAAAGGCGATCACTTTGTAATGGACTCTTCTTGATGTGCTGGGGTCAAGCACCATAGAGAGTAAGAAAGATGATTTGATGAAATATGCAAAAACTGTTACCCAGGCCAATCTCATAAAAGTAGGTATAGCCTTTTTATAGATAATATCCTGGTCTGATCTACCTACTGGGGCTGACAGTAGGTAGATCACTAACTTTCCCTTGATTGATTACATGTCATCAAGTCATTTTTGACTCCTACCACATAGATAGATTTTCTTGTGACAATCTACCCCTAATCTGTTCTTCCAGTAGTGTGCTCATCATTGTAATAGAGTCCATCCACCTTGCTGATTATTCTCTTTTACTCATTCCTTCCACTTTTCACAGCATTAGTGTCTTTTACAGACAGTTACATCTTTGCATAATATTCCCGATTTTCCTTACCCTGTAAAAAAGTTCTTATTTAATTGGCAGAGAATTATACTATATACTACTATATGCTAATACTTGGTTTTAGTTTATTCCACTGCTGAATATTGTACCAGCATGTACCAAATTTAACTCATATTAGACGACAACAAGCTCTCATTTGGCTATGGTCAAGGATGAAGAACAACAAAGTTCTCCCCATTCACCAAGATATTGTACGTTATCTTCTTGGGGTCTGACCATTACTGATCTCTCTACCAAACCACCTATTTTTAACCACCTAATAAAATTGAACAGAATTAGATGTGATACGGGAAGAAGTACCTCTATTCTGTATCAGGAGAGATTGAAAGATTTCCCTTATTGCAAACGTGGCGATGATATGCAAACTATTAAACATATTGTGCAAGATAGAAGATCTGCATGAAGCAATGCCAGAGGCGATCGCCTGGATAACTGAATTGGACATACACTTATGAGGTCACTGCAGTATCCCCATGAAGTTTTGTATATAACTACGTGAATTGTGTTATATATGTACTTTTCTTTGACATGTTCTCATCATGCATAATTAATAATGCTTGCTGGATTATATAATAAACCTGCAGTGCTTTTCAAATAATTAGTCTGATTAATTTTGTTCTATTCTAACAGTAATCTAAATTAAATAGTTGATACTACATAGAGAATATTATTATTATTACTTTGTCCATATAGGTTATATTAAAAATGGCAGAGAATAGAAAAAATATATGTAAATAAATTGAATTCTTTCAGTCCCTTCTTTTTGTTCACATTTATGAAAACAGATATGTCTTAGAAAATCAAAAATATTGAGTTAAATCAATTTAGGGGGTTCTAGAAAATCATTTACTGAATTTATAGGCTGCCCGTGTTCTAAAGCATTAAGGTTGGCTTACAATTAAAAAGCCAGCTTATTAAAAGGAAATACAACAACAGAAAAGCAAAGTACAAAACCCAAACTTAAAGTTAAAACAAAGCAAAAGAAAAAAAAGAAAAAAATGGGCTCCACAATTACCTTGTCCCCAAGGCCTGCTTAACTGATTAATTCATGCCTCTGTGTTTGACTTCATTTAATCACACAAAGAAGCAGTGAAATGAACTGTGAAAAGTAAAAGAAAAAAAACCCCAAGGAAATGCATTCTTTTTCTCGGTTTACAAAAAATACAATTAGTGAGTTTTACTGATTTTCTGGAGTTAGTCCAAATGTATAGTAAATAAAAATAACTTCAATCAGTGGGAAATTCACTCATCTCTAGTGACATAAATGCTGTATTGCATAATGATGTTGTAATTTCTTCTTTTTTCCAGCTCATTGATAAATTCAAGTTGCTTTAATTTAAAACTCTCCACTATTGTGCCCTATATGCTGAACTATAATTCTAAGTAATCATAACTATTAATTAGTACTGCTGTTAATCTAACACATTTGTATAATACTGCACTGTAAAGAGCTCCTATATGTCACTAGCATTCATTCTGGATTACCAATGCAAAACAAGGCGTAAACAACCAGTTTGTACATTTCCAGCACTAGGTTAAATATAGTATGAAGAAATCAACAAACTCTCATTTTATCCCAATCAGTTAGTTTTCTTGAGCATTTGCCTTCATTACCATGTACAGTCAGAAACATTTCTACTCTGCAGTAAGACAAATTAATTATCTAATAGGTCTCTTCCATTTCATACCTTTACAGCTGATTATATGATTCATGCTAATTGTTCATGGGAAATCACTTTATGTCAGTAATTAAAGAGTCTCTCTCTCTCTCTCTCTCTCTCTCTCTCTCTCTCTCTCTCTCTCTCTCTCACACACACACATACACACACACACACACACACACACACACACACACCCTTTGAAACCCTGCACATACATTCTGTTCATAATTTCTTTTTGTTTCCAGGGGCATATTTGAATTTCATGAATAAATTGACCAGCTTTCCATAATCGAATCCACATGATAATATGAATTGGCACATGCTTTTAAAAACCTGTATTCCAAATTGGAAAATTTGTGATTTCTCATTTCTCAATAATGGTTTGCAGTTGGTCAAAACTACTTTTCTTGTTGCTATCTTTATTATATTAGTATTGGCTGGTGAGAAAACAATTGATAATATTTTAGCATTTGACTTTTAATTGTTTAATATTTTATTTTACTTTTTTTAAAAGAATATTTTAAGAATAACTTTCTGGCAAAATAGAGGTTGGTCCTATCTCCAATATTTTTATCTTTATTTTCATTTGGATTTTATAAAGCCTTATTAGTACACATGATAATTAAAATTTAATTGGCTGTTGTTAAGTTCTTTGTTTAGAAGTCTAAAATCTAATACAGAAAATGATTTTGGAGGAACATCTTTATTCAATCACTTCTCAATTAAGGTGTGTTTTATGACTAGCAAAATCCACTATGATAGCAATTTTGCAAATTTATGTATTTAATCAATTTCTATAGCTACTCAACTCAACCAAATGACTCTGGGTGACTCACAATTCTAAAATTCTAAAACAATTAAAACATTTGATAGGGCATAAAAACAATAAAAGCAAAATAAATAAACAGCAGTCATGATGATTAATCGACTAATAATAAAGCCAAGTAACGAGGCCCTTCATACATTTTGAGTCCCAGGCCTAGATGCATAGCCAAATGTTTAAAACTTTGTGAAAAGCCAAAAGATTGGAACCATTCTAATCTATGAGAGAAGACTATGCCATAAGGCAGTGATTACAGCAGAAAAGGCCCATCTTCTAGTACCCACCAGTCAACATTAATTGGCTGACAGGATTTGCAGCTTACCCAATCTATTGGATTGGATTTCACAGGTAGAAACTCTTGGAAAAAAGTTGATGATTCAGGTAATCCAGTCCCCAGCCATTAAAGGCTGGGGCTTTAAAGATGACATATAGCACCTTGAATTGCACCTGGAAATACACTGGTAGCCAGTGCAGTTCTGGGAATAGAGAACAAATCCGTAATAATTTTATGAAATGACTTACAATGTGTTCATTTTGAAGTATATACTAAGTGCCCCTACCCCTTGTTGGAAGCTTCTATGAATTAGATATTTCCTCCTCTCTCTCCCTTTCTCCTCTTTATATAGTCCTTTCAACCTCAAGTAAAGTTATATAGTCTTTTCAACCTCAACATGATCTACCTCTTAATTAGAATTGACTTGGGGTGGGTTCTGGCCGCCACTGCTACCAGTTTGGTAGTAAAGAATTTTGCACATGCATGCTCACTTTGCTCATATTTCAACTTAAAATGATCTGCATATGCGCACATTAAAAAAGGAATAAAAATTACATTTTTAAATGAAGATTGTTCTGCGCATGTGCAGAACAGAAAATCAAGATGGCGCCGCTGATCATAGATCCAGTACGGTGCCTTGTCTGCCGGAGTTACTACCTATTCAGCCGAACCGGATTGCCATCTTGAACTCACCTCTGGAATGGAGTCATAATTATATGTAATGCTATTTATAATTGAACCCTGAACTGAAAATAACAAGAAAGCTGTGATCTTTAAACTCCCAAAATTTTAAAGTTCAATAGAGCTTCTTTTAGAGCGATTGTGTTTGGGACAGAAAGATTTTAATGAATTTTTTTCCCAAAATTTTTTTATCTTAGGTATAAGTCCAATTCTGTCTACTACTAACAAGCAGAGTTTTTTTTCCTAATGTCCTATTGAAAATATCTTTTACATCCATTACCATTGCAGCTTTTGAATGCCATAGCAATCTAAGATACATGGTTATTGGCAGTCCTCAAGGTTACATGCCTGGTTAGTAGTCATAGAACCATTTTTTTCAAAGTGGCCCCTTCCAGAAATAATGGCTTACAGAACCAGGTCCGTAAAATAGCTAACCTTGGATGAGACCAGTTGTTACAGAGTTCCTTTCAGGTATAATGAATGTTAAAGTCACAGCACATTATATTTAATTCCTGCTGTAGCTTGTATGAAAGTAAAGTCTTGAAGTATGCCTAAATGCCTTATTTTTATTCTTCATACTGTATTTTAGTGTAAAGACAAAAGAGAGAGTGAGCAAGTGAGCACAAAAGATTCAGATAGTTATGGTATATAACATCAGAATCTTTTAAAAAATGGCTGAAAGTATTCTGTGGGAGGCAAGTATATGTCTACTGTCTTTTTCATATGACATTCATTTCTAATTGTTCAATCTTATATAATTTTTAATTTTTAAAGCTAAAAATATAAAGATGTTATCTATGTGTAAAGTCAATTGTACCTTAAGGCAAAAAAGGAGCATGATACAAAATGGAGAGAGATGGGGTACTTAAAAAAACATTTATTCTAAGATCATTTTGACGGCACGAATAATGAAACTAATTGCCAGTTATTTCCCAGTTATATTTTTCGGATCTAAATTTAAAAGAATATTAAATAATTTGCCAAACTTCAAAACTGTACATTATGTATACTTGCATATCAGAAGAAGGGGATAAGCAGAGGAAAATCTTCCTAAATGACCTATTTATGTATTCTGCATAAAAAAGGCCACTTTATTTATTTACTTATTTTATTTTCTCAATTTGGCTTAGAAATTGCCCATGTCCCTCACAGAGAGACTTTGGGTGAAATGCAAGTAAAATATAAAAACTGTTCATAGAATTATATTAAGATGCTATCTATCCCTGTCTATAAAATTCAGAATTAGACAAGGGGAGGCTCCTGAGGGTGTTAAGGAACACCTTCTCTGTAAATCCAAAGCAGGATGGCAGAGCCAGTCTTTAGATATTTCCAAAGGGCCATGAGAGTGCAGAATGCCTTGTCTCTGGGAGGAGAATGCTCCAAAGACCATGGGCAAGGGCAAAGAGGCTCTGGACCCTGCCAGTCAAAACTCTTTAACTAGCAGATTTTGTAATGTATCCTCCCTGCCTAACCAGATGTGTAGTGGCGACAAGATGATTCTGCACAGAACTGACTCCATGCCATGTAGGGCTTTAAAGGTCATAACCAGCAACTGAATTGGAGCTGGAAGCAAATAGGAACCCAATGCACTTTGTGCAGCAGAGCAGGGTGGGCTTCAAAAATTTTAGCAAGGGGTTCTCTGTCTGGTTGCTGGTTGGGCATGGCCATGGTGGGTGTGGCCTAGTCAGCATCCTGCACCACAGGGGGGATGTTTTTTACCTCCCTGGGCTCTGGAGGCTGTTTTCGAGCCTCCGGGAGGGCAAAAACAGCCTCCCCAGACTCTGGAGGCCATCTGGAGGCTGGAAACGGGCCCAAACTTATGGTACACCCATTTTTCACTCTCCCTGATCCTTCAGGTGCACTCTGCACTTACCCTATTTTTCAGATTATAAGACAAACCTTTTTTCCTCAAAAAAAAGGCTGAAAATCTGGGTGCACCTTATACATCGCGTACAGCATTTTATTGCCTCCCCAAGCCTGCCCCTTCACCAAAATGGCCATGTATAGCCTTATGAAGGCTTTCAGAGAGCTCTTGGGGGCTGGGGAGGGCATAAATGAGCAAAAAATGTGCCGTCCCCCCCCCAGCCACCAGCAGAACTCTATAAGCTTCTATAAGGCTATGCATGCATTTTTTTTGACAAAAAAAATCCCATTTTCACGAAAAACGGGCGGTTTTTGCTCTTTCCCCCTCACCCCCCAGGAGCATTCTGCAAGCCCCCCCCAGGCTATTCATGCCTTTTGTTTGAATAAAACAGGCCCATTTTCCCGAAAAAAATGGGCCATTTTGGGGAGGTTTGCAGAGTGCAAAAACTTTTTTTTTTCCTTTTGGAAATTTCTTTAACTGATTGATGAGAATTACATTGATCAAGTGCTGTGCCAGCAGAAACAAGTCTTAGATGCTGCAAGTTGTCAGCGATTTCCTTCTCCACCACATGGATAAATACACCTGGAAACATCTACCTACTTAGGTACCTACTCTCTCTCTCTCTCTCCCTACCTACCTACTGTATTTCTCTCTGTCTCCTTCTCTCTCCCTCTATCTACCTACCTACTTTTTAAAAAAAATGCCTCTTCAAAACCTTGGTGCGTCTTATACTCCAGTGCGTCTTATACTCCGAAAAATACGGTACCTGCATCCAAAATGGGCCTCGGAGGCCAGGTGGGTGAGGTGGGCCCAGCAAGGAGTGGGATTTTGGGGTTCTCCGAACTGCACAGAATCTTAGCTAGAGGTTCTCCCAAACCCCTGCGAACCCTCAGCCGCCCACACCTTCAGTAGAGGTATTTTATATGCCATCCTTATGGGGCACTCAAGATTGCTTATGTGGCTTGTGTGGCTGCATTATGTATCAGCTGAAGCTACTAGCTACTCTACAATGGTAACTCCATGTAGAGCTCATTGCAGTAGTATGAACAGCAAATAATCAGGTATGAGTGACAATGTAGGGAGCTCTTCTATCCAGAAAAGTCTGTCACTCATGCATAAAATGAAGTTGAGCAGAACAGTTACTGTCTACCTTATGTCAATTGTAAATACACTTATATTTTGTCCTCTCTCTATAAGGTTGCAATATAATTTTCTTCTTTCCATGGTCTACCTTTTCTAATCATTGAACCCATACATCACAAGTTCATTTTTTTCTTTTTTTTTCCCAGCAAACAATCCTCAAGAAAAAAGGGCCATTTTCAATCATTCACAACACATCGTATCATTCACCATTTAGATATTTTGCACTCACATACAAAAACACAAAGTATGATGTTTGCACATCGTCACATTAGAGGTATGTAGACTTTGCCCTCGATTTAGAAAAAAATACCTTACAATAATCATATCTCAACAAGAGCCAGGGCAGTGGTGGGGAGCATGCATTTCTCTAAAATCCATATGCTATAAAAGATAGTGTTACACTTATTGTTGAAGACTATTAGGCAGAACTCTCTACAATATGAGGGAATCTTTAAAATATCTCTCCCCTCCAATTTAGGGCAGTCTCAATTTGATTTCTACAAAACTTTATCTGGAAATAGGTTTGGTGCCCATCTTCATTTAGTTAATGAGAGCTTATCTGAAATGGTTTAGCAATCTCAGTTTATCCTCTGGTGTCCTTGAGAGTAGGCTTGTCCCATCCCCAGGCTGCGATTTATGCAGTTTGATCTTCTTCTTTTGTGTCCTGCCCCTGCCAGTAGCAAAACACACAAGAGAATCTGGTAATTACAACATCTGACTAGAAGCTCTTTCAATGGCCACACCACAGCCAAAATTGGATTCTCTTTAAGATTGCCATGAATAAAGCTCCAAATTTGTATCTCCTAATATGATTCTCTCCAGATGTATTGGATTGCACCTGCTGGCAAATGGATGGGGATTTAGTCCAACATCTGGACAAAACCAAGTTGGTGAAAGCTGCTGTACAACAATACAATTCATTTCCATTTAATTAGCTTGGAGAAAATCAGCAATGTGCATCTGCTGCTTTTCGAGAAAGTACACAATACAAAATTGTTGTTGCAGTTTGCCCATTTCTACAAAGTCTTCAGGGAAGATATAATTGGTTTCATTTCTCTAGGGAATTACAAACTCTGTGCCATCTGGGATCTGGCCTGTGGAAAATTGCAATTGTATTCACTAGCATACCATCATTTTCCCCTACAAACTTTATACCCATAAGGGAAGGGTAGACAACTTATGACACT
Organism: Thamnophis sirtalis; assembly: GCF_051295495.1. NCBI lineage: Eukaryota > Metazoa > Chordata > Lepidosauria > Squamata > Natricidae > Thamnophis > Thamnophis sirtalis. Next base: position 32,422,877 of record NW_028261384.1, on the reverse strand, counting down.
GCAGATGTTAGTAAACTACAACTCCCATCAGTTTCAGCTAGCCAGTTTGAGTTTGATAACTGGAACCCACATATTGTCCATGTTGTGGTGTATTTGAAAGTACAAAATTGCAGAACATGAGGCCAAGTCAAAAGTATTATTTAAATTAATTGAGATTGATTAGAGTTAACATTATTACCTCTTGTGTATTTAATAATTTTTCATTTTTAAAAGTACATTTTAGAGGGACGTTTTGAATGTATTCTTGAAATTATAGTATGGAGCCTCATAGTATCAGAACAGAGTTGTTGTGGTAAGCTATATCGAATTGCAGAATATATTTAAGTTTAACGTGTATGTGTAGTTATTATAAATGAATTAAAAGTTTTGCGATCATTGTTTTGTTGGATTTACAAATATTGATTTAAGATAAAGATTTGATTTCTTGGAATATTTGAATATGACCATGTAGACCAGAAGACTTCCAAAAGAAGAAGTCTTCTGGAATTTTTTTTTTAAACTTTCCAATCTATCCTATAATGCTAGGATTTCCAAGTCTTCCATACAAATTCATGCCACATTTGCTACTGAATCATTGTACTGTATATATGTGTGTTTATATATATACAATATATATAAACACACATATATACACTTTAACACAGCATTTTCATATCTTTTTCTAAAAATATAAAACTGTTTTTACTGTTAATGATCTTTGGAAGAGCAAATAATGTTTTCATATTTTAAGATTTTATCCAATGTTCTTGTCTTTAAATTTAGTATACAGCTGACAAGATACATTAAAAAAGGGAGACACTTGCTTTAAAATCAAGAGCAAAGAAAGACTATTCTAATTATCTAAGACATGTGAAGTCAATTGTCCTTAATACTTTAAGAATGACAGATTACAAATGAATAGATATTAGGGCTTTCTGCTCTGTTGCTCACTGAAGAATTGATGAAGGACAAGCACTTGGATATTTCACCTTGTGTCTTAGAAGGGAAAGAAGGATGAAAGGATGATGATGGAAAAAGATACAGATTATCTCAGTTACATTCTTTTTTGACTCTATTAGGCAAAATGATTCTCCAACAGCAATGTGATTTAAAATTTAAAACATAGCAACAACTTTGACTCAATATTTAAGGTGTTGAACTCTGTAATATGTGGCATAATTCTTAATAATTTTGCCCAAGTCCTGGAGAGCATTGATGAAGAATATTTGTTTTTTAATTATTATTTTCTTTTTTATTTTCAAATAGGTATTTTCACTCTAGATTGACAATCCTATCCCTTTATCTAAAAGTAAAATCACAAAAGGTTTAGTTTTTACTAAGTGCACGGAATTTTATCATGGATATATTTCCAGATCTTGTGCGGCATAATCAGATGTAAGGAGGACAAAGTTCTTTTAATAAGAGAAAATGTAAGTAGACGCAACTTGTTTAGATTTTAGACTCATTCATATCAGGGTAGCTAAGTAAATTAGGTTAGGCTTTAGCTGTCAATCCACTTTCATCCCTTAAATCTTTTGGCCTAAAGTAGATCTTTGAGTGACTCAAAAGCTTGTGAAAATAAACAATTGGAACTGATCCAATAAAAGTTGTCAAGGATTATCCATTTCCAACATGAAGGCATTATTTGAATCATTATTGATTTTAACATATCTGAATTATACACACTGTGCATATTATATATATATATATTCACTTTCAATTATAAAACTAATGTAAAAAGTATTTGTGGTGGAGTTTGTTTGGTTGTGAGTGAGTTCAAAGCAAGGAAAATATCTAAAACCCTGGCAAAAAATAAATAATTTAAGTTAATATGCTAAAAACTAACCTAATTATAAGTGGCAGTCAAGCATACTATTTTTGTAAAGGCAATGAAAACACTAGCATTCAATTACTTTATACTATTCTTCTCAAAGTAGCCAGTATTTATCTATAAGATATGGTCCATAAGACTCATTCACAAGAAAAAAAAAGGCAGATCAAACTACACAGGCACAGACATAGACAGACACAGAGGCATACTCATTCTATGTTTTCATTGGGGGGAGAATGGAATTGACAGGTTTATGAACTAAATATAAATTAGCGGAAATATTAAATGAAATTAATTTGCTGTAATTATCAAGAAAAGCTACATAGTTAAAAATATTTTGAATATTATTTGCATCTCCTAATATCAAATGGCTTATGTTTTTAACTCAAGTACAGGTGATTTCCAAAATAATCATGTCGAGTCCTCAGCTCCTACTATTCCAGGTATTCTATTTTTTTCAACTTTACATAGCCATCCATCTCAAACAAATGACTTTAGATATTGTTCAAAGCTAAAAAAAAGTTAATAATTACTGATTTATTATTAATTTATTATAAAACATTAAAAAACAATCAGAGATGGCTAAAAATGAACAAAAGTTGGGCATAAGCTTTTGCCTACAACACATCACCCAACACATGAGCTACCAAGAATACTAGAAGCAAGAGGTCTAAACATTTGAAAGAATAAAGCTTGACAAGTTGTTTCAGATAAATTCTGCTAAAGAACTCATGTCCTTGCTATTCATCATCATATATGTTTAGCTAAAGGTGGGACTTGGATTTGGGAAGACTAGTGTTTTTCAAACATGGAAACTTTATGGACTTCAACTCCCAGAATTCCCCAGGCAGATAAAATAAACTGGTATAGATGGGGATATATCATCTGTCAACTCACAACAGAAAGAAAATGGTATCACTTAATTTTTTTCATTCCCCTCCAATTATCAAATAAGCTTTTTTTTCACTTTCACAAGCATTCCACTGATAAAGAGGCAATGTTTTTTTTCCTGTTCTGTTCTGAAATAATTTCTCTTTTTAATAGTAAGTAGGCACTATTCTAACAAAAGAACAAAAAGCCAGAGTTTTTGTTGCATACATTGGTCTCTTGCATGGTTGCTTGAATCTTGTTTGTACTTATGTCAGGTTAAACCATCAAATGGTTCGTACTAAGCATGTCTAATAGCAATGAAAATACTTGGAAACACAATCAACCATTATTGTTGGATCTTATTTTTTATTTCTAACAACTTCGCAGATTATCTTTTTTTCTTCTCACTCTACTTGTCTTTAAAAATACTCATGATAAATAACAAGCAGTAACAATATATTGGTATATTGTTGGCCTCTTTACTATCTATAATCAACTGTGGAAGTCAAAAAGCCAGCCAGGCAATAGAAGGTGGAGGTTTCCTTAGATAAGGGCTGAGGAATCCTCAAAAGATTGATATGATGACATATAGCTTTATTCAGACTCCTAATGTCTTGCATTGTGATAACTATTATCAAAAAAGGAAGAAAAGTGCAAAGCATGTTTTCAGTATTATATTTGCTATGAAGAGTATGTGTACCTGTGTCTACCTAAAGTGTATACATGTGTGCTCTTTAAGAGCAATTAGTGAAACTTTTTTGAAGACAGTCCTGGTCAGCTGTGTTTTCTTTCTTGGTTGGTGGGAATAAAAGATTTGTGTTTATCTCTTGGAAAATCAGGGCTGCCTTATTCTCATTAAAGCTGCTGCAGGCTCACCTGTGTGGCTTTGCAGCCGCCTTGGGGAAAATCTCAGCAGGGGTTAACTTCTTAAGGGGGAACAAAGAAGAGGTAAGAGCTGATCTTTAATTGGTATAAAGGGAAATCCTTTTTTTTTCTTTTATGGAAATGACTCAGGGAGAGAAAGAGAAAAGCCAACAAGTAATCTTAAAAGTCTTAAAATAATATTAAATCTACTTGTCTGGACCTTTTCAGAGCAGTTGAGGTGTTAAGGAATATGAAGTTATCAAGAAAGGTAATTATTCTACACAGATTAGGCCGTATGATAGAGATTATCATATCGAACATTATTTTGCTTTTTCCTCCAGAATCAATACCTGTGTATTGATTTGAGAGGAACAGTATATTAAATATGCAACCTTTTTTTTTAAAAAAAAAAATCACAATTCTTATTCAGAACTCTCATAGAAATAAGCAGAGTGAAACAATTCTTTTTTCTTATTATCCATGTTAAATGAATTTGATCAGAAGCGGTATATAAGTCTAACTATTGCTATATCCAGAAATTCATACCAAAAAATTAAATTTTAGCCATTTAACATCAGAGTATGATAATATTCACATCTGAATAAAATATGCAAAGAAACCTGTGATTTGGGGATAAATGTGTAGGACAATGAAATGATTTCCCCCCTAAAAAATAGCTAAGTCATGAGCAAATATCCATGTCTATATCATCAAATGTCCACAAATCTATTGTTCAGTTGTTTTCATTCACTGGAATTGCTTTTGGGGTCCCTGTGATGATAGTATTTTCCAAAATATTATCCAATGTTCTTTATTGCAATGTGTATAGAGTATATTTTTTAATATGTGTAAATGAAATGTGTGCAGATTGCAATTATTGCTGTTTTCATTCTGTGGATACCATATAAGTTTTGTTAAGAAAGAAATATATCTTCGTGAATCCTTGGGAGGAAGAAGAGATTGGGGCAATCTTTTTTTTTTAGAAAATGTTTTCATACTATTATCATTAAACTTACCAATGTCTCTTGAGGTTTATATTCTTAGGGAATAAATTCTGCTAGTCTGAAATAAAGTACTTGTGGGCCAAGCATTAATGGCATCATTAAACATATTCCTCACTTTAACCAAAAGATTTTATTCAGATTTTCAAAAACTGTGAAATTGTGGCTTTACTTTATTAGTAATAATAAGCTACTGTATGACTCTTAAATATACCACTGCACAGATACTTTAAACAAAATACATAAACAGAATGAACTATAGAGGTTGCAAATCTGAAGATGAAATAAGCACTAATGGAAAAGACAGAAATGTGAAAAAACCTATTTCCTTGCAAGCATCTTAATCTATATTAGGGTGTTTTTTTCACATATCTGAAAGGCTGTTACAATATTCTATGGATTTGGGCAATCTCTATGTGATAGTTGTGAAGATTACATAGTTAAAATTCACCATGCCATTATGCCAATTTTTTTTAAAAAAACTTTCCACAGTTTAAAGAATATGAGAAATATTTAACAATTAAAAACCTGCAGCTTTAAATTCTATTCATTGTTATAATTTAACAATGTCCCACTGTGTATTTAATTGAATGCTTGCAGTTTATAAATAAATCCTTTCTGAATTAAATGAACCTGTAGCTTTTGCAAAGGTCGATAATTGAAATAGTGTAAATAAACACTGATTTACACTCGAAAGAAGTCTGAAGATGTATTTATTGAATTTCAGAAATGAAAATTCAATTATAGAAAAAAAACAGTTAATAAATTGACTTACATACTTCTTGTGTGTATCTTGACAGAGGAGTTGGCTGATAGAGAACTGAAGAAAGATTTTTAATTTTCTACAGAATATTTATTTTAATTGAAATTGCTAAGAATTCATAGGCATTCATAAAAATATGTTGAATTACCTTCGCTGTAATAATATAAAGCATGTTTACCATATTGGCATTTTGAAACCAAGAGCAAGCATGCCCTTTCTCCTGTTGCATGTAACCATAGAGCAAGGATTATTCAAATTTTTATGTACTTATTTATTTTACATTATTCAATCTTGTAATATTAAGCCCAGCCACTACTCAGGCAGTAAACCCTATATCATTTCAGACAAAGAGTTGTTCAATCTCTTCCTAAAAACTTCCAGTGTTGGATCATTCACAACTTCTGGAAGCAAGTTGTTCCACCAATTAATTGTTGTAACTGTCAGGAAATTTCTCCTTATTAACTTATTTGTTTTTATTATATACAAAATTTTAATTTATGATTTTAAGCTATCAAGAGTTACATTGTGGTAAGATGGACAGGAAAGAAAGAAAGAAAGAAAGAAAGAAAGAAAGAAAGAAAGAGGGAGGGAGGGAAGGAAGGAAGGAAGGAAGGAAGACAGAAAGAAAAATCAAAATAAACCAATAAATCTTTCTTCTTCCAGGAATTTCTCCTTGTTATCCTCCAATTCTAACTCTAGCTTATAACACATGCTTAGTTCATTCGTTTGATCTTCTTTAAGCATATGCAAGTTTTCTTCCTGGCCAATGCTAATTCTATTTTGATAACCAACAATCCACATGGAGAATGAACTTAACCTTATGCTGGTTTTGTGAGCAGTTCCTGACCGGGGAATATCATTTAGATGGTATTAGACAATATCATCCCCTCAAGCTCCAATCCTGTTTGTCCTTTTTTTTATTTGTCCATGAAGATATTTTTCTATTTTGTTATTCAATAGAAAATTAGCTAGAAGAAGTGATTTCTACCTCATTGTAATTTTTTTCAGCAAGTGCATTTTTTGGTTCAGTTTCTGCTAAGCAGTTATCTTTTTGAAATTCGTTTATATGATTGTTCACTATAATTTTTAATATTAAAAAAATCCATAGAATAATAAATTTTGGAATTATAAGCTATCTTCAATTTACAGTACCTTGTGCTTTGCACCAGTTAACTTTTATGTACATTAGCTATCAAGTATACAATTAAACATGGTAAACTATTATCTGCATATATAGAAAAGTATTGGCTGGCTTTACACTCTATATACATTAAATGTCATGCCTTGTGTGAACCACGAATTCATAGTAATCTAGTTAAAATACACAACAAATATTTCAAAATTGCTGTATTTCCAAATGTTATTATACAATAAAATATTAAGTGTTTAATCTTTTAGATTAGAAATGAGGTTCTGTTTTATAATCTTTAGCTATTAGTTAAAACTGATCTTGAGTTTCTTGGGCTGGACTGATTTTATATATTTCTGCCAATCTTCCTGTAGTTACCTTTTGGAAACTAAGCTCCAGTTGTATGGCTTCTCTACAGGGTCCATCTTGGCACTAGGGTTGGTGTACACCAAAGTCAATATTAAAGATAACAGATATGGACCATAATTGGATGTATCACCAGGTTACTTTAATTTAGATGGAACCAGTAGTTCTATATAAACCAGTAAATTATTTGTTCAATATAAGAATTTCCAAATATAGAAAAGCCTTCATGCTGACAAGAATTGCTGTTAGCTGCAGCAGTTCTATTTGGGAACTATTGAAAAATTCTGTATTATAAAAAAAGTTTACTCTTGCAACTTACAAGGTTGAATCAATAGAACATGACCTCCTAAGTACTGTAAAGATGTATTATACCTCCTTGTTCCAAATTGTATAGTGGTTCTAGTGCTACCAAGAATTATTTGTTTATCGGTGATGGCCAAATTCTATGAATTAGCCTGTATGATATGTGATGAAAAATGAATCACAACCTCTTGATTAGAACAAAGTATTTTCCTTGCTGCTTTTAATTGTGGGCTTAGATCAGGGATGTCAAACCCAATGCCCATGGACCAGATCTGGCCTGCTGGGTGCTTAGATCTGGTCCACGGGGCCGCCTTAGAAACAGCAAAGGATCGGCCTACAGTGCCTCTGCCAGCAAAAACGGAGCTTAAGAGGGCTTGCATGGCCTCCCGGACTCCATTTTCAGCCGTGATGGCCTACTGCCGCCCACTGTCAGCAAAAACAGAGCTCAGGGGCCTGCAACCCCTCAAGCTCTGTTTTCGCTGGCAGAGGGTGGCAGGAGGCTGTCACAACTGAAAACAGAGCTCTGTAGCCCATTTTCACTGGCAGTGCTCAGCCACCACAGATGCCTCCAACATGAGTGATGTCAAGATGGCCACACCCACCCAGGCCATACCCCCACATCCCCAAGATCAAACATAACCGTGATGCGGCCCTCAATGAAATTGAAATTTGATACTCCTGACTTAGATGAATTAATTTTGTCATTTTGCAGCATTTTATGCTAATTTAAATTATCTTATTTGTTTAATTTGGTTATTGGGCAAAATAAAGTGATATCATATAATGACACTGCATGTCTTCACGGCATGGAGTTTTTAAGATGAATATTTAGAATTTATATTTCTAAAAATGGAGAACATTTGCTTGCTTCTTTTTCCTAACAAGCTTCGGATTATTCCTTATTGCCACTAACATTATTCTATGCCTGGTAAGACTCAATCAACATGTTTGATAGCTTTCTATAATTGTAAAAAAACAAATAAACACTGAAGATGGAATAAACATGGAATAAACAACTCCAAAATCAGGCAATTTTTTTTCTTCTTCTCCTACCCCCAAACTTTTTTCTTCATCAACTTGCTTGATAAAGCACTTTTGCAATTCAGAATCTGAGGATCTGTGATGTGAACAACAGAGATGAATGAAATGCCAAGAAGTGCAAATGATAGGCAGTATTGCAATCAGATTATTCCCAGAGTGGGAATCATTTGTTCTCTAATTTTAATTAGTTTATTGATTTTAGATGCTCATAATTTCCCCTTCAATCCAAGACACCTAACTCCTGCCATTACAATGGAACTTACTTTGGAATAGACATCATCTTTTACCAAAACAGATGAGGTACACAGGAAAGCAAAAAACAGATATATTCTTTTTAAAGTTTAATGCTATGTGTTTAATGGTACATACAAACTAATGACAAGAAATTGTGTTGTATAACGATACATTTTACAAGAGTGGCACAAATTGTGAAACTATGGGTCAGAATAACAATGGTGTCCAGGTTGTATACTGCAATCCCTACACAAAACAAGTTATTCTTGGTAGTTGCTATTAATAGATTTGCTTACAACAGCTTTTAAAAAGACAGAACCCATATATAATTTTACTTGCAAAACTATACAGTACGTACCTAAAAGTTAAGGAGAAGGAAGCAAGTCTGCTTTATATGACAAATGTAAAACTATGTTTCTAATTAATTTGAATCAGTGGTTGATAATAGTTGCTCAGACTGACATAAATGAGGTGTGCTAGCAATCGCTTTTCTGTGCTTTGTTCAGGAACAAATGCAAAATGGGAGATCTAACACAATGCAGACTCCTTTAAAATAAGTGTATTTTCAAACTATACCACTTCCCTCTTCCTTATTGCAACACTACATAAATGTTAAAATCCTGTAATGTGAGTGGCTTTCCAAAGCATAAACATAATTTTGAAAAAAATACATGTCAGATAGCTTACATGTATATAAGAAAATGAAAACTAAAGTTCTTTTTTTTATAAACTTATTTGCACAGTGGCACATGCTCATTTCCAGCTTGGCAACAGGACAAGGAAGATTTTTTTAAATAAAAAAAACAGTATTAGCATTCCTGGTTCTCATTTCTGGGAATATAGGCATTAAACTGTTTAATATGAATCCTGTCTCTATAGAATGTAGAAATGTCTCCAGCCAGGTCTGGACTGGTAACAAGAGCTAAATATGGCTGTATTTCATTTCATTCTTGCTGATAGCATTTATCAGCAAAATCTGGATAAAAACCTCCAGAAATATGCAACTTAAGACTGATCATAACTGAGCTGCTGAGGAGGAAAGTGAGAGGATTATCTGAGGCCTAGAAGCACAAATCTAAGGTTGTATTGTCACTCTAAGCTATAGGCCTCTTGGCAAAGCATAGTGTAAGCTCTTAGCCGACAGTCCTTTTGACAACTGACAGACAAAAATATGAAACTTAAATTCTTCTTGACAGATAACTTGGTTGAAAGGACTAATACAGCACCCTTACAGGATGGTGGCAGAGGAGGGAGAGTGTGTGCACAGACAGATATATTTTTTTACTATTTTTTAAAAACCTTAATTTTGAACAATCTGTAGTTGGTTTGCTACTATTCATAAATAACCAATTTAGAAATGTTAAAATGATATAGTTTTGCCACCCCCTCCCTCCCGTCCTTTGTTTTTCTGCAATTAAGAAACAGGTTGAAAGTTAAGAATAACTAATTAAATAGCATATAAAAGCTGGAAAGTAGTGTTCCTCTGGAAAATAAATAATGATCAATAGGTTTCTTAGAGGGAATAGAAAGGAGTGAGTCAAATCAGAATTGGTATGCTGTAATTATAAACTACCTATTGATTTGCTCTTAACTATTTCTCATGCTTGGTGATTGGCTTTAATTTTTGCCTGTATTTTAGAAGTTGCTATCAGTAACAGTTGTTCAGCTCTGTTAAAGCTTTTTTATTCTCTTTTCCTACAAGGGATGTAATGGAACATTTAATAAAATGAGTCAGAATGAGCCCATAAAAAAAATTGGGCCCATTGTTTGGGTCGGTAGGTTTTGTAACTATGCAAAGGTTTGGTATTTTTTTAAAAACAACAACAACAGCCCACCATCATCTTAGTTATTAAAACTTTTATAAATCAATATATTATACTGTACCGTTCAACATTATATATTAGTATTTTCCTAGATATACGTATATAATTTGGAAGGATCTTTTTGAAAATATTTCAAAGATAGAGCTGAAAATGAATCAGAACCTTACTTTTGGCAACTTTAAAAACAGTATCCGTCTCTCTGTCTGTCCATCCATCCATCCATCCATCTATCTATCTAACTACTATCTATCTATCTATCTATCTATCTATCTATCTATCTATCTATCTTCTATCTATCTATCATCTATGCTATAACAGACATCAAGATGGAAATGGGAGACTCAATCTGAGTAACTGTCAAGGCTACAAAATGATGGATACTTTTCATAATTTTAAATATTAATCATTGCAGTTCCTCCTGGAAGATTATTTTTAAAAAGTGAGGGGGGGGAGTTCAGATTTCTGTTCTGGTTACTGAAAATCCTTGTTTAATATGTCTTCAGCTTCTTTGTACTTTCTCCGACTGTTTAGAAATATCTTCATTTCAATAAACTTCACTTTATTTTAATAAACAGTTTGACTGTGAGTTGGGGACTCTCTTCTCATCTGATTTAGCTTTTCCACCTTTTCCATCCCTAGGAATCAGAGATGGTGTTCACAAAGGCATTGAGCCCTTGTCTTCATTAATGGAGCCCTGGCAGGTCAAGTTGACAATTGTCTGTTGATGGAGCCAGAAGTAAAAGATCAAGCCTTAGGCACCAGTGAGAAGAGAAAAGGAAAAGAAAGAGGCATGCTTGGAGCGCCCCTGTCACTTTCTCCAGTTGCCATGGCAATGCCTAATCTCAATCAGAAATCAAAAAGAGGGAGGGAGAGAGAAAGAAAGAAAAGATAAGAGTGATAAAGCTTGGTTTTTCTAAAGCCTTCAGGCAGGGTGACCATGTGATCATCACCCAGGTAGACAGCCCTTGAATGCCAGACTGTAAGACTAGGCTGGGATCCTGGGAAGCCTGCAATGAAAAGGCAAAGGGAAAGATTTGTGGGGCAGAGAGAGGGAGGAGAAAGATGAGGGGAGCCAGCCCTGTGTCTGAGAAAGAAGAATCCAGGCGCCACTAGTGTAACAGCTGCCTCAGGTATGTAGCCAGTTTCAGCTCGTTCTCAGATCTGGCAAACCCTAAACGTGTACACACACACACACACACACACACACACACACACACACACACACACACACGGCTGGGGGAGCTGCTTGCTTTACTAGATAACTATCAATCTTGTGCACCAAAAATGGCAGTGTTTGATTTCTGGGCATCTGTCCCAAGAATTGTTTGTGGTTAAATAATTTCAGTTGCCAGTAAAACAGCAACAATGTTCCTTGATGTTGAATGTGCAAGTGAATACTTGGACTTTGGGTTTATGTCTGCCTGTTAATGTTAAGATGAAAACATTAAGTATGATGGATGTGATGCTCTTATAAAGTCTGTCCTATGGGTGCTGGAAAAGCAATCTTCGATGGAGGCCTGAGGCAACTTTTGAAGTTGAGGCAGCTGCAGGCTAAGCAAAGGGATTGCCTCTTCCCACTATTCCCTTGATGCCCAAGTGTTTGCTGCTGAGAAAGTGAGGGCTGTGCAGGGGGTGGGAAAAAAGACATAAGAGACAGGTCTCCGAAAGAAGCAGAGACTCTTAAGAGACTGGGGTGGGGAATAGACTATTTTTTCAGGACCCATCTTCTCCCAAGGCTCATGTCCAAAGCATCAGATTTCATGAGTTTCAGACTTCCCAAGGGCTCAGTATGCCTCAAAACAGTATGCATCCAGAGGATGCAACAAACAAATGATTCTCTAAAGCAGCAGGGAGAGGATGTGAGGAACAATCCGTTTCAAGGGAAAGGGCTGAATTAGAAGAATGATTAACTGAAACAGAGAGAATAAATCTGTGAATGTGTGTCTCCAAAGTGGCTCAAGTTAGTTAGCGTTCACTTTTAAACATTTTCAAACAATTGCTAAATAAGAACATCTAATCTATATACCACTAAAACTCTTTTTGGGAGATAATGTTTTTTATTTTCCATTTTTTCATTTTCATACATTCACATATATACTGTGCATAGCCAACGCCATACAACATTAAACAATAATCGCAGCAATTCCTCTTGTCAACAATACCCCAAAAAATAGAAACCCAATATACCTCTTCCACTCTCCATACACCTCTTCCACTCTCCATACACCTCTTTCTTCCACCCCCCTCCAACTTTCTATCTTCCCTCTATCATCCCCCTCTAGCCTACTTCCCCTCCCCCTCTATCACTCCTCTCTCCCGATCCACTCCCTCCCTTCCTTCCCTCCCACCCTCTCTCCCATCCCTCTCTACCCATCTTTCTTCTATCCCACTCCTCCTCCCCTTGGTGTATTTCCACTATGTCAATGTACTTAACTTATCCTATTTTTACAGAGAAATTAAAGAAAAACAGTATACTGAAATCTAACACATCGTATCTAACCTAGTATATATCCCTCCCTCCCCCCCCCCTCTCCCCAACACCCCACCTCCTCCCCCCCCCCGACTTCACAGAACCCATACACGGTATAGATTTTTAACAAACACAGTCTAAAATATATTGAGAAAAAAGAAATGAAAAAAAAAGTTAATAACATCTCTACATTGATCTTAGCTTCTTCTTGCTAAGCTAACTTTGAACAATTTAAACCATTCCTGATCTTAAGCATAGGCTATCTGGAATTTCTTGGTCCCGTATTTGTTTTGTATATAGTCAATCCATTTTTTCCAGTCTCGTTTATATCTCTCATTTGAATGATCTTTAAGATATGCCGATATTTTAGCCATCTCGGCTAAATTTGTAACTTTCAATGTCCATTCTTGAGTTGTAGGCAAGTCTTCCTTCTTCCAGTATTGTGCCACCAACAGTCTTGCTGGCGTTATTAGGTGCAGAATCAAGTTAGTCTCTACCACTGTAAAGTCAGTACTTATACCTAGTAAAAATAGCTGAGGAGTAAACGTTATCCTTCTTTTAAAGATATTTTGCATAATCCATCATATTTTTATCCAACATGCCTTAACCTTTTGGCAGGTCCACCATATATGAAAATATGTAGCATCGAGAGAACCACTTCTCCAACATTTAGGCTGTACATTCGGATACATAGAAGCCAGCTTTTTAGGATCTAAATGCCATCTATAGAACATCTTATAGAAATTTTCTCTCAGGTTATGAGCTTGTGTAAATTTCACATTTCTTACCCAGATTCTTTCCCATGTATCCAACATTATTGGTTCTTCAATATTTTGAGCCCACTTTATCATGCAATCTTTAACTAATTCTGTTTCCGAATCCATCTGTATTAATACATTATATATCCTCTTTATATGCATTAAGCTTTGATCTCTTATTTGTTTAAACAAGTTATCCTCAACTTGGATGAAACCAATTTTTTGATCTATTTTCCACCTGGCCTGTAATTGCCCATACTGGAACCATGTTTGAACTGCCTTCTCCTCTTTTAATGCCTCTAAGGTTTTTAGTTGTAGTACCCCCCTTTCCAAAATGAGAAGCTGTCTGTAAGTAATTCTATCCTGTTTTTGTGCTATATTCATATTTTCAATTGCATGTCTAGGAATTGCCCACATGGGTATCTTGTCATTTAGTTTATATTGGTATTTTTTCCAGACCCGCAGTAAAGCATTTCTTAAAATATGACTTTTAAAGTTCTTGTCCAATTTTTTGTTGAATAACAGGTAAGCATGCCAACCATATACCAGATCGTGTCCCTCAATATTCAATATTCTATCATTAGTTAAATGAGTCCAATCACTAATTACAGATAGCGCCACTGCATCATAATATAGTTTTAGGTTAGGTAGTTTCAAGCCTCCTCTCCCGCGTGCATCTTGCATTATTTTCAGCTTTACCCTCGGCTTCTTTCCTGCCTATACAAATTTGTTGAAACCCTTCTGCCATTCTAAAAGATTCGCATCTTTTTTAAGTATAGGTAACATTTGGAAAAGAAATAAAAATTTTGGTAAGATGTTCATTTTCACTGCCGCTATTCTACCTAGCAAAGATAAGTGCAATTTCTCCCATTTTTTCATCTCTATCTATATACTATGCCAAAGTGGTTCATAATTATATTTATATAGTTTCCCATTTGAAGTTAAAATATTAACTCCAAGATATTTGACCTTTTTGACTACCTCATATCCTAACATTCCTCCTAATTCTTCCTTTTGTTTAGTATTCATATTTATAGCTAATATTTTTGTTTTTCCTAAGTTTATTTTAAAACCAGACCTTTGACCATATTGATTAATCGTATTTATTAAAACCATACTGGATTCCTGTGGTTGTTCCAATATTATGACCAAATCATCCGCAAAAGCACGCACTCTGTATTCTTGCTGCCTAATCTTAATCCCTTTTAGACCATCCAAGCCCCGTATTTTATTCAACAATACTTCCAAAGTTATAATAAACAATAGTGGAGACAAAGGACAGCCCTGTCTTGTACCTTTTCCAATTTGAAAAGAGTCTGTTAAACTTCCATTGACTATGATTTGTGCTGTTTGCTGTTGGTATATTGCTTTAATTGATTGTAAAAAACTATCTCCTATCTGCATTTTTTGCAATATCTTCAACAGAAATTGTCAATTAACTCGATCAAAGGCTTTCTCAGCATCCAAAAATATGAACGCATCAGGAATTTGGGTGTTCTTTCCCAGATATTCTAATGCATTAATAATTAATCTAACATTACTTTTCATCTGTCTCCCCTGTATAAAACCTGTTTGGTCGGTGTGTATCAATTGTTGAATAACCAGCATTAACCTATTTGCTAGTATTTTAGTAAAAATTTTATAATCTACATTAAGTAATGAGATAGGTCTATAATTTTTTGGTTGGGTAGTATCTTGATCTTCTTTGGGTATCAAGGATATAAACGCTGTCTTCCAAGATGGAGGCACCTTATCTTCCGTTTGAATCTTATTAAATAATTCTCTAAGAGATTCTACCATTTCTAACAGGGACGTGCAGTCACTAGAGGCAAGGGAGGCGGAGCCTCACCAGTCTCCTCAGGAAAAAGAAAGAAATTTAAATATATTTTTTTAAATAATTAAAGCCGATAGTTGCTACCAGATTCCAGCTCACAGTGGCTTGGTGTCTGCTTAGTGTTAACCAAAGCAGGAGGCGAGAGAACTTGGGGCCTCTTTTCCATAAGGAATTTTTTGCCTTCTAAAAGTTAATAAAGAGTGAAAAGGCAAAGAAGTTCAGATGGAAAAGAGGCACTAATTCTCCCGCCTCCTGATTTGGAAGCAGCCAATCGTGTCTTCTTGAGCATGCTTACGTTGGGCGGGGCGTGCTTCAGAGGAGAGAGAAGTGGGCGAGAAGGAGGAGGCTGCCTCTTTGCTGCAGACCTGGGCGCTTGGCGGCTCCCGCGATGCAAAGTGCCCCACCATCCCCGCTGCTACCGCCCGCTGCCCCGGCCTGCTTCTCCAGGCTCCGCCGCTGGAAGTCCCAGATCGCCTCTGGGGGAAGGCTGGGTGAGAAGCGGAGTGAAGCTTCTCTGCAGCCTCCCGGCACTGCCCAGAGGCTCTTGCAGGAGCACGTGTCAGCGGCCGGCGGCCTGGAGCGGCCCCGGCTGTGAGACAAGGGAGCACTTAAAGCAGCCGCTGCTGCTGCCGCCACCACCCCTCCTTAGCTTGGAGAAGCAGCGGACGCAGGCCGGGACAGCGGGGGGGGGCAGCGGGGCACTTTGCATCGCGGGAGCCACCAAGCCCCTTTGCTGCAGACCCGGGCGCTTGGTTGCTCCCGCGATGCAAATTCCCCCCCCCCCCCGCCGAGGCCGACCACTGCCCTGCTGAGCCTCACCAGGTATCAACCTCACCGCACGTCACTGATTTCTAACTGTAAATTTTTATAGTAAACCGCTGTCAAACCATCTGTACCTGGTGCCTTCCCTAACTTTAACTGCTTAATTACCTGTAAAATTTTGCCCGAGGTTATTGGTTCGTTCAATTTTTGCCTGTGCTCTTCTTTAACTGAGGGTATTTTCTCTTCATCTAAATATCTGTCTATATCCAAACCATTAATTTTATCCCCTTTATACAACTCTGTAAAAAATTCCCGAAATGCCTTTTGAATCTCATCCTGTTGAAACACCTCCTTCCCTCTGTAAGTCAATTTAGATATATTTCGAATTTTCCTTTTTTTCCTAATCTGATAAGCTAACCATCTGCCAGGTTTGTTTGCGTTACAAAAAGTACTGTGTTTTGCATATAACAAACTAGTGGCTACCTGATCAGAGATCAAGATGTCAAATTGAGATTTTAATATGGTGATTGCTTCCTTAACCTTTCTATCGCCTGTATATACCACTGAAACTCTTGTTGGGTTTATCTGTTTGTCTGTTTGTATCATTAACTTAGCCCAAATAGTGCATTATACACTGTTTTGAATCGAATAATAATAATTCAACATTTTTTTAATCAAATGATAATAATAAAGCCATCATTTGGAGTAAATGATTCAGTGTTAATTGACACAATTGAAACAGTCCAAATTAAATCAATATATTGGATGTGATCCAATCAATACACTTTTAGTAATAAGTATTCTTGTATTATCGAACTCTATCAAAAAGCTACAGTTCTCAGGGATCAGCCATAAATTCAAAATTCAAAATAACTCAGTTCTAGACAGAAAATCTCTCTCTCTCTCTTTCTTTCCTTCCCTTCCTCCCTCCTCCCCTTTCCATGTTTGTGTGTGTGTGTCTGTGTGTAAAATCTGTATTAAATATAGTAACATTCAATTCTGGCAGTGAGTTATAACCTTCAGTCATTCATGAGTATTTATAAACAAAACACATATTCCTCTGCTCTTAAGCCATTAGTTTGCAGATATTTGCAGAATGGGACAAGTAACAAAATGTGTATCAAAAATCATATGCCTTGCATACCAAGACAATAGGAGCAAAGCTTGTGTCAAGTTTCAAAGTATGTTTCACCATCGTGACATGACTGTGACTAGTTCTTGATGCATCTGCATTGATCTATATATGTAGTATTATTATCTACTGTACCTCTAATGAAAAATACAGAGTTGAACAAAACAATAAATGATGAATTCTATCAAGTCATGCCAACTCTTAACAATCACATAACTAGAATGACTCCAAACTTGGCCCTTCACATCTTCCAATGTACACCTTGCTGCCATCATCTTCTACTTTCCCCAGCATTATAGCCCTTTCCAATAAACCACATCTTTGTATGGTAGGTCCAAAAAGAGATATAATTAGTGGAAATCATTTGCATATTTAGTGGGAACTCTAAATTGATTTGTTTGATGATCCATTCGCTTTCTTGCCTCTGTGGTAAAAAAAAATTCAGTATAATCCTTCCATATGTATTTATCTCAGACTAAGTTGCTAACTTTCTGCTGTCATTCAAGATTGGAACCTCCTTTTTTTTGGAGCCAAGGTGGCGCAGTGGTTAAATGCAGCACTGCAGGCTACTGCTAGATCAGCAGGTCAGCGGTTCAAATCTCACCGGCTCAGGGTTGACTCAGCCTTCCATCCTTCCGAGGTGGGTAAAATGAGGACCCAGATTGTTGGGGGCAATATGCTGACTCTCTGTAAACCGTTTAGAGAGGCCTGAAAGGCCTATGAAGCGGTATATAAGTCTACTGCTATTGGATATCTTTTGGAAGACTTCTTCTCTTTTTCATGTCTGTTCCTATTTTCAGAGACTTTATAGCTGTTGTAATACTAATTTTTGTCTCTTCTAACAATTTTCTGAAATGCATTGTTAAGTTCCTTCTTGAAATTTTGTCTTTCTTGGCTTCTTTCCTCTTCTTGACAGGTCCTAGCATTTATTTTGATATACAGTTCGCTTTCTGGTTTTTTTGGTGGTGATGGTTTATATTTACCCTTAACAACTTATTGATTTCATTCTGCAATCCACTCTTTTTATCAAAGAGGTTCAGGATTTCAAAGCAATTATTGATGTTTTCCTACAAATTATTAGCTGAAGAACATAGCATGATTCATTTTGCTGCTTTAGCTTAACCTAGAACTTTCACATGAGGAATTCATATTTATTCCACAGTCATACTGGTTATTCAATATTACATTTTTAGTTTCAAGTCCTGTTTGGAGATGTAGGATATTTTATACACACAGAATATGGTCTTCCACTATTACACATGTGTTACAATTATAATACAACTAATAGCTTACAGTATTTTGTACAAGAGCTGTATTTTGTAGAATGTTAAAACATGAATGTAACAACTCTCTTCTTAACTTCTTCTTTTACTACTTCAGGTGTTGAGGGAGATAACATCTATTCAGCAGTAAATATGGATCATTTGTATGGCTGCGGTATTAGTTTGTTGTGGAACATTTTCATGGCCTGCTTTTATTTGTGCAGATTGATTCATTTAATGCTTTAGTAAAAAAATTGGTTCTCTCTGGGAATTTCTTGAAGAAAGGAGTTCTTTCATTGTGTGCCAGTTACCAAGAATATTCTCTGTCCATTCTCGTTGAAGGGTATTCCTTCCCGATTGATATAATTAAGAAAGCTAGGAAATTTTCTGCTATGATGTGAGGGGGTTCCATCTGAATCACAATCTATATATATAAAAGGCAAATACCACTCACTCATCATGAAATTTCCAGAGCCTACGAACTTGAAATTTGGCATGAATGTACCTCTTGGCTTCTAGGTGCTCGCTAAAAAAGGAATTTTCAAAATGACCAGATCATCAGTATTCCTTATACAGTATTATACTAACATGCATCAATGCTAAGGAGTTAGACGTTCTACTTCCCTCCCCCTCGCTAGACCAGGCGTTGGCATGGCCTGCACTTGACTCATCCAGCCTGACGGCTTTACATGTCAATTTATCAAGCCTGATCATAGAGTTTCATAGCAAAGCATGGGTATCCAGGTAGTAAGACTATATGTGAGCAAAAAAAGTTTGCAGGATTTCCGTCATAGTGTGATGTACCATAACTGAGTTATGGCATCTGTGGCAGTTTAATTTTAGTGACTACTATCCCATTTACATACACCAGTGGAATTAAATTTGGTTATATCGTATAACTCCAACTTTAGTGGGTTATGAATTGGGCTGCCCAGCTTATAATTTATTTCTTGATCCATTTCAAATACTACCAAAGTGAAACACCATCCTTCAGTGGTTGCAGAACATCCTGTTGTGTAATGTTTTCCGCTACAGTTGCTGTTTGGTAAAGAAGTTACGAATGTTGGAATTAATGATTGCTTTTGATGCCAGATCCTTGAGAGCTACCAAATATGTGCAAAGAATGAGTCAATTGCTTCACTAGAACTTTCAAGTCTAAATAGGCACCACTTCCTTAAAATGCACTTAACTCAAGCAGAATTTGGCAAGAAGTAAAATTATTGTTTCACCCAAAAGTATTCTTTTTTCTCACTATGGAAGAATCAGTTGGGTAATATGGTATTTCTTTATTTTACAGAAGAAAATATGGTGAGACATTAGCATGTTTTTTCCCCTTTGTGCTTTAATCTTCTACTATTTAAAAGGTGTCTTTAGCTGAAAATATTAACTCCTTGGTTAATCTTCTAATCCTGCCTAGGCAACAAACTTAACTCTAAAAGTCAGTGTTTTGAACAAAGATATTCAGATATTTTTCAATTATTGATAAAAAGAAAAACAAAAGTAATGTGTTAAGCTTCACATCGGATATACTACTCATACTTTCATGAAACTAAAGCTCAACAATAATGGAGTTCACAAGAAATATTTACCCAGGTACCTGTAAAAAAATGTTTTAAAAAATGTTTACAAAAAAACCATCATTACCTATATTTGCTAATGTTACCTAATTAAAAGCCATACAAATATGAGGATAAAAGCACATTTGATGGGAAGCTATATTGGTAAAAATGTGTCCCCTTAGCAATAAAAGCTGTATTCAAAATTTAACACTACCTATAATGGGCAAGGCCTTTTAAACATTGGTAAATGCTTCTTTGTGGCATATTGGCAACTATCTGTTTTCAACAAAAGAATGCAGGAGCTGTGAAAGGTCTTCCTTGCATAACAAGTTTTTAGTAGCTTTCAGCTCTTTTTTTACTCAATCTCCCGGTTGCATTGCATTTCCCCACCCCCACCCCCAAGAAACAGTATTACATTTTCAAATAACGTGAAACACTGATTTCTTCTCCTTACTTTCACATACAATACTGGCATATTTATTTTCTTTTCTCGTTTGCCTTTCTATCCTGATGAGACATTTTACTGACAAAAAATGAATTGAGAGTAACTTGGGATTTCAGGGCTTGAAGATAAAATATAAATGTTTTATGTGTCGGTATCTGTATTTTTAATTTTATTGTCATGTGTTTCAGCATGCATTCTAGAAAGCCATGGATGTGAATTGGAACACGTAGTCCAAGATGGAATAATATACACATGTGCGTAAAACAATAAAATAAATGCATAACTTCCAAAAAGGAGTGATAAACAGAAATTTATTCTGACTATTTTGAAATGCCTAATGACTAAAATGAATAGCAGCAACATTAATAATGATAAAGATGAGGATGATGACATTAGCCTGGGGCTAAAGAGCTGTTGCCCCTGTCTCAAATGGTATGACTGTTGTGTGTTTTTAAATTATGCATTATTATGTTTTGTTTTATTTTTTGTCTGTACCCCCTTCCCTGATTTGAATTGTGAGCCACCCTGAGTCCCCTTCGGGGGAAAAGGGCGGCATACAAATATAATCAATCAATCAATTAATCAATCAATCAATCAATGATTAATAAGATTGCATCACAAAGATAAATGTATTTCTTGAAAGTATTCCTTGCAGAACATTTAATTGTTCTGATTCTGGAACAAAATGGATCCTTCATAAATTCAGCCAAAATAATATTTTTATTTTGATGCTCATCTATATGCAGTAATAGACTGGGCCATGAACCTTTAACCATTAGATGTGCATTTTGGAGTGGACAAGGATCTCCACTTTTATTTAGGATTCCTAGTTATTCCCAGTATATCTCAGAATTAGTTAATTAGTGTTGTAACTTAATTTTAAACAGAGAAGTCATGTGTATCAATCCCTAATCAAATGAGATACTTATAAAACTCTAAAGTTTTAGGAAGACCACACCTAGAATACTGCATCCAGTTTTAATCACCACTACAATAAACAATGTTGAGACTCTATAAAGAATGCAGAGAAGAGCAACCAAGATGATTAGGGAACTGGAGGCTAAAACATATAATGAATAGTTGCAGGAACTGGGAATGGCTAATCTAGTGAAGGGAAGGACCAGGAGAGGCAAAATAGCAGTGTTCCAATATTTCAGAGGAGGGGTTCAACCTATTTTCCAAAGCACCTGAGGGCCAGACAAGGAATAATGGATGGATTCATGGAATAATGGATCAAGGGTAAGGTGACCAGATTTTCAGATTGATAAAGAGGGACACATTTGACCAGGGGGGGGGGGGGGGCTTTATTAAAAATTTTATACGGAGCAACAAAAATTTTCATACGACGCAAAAATAGTATTGTGATTTTTTTTTATTTCAACATAACTACAATTTACAAATATAAATTGTAACTGTGGCCAAACATCAAAATTTTGATCACGTGACCATGAGGATGCTGCAACAGTAGCTAAGTGTGAAGTGTGAAAATGGTCGTCACTTTTTTCAATGCCATTGTAACTTTGGTCGCTATACCACCTTTCTTGCCACAGTTCTTAAGTGAATAACTGCAGCTGATAAGTTAGTAACATAAGTGAATCTGGTTTCCCCATTTGACTTTGTCAAAAGATGGATTACATGACCCCAGGACACTGAAACCATCATAAATACGAATCTGTTGCCAAACATCAAAATTTTGATTGCATGACCATGAGGATGCTGCAACGGTCGCTAAGTGTGAAAATGGTCTCCAAGTGTGAAAAATGGTCATCAGTCACTTTTTTCAATGCCATTGTAACTTTGGTCACTAAGCCCATTATACCACCTTTCTTGCCACAGTTCTTAAGTGAATAACTGCAGCTGATAAGTTAGTAACTTAAGTGAATCTGGTTTCACTGCTAGTCCAATAATGGCTTCCTGTAATCCCAATACAGGTTTTTTACTTGTGTTTAATTAGACTTGCTCTCCACTTGTCTTACTTCATTTCCTGAAACTCCTCAGAAAATCATGATCCAAAAATCACATTCAAAGTATGAACACTGATATGCCTTGAGCTTTGATGACTTGAGGTAGGCCTGTATTACCCTAGATGCAATGTAACCTATTAGCAAATTGAAACCCTTGAAGACTAACAGCATTTGGCTCTTCACTGCCAATATGGTAATGGAATCCAGCAGATCAGGGATGAATGATGTTGTGTTGCAGGGAAGGTGGTACCACAGCCAGAAATCCAAATTAACTGAAGGATACAACTTTCTGTGGTACAGAATTTATATGAACCATCAATAATTTACAGATGACTCTAGCCATTTTCTCCACTCTTCATTATTTTTGCTAATGCCAAGTGCAAAACTGGTGGGCACATTTTCAAGTGGGAATGCTCCCCACAATCTAGTCAGATTTTATATACCAAGTTGTCCATAGTTAAATTATGAATGAGGACAATTTTTAAAGACTGATCTATTCTGTTGGTTTTACTATTATTTCCAGAAAGTCTGATCCTTTAGTAAAATGGATTATTCCTCAGTCAAATGCTCTTATATCCATCATTCTGCAAGTAATAACATGATATGTGTGATTCAATCTACATTGTTCAAGAATTTATAAGATAATAGAATAGGAGAGATTTCCAATTAATTCAACCAAAGAGGATCACATTGAAACCATGTACTGTTATATTCAAGTGCACAATTTTTACTTGATTGATAAAGCTAACATGGCACTTGAGAATCCAATCTGGTGTGTCTAAATTGTTTAAAATTTTCATTTATCTCAAAATGAATAGATTAACATTAAATAAATTCTGTTGAGATATGTGTCCAATTCTATCATGTATTACCACAGTGTCTTGAAATAAAAGTACATGCATAATTTGAAAATATAAAGTATTGTGATTTTACCAATTTTATTACATTTTTCTGGTCAATATAGTTTAGTATTGCCTTTTCCAACTCAATTTCCTCCAGCAAAAAGATTAGCAAATTCAAGGTCCAATGGACTTGGAATAACCCAATTAAGAAACAAATTTAAAGAACTATGCTGTCACAGAAGATTAATCTAAATTATCTGTAGACTGCTAAGTTCTTTCAGTTAAATTGTCAGCCAAGTTATTGTGTTAGGCTTTGTAACACAAAAAAACTATTTTCTATTTGCAATGTGTTCTAGAACTAGAAAGGGAGAAATATGAAGATCCACACTGGGAATGTTTTAGACAAATTGTAACTCTATAGATGGTCAAAACATTGTTCTCTAAAACTGATTGATGATATAGCACTCCAATTATAGGGCAACAAGGACAGTCCTAACGTCTTACTTTTCAGATTGCCTCTGTTTTTAGAAAACATGGTTTGGATGAAATCAAAGTATCTGGATTTCATTAAATCTCTTCTCCTGTTTTATCTCTTAATTACAATGCATCATTTCCTTCAAAAAACAAAAATGCAACTTGGGGAGAAAGTAACAGATAATTTAAAATGGGGAATAAAGGTGGATAGAGTTAAAAGCATTCTAAATCACTCTCTACAGGTAAAGCAAGGATTCGTGTAAGAGACATTCTCAGAGGTGGAAATGTATCATATTATTTATTTGATAATTGCACCAATTGATATAATGTCAAAGTATTATCATTATTTCTGGTAGTTCATACAACTGTATGATTTATATAAACAGAAAAGACCAAACTACAAATAATTAGGAGCATAGTACAGAAATTTCCTTAAGGGCAATCAATGAACCAATATGCTGTCTGAACAAGAATGTTTCAATAAATCATTTGTAACCAGGCAAAGAATGCTATAGTATTAGATCAACTTCTAACTGTTCTGCCAACTGCACATTTTAAAAGGGGTCAAGTAGCAAGCTATGAAGGCTATCATAAGTTTGTGATTTTCTATTATTGCTATTTATAAAATTAGCATATGATCCTACTTATTCAGATTTGAATGTAAAGATCTAGGGGATTTAATGTTCACTGTTTCCTAACCTCTGACCATCTACAGAACAAGTTACAACTTGTCTAAAACATTCCTACTGTGGGTCTTGCATATTTCTCCCCTTCTAAATCTAGGACACATTGCAAGCCAGCTGTGCTAGTCATTGACTCATGAATCAGCCGCTTGGTGTTCAAGGAAAAGAACCAGCAACTTGGAAATACTATTATATGGCAAGCGAAGTAAGTGCCTAGTGAGAAAACACATCAGAGACTCCACAGGCACAAACTTGTTCTGCCATGTACACTCTGAACTCTATATTAGTCTGAATCACCAGCAGAATGCAAAATTAAATTGAATATATGTGATTTTACAGTTTCTGTTAAGCATGCCACAAACCCTTTTGAAACTTTTAATCATTCTCTCTTATTCTCAATTTATTCATTTAATGTAGTTTCTGTTTAAGGCTTCAATCCTATTCAGTTATTTTTTAAAAAGTGAAAAATATGGCAAGAAATTCAGACTGCCACATGCAAATATTACACTATTAGGGATGCAGCTATATGATCATTATTGTTATTCTATAGCTGAAATTAGTTTTAACCTTTCTGAAACTTCCTGAAAGTTACTACAAAATATGTTTTCTTCTTTTGTCAAATGCTCAATTCAACAACTCCTACAGAATATAACTTCATTTTAAAATGATAAATTTTGCTCCCTGCAGGCACCACAGGTCCAATCAGTTACCCTCCGGTTCCATAACTGTAGAATACATTTATGAAAAGTGAGAGTGATATGTATTTGACATTTGATGACCCCATCTGCCACTTCTTTCATCGGCAATCTGATTGCAAAAGCCGAAGAGAAACCGTAATGAAAAATTACAGTTACATATAAAAAATGTTATTATACATAATTTTGCCAATTCAGCAATAAAAAAAAAATCAATCTGCTGGATACATGCCCACATATTGATATGTGACCTAACAGAAGAATCAGCTTTCATTGATTAAACAGTTGATAAATATTAATTTTTTTTCATGGCTAATTTCTTCTTTAAATAGAGACAGAAGCTGAAAAATGTGTTTAATAGGTATTATACTAAGGTGAAACTCAAATACTTTGGCCACCTAATGAGAAAGAAGGACTCACTGGAGAAGAGCCTACTGCTGGGAAAAATTGAAGGCAAAAGAAGATGGAGACGACAGAGAATGAGGTGGCTGGATGGAGTCACCGAAGCAGCAGGCGTGAGATTAAATGGACCCTGGGGGAAGGTAGATGACAGGAAGGCCTGGAGGAATGTTGTCCAGGGGGTCGCTATGGGTCGGACATGACTTCGCAACTAACAGCAACAAAACTAAGCAGCAATGGAGTCTGAGGTCTTATTCTTTACTGCAACTCGCATTTTTGCGAGAGTAGAAAGTGAAGTTCCTATAACTGCCAATAGCTTGCAAACATAAAACCTGCAATTGGCAGTAGCCTTATAATAATTTAGTTACTTCTCAAATGCAATTGAAGCTGAGATTTAAGAGCCTTTCATAATAAGAGCCTTTCCTCATAAGGAAAGAGTATCTTACTGGACCCAAAGACATCAGGAATTGAAGACAGTTCAGTAACTAGCTAGCTAGTTCAGTAACTCTAAAATATATAAAATATTTCACTACTGAAAAATGAACTTTGAGGATGAGAGAGAAAATTGGGTAACTTTTGTGGGTGATCTGCCTATAGCTGGCAAAAGAAGTTTCAGGTAGTAAGGCAAGAAAAGCTGTGAAAAATAAATGAGTTGACACTAGGCTTCTGGAATGGGCTAGGAGTGACATGTTTACTGAAAGAAAATAACTTAGACAGCATATCATACACTACTGGTAATAATCATCCAAATAATTAAGTTGGTAGAGAAGAAATGGGAGTCCAGAATGGGCCAGTGCTTCCTCCCCTCTCCCCAAAACATTTCCTCTTGCAAGAGAGAGTACTTCTCACACTTAGCTGCATATCTGCTATTTGCAGTCTGGCCCATTGTACTTCTCTGAACAGTGTGTTATAGCAATTTACATAGCCCATAAGGAAAAAAAAAACGAGTGCTCCCGTGGTTCTGGCAACTCTTACATTCATGGTTTGCTAAAAATGTGAAATGTTTCATATGATTAGTGTACAGTAGGATGTCAGTGAGATCAATTTATAGCTTGTAATAGTTCTAGATGTAGCTATAATTGAATTAACAATGTTCAAAAAGGAAATTTTGTAGATGAAATACACACAAAAACTTGATTTAAATCCAACAGGCTTTCCACAAGAAGAAATGTGATGATTCCCGAAGTAGAAACTATAATTATAACAGAATGGTTTTGAGCAGAGCTTTGGGGTTTGGTTGAGATATGCCCAGGCACGAAAGACTTGTGGCAAATTATGTATGTATATATAAGCACACACACACATAAATGTACCCCCACATACACTACATGAAGCTGTTGTGACACACACACACACACACACACACACACAGATACACACGTTTCTGACAATTCCAAAGTAAGAGGATAATACTAGCTAAATATGGGATTCCAATTAGTGAAGGGGGAATATAACTTTCTAAGTTTTAATCATTGAGAGATGCAATTTATTGTCAAAATGTATACAGCACATAACTATCAAGAAAAAAGTCATTCTTTATAGTTAGTAATTGCTCAGCAAGATTGGTAACTAACATGCAAAATCTAGAAGAGGAAAAGTTAGGAAGCCATATTTGGAGCTCTTCTTGGTTAGGAATTTAAATAATAGTCCTAGATTTTATATAAAGGAAATTAAATAAAACCACAAAAAGGGATTTAACCCTGTTGACAGGATTTTATTTTCTGCACTGAATTTCAAAATTTGGAAGATGTAAAAGGCAATGTAAAAAACTATAATCCTAAATACACTGTGAGTAAAACTGCATTGTTCTCATAATCTGGAAACTAAACCTAGAGTTCCATTAGGAACTTTTATGGCCAAATGTACTCATAAACTTAAATTTATTCATAAGATGATATGAAGTAGCCTAGTATGAATCTTCATTATCTTCTAGTTTTCTTCTGTTATTTTCAAACATTTTTTAAGGAGAATGGGTCAGAATAGGTACATAATACCTTTTAGTTGCAATACTAATGTCTCTAGAAGCTATTTGCTATTAATAGAACTTACAAAGTTATTTACTTATTCTGTCAGTTACGTGCTTCTTTCAACATACACTCCATAAAACAGGTGAAATTTAATCAGGTGATTAAGGAAGAAAAATTCATCTAGAAAATGCCCTACTTTTTTGTGACTCATACTAATCAGGTACTTGTCTTTGTACTAGGGAGCCAAGATTTGCAAGTTTGTTGCATCTCAGTCTACAGGACAACCTTACTGATACCAAAACTAAGTTGTCAACTGAGTTTTAAAAAAAGAACAGGAAAGAGCAAAAATAGATAAGTGGTAAAAAGATTTAAACTGAGAAGTTTCATCTTTTTTTTGTAAAAAAAATTATTTTTCCATTTTCACAACATATAATCACATACTATTACATAACCAACATCATTTTGTATTATTAAGTGTTTACATCAATTCATCTTACCATCAGCTCCCAAAACACAATTGTTTGGCTCTTCTGCTGCCCATACACCATATTTATCCTTATCCATCACTTTCTTCTCCTTCTCTCTCCTCCTCCTCCCTACCTGCTTTCTTCCCTCTGTCATCCTTCCCTACTCCCCCTTCCTCTCTACTTCTCTCCCCACTCGTTTCTCTCCTCCCTCCCTCCTTGCCCTCTCTCCTATTCCTTTCTCCTTCCCCTGCCTTCCCAAGGAAGTTTCATCTTAGTCTAAGTTTTCTTTCAGAAATACTTCTATATTACTTTTTAAAAAAAAATAAATAAAAACGGAGGCATATTTTTATTTGTATATTTAAAATATACATGTCTACATACAGTAGCCACCTATCTTTGAAGCTAATTAAAAATGAATTTAAGAGAATTAAAGAATATTCAACTGATAATTAAAAACACACACGCATACATATATATTCCCACTTTATATAAATATATGTAGAATAACAGATTGCAATAAAACCTTAGATTTCAGATTAAATTTGCTGTGTGACTTCTAATCATACCAACTTCTAATGTATTCATTCCTATATTTTTGGAATCGTCTTATAAACTCAATAATCAAAATGTCCCGATATAAATAATGGTAGTAACTCTGCTGTAAAAGTGTTACTAAAAAGAATTGTAAGTAATCCCGGAATAAAGCTTTTGAGCAATTCTAAACAAAACCTATTTCAGAATTATTAAGTGTATAGAAAGAGAAAGAGAAGAATCTATGCTGCAAATGAAGAAAAGCAGAGATGGTTCATCCATCTATTTAATGATCTATTTGCCTTCTTCCTGGTTCCTTTCTTCCCTTTTTTTTCTCCTCCAAGAAAATTGAGAAAGTTCTCAAGGCTGCGCAAGGGAGGGGGAAGGGGGGAAGTGACGAGCTGCCTGCGCCCTATTCGCGCCGAAGGCGCATGCGCTGCCCGTTGTCCGCGTGTCTATCCCGTCATTCTCAGCGTGGAGCAGTAGAGTGGGACTCCTTGGAGTATTCTAGAGCGGCAGGACCAGGCCAAAATTTAACCGACATGTCGGAGAAAAATAAACCCGTAGATTTGGGGCTTTTGGAAGAAGACGACGAGTTCGAGGAGTTTCCTGCGGAAGGTAGGTTAAGAAACGGGGACGGAGGGAGGCGGAGAGAAAGAACCAACGCGAGTTTCTCGCAGCGGCTCGTCTGCGGCTGCGAATCGTTGGTCTGGGTGCGGAAAAACATGAAAGCCTCCCAGTCCAGACTCCTTGGCCTTCCAAAGGTGAAACTACAATTCCTAAACATGAAAGCCTCCCAGTCCAGACTCCTTGGCCTTCCAAAGGTGAAACTACAATTCCTATCATCCCCAGTCGACACAGCTGGATGATATGCATGGTTCCAGATGGCAGGACCCCTCCCCCCCAAAGTAGGCCTCTCTTCCACTGTCCCTTCCTCGTTCCCTGCGAGGAGCCTCCCCCCCTCCCCCCACGCGGTATCCTTAGAGAGGCTCCAGGCATTGTACAAGGAGGTTCGGCCTCGCATCCCCTTTTCCCTTGTCAGAAAAGAAGTCAGACTTTCCGTGGGGTGAAAGAAAGCCGCGTTCTTTCTGAAGCGGAGGCGTAATTTGAAGTTCTTCGACCTGGCTGGGGATTCTGGGAATAAGTTCATTCCATCTGGAAAAAACGATTTTTAGAAACACGTGTATGCGTGGCTTTCTTTAGGTTGCTAAAAAAATTAGATGGGTGTTCATTTGCGGAAACTGGGTTCAAAAGGTATGAGGGGAAGACGCCTCATAACTATTGATTAGATCGAGTGCAGATGTTTTGAGCAAGCCATTTATGCTGCACACCAAATGATGTCTTGATTGACCTAAATGATGGAGTGTAAGTGGGTGATTCATGCTTATAACACTTGTGGTTTCAAAACTTTCGATTTGAATAGTAACATGAAAGTTAATAATGAATAAACTTAGGAACCACACCTATTTGCCGTAAATTAATGCAGCAAAATCATGAATAGAATTCTTTAGTGGCCAAGTGTGATTATACACCAAGAAATTTCTCTTCAGTGCATAAGCTCTCAGTATACATAAAAGTTATAAGTGATAGATCATAATCATAATTGTCATAAAAATACATCATAAATCATAAGATACAACACTTAGTGATAGTCATAGAATACTAAATAAGCAATCAAGATAAATTATACTAGGAAACTAAAACAATGTAAGTATAGAAGTCTTACCCTAATGCTGTGAATTTATTAATATGTTTAATTGCGGAGGTGCTTTTGGATTAAAATAAATTTACTTTGCTCTGATTTGTGTCCCTTATATATTATGGTTTTGATTGTATTCATTGGGTATAAAGTATTTATTGTTTTATGTATAAACTGAGGTTTGTTATCTATTTAGTAATAAGGAAGCCTTCACTTTATTAGAAGTGATAAGCTTCAGATGCAATAATTTTAATGCAAATTAAATCAATTAGCAATTGATATATGGAAGCTATAATCAAGTTTTGCAGTGAAAACTTATGTTAATATATAATCAAAACACTCTAAAATAGTTTAAAGTTTCTTACATTCTAGGGATTAATTGTTACTCAATTCTGCATTCAGCAATCTGAAATTGATTTGCCCTGCTTTTATGGGTATTCGGTTATGCTACAACAACTTCATCCTTAAGTCATTTTCAAAAACTTTTTTTTAAATATTACAGAAGTTTAAACAATTTCATTTTAAAATAAACCTCTTCCCCCCTCCCTCTCACACAGAGCTATACACATTGTGTATCAGTGCATACTGCTGTATTAATAATTAAAGATATTCTTAATCATGCAGGTTATGGTTATCCTAATGATGCTTTTCCAAAAGGCAACTCGACTTCCTTGTTTTTTTTTCTTTGAAAAGTTTTCACTTCAGGACTAAAGCAGCTTCCTGAATGAGAAGCAAAACATTTTCAATGAAACAACCAAGGAGGGCCAGTTGCTTATTGAAAAAGGATCTTTGAAATATGCTACATAAATAAGAGTCTTACTATCTTATTTTTGAAAAGATGAATGTTCTATTCATTTTAAACCAATTTAGTTCAATTTGTTGTGAAGCAGTTTTAATAGTGAATAAAAATATGGGGGGTGACAATATTTCTATACAAATCATATTCAGAATGCTGAAAGTTATACAAAACATACTGACATGCCCGTGGTCTTATATTTTGATAAATCCATCATCACTATGCGTCATTGTGTTATCCAAAGTTGTTAGGAAAATTTTTCCATATTGAAAAATTCTTGGGTTTTTTTTTTGTCTACAAAATTAGTGTGTAATATGCTGTAATGTAATAAGCATGTGTCACCACAAATCACTATCCATTTTCTTGAAGGCGCTTTTTTTTACAAATATATTTTTCAATAAAATACATTTTTTCCTGAAGATATGACTTAATCAACTGCATTCAAATATACACTAAATAGGCAATACACTCTGAGACAAATATTTCAATTACAGTTGTATGCTATAAAGCATTTTATTTTCATTGTATTCATTAGCATGTTTTTAATTTTCACTTCTTTTCAGTAGTCCAGTTAAGCTAAAGCTAGAATTGTAGAAGTTAATCAAATATACACCTGTTAGACTTCACTGTGATAACTTTAAAAGAACAGAACCCTCAGTTTATTAAAATATAATCAAATGACCTTCAAATTTATTACTAAATTGAAATTTTTAATGTGATAGAAGATTATTAAATATTATATGGAGAATAATATTAACTGCATTCAGCTTTTTTGAGGTAAATTTAACTTCTATACTGGCTGCTCCTACTACTTACAGTGTTTCCTGATGCAGAAAAACTTACTGGGATTTATTTCTTATTTCCACAGATGTACATTTGGGATTAATTATTAAATTATAATTATATATAAAACCATAATTCTGATTTTTTTTTATTTAGACATCATTAAACAAAATGTAATGTTTGAATCAAAGTGTAATGGATTTTATGAAAACAACAGTAACTTAAAATTGATAATCAATATTGGGTATCTTTGAGATCTTTTACAATGTTCCTTACTGCTTAACTTAGACATTAGAGGAAATTCTCTTTGGAATATCCCTTTTGTGAAGCTCTCCGATCCTTGTTTAGAGGATTAAGCATTTCATTTAAATACAATTTTTTTACATCAAGCCCTTAATTT
Organism: Thamnophis sirtalis; assembly: GCF_051295495.1. Taxonomy (NCBI): domain Eukaryota; kingdom Metazoa; phylum Chordata; class Lepidosauria; order Squamata; family Natricidae; genus Thamnophis; species Thamnophis sirtalis. The sequence continues at coordinate 32,390,751 of NW_028261384.1, read as the reverse complement.
CAGTTAAGATTGTAATATTTTTTTAAACCACAGACGTTAAATACAATTTGAAATTAATCTCTAATTCTGGTTTATAATCAATTTTCTTAAGTACGAAATATGGTTAACCGGTGCTAAGAATCTGAGCCGTGGTAAAGTTAAAAGAAGAGTAACACTGGAAAGTGAGTGCCTGTTTAATGAGACTTCCTTCATAATTTGAAAAACAGAATTATATATGAGTATGTCTGTACCAAGCCAGTGCATTTTTCAAAATATAAAAAGATTTATACTATATAGGGTTTTTTCTTGCACAAATGTGCATTCACTGATGATGAAATGACTTTTAGTAAGAAAAACGTCAATGTCTTAAACTTCTGCCTTTTGAAAAGCACCACTGGAAAAAGTTGTAATGATTTCTCTGCAAATCTGGTGAATTGACTCAGCAAATGCATATTGTTTTGCATCAAATAACGCTATCACTAGGAACGCTATCACTCTGCTTTGTGATACATGGGAATAGTGGAGCTAACATTTGACTAGACTATTTTGATTTTAGTAACCAATAGCAGTTACTACCAAATCTGATGTGTGCTAGAAAATTGTTCACTTATCAGCTTTTCTCATTTTGCATCTCAGATTTATATATTTATGCTGATAGTACGAAAGCCAGCTAGAAGGAAAGCATACTATTTAAGACTGAGCTCCCACTTATTTTGCAAAACTGATAAGGTCTGATGTGCAATTTACATAGGCATTAAATTCCCAGCTATTACAATTCCATTGATATTGGAGCAGTACCTATGGAGTAACTGACCTCTCATTGTTCCTTGCCATCTGCCAGAACTCTAAATCCTTAGTTTCGCCTAATGTAAATTAGGCACTCATAAGCGATCTTTATTTTGGCAGAATCTGGTGTCCATTCTTTTATTACTTCATTTCATTTCCTTGCCCCATCATGTTAAATGGGTTATTCGATTCTCACTCAGCTTGTTCATTTCTTATTGATTAAACAAGGGTGGTCCAAACTCACAAATTGGGAATATTGGTGGCTGTAAATTATGAACCAGGTTTTGAGAAGATCTTTCGATAATTAATTTGTAGTATTTGACTGCAGTCATTTTTACAAACCATGATTTTTGGCTCTGGCCCAGATCTAAGTACCAAGTACATCTGTTCATGATGGAACCTGATAGTTTTTGATAACATTACTTGAAAAACAAAAATGCATCACATACCATTCCTAAAAATGTTATTCATGAAACTTAAACCTGTTGGAAATTAAAAAGGAATGAAATATTTTGATTTATAAATTACTGAGATATATCCAATGTTGTCTAAATTCATGAATTATATATTAAAACATTGTTCATTGCTTTGTTTTAGACTGGGCTGGTTTAGATGAAGATGAAGATGCACATGTGTGGGAAGATAATTGGGATGATGATAATGTAGAAGATGATTTCTCTAACCAGTTAAGGTATATTAAAACATTCAGTCTATATTAGTAATGAAGACATATACAGATTACCCCTAAAACAAAAATTATATCTCAAAGCATTGAAAATAAATTCAACTTCTACTTTATTACAGCACATGATAATGGAACAATATATTACTGATAAAACATTAATTTTGTTTAGATATAATTTTTAACATTGATGTTGTGTTATAAAATAAGCAGTATTCCCTCTTTTCTTTTTTAGCATTACAAAAATTTCTGTTATAGATAAAATACATTTCCTAAACTTTAATTTTATGTGGATAATAAATGCTAACTTCATAAAAGGTAGTTTGAAAATGGTCGTTTAAGATACTTCATTTGTATTTGATGATACGGTAAGTTATGATTAATAAAAAATAATAATTTACCAGCTTAAGAGAATAAAATACAGTACATATGGTATATAAGTTGTGCTTTAGTTTAAATGAAATCAACTATGTGGAATTTTGGTTTTATATTAAATCAATTTGGCCATGACTATCAGTTCATAAGAAATAGGATAGAGCCTCATTTCTCATTAACCATCCAAATAAGTTTTGAGGAGATGGAGGCATAGTTCCCTCCTGCCATTGTTCTCTTGCAGCTGGTTCTTGGAGGCATGTTGCCCCCAACCTGGAGATGATATTGAAGTTCAAGTTTGCATTCAGCCATATATCTGCTTGGGGAACTATTATAAATGTAATTGAGTAACTCATAAGAACGAAAAATATTTAATTGATTTAAACCAATTTATAAACTTAACCTGATTTCAATACATTTTTTGATAATAAAAATATCAGGTAACTATTTTTCATAATTTAATACTCTAAATGTCTTACTTTTTCAGAGCGGAACTGGAAAAGCATTGCTACAAGATGGAAACTGCATAGCTTCTAATAGCTTCTACAGGTTTTTTTGGCCTAAAAAATCAGAAATTGCGGTGGAACTAAGAGAGAAATTTACTTTTGAATAACTAACAGTGTCAAAAGTAAAATGCTAGCTATCATAAATGTCATACAATGTTGATATATTAATGTTATCTATTAATAAATAAAGAATTTTTTTAAAAAATGTTCAAATTTCATGAACTGAAATTTTGTATTTAATATATTTTCAGAACAAACTATTATATTAGAAGACAAAATTGAAGTGGATGCTAATCCCACATCATGCTTTAGCTATATATGTATTGTTGAAAGTAAATTTATTTTCCATGTTTACTTTCTAGTAGTGCAATATAATTTGCTATTAATATTTTGATTTATAACCCATTTTTGCTGCAAAACAAAGCTGCTGCTTTTAGTGGAAATGAAGTCAAACAAAACGATGCTGAATTAATGTATGAAATTGCTAGTTTTTATGATTGAGACAAGAGACAAACATTTCTTATTTTGCCATGCAGTCATAATAGTGGGGCATCAAGCAAAGGAACATGAATAACCAAAAACACTTATTTAACCTTGTTCAGTTAAACATTTCAGAAGAAATATTCTGACACTATAAATATATTTATATATTTTACACTGCTGAAAAAGAAAACAAATGATTACTTTAGTAGGTTAGTCATGAATTTATTACTTAAACTCATGAGTCATTTTATAAATATAAAGCAAAAGTTGCCATTGTTTTGAGAACCTATAAAAGTTTTAAACTTTTTAATACTTTTCACTATATGCAATTTTATATTACAAATTATATATAAAGTTATAAACAATAAAGTAAAAAGTATTTAAATGCCAAGATGGCCCTTTATAATTTTTTCAAGGAAGTACTCATGTAGAACAGTGTTCTTAGCCTATGTAACTTTTAAGATGTATGGGATTCGACTCCCAGAATTTCCTAACCAGCATGCTGGGAGTCAAAGTCTACACTTCTTAAAGTTGTCAACATGTAGAAACGTAGAAGATACATAGGAAGATGGATTGGTTTATCCTCCATGATTGGAAGGAAGGTGGTTTCAAATTGAAAATTAAGTTTAACAAAAATCTTTTTCAGATATCCAGAGAAGTGATAAGTTGTGATCATGTAGGTTTATATTATATGTCCGACTGTCTCATCTATACATGAAACAATTGGGTGGGTTTAATTTCACACAAATAGTATACAGCATTTAAAGTTCACTCCTATCACTGGTACTTTTAACACAGCCCTCTAATTGTCTGGTTGACTTCTGCTATCAGAACCAAGGTGGCAACTTAGAAAACTTTTCTAGCTTATAATCATACCCAGCACTCTACAAACCATTCTTTCTTTGACTCTTTTTAAAAATTAGAAAAGATATAGCAATAGCAATAGCAGTAGACTTATATACCGCTTCATAGGCCTTTCAGGCCTCTCTAAGCGGTTTACAGAGAGTCAGCATATTGCCCCCAACAATCTGGGTCCTCAGAAAAGAGCAGAATGTCAATACACTTGAACTGTAGGTGAACTAGGAACATGTATGACTCAACAAGGAAAGGACTCATTGAATTAAATGTCTACGAAACCTTAAAATATCCCCTGCACAAAGGAATTTTACTTCAGTGGAAGCATGTCCAAGTAAATACATAACTTTTTTTGGTAATATCTGGCTTATATTGATCCCTCCCTCATAAATGTACTAAAAATTGGCTATTGCAAAATATAATGACTACAAAGAAGATTGATAGAATCATGAAGATTGATAGAATCATTGAAGACTTAAATTTAAGGCCATACTTAACCTTTTTACCTGTATGTATTGGTACTACAAGGTTTCTTTTTTCTTCATAATTTTAAATAACTTACCCATTGAAATTATTAGCTTTGGGTAACACGCATATACCAAGTAATCTTAAAACATCACAAATGATTTATAAACATGCAGATGGGACATAACAAGAATAAGAGCTGTTGATTGAAAAATATATGATGAAAGCTGAAATAATATGTTGGACAACTATAAATTAAATACAGAATGCTGCATAGAAGAGGGAATAATTTTAATTTTGTGTAATGAAGGAAAAATGGTGTCCCCAATAAACTGTTCTGGAACCAGTTTTTCTGGTCTTAATTTTGCAGTGAAAGACAAATGCCACAAGACTCAAAACTTTTGATAATAGAAAATATTACAAATTGCTGTGAATTGCTTTACTTGTACAGTTCTTGGTATATAAGTACAAATCCATAATCGATGCTAACTGCAAATCTATCGAACATATATATTGGGGAGAAATTATATTGATGAGTTTGGGAGTAAGTGATCAAACAAAATAGAAGTCTTGAGATTGTTACTACAATGAAAAGCAAATACAGAATTCCTAAAGATTAATTTCTTTTTAGTGATTTATATAGGACATAATGTAAACTAAGATACTAGAGTTGCTTTATAGAATGGCATACTCTATGTATAGATGGCATACAAATTTAATAATAAATAAATTCCAAATATTAAACTCTTATTACTTCTTTACTGTGGTGCTATATGTATCATAGTTGGAATTTTATATGTAGTTCTAATAAACATTAAAAGAATATGAGAATCCAAAACATGGGATACAGTTGAAATGCACGTGTGGACAAACTTGAAGTTTATAAAGAAATATAAATCTTGTCTAGATCACAGAGACTTGAAGTATTTTATTTGATGTGCATGTTGCAGTAAAAATTCTATACCCGCTTGCACCATAACTAAATCATGAGCGACTACCCCCTGGAGTTTCACAGTCTGAGTCCTGAGTTTCTATAAAACAGTAATTCAGTGTCACCCTATTATCAAATATAAGGCCAGTCTTAAATACCTTTCGTGGGGCCACCCTGCAAACAGCGATGGACTGGCCTGCAGTGCTTCCACAAGTGAAAACGGACCTTGGGAGGGCCCGGCTGCAACGGCCTCCTGCAACGCTCTGCCACTCAAAAACCTCTGCTCTGTTTTCACTGACAAAGCGCTTGGGCCACCACAGGTGCTCCTGACATGAGTGACATCGAGTTGGCTACACCCAATCTGGCCATGCCCCTCCCCCGGGCCCCTGAAGTTCAAACATAATCCTGATGAAGCCCTCAATAAAATCAAGTGTGACACTCCTCGTCTAAAAAGAATCTGGGAGTACTACTACCATAGAAACTCGGGAATAAGCCTATGATATGGTTATGATTAGGTCAACCAAGGTATTCCCATGATTAAGGATGAAGGACATAATGTCACCATTCCTAATGTACATAAAAAAGCTACTTGGAGTGACATTTGTATGTTACTTTAAAGATGCCACTGTACCTGAGGACAATAAGAACTTATGACAGTTTGGGTAGGATATTTTTTCTGAGGATAGTCCAGTCCTGTGTAAAGACCAACCTACAGCGTCAGATCCCTGGTGATTAGAATGCAGTATTGCAGGCAAATTCTGCCCACAGCCTGGAATTTGTTCCTGGCTGGGCTTGAGATTGACTCAGCCTGCCATCCTTCTGAGTTTGGTAAAATGAGGACCCAGATTGTTGATGGCAATATGTGGATACTGTGCACTGCTCACAGATTGCTATAAAGCACTAAAGTATATAAGTCTAAGTGCTGTTGCTATTGCAACTGTTTCATACAAAATTGTTATTTTTAATTGCCTTCTATCAGTTGCTTTATGGAGCAAAAGAGAAGAAAAGTACATTGAAATAACTGATTTTACAAGCTGGACAAAATTCAAAGGACTTGCAGATGTTTGTTGAAGAAAACATTTAAAACAAGATTTATAGGTAGCATGTGGTCAGTGGCAAAAGGTCTGTTTTGCATGCAAAACATTTCAAGTTCATTTTGCAGCATCTCTTACAATTCAAAATATGTCCTCCCAAATCCTTAAGAGGAGGGTCTCTGGAAAATAGTAAACTATTCCTGGAACCAGTAGCATTCCAAGGAATTTGTGGAACCATAAATACCAATTGTGAGAACAGTTATTTTAATATAATACAAATAGCAAGCAATATTTATATCAAAGCTTTGGTGATAAAATAAGGCAGAACTAAATAATAATAATAATAATCATCATCATCATCATCAGACATCACACTGATTGAGAAAAATAAGGTCACAATCATAGACATCGCAATACCAGGTGATAGCAGGGTCGCCGAGAAAGAACTTGAAAAAATCGCAAAATACCAGGACTTAAAAATCGACTATGGCACAAACCAGCAGTAATTCAGTGGCATGGAGAAGTAAAAACTATTGTCAGGCGAGAGTACACCAACAGTTAGGAAAATTTTGAAATCTAAATTGAATGGTGGAAATACAATCGACCATAAATACCTGGGCAATACCAGTTATAAGATACACAGCTAGTATAGTTAACTGGACACAAGCTGATTTGGACATTTTGGACCGAAAAACCAGGAAACTAATGACAATGCACTACAGTTTACACCCACGTGGTGATACTGATAGACTGTACCTGCCTCAAAAATCAGGTGGCAGAGGATTATTACAAGTGAAGCAAACAGTTGAAGAAGAAAAACATGCACTGGCTGATTATTTAAAAGAAAGTCAAGAACATCTATTAATCGAAGTAAAGAACAAAAATCTACTGAAGGCCCAACAGACGAAACAAGAATACAGAAAAGATGTGATAAAATCAAGAATGGAGAGTTGGCAGAACAAAGCACTGCATGGCCAATTTCTGGAAAAAATAAAAGATAAAGTGGACAGTGAACAAACTTGGTTATGGTTAACAACAGGTACATTAAAGAAAGAAACAGAGTCACTAATCCTGGCTGCGCAAGAACAAGCTATCAGCACAAATGCCATTAAGGCCAAAATTGAAAAATCCTCTGATGATGCCAAATGCAAACTTTGCAAAGAAGCTGTTGAAACTGTTGATCACATACTCAGCTGCTGTAAAAAAATCACGCAGACTGATTATAAATTGCGGCACAATTCAGTAGCACAAATGATCCATTGGAATTTGTGCAAAAATTATAATATTAAAACAGCAACAAACTGGTGGGAACATCAGCCTGAAAAAGTCACCAAAAATCAGATGGTCAAGATCTTGTGGGATTTCCGTATACAAACGGACAAAATACTGGCGCATAATACACCAGACATCACACTGGTTGAGAAAAATAAGGTCACAATCATAGACATCGCAATAACAGGTGATAGCAGGGTCGCCGAGAAGGAACATGAAAAAATCGCAAAATATCAGGACTTAAAAATTGAAATTTAACGACTATGGCACAAACCAGCAGTGGTAATTCCAGTGGTAATTAGCACACTGGGTGCTATTCCAAAAGCACTGGAATTACATTTAAAAGAGTTAAAAATTGACAAAATCACCATCAGTCAAATGCAAAAAGCCGCACTGCTTGGATCTGCACGCATATTACGAAAATACGTTACGACGTCCTAGGCCCCTGGGTGGGGCCTGACTAGTAACCAATGCCAAATCCGGCGAAACAACTGGCCACTGTGATACAATTGTATAATAATAATATATTCTATCTAACTGCTACAACTAGAAGGAATGACTATGTGCTTCTGGAAAGCGTATGACCCTTTTTGATACATTCCAAAACAGCAGTCCTTGTTTAATGACTGGTTGCTTAGCAACTGGTTGAAGTTACATCTGTCCTCCCAAAAAGATACTTAACAAAAAAAAAAAAGAAGTTCTGATGGCTGCATATACATCCTTTGAAGTTACATGATTGCATTTTGCTAGAAGTATCTCTATTTATTTTAAAGATTTGTTTAATCCCATCTTTATTAATTCTAGGTGGTGAACATACCTAATATTCCTTCTGCCTCCTATTTTCTCCATAACCACCACCCCATGAGATTAGTTGGGCTCAAAGAAAGTGACTGGCTTAAAGTTACCCCGCTGGTGTTCATGCCTAAGGAAGGGCTAGAACATATACTATCTTGCTTTCCAAGTACCTGATTTCAGCCTTATTCCTTCTCTAGTTTATTAAAAGTGCTGGGGCTTGCTATTTTTCTTTCAAGACTCCAATAATCACAGAATGATTCTTGAATGGATCACATCTTGTTGTGTTTAAGCCTTCGAGGATGAAAAGATGTGAGAGTCATAGGTGAATATACTGCTCTGCCCTGTCCATCAATCTTCTAAAGAAAGAAACTAAAGCAGGAGTTTAAAGGCAATCCAGATCTCACAGGATGGGAAAATACATTCTTGTTTGCTTCGTCTTGTGAAAAGTTGTGTTAATACTAAGGCACAATGCGTGGATTCATATCATCTGCTAGCCTGTAGTTTAATCTTCGCTGAAGATTTATTAAGTACATTGAGACAAGTCTGGGTTGATCTTTCAAAGGATCAATTTGGTCAACTTCTGGATCTTCATAATCTTCTGGATTGCTCAGAGGCTTTGGCATTTGGACCAAGATTTATATAATTCTAATGCATATAGACATTTCAATACATATGTTCACACCCTTTCTGTTGGTCATTGTAAAGGAATGTGAAAGCAAACTTCTCTAAAATCAAAAGGATGCATTTTCAAGCTAATGTGCGAAAATGGTACTGTAGGTTTTGACAAAATCTTTCTCAGAAAGTTAAAAATCATATGAGGATCATAGGGCTTTGACTGGTGGCCAAGATATTGTATTGTTTTCACTTAATTTGCCTCTCTAGATTTGTCTAAATTATCTCCAAATATTCCTTAAGTTAGTGGTGAGTTGCTAAGAATAAGTTTCCTATTTCAAACCCAGCATGTCATTTCCATCACTTCCCACCTCCATTCTTAAGTAGGTCCTTTTGAATAATCCTTGGCTTTTTAAATAAGACTATGGAAACAGATGTAAAAAAGAACATAACCATTAGAACAGAAATATTACCCTTGTTTTACAGTTAAGAGCATTCAGAAGAGCATTGCTAATACTTTTTCTCCTTGCTCTGTTCATGTAATTTTTCAAAAATTTCATCTGAAGAGCAAGAAAAAAATTAATAGTGGAATAGTAATCTAGACAGTTTTAAGAAGTGTGATAGCTTTTTCACTCGAGAGTATGAATTGGAGGGGGTGCAAGAATCTACATTGGTTATTTTATTGTATGTTAAAAAATAATTCAGTTGCATCTAATGTAATACCATATTACTTGATTTTAGCTCCTTCACTATTACTGTTGCACACTTAAAGGAAATTGCCGAGTATTAACATTTTATTGAAAGATTACGCCTTTTAGAGTAAGTTTTCAAATACAATTGAAAACAAATTGTCTAATTTGTTTTTTTTATTGCTAAAGATAAAGGAACTGTGGTTTCAGAGAAAAAAGTATATTGTATTGAAAGAGGCAGATATAAAAAATGTTATCATGACAAAGAATAGAGGTTATTGAAAGGAGAGCATTACTGGAATAAAATGCATTAAATGATCATATCATTTACATGAAAACTAAATGAAAACTAAAAATGACATGTCACTATAAAAAAAACATTAAAAATGCTAACTAGGACCTAAACAAGTCTTTCAATTTTTTCAAACAATCTCTCCTTTTTCTATTTTCAATGAATTAACTAATTTATTGTGAATTTCACATTAAGTTACTAGTTTAAAGTCTGTGGTACAATGTGGGAGTTTGTTGTTTGTTAGAGAACAAAAGAAAACAATTTTGCATGCAAAAATCTTTGGGTATTGAAGTAAATATTTCGTTGCTAGGGAAAACGGTGAGATTTCTATCATCTCTCCTCATTGGCAAATGTGCATAGTTGCCATAAAGATATATCGTCATCTCAGAAGGATACCCCCTTGATGGTAATTAAAATGCAAGAAAAATATATTCAATAATAACCATTCACTGCCTTTCAGAACTTCCAAAATCACTGGCTGAGGCAGTTCCTAGATTTTTATTCATTGTTTTGCTTTGTTCTTTTGAGATGAAAATTAGCATTTCATTTTAAAATATTCATGTGCTTTGTATAATTGTTTTCTAAATCAAATCAAATTCAGAGTTGATCAAAAAGAAATCCAGGATCTAAACTTACCAAAGTATGCTCAAAACAGTGGGGAAATTCATTTTTTTTACTACCGGTTCTGTGGGCGTGGCTTGGTGGGCATGGCTAGGTGGGCATGACAGAGGAAGCATACTGCAAAATCCCCATTCCCTCCCCACTCCTGAGGGAAGGATATTGCAAAATCTCCATTCCCACCCCACTCTGGGATCAGCCAGTGGTGGTATTTGCCGGTTCTCTAAACTACTCAAAATTTCCGTTACCAGTTCTCCAGAACTTGTCAGAACTTGCTTAATTTCACCCCTGGATCACAACCAATCTATGTGCTTTCAATGCTCTAGAAGTAATTTCAGTGAATAGAAACAATTGCTTCATAAATCATGATTTGTTTAAACCACAAATAAAGCTCAAAGGCTAGGTTCATAAATAATGCTAAGACATAAACTAATTTTCTTCAGCCTGGTTGCCCTCTAGAAATTGGTTTTCAGAATGTCTCAACCTATGTGTCACTTGGTATTCTGGGAAGACATACCATGCTAGCTGATAAAGTAACTGGTGCCAAGGTTGGCAAAGATTACATAAACATACAGTATGTAATCCATAAATCATTTGTATCACTGAACCAATGTTTTTGGTTTGCAGTCCAAGTATGCTATATTTATACAGGTCTTGTGTTAAACTCAGTTTTAAAATAAAAAATATTATAAGAGGTAGAATTAAGATTCTTGAAGCTGCCTGTCAGTAACTTACAACTAGACAGCAGAATGAAGAGAATATTCAAGTCATTTCATCAATGTGATAAGCTGTACTATTATTTCTATTAAAATAATATCTTTCTATAATACTAAGTATATTAATGCACAAATATTTATGTTCCAAGTGTTCATTAAATGTTGAAATGTTTTTTTTAAACATGCTTTAAAAATATACAAAAAAACCTTTCTTTGTTTAATTATTGTACTTGGTGAAACCTGACAGTAAAACAGATTTGAGGTTTAAGGTTTATAACTATATATTAAATGAATCCTTGTATGTATCTTATAAGGTCAACAGATTATTAACATTCCCAGGGCACTACTGTGCACTTTCTTAGTGTATTTTCCAGTCCTTTGCACAGACAACATAGGTAGCTAGTTTCTTCTTTTTACATTGCATATTAAATTTCTCACCATTTACCATTTATAGCTCGCTGAAAAGAAAGAAGTGAACTATCTTAATATCTCCAAATGGCCATCCATCTTTTCAGGCAGTTATTATAACATAAAAATCTCTCACTGCTTATAGCCAGTGCCTGCTAGCTGTCTTTATGTAGCTTTCTTCTGTAATAAATATTGAATTCTTGTATTAGTATTCAATTAAAACTTCATTGCAGTCTTTGGGCCAGGAGATACATTAGACATATTCTTTAATGAAACAATTTTAGGAGGGATATCCATAAATTTATATGGGTGGGCCATTGTTGCTCTTTGAGCTCAATTGTTTTATGGCAGATATTCATTACCCAAACTAGGTAACATCATTAGTGCTAGTAAGGAATGGAGTTTGCTCTCAATTTATATGGCCACAATTGCATACTATTAAAGAAAACATAAAGCCTATAACTATTAAAAGTACTAAATTTAGGCATATCAAAAGTCAATTTTCTATGCCATGGCAACAAATAATTAACTGGATCTTCTATAACTGGATCATTTTAAATTATATGGCTAATAATTTTACTTTTTAAAATTTGTTAATATACTATGTTAGGCTATTAAGCCTTTACAGTGTTCCATGGGAAAAAAGAAAAGGGTATAAATTAAATATCAAATAATTTAATTTAATAGAGTATTAAATTCTTGAAAGTTGTCTGGTTATTAACTACTAATAACCAGACAACTTTCCAGAATTTAATACTCTCCAGGGAGTATGCTATACTAATTGGGAATTCTGGAGGTTGAAGGCAGTCAGCCAAAGGGAACCAACTTTGAGAAGGCTATAATCAAACAGGGGAAAGCAGATATCTAAGAAATTTCTATCAATCATGCAGGGTCCTGTCATTCATACCAGAGGCTGTAAGATTTCCACCTGTGAAACAATGATTCTATTAAGGCATTTAGAAAGGTGGTTAGTCCCATGTACTTAGATAAAGCAAAGTACAAAAATTGCCATTACTAATCATGCTAAATGCTAGTTCTGTCAGTCAAACAGAATAAACCTTTTTCTTTAAAGCAAGTGAGCCTGTGCATTTCTAGCTGAAAACTCAGAAAGGTACATAAGAAAAGACCCGTACTGAGAGACCCTAAAAAACAGCCTTAATAATACAAAATAATTCTAGGTGTATATAATTTCATTTAGCAATGGGATTTCTTACCACTGCATTGCCTTAATATTTGTGTATGCTGCTTAGCCTTTGCTTATTAGCTGATTTACAACTGTTTCCTACCCTTCCACCACCCTTGGATGTATCAATCACAAAATGCTCAGGGCATCTGTCTTCCACCCAAGAAAAGTACTCAATCTATCTTGTACTGATAACTTAGTTATAAATTGTCCAGTAAATCTCCCATTGAACTTTCCATTGTATTACAAAATATTCCAGCAGGGAGAAATACAGGAGAGAATGGGTGGAAAGACTAGAGCGGAAACAAAAATCCCAAATATAATATTGAAACACTAGGAACCATTTATCTGTGTGGTAGGATTAAGCAAGATATCAGCTCCTCCCCTCTTCTTCCCACGTTACTAGGAGACAATTTCTTGTGACAATGTGAAGGAAGCAATAGCAAATGTGCAATTTTATTTAGATGGCAATAGAGACAGATGCAAGATCCTCACTATTGATTTCAAATAATACCCACATTCTTCAAAAGAAGCTTTGGATACAGCCACTGGAAAGTCAGAAACCTGGTACTTGTTGAGGAACAACACAGGGATACCTTGCTAGATTGGAAAGTCAAAAAAGAAAACAAAAATAAACCACTTTGTTAAAGCTGCCAAGGAAATTATACAGAGACCATAAAGTCAACGAAGAATCAACTTTGATTCAGACACTCCAAAAGTCAGTAATAGGACTGATCAAATCCACAGAACTACAAATACATTTGGTTGTAAAAAGACCTCTCAGCATTTTTGCTTCACCGAATAAAGTCAAAAGCTCACTTTATTTCTTAAAGTACACCAATGTCTGTAATTATGCAAATTTGAAAAAAAAACTATATCATCTCAGAATAACAGGAAAGATCTTGAGCTTGTTTGGAGGTTCTAACAGGGGAGTGCAGCTATCGTATACCCTTGACCGAAGATCAGTACACTCCTATCTGGGATGGTCGTCCTCTTCCACCGAGCACGCAGCTTCGGGAGGGACGCACATGGAGCGGTGAGGGAGGAAGGGGACACCCGCCTAGCTAGCCAGATCAGCTGAATCAACCCTGGCTATCAATGGGGTGACAGATGTCGCAGCCAGATCACTCTCACATCCGGAAAGATTATGACTAGATAGTCTGCCATCCATAAAATGATGCTGAAGGTTTTAATCAGGAATTAGGTTGGACCCCTGTTCAAAGAGGAAATGTCAACAAAGAGGATGATATTCTGTAAAGCAGGGCACGTGGTCACACTCACACTGGATATCAGAAAAAAAGTGAATTGCACCTTTGATGCTTAAAATTTATTGCATGTGATAAGTCAGGCACAAAATAAAAGTTCCGTGAATTAAGGAGAGCAGGTGATGAATACCTATCAAAGTGTGTGATGAAGCAAGAACCATTGTCAAAGATAGTACTCCTAAGCAGATGTAGAGAGTTAAAAACTTTAGTAACAGAAAGTTGTAATAAAGAAAAAATGCTCAGAATTTGGTTGTCTTGGATGAAGGATATAAGCTTAGCACAGCTATCAGATAATACTAACTCATTTTGTATGAAATTAAAAAATATATATTTGTTAAGAAATACATAAGATAGGAAAGTCCTATTTTTGCCCAAAGTTTATGGTGGAATTTTTTTTTAAACTGAGTGAAAGATAGAAAGCTTATGTTGCTAACAATAGGCCAGGTGAAAAATGAACACAGGGCAGCCTGTAACAGATGATATATGATTCTTTCAAATGGAAAGCATAAAGGATAAATATCTCTGTTGGTTTTACATGATGTTTACTGAGGGATACTGTATGTAGTGTTCCTCAATCTGATCTCCTATACATATATATTGAATTCCATTCTCAACATTTTAGCAGCTTTTTAGCATTATTGGTAGGGTCTGTGGTAGTTGGAATCCAAACATATCTGAAAGACACTACATGGTTGTTAATAATAAACAATTCTAAATAAACTTTAGAGTGAAAGTTATTAAAAAGTTTAAATGTAAGACCCTTAGAGATCAGCTAGGGAACATTCCAAATTTGGAAACGCATATTATGTTGCTGATATTGCAGCATATTATGTGTTTTAATTTATTGCAAATTATATCTTTATGTATTTACTAAGTACATTCAATAATGTAAGATTCATAATGCAGTATGCAAAACACCCAAATTAAAAAAAAAAACCTGATTTTTTTAAATGCATCATTTGAAAAAAAAAAGTACAACTCCATAGTAAAAATATTAAATCCAAGTAAAAAAAATTGCCATTTTTAAAAATATACTTTTTTAAAGGAAGAGTAATTAAAGTTGCAAATAATGCATACATTTTCTTGGTTTAGAAAAACATTTTGATCGGTTCTGCTGAAATGTTTGTAAAGTACTCATTGAATTCACGGATCTCAGAGTGTGGATATAACGCAGCTCCTTCTCTGATCCATTTGACAAATTGCTTTTGAAATAGAGGGTAATTTCAGAAGTAGTTTGTGCTGCACCTTTAGCTGAGACCGTTAAAGCAAACATGTAAGTTCTAGCTTAAGACTAAGTTGTTCTTTGGAGCCTAGTCTATATTTTAAATCGTTTTTTTCTTCCAAATGGTTTTATTTACAGTAATCAACTTAAATCTGTTTTGTTCTAGGGACAATCTTTCAATTAGCCTGTTTATTTATCCTTCTATCCATTTTAGTTTGCCATTCAAATTGCTACACTCGGACGGCTGAATTCTTGCAATGCTAAGATGGTCAAGTTCACACATCTTTTAGCAAAACTAAGGAAATCACACATTGGTATTCTAATGCTGAAAAGAAGACAATGTGCAGCTTTCTCCAACAGCTGTGTTTAACCAAAATAGTTAAGGGATTAACAACAAACTATTAATTAACAAAAGATAGTACAGTCCAGACTAGGTTCCCCATTGCTTGCTTTATTGACTCTTCTAGGAAACTAACTCTAGTAAGTTCAGATGAATGACAATAAAGTAGAGGTAGCCTAAGATGATGAAATGACATTATGAGAACACAGGCATATTAATATTCAATGATAGAAGTAAACCAATATCCTTCACTTAGTTTTATTTTCCTCTTATTTGATCAGTTTAGGATTCAGTATATTGTAGAGTCTAGAACAGGGATGTTAAACTCACGTCGTCACAGCAGCATCATGTGACGTATCAGGATTTTCCCCCCCTTTGCTAAACTGGGTGTGGGTGTGACCAGTGTGAGACTCATTTGGCCCGCACGTTTGACAGCCCTGGTCTAGAAGATGGCTTAATTCACTAATCAAGATATAGTGTAGAAACCTAGCATGCAAATCCTAGACCTAATACATCTGGTGTGCAGAAGATTGGGAAAGTCTTTACTTATCAGAAGACTTACCACCTTATTTATCACTTATCACCTACTTATCAGAAGATGTGCAGCATCTATTTTTAATGGTTTATGGGCATAATCAATGTTTTATTTCCACTTTTCCTAAGCACATGAGGTGTTTTCAGGGGTAGCAAAAGGCTTGTTAATTCAGTTTATTAGTTGTTCAATTTAATTTTTTAGACTGTGTTTTTATCCATTTTACTGGCACAGAATTCCATTGATAACAAAGCAGCTTTTGAATAAACCAATTCATTGATCAATTGGACTTGCTGTGACTGTTATAGCAAAAATTATGTGTATGTAATTCACCTTGCTGGTGTGGCATGAAAGGTTCATAATGGTTAAAATATTATTGCTACTCTAATTGTAGCATAACCCACACTGCCTGCTGTACATTTAAGCAAACAAATAATGATTATATAACAATCTCTAACAGGTTTTAAATTTAATGCATTTCAAAAGAACATACATAGAACTTTTCAGTTCTACACTGAGAAGGCCCAGTACTTTTTGGTCCTTCTATAGGTTGTCCCAATTAAAAGTGGCCAGGAGAAAACAATTATAGGGCTGGGTTTCCTCTCTTATGCAACTATCACGGTAGACCTGAGACTTCAAAATGTTTCCCTAACATTTCCTCAGTCCCATAAAATATTGTTTACTTTCACTTGCAACTATTACATTGTTAATGTGGAGAGAACACCTGTCTCTCTTTTGTTTAGAATATAGGAATATAGCAATGCTCACCAGTCAAAAGTGTTCTGTCTTAAATATTCCTATCTGGGCAGCAAACACTAGATAGCAGCAAATTTCAGAGTGATTTGTATCTCTTTGCTGCCATCTAATGGTTAATTGGGGGTTTGTAACATAAATAACTTCATCTATGAAAGCTGCCAAGATTGAACATCATGGACGCTACTAGGTTGTTCCGAGTTCATAGCGCATACTGCTACTCGTGAAATGATGGCTAACTCAGGATCCGGGGAGAGAAGAGAAGTAGTAGGAGCAACATATAGAACAATTTTTATTACCTATCAACCTCGTTCTTGCCTTCCTTTCACACTTCTACACAGCACCAATTTATGCAAAATATCTGGACATTCACTGGGTACGGGAGCAAAAAGACAGGGAAAAAAATTCAACTCTAATGGCCATGAGATTTTTGCAGTCTGGATAGGATAGCTATAGAATGCAATCAAGTTTGTTTATGATACTGGGCAAGGAATAAACAGCAAAAACAAGCCAAGGAGAGATTAGATTTTTTCCCCCCTATATTTTTCCCTTATATTTTAACCACTGGCATTTTGAATTTTTTGCTTTGTCTCTATTTTGGAAAATGAAATAAACTACTACTTTTTTCCCTACAGCAAAGACTTAAGGAAAACCCTGTTCTTCTCTTGAGTAATTCCAACAAAAGAAGGCCTGTGGATTGACAAATGACTTTCAGATCTTTACATCAGGTATAATTTGGCACTAAGTACTAACATTTGAAAGCCAGATTTCTTATAACAGTGGCCTGTATAACAACAGACCCTTGGCAGGTTTGAAATACTGCAGCGACCTTTAATTTACAGAAATTATTACCAGCAAGAGAAAACAGGTTGGTCATGTGCATGCTTCAAACAGAAGGTTAGAAGTAAAAAGAAAAAAGAAAATATAATTCAGAGTGTATATTCTCCAGCTTTGGCTCTGATCTGAAGCTGATTTTTACCTCTGCTCCAGCTGTTCAAACAGGTAACTGCTCAGAGGAACATAAGTAGTTTAATTTCTTTCGGCATCTCTCCAAAATACAAAATTCAGTCTCTTCATACAATGTCATCCCTTACGTGTTGATTTTTTAAAAAAGGCCTGCAAAGTCATTTATATATTTATTAAATAATTATAAAATGGTTAGAAAAGGGTTTCACATTTGCTATTTACCCAATTTCTATTTTCCTTGTTCTTATATATTTCAAAACACTGAATTGCTTCCAAAATTTGCAATGGACAACTTGCAAAATCAACTTGTTCATTAACTCACATCTTGTCCTCTATACATAGCAAAGTAGCAGGGAAAGTGTAGTTGGGAAACTATAGGTATGTTCAAACAATCATCTAAAATAAAAAAAAGTGGCCAAGTTTGGATTCCATCATGTTTTATAGTAGTGCTTTCTTATCTGGTCATTTCCTTGCTGACTGGAAATTGTAAAATTTTCAGCACACATCTGGAAGTCAGCTAATAAAGATTGTTTAAAAAACCTGCACTCTGCTGCCCATTTTCCTTGGTCTTCATCCAACAAAGAGAAGCACTAAGGGTGATATGATGATAGTCTTCCAATATTTGAGGAGCTATCACAGAGAAGAGGATTTCAACCTACACTCCAAAGCATTCTTAGGTGGGATAAGAAGCAATTTACGGAAGCTAATCAAGGAGAGAAGCAACCTAGAACCAAGGAGAAATTTCCAGACAGTGACAACAATTAATCACTTCAATCAATTAAACTCTTCTGCAGAAATTGTGTTGCTCCATTTTATTTTTTATAAGAAGAGGTTGGATAGCCATATGTCTGGAATGGTATAACCCGTGAGCAGAGGTTTAGACTAGAAGGCCTCCAGAGTCCAGCTCAATTCTGTTATTCTGCAATCTGAATTGCTTGAGATTGGGTCTTTATTATAATTGGCAGTGCTAAATTCTTTCCAGATAAAAACTGTGTGGCATAGCATCACTTGAACTAAATCTTGGTGAGGGATCTTACAGAAAAGATTATTAACGGGATTAAATTAATTCAATATTTCTAAATATTAATTGTAAGGGAACAGGGGCATTTCAAGGTATTTTGAAAAATAATTATTTTGGACCCCTGTAAAAAGTGAATGCTTATACCATATTTTGTTGCATTTTAATTTAGTTCTACCTCATAAAGCAACTATGACTTTCCTATTAAGTGCCTATTGGCTTCAATTTTCTTTGAGTGGGTAATATTTTGCAGCAATGACGGATCTGCTAGGGTCATAGGGGCTGAAAGGGGGGGGGGAAGGATAAGGAAAACTATATAAATATTCTCAATAAATAAATAACAGTTGTCATTTCCCAAATCTGACAGTCTCTGTTTGCCTGTGCTTAAATTGAACGACATGCCATTTATCCTAATAGATGGGAATTTGTGTTTGCTGCATAGGAGAGAGAGGACTAATTCTTATTCACCTCAGCTGTGATCTCAGCCAGAGGCTTGAGTTCTAACAGGGTTTGGATGGATCAAATCTCTTTGGAAAATCTTGGTCAATTATAGAAGCCTTAGGCTAAAAGGAAGGTGCTTGTCTTTCTGTCTCTGTTTCTCTCTCTCCCTTTAAGGAAATTCACAAAATACTACATTCTCCTCCTATTCCTCATCTTACCAAACAAGCAAATGAATCCTTCATCTGTAGAATATCTGGGAATACCTCTTTCCCCTGTAATTTAACATGACTCAGTCTCGCATCCCGATAATACAAGTGGTGAGAAAGGCTCCTAATCCTATTGGCATACCCCCTTGTCAGCACCTCTTTATTTGGCTGCTTTAAAGGCTCAACATGTTTTGATTTACAATAAGCGCTGAGATAACTGCAGGTGCCCTCCGAAAGCAAGGTTAACTCACCTGAGATGATTTTCTTTTCTTCTGAACAAAGCAATACAAGAACAGGAAATGCAATTAATACAGGTGCTTCTCTGAAAGGTAGGAAATGTCACTTACCCCTGATATGACATAAATCCTCATTAAATAAGCAGGCCCCAATGGTTGGCTTTATCTTTTTTCTGTAGAGAGGAAAGGATTTAGGTTGAAAACATATAAGCAGGCATGGCAAGCTTCAGATTTAGGAAAGCAAGGTATAATTTTTGCAAAGCTCCCTAATCGCTTGCAATATTGGGATTCAGACACAATTATTATTCAAGGATGAACCTATAAGAATTTAGCTGATAGATTTCATCCCATAGGACATTAAATAAAGATTAAACTTTGTCTAGATAAACATATTTTTCAAACTAAATTGATTAGATGCTTATTAATTTAGCAGTAGCATACAGGAAGAGAGATTTCCTCCATCTATTTCTTTCTACAAAAAGGTTACGTTCTTCAGTTCTTTTCACTTTTTAAATATTTGAAATGTGTTCAGAATTTATTAAAGAGTAGAAGTCCGAGACCTGGACTGCAAGAATCAAAACAACCACAAAATAAACACAAATATATTCAGAAAACTTTAACTTATGACTTTCATAGCTTTTTAAGACCGGGATCCCTGGCTACAAAAATAGTTGGCACCTTGTTAATATCATTTTGATGCCCAATAAATACATTTTTATTTTCCTTGGATATAAGGTTTTCTATGTTTTAAGTTTGCTTACTCTTTCATATCACTTGAACTGTTTTAACTTGTAATTCCAAATGTATATTTTATATGGTTGTGCAGACTTTAAAAAGTGCTTTGCATCTTGGCTTTTTGACCCCTTATGAATTGTCATTGTGTGTATTTTATATAAAAAAACTAGCTGTACCCGGCCACGCATTGCTGTGGCCCAGTCTGGTTAAATGGAAAAGAAAGAAAAGAGAAAGTGCACGTTTCTAATAAGTTTAATTTCACAATGCTTGTGGTTATACAATATTTTTTATTGTTCTATTGTCTGTGCAGATATAGAGATTGTCTGGTTTGCTGACTCTAGAACAAGCAACATATAATTGTCCTTGTGAGAAACAATTTTCAATTGCTGGAAAGATGTTGGACCGGGCACATTTACCAACAGCATGCAAAGAAAGAAACATTCCCAGGGTGGTTCCCTCTGGGCAGGGTCATGCCGTTGCCAGCAGGGGCAAGGTTCGTGAGGGTCAACCAAATTATCATAACTTTATGCTTTTCCTAATATTTGACCATTCTATCAGTGCTATCCATGGTGGGAGGTGTGTGTGTGTGTGTGTGTGTGTGTGTGTGTGTACGTACATTTGTGTATGTGTGTGTGTGTGTGTGTGTATGTATGTAGGTGTGTATGTGTATGTATGTATGTATGTATGTATGTATGTATGTATGTATGTATGTATGTATATGTATATATATATTTAAAGTCACAACCCCTGGTATGCCCAAATATGGGAGGAAGATCACACTTCCATTCTTTTATTTATCAGCACAAATATAACATACATATACATACATACATACATACATACATACATACATACATACATAAAATAAATCAAGAGGTTAGTTACACCAATGTGTTTGAAGCCCACCCTTTGTACTTGCCTGTGACATGGATGTACATGGCAAGAGGGCTAGCTATCTAGTTTGCTGCTGTGATACCATCTGGACTTCTATGACACCTGGGCATAGCCCTATAATCATAGATATTTATGAAGCTAATTTAAATTATATTAATTTTGTTCTATTTTATAAATTCTAAAAGGCGGAGACTACTATACTTCTAAGAACAGCATCTAATCCTGTAACATTTTCCCCTTGTACAGACAGGAGGCTTGGACATGGGAAGCGTGGTTTTTTGCAGAGGTGGTATTCAGCAGGTTCTGACCAGTTTTTGAGAACCAACAGAGGAAATTCTGAATAGTTCAGAGAACTGGTAAATACCACCTCTGACTGGCCCCGCCCCAGTCGATTCTCTGCCTCCCAAATCCCAGCTGATCGGGAGGAACTGGGGATTTTGCAGTAGCCTTCCCTTGAGTGGAGTGGGAATGGAGATCTTACTGTATCCTTCTCCTGCCATGCCCACCAAACCATGCTATGCCCACCAAGCAGCCCCCACAGAACCAGTAGTAAATTCTTTTGAAACCCAAAATTGGTGGAATGGTGGTTTTCCTTCCTCCATGGCTAGTTCCAATTGGTACTGATCCATCTCTCAGTTTTACTGTGAGGGAGTTTGCTCTCAGTTTTCTTCCCACTTTTGTGCAATATCTACCTGAAACTCTGGACTATATCATTTGTTGTCAGGTGTCAGGTAACATCAGTATGCTGATGATATTGTATATCCAACCTGCTGGTCAAAGTCTTGTTCAAATTTGGATATGGTGTGGAGAGTTTAGATGTAAAAGAGCAGACTGAGTAGCTATGGATTTTGAAGATATGGATATTTTCCATTTTTGATTCCAGAGGGGGTTGTACTGATCTGCATAGACCTTGTATATAATTTGTGGGTCCTCCTAGATTCATGTCTCCTGCTTGAAAAACAGGTGGCAGATGTGATTGAGCTAGCCTTGGCGCATATCCATCATGTGAGCTCCTCTGGTTGCCAGTAGGCTTCCAGATACAAATCAAAGTGATCTCTAAATCCCTTCAAGATAGAAGACTTGTTTATTTCTGGGATTGCCTGCCTCCAGTTATATCTATAGTTGCACCTGTTCTATGGAATTAACCTCAAGTTCCAGATGGCTCTGATCCTGCTTGCCTTTTCAAAGACTATAAAAATCTTATCTTCTCCCAGGCATTGGGTCAAATGATTTTGTGAATTAATCCTGAATGGTTGTCTTGACATTTGAACTACCTCTGGTGTAATATGCGTCACTACACTGTATTGTTTTATATTATATCTGTTATTTATATATGCCAATGATGGCTAATCTTTTTGTTGTTGTGTGCCAAAACCCACACCCATAATAAAAAGTGCATGTGACACCCCCCATGCGCCCCACCCCCTGCACATGCATGTGTGACAGCCCATGCTCCCCACCCCCCATAAATGTATGCGTGACACCCCGGTGCCCCATTTTGTGCCCCTCTCCTGGGACCAAAAATGGATATGTGGGGGCACGCTGCGCCTGCCACTCTCCCATCCCCCCTGCAAATGA
This sequence comes from Thamnophis sirtalis, assembly GCF_051295495.1. NCBI lineage: Eukaryota > Metazoa > Chordata > Lepidosauria > Squamata > Natricidae > Thamnophis > Thamnophis sirtalis. The sequence continues at coordinate 32,367,887 of NW_028261384.1, read as the reverse complement.
ACACATGCCCCCCACCCATGTGCATGCATCTCCTGCATGTGCCCAAACCCCGCACATTCATGGCAGAAACACCAAAATCAGCTGGCTGGTGGGGACATGCGTGCATGACCAGTGGAACTGAGCTGGGGCGACAATTCCCGTGCTGTCAGAGAGGGCTCTGCATGCCACCTGTGGCATGCGTGCCATAGGTTCTCCATCAGGGATATCTGCTATACAAAGTTACATAGTGTATCCAATGGAACTACATAAAGAAATAGTTTTTTTCTGGCAATAGGACTTTACTATCTGATCTGAAAAACTCTTAATTATAATTAGATGATAGCAAATTTGGATTTCTGTATCCTGAATTTTGCAGACCAAGTCTGATAGCCCTATTTGTTCTGCTCCTCCCCCCCAACATTTTGTCAGATGGGATTTGGTATTGTCTAAGAGAACTTTCAAGCAGTTCATGAAAATTTATAGCTTGTAATAATTTTGAACTTGGCAAATCCTGCCTTGCTATGAAATAGCTCCATCCTATAAAAATACCGTTTTAAAGTTGTACAGGTTTAGCATCCATCTAACATTGCTCTTCACCCTAATGCCTTCATTTTTTTTTACTTGAGCTACAATCACCCCTTGTCATTCTTCCTTTCTTTTATCATGTGCTCCTTGCACTGGATATTTTAACTAGTCAACTAAAATGAAGTGATTCTCCTGTCTGTGAAATTTCCTTCATAATAAATATTTTTAAAGTAAAAAAAAGTCTTTAAAACTCTGCAGGGTTTTCTGTTGCTTTTAATGCTCAGGTTTAACGTAACTACTCTTTTACTGTTTAGAGGGGAAGAGCCCAGGTGTCTGGGAGATTTGAGATCTCCCAGAGCTGCCTTCATTCCTTGATTCCAAACTATTTTATTCAGGAATAAATGGCAAGGTTAAAAACCTGATTTTTCAATGGGTGTCCTATCAGTGGACTGGTCCTTAAACACTTCAGTATCATAGCTATTAGATCTCTTGGATGGTTAAGTAAACAGAAATACAAATAACACTTGGTCTGGGCTTGTACATGCAGTTTTTGTGCATTCAATTACAAAGGATAGGATAAATAAAAAATACAGTACATCTTTGTGTTGTAAAGTCCTATGCAGTCCTACAGTCATAGGAATATCAATGGATTTTCCCTGAGTGTGACCTTGCTTAGATCCAGACCTGGGTCTTTATTTCACAAAATTAAAAATATCCATCTAGGTAGAAAATTATGTTGAACTGAGGTTGTGCTGTAAGAGAAGAAAGCACAAGGGCCTTCAACCTCATTTTGCTAGGAATAACCAGCTTCTGCTTAGAGATACCAGGGCATGGCCTAGCATAATGAGAAACAGATCATGGAATTCATAATTAAACTTTGGATTAGGCTTTAATTGCTTCCATCAGAACAGTGCACAAGGAGGAAAGCCAGAGTTCTCTCCTTTCAGGTGACAGCATAATTTTATGTTGCATATTTAGGTGATATGCAGAATAGTTTAGTGTGCATGCTAATCCTCCCCTCTTCTTCCTCATACCATCATAATAAAATAAAATAAAATAAATAGATTTTTCCATTTAGGGAGAGAACCCTTGCTATCTGGCACCATGTAATTAGCATACATGAATGAAAAATGAGTTCCTGCTGGTCTGGCCTGCTATATAATATTTTAAAAGATTTTTTTCACTTTAAAATGTTCACCTTATTTCTATTCATTTCATTAGAAGCGGGCAGAGAGATAGGTATACACACTCATGCAGACCCATGCATTCTTCCGTATTTGTGCACTTACAGACATTTAAGTATATGTGCATATGCACACATGCACACTTATTTATTTGTTAGGTTTACATCACATCTTTCAGGAGCTTCACGTTTTCCTACAATAGCAAGTCAATGGAGAATGCTGGGTGACTAATCATTCTCTCAGTAAAGGCTTTATACTTTGTTATATTTTAATGACTTTCTTCTTAGTCCTTCTCCAGAAAGATTCATAGCAAGATCTAATGGACGAAATATTCTCCCACTAAATATTTAGAATAGAATAGAAAAGAAAAGAATAGAGTTGGGAGGTGCCTTGGAGTCTTCTAATCTAACCCCCTGCTTAGGCAGGAAACTCTACACCACTTCAGACAAAAGATCATACAACATCTTCTTAAAAACTTCCAGTGTTACAGCATTCATAACTTCTGGAGGCAAATTGTTCCACTGATTAATTATTCTGTCAGGAAATTTCTCCTTAGTTCTAAGTTGCTTCTCTCCTTGATTAGTTTCCACCCACTGCTTCTTGTTCTGTCCTCAGGTGCTTTGGAGAATAGCTTGAGTCCCTCTTCTTTGTAGCAGCTCCTGAGATATTGGAACACTGCTGTCATTTCACCCTTAGTCCCTTCTTTTCATTAAACTAGACATACTCAATTCTTGCAACCGTTCTTCATATGTTTTAGCCTCCAGTCCCCTAATCGTCTTTGTTGCTCTTCTCTGCACTCTTTCTAAAAATATGTCTCAACATATTTTTTTGTATCGTGGCAACCAAAACAGGATGCAGTATTTGCAAATTTGAAGAGTACCAGATTGTGTAGCCTTATCCTAATGACTATGCCATATGTTAACTGAATATTTAGGTGAATAAATATAATAAAATCATATCTTAGTGCCTCAGATTGATGCTACTAGCATCCAAAGGGGCATAAGAAATGTGAGGAGGCAACAAAGCAAAGATTGCTCCTTTGTATGTGTGCTTCAATTCACTATTGTAACTATCAACTTGCCTTGTTTGGCCCATGTACAGTCACCATTGACTGATGCTCCCAAGCATGTTTTATAAATCAAGATCTACGTATAACATTCTATTCATATATTCTTGATGTGTTCAATGTCCAATACTCAATATTTCACTATAGCATATTGGGAAATTCATTCTTCTATCTTTGGTCAGCACAATTTAAAAAAGATGCTGAGATCTTGGAAAGTATACAGAGAAGAGTAACAAAGATAATAAAGGCCTGGAAGTTAAATCCTTTTATCAATGTCTGAGAGAGCTAGGTATGTTCAGCCTATTGAAGAAAAGGATTAGGAAAGATGCGTTAACTATCTTCCAGTACTTGTCACAGAGAAGAAGGGACTGAGTTATTCTCCATAGCACCAGAAAGCAGGAAAAGAGGTAATGGGTAAGAAGCTTGTTAAATACAGACCCAACCTCAAAGTAAGGAGAAAAATTCTGGCAATGAGAACAATTAATCAGTGGAACAGCTTGCATCCCAGAGTTGTGGATGCTCCCTCACTGTAGGTTTTAAAAAATAAACTGGGATAGTGTGAGACTTCTTCTATGAGCAGGACATTTAACTAGAAGACCTCAAAGGTCGTTCCCACCCATGACTCTATGTTTTATAGATCTCTTTCACTTGAACTGTATGTATTTTGATATACTCACAATTTACAATGCTTATATATAAAGTATGAATCAATAAATGTTTAAAAGTGATTGTATTGTGCATGGCCATTTGCTACCAAATCATACTTTGATTCCCTACTTAGCCATACACATAGTATAGCCCCCCTATAAAATCTATGAAACAGTCTCTGCTGCTTAGCCCCATTTTTAACTGATAAAACTTGCTGTCAAGCATCTTGTCCCATTCTTGATATTTTTAGCCTTGTGTTCCTATGCCACAACGCAAGCACGGACCTTACACTCCCTCCTCTAAATTCTAAAAGATTTATTTGATTAGGACGACACACTAATCTGATGCAAACTTTTCTCACTTCCTAGCATCAATAGATGCAGCAATGTTTGGAGAGGCAAAAATTAAATGGCCAACAAATTACTGTACATGCCATGGCAGATGAACATGTCCCCTGGAAATGGTTAGAGACGCATCCTCACAACAAAGCAAGAAGGCTGCATGGATCAGATCATGGGTTTGTCTTACTCTAGTTCTTCCACTCTTTTTGAAGAACTGCCTTCAGCATAATAGTTGATCTTAGTCAAAATACTGAGAATGAGGAGGCATACATGACCAGCTTGCTCCAATGTAAATTCGTGTCATTGACCCAAGAACTCAGAACTCATAATCTGCTCCCTACCTCACCAGAAACTCTATTCCTAACCAACTTTTTCTGCTAAATGTCAAAGGTAGTATTTTCTGATTTGTGCTGGCTCAAACGGTGCTGCTGTCCAGTTTGCCTGCTGTGCTTCATTTCATTGTGGGCAAACACTTCTGCTCCAATTGATTATTCTGCACTATGGCAGAGATACATGACTTCCTTTGGCACTGACCTGCACAGTCATTCCCTCCCCCCCATTGTACAGCAATAGAAAGTGAAATGAAGGTAACAGTGGAACTTTAACCCTGTCTTTGTTATTTATTTGAGCTATGAAAACGACAAAGTTCTTCTACTTTCCCCTTCTGGCTGAAATGACAAATGGTAAAATGGTAGTCTTCTCTGTTTTGTTTTTCCAAATCTAGGAAAATAAAATAGCTGGGAAAGCTTCCAGACAAGAGCCATGATAAATGCTCTCCACAGAGATTCTCACTTTATTATTTCAGGGCCAAACGAGAGGCAGGTTGAAATCAGGGATTTCCAAAATGCACTTCTTTTCCAGATAATTTAGGCATAGAAATCCAGCAGCTTAATGCTACAGTGCAGAAACTCTAAGATAGCATTTGTGTCTGAAGATGAACAACTGGTAAAGATAATCTTATTTGCTATAGATTACAGATGGCATTATTAAAGTGGACAATAGTTTAAAATTTCTTGGCTTTGATATCTTTTTCAAACTGAGCAGTTTCAAGCAGATCTTAAGCCTAATTTTTTAAAAGAGTTGGCTATATCTCCTAGCTTTGCATATGACACCAAACTAGGAAAAATAACCAACACTTCTAGGCTCAAGACCTAGAAAAATCTAGACAGACTAGTAGCCCAACAAAGTTCAGGGAAGGTTTTATATTTTACATTTAGGCAAGAAAAAGCAAGCCTACAGATATAGAATAGGTGGCTCAACAGTAGTAACTATGAGGGGGATCTAGAAGTCCTAATGGATAACCACTTAAGTATGAACCAGCAGCGTGCCTGCACTTACCAAAAAACAACCAACCAAACACTAATGCAGCCCTAGACTGCATCAACAGAGAAATAGTATCAAGATCACATGAAGCATTAGTACCAGTATATATTTCTTTAGTAAAATGACATTTGAAATATGCCAAACAATTTTGGTTGAAAAATTGATACTGAAACTTTAGAAAGAGTGCAGAGAAGAGCAACAAATATTATTAGGGAGCTGGAGGTTAAAACATTTGATAACAAGTTGCAGGAACTGGTTATGTCCAGTTTAACGAAGACAAGGCCAGGGATGACTATCATGTCTTCAAATATTTGAGGGGCTGACACAAAGAAGGAGACAATCTATTCTCTAGAGCAGTGGTCTCCAACCTTGGCAACTTTAAGACTTGTGGACTTCAACTCCCAGAGTTCCTCAGCCAGCTCTGGGAGTTGAAGTCCACAGGTCTTAAAGTTGCCAAGGTTGGAGACCACTGCTCTAGAGCACCTGAGATCAAGACAAGAAGTAACAGATGGAAATTTATCAAAGAGAGATCCAACCTAGAACTAAAAAGAAATTTCCAGCCAGTTAGAACAATTAATCAGTGGAACAGGTTGTCTTCAGAAGTTGTGACTGCTCCATCACTGGAGGTGGTTAAGAAGGGATTGCGCAGCCATTTATCAAGAACAGTATAGGATCTCTTGCTTGGTCAATACTTTTTAATTATATCTTAATGTCAGTACTTTTTAACATATTGTAAAAACTATTGGGTATTGCTGGTCTTTGACCATAACAAAGATTTATACTTGTACTCATACTTGCTTGGTCAAGGGACTGAATTAGAAGATCCTATCCAAATCTGTTATTCTGTTAGTTGAATGAAAAGAAACAAATGATGCTTGTTAATTGAAATGAGTATAGACATATATGAAGATTTTAGGGAGGAAATCCTCAATATATGTATTTTTTTAATATAAAAAATAAAAATGTTCAACTGGTTTTTCTTAATATCTTATAGAATCGTGTTTTTTTTCTGCCATTGATATTATACTTTTCTGTGATATTATACTTCAAACATAAGGTATCATTTTGAAGACTTGTATAGTCAGTATCAAATAAGAATTGCATTTGCTAAGGTACAATGAGTGGTTGTGTTATTTCATCAGTTGAGACAACTTCAGTATGTAAAAACTCCAATGAGAGAAAAGCAAGCCTGTTAGCAGAAAGGTATGAGAATATTAAAAAAATAAAATCCACCACATGGTTTTCCATGGGCAGTTTTGGTTTGTATTATCTGTTTCAAAAGTCTTCTTTAGCCACCTATCATGATGATGGATTTTAGATAACTTCTTTGTGTAACATTCTTGGCCACTTAAAAATCACCAATAAGATTATGAGAACTGAAAAAGAACTATCAGGCTGTATTGGACATTATAGATCTACATTCTGTGTCGTGGCAGCCAATAACTACTTAATATTTATAGACACCCCAGAAGAGGACACGAGTACAGAAGCACTTTCTTGGTTTTTCTACTTTGTTACTAACTGATCCAATCCCTAGTAAGGTTGCACAGTGCTCTGGCTCTGAAGACTAAACAGAGTGAACAGGGGTGCAAATGCGGAATCTACATTTCTTGAACACATTAAAAAATTTTGGAACAAGAGGATGTTGCATGAGCCAAAGCATGTGTCTTGTTTTTCCCCCCCTAGTAGTCAACTTTCCTTAGAACTGAGAAAGGGAGAATTAACTAAAATGTCTGAAGAAAATCTGCCTTTCAATTTTATTTCTGCTTGGTGAGGTAGACTTTAATATTTTCCATAGCTAGGATCCTCAAAGAAGTAGAAGCAATCTCTCATATGTTGACTGCAATGTATAATTAGACCATAAGGTCATCTATAATGCATCTGCGGAATGTCATGTCGCTAGATAAAGGCAACCTTTTTATATAAATGGCACTTATGCAAAACCATGGTCCACAGGTTATTGACATTTTATAATGTCATCCTTAAGGCCCTTGTGATTTCTGTGATGTATACTTTTCATTCTCAAACAAAGAATTGCTAGTTTTGAAGCCTAATGAAAACCTTGATTCTTTAGTTCAATTTGATTCCTAATGGCTATAAAACACCAAAGCCAAATGGAATTATAAAAATGTCATTCTAAAAAAACCCAAAGCAAAACATATTTAATATCCTGGATTGAGTTCTTTCAACTTCAAAGAAACAATAAATTATAATTTAGGTAAATCACTAATAGGTCACCTAGTATGAATCAGTGCAAAACTAGTATTTCTGAAGAATCATCTTAACAAGCTCTGGCACATATTAATATATTCTTTTATAATTTTGTGAAAGCCTGAAACTATGTTTCTTTAAAAGGGCATGAAAGAGACATAATGGCAGCAACACAGGGATTGTTGTATTGGCAACCATAGGCCGTTAGTAGACTTTACATCATATGCACCAGGATGCCATTTACACAAACACAATATATCAGTACCTAAATTCCTCAGTTTGCATATTGTCATCATAACAAACATAACGTTCACAAGTTGCCAATACTCAGCTTCATTCTGCATCTACTAAGTTCTAATCACAAATGTGTGAGCTTCTTTTCTAAAGAAAATATATTTCAGTTTGCATGTAGCTGCCAGGCAGATATGTTTTCTTAAAAGCAAAACAGTTTCAAGGGGAAATAATGACGAGCATGTGAAATTTAAGTTTTGGTGAACTTTCAAAGTTGTGAATGTGTGTGTTCACTGAGTTTTCTTGTTAACAGCAGACTGAGAAAATATTCCAGTTTTTAGCCACAGTTTTTTCCATTATGGTGAATTGTTCTGCTTAGTGGTTCTGATTTATTCATTTGCATTTACCCATTAATATTAACACCTTTGGACTGCAGGCAAATATATGTTCTTTGTGCTCTTCTCTGGCACTGGTGTTTGAAGTAGCCACTGAGCTACTAAAATAGAAATATGATATTTTCTCTGCTACTGTTGCTTTTGCATGGTGGGCAATACTGACAGGGAGACAGCTTTCTTTGGAATTGCAACCATTTTGGTGTTGCCATGACAACTCATAGTAGTTGCTTCCTTACTGTTGTATGTGCTAACAATACTCTGAGGATCCTTCCACTCAGCAGGAAAAAGAATCCATAGAATGACTATATTCATGAAAACTGTGTTGCATTCAGGTGGGTCTCGGCAGGTGGAAGCAACCTGGCCAGTTTTGCCTGAGCTCAGAAACTAAACAGGATTCGGACAGATCAGCATTTCATAGAAAACCTCCCAGGGTAGCTGGGCTGTAGGCTAGACTGGAAAGAAGAACAAACAAATTGAAAGAAAATAATGTCCATGGTGTGGTCTAGCGAAATGCAAAAGTGAGTTCAGCTACCACAAATCAGTGCAATTCAAGCAACCTGACTTTATTCAAAAAGAATAAAGGGTTTAGGCATGTTCCCTTTAGGACAGCTTTGCTAGCTGGGGAATTATGGGAGTTGAAGTCTTCCAGGCTTAATTTTGCCAAGGCTGAAGACCCCTGCTTTAGGATAACTCATCAACATAAGATAATAAAATAAAATAAAATATCTTCCCGTTTTCCAATGCATATAAAAGGGGGAGAGTTCAACTCTACATCCCAGATCTCACACCAACATCTCCAGACCTTGGCAAAACATTGTGTTAGAAAAACCTGACAATACATTAAAATAATTTGACTTTTGCAGGCAATGCAGGGTCCTGATTTATAAAAAAATTCATGAACACCATTCTTTAAGTTTGATCTTTTCTATTACTTTATTCAACATCCATTTCATTCATTAAAATTGGGTTTCTCAGTGAAGCTTATCCCAAACACTGCTTAATTTTTTTTCATTTGAGCCTTTTGTACTTGAAGTAATTTAGGATCAAATGCAATAACAAAAAAAAGGCCAAATTAAAATTTATTTTCAGACTTGGTTGGCATAACTTCTGATAAGAAATATGTAAACTTCAGATAATGGTATATGATTTGTGTCACTGATAACATGTATATATGCTTTATTAAAATGTTGGTATTAAATTGATAGAAATAAAAATTGGACATACTTTTGACATTAACAATGCTTGACATTATCAGTTCATTTGAGATAAAACCACATGCCCAGAACACCATGTCTTTGAACTGCTTCCAGCTTGGAGGATTTACTTCGAGAAATTACTGAACACTCTCAGAATGGCATGTCCTGGGAGAGATTAGAAAAAAAATGGCTTAGAAAAAAAATGGAATATTCCAGAGATCTCTAGAATGATCTTTTTCTCAGTTGATACATTCTCCACACCATTGATTAAATTTGTTTTACCGAAATAGTTTTTTAAATCTATATTACGTTAGAAATTATGGCATTTTTCACATATTTAGAAAGAAATGCTACATTTTTAACATTGCTACCTTCATCATTCACAAAAAGAGGAAAATGGAATATGAATTAATCAATAAACAAGTGAACAAAATGTATTTACTATTTCCTATTCTAATGAAACTTTTCTGAATTAATTTTTATAATGATTATTCACTGCCCAGAGCGGTGGAATGGGCAGTCATACATATTGAATAAATACTATAAATAACAAAGCAAGTGTTTAACTTCATTTAATGGCAATAACTTATTTGGATTGGTGTTTGAGATAAGTGATAGAAACTCTTACCAGATCAACTTTTTTTAAGTTTAAAAAGAGACACAAAGCTGTGGAATTTCTTTTATAAGCTACCTCAGAATAATACTATTCTAAAGTAATAAATATGTTTTGCTTCATATAAAACAGTTGTGGCAATTCCTAAACAATGGAACCCACAGCTACCATGACATATGGAATTGCTGAGCAGTGATTTGAGATTCACCAATGGACTAAGAAGTTGGATGACTAACTGCCAAGAAGACAGCCACCCGGTTTAAGTGCCAACAATGAGTGGAATTGTATGGCTCAGTGGTTGATGACTAGTCTGCCCAGGGCTGCAGAATTTGACACTGTGGTTTCAGCCAAGTTCTTTTTCCTCAGAAAAAAATGTCCCCCTCTTAGCATTTTCCCCCCACTCCAACGATTGATCATTCTCTGACTTTTTTCCCCATTTTGGCTAGGTCCCAAAGAACTTCAAATTTTTAACCCTCAGCTTCTTATTGAATCATAGAAATTCTTTCCTCTCAGTTTCCAAAGAATAGTGGGTGGTGGAAAAGAGGTTGGAAGTCAAACTATTTGCAGATACATTTTGGCTTTGGCTCTTAGCCTCTATTATTGTTACTTCTACCAGAGTCCCATGTAGGTTGCGATATTAAAATGATATCCTTATTAAGAAAGCAAAAAAATAAGGAAAACCAAGCTATAAATAATATTCCCGTGACTGCATTCGGTGTGCAGATTTTGGAAAAAATTCATTAGCCATTGGAGGGTGGAGTAGAGTTGCAGTTGATGGAGAAGATGCTTTACTTTTTCCTGAGTCCCAGGACCAAATCCCTTGTCTGAAACTGGCATATATTGTATATATATTGTAAAGAAATCCCTGATAGGTACCACTTTTAATTTAGCCCTGAATAATATATTTTTTGTCTGTGATTATTTGCAGCAGGAATAGGTTTTTTTTGTTGATACCAAGTCTGTTCTAACTGTTTTTAAAGGTTTCTCTTTACTGTTTGGTGTGGAGAGGCAGTTCATAGTAGTCAGGTTAAGATGCTGACCTAAAAACCAGAAGATTGTGAGTTCTAGTCCACTTTAGGCATAAAAGCTAGCTGAATGACTTTGAGCCACTCTAAGGCTGTGGTTTTGAGAAAAAATAGGAGGAGGAAGGAGTATTATATATGTTTGCTGTCTTGAATTACTTATAAAGTAATAAGTGTGAGATAAACTATAATAAATAAATAAGTCATCTAATTCTAAACCAGGTGAAGTTTAATGCATAGAGTTACAACCACAGAGCTTAGTAGATGACTTTGAACTAGTTTAAAATTGCTTAGCCCAATTTATCTTGGGTTTTTTTGGATGTCCAGAGAAAACTTAAGAAATACATAAATCTTTTGTCAACAAAAATAAGCAGGAAAGGTGCCAGATTATGTGATGCCAGACTAGAGGGAAGGTCTAATTACTGAGGTATAACTATCATTAATTGTATAGGCTGAATGTATTGTTTTCACCATGTACTTTTTGGTATTATTTATGCTAAAACCACAAGGTTCTTGTGTTTTCAGAAGAGAAACAAATCTTTACATGACAAGACTATTTATTGTAGCATGAAACAGCTTCCCTCTACCCACATTTATAATTTAGTTGCAAGAAACAGCATTAGAGTTCAAGTTAGTAAGAATCTTATTTATAAAACGCTCCTGGTCCACTATAGCTCAGACAGATACTGCTTTAATGACTCCACTCATCAAATCAGCAGAACTGCAACAGGCTACGGTACAGAGCCAAGGCAAGGGGTGGGGGGAGGTGAGTGCCATTGTCAAAGTGAATACAGCTGCTTCTATAATAGGACTAATTGCATATTGCACCGCAGAGCTCAATTACAAGTGAAAACAGTTGTAAAACCGACAGACAGTGGAGCATAACTCACCAAGGAACTGGCTGCCAATTCTGCAGATTCACTTTGGCCAGGATTCAATAGCCCACACCTGCATTTTCTGAATGGTAAATATATAATGAGGCATAATTACTAAGAAAAATATGCAGCACTTCAAATGTGACAACACACTTCTTGTTTATTGGGGTAGTGAATAGTATGTAATAAGTTTGACCTGTACTACTTCACAGACCCCTGGGGTCAATGGGGATGAAGCAGTAAACTGAAGTTTAATCCACAAGGCAGCAATATAACTGAGTGATACTAGAAATTAGGACATTAGTCTAGTGAAAACGTCTTGCTACTAAATCTCAGTAAAGTGAAAAGGAAAAGAGAATGCCAAATCACAATTTAAGAAAAAAATGACAGTAAATATTGACTTAAATATTCAAATACAGTTTGCTTGAATAAAATCATTTTAAAATATTCTAAAGCTTTGTTATTAAAAATAAAAAAGATGTACATAAAAAGCGGAATCACTTTCTATTTCCCAACATCCGTTTTCCGCTTTCAGTAATGTTTATTTGCAGTTAACTTTCAATATTATTTATATATTATGTTTCTTCTAAATTTTACTTTTGCACAGTTGGAATCTAAATTTTTGAATTTCACCTAAGGTGAAATGATATAATATAAATGGTCAAGCTTCCTCCTTAAGATGAACAGTTAAATAAAATGTGATAGGTAATTTTATTACAAGGGGAACACAGATTGGGACCTCAAAAGTTCTCTTTGCTGCCATCTGGCGATCCTAGAGATTTTTGCAGCTTGCATTTGATAGCCCTAAATGTTACAGTATAATAGCTTCACTCAGAGCAATACTGATTTACGCGCAAATTGATATAAGTATCAAATTTTGAGGATTGTTCTTGATTTCTAGTAAGGAGGATTTGCTGCATGAAGTTACAGCAAGCAGCACAGCAGAGCTTTCCACATGCCTACTCTGTAATTATTTTTTGTTTTGATGTGTTAATATTCAGAAAAAGAAAGAAAGTAAAAAAATAAAACATTAGAAAGAACAAACATGAAAAAAGAGGGATTCAACACAAAACCCATTATATTTCATATGAAGAAAGTCACTAGGCCCCATTAAATCTTAATCATACGGAGTAAGATTGATGAGTCTTTCCATTATATCAATGACTTAGTTCATTAGTAGAAAGTGTATATCAATCATCAATCCCTCTACCATCTTTTTTTTGTTGTACCACACAATTACAAAACCAATAATTTTCCATAATAACAATGAATTCCAAATATTGAGTATATAATTCAAAAATACATCTATGTCTTAAAATTGAATTTATTTTCAGGCTCTCTGCTGCTGTTGGAGAGAGAGATGTTAAGGGACTCAGAGCGCGGGGAAGGGCCACTGAAGTCCCCTCTGTCATGGGAAAACGGTGGAATGGAGCAAATGTGTCCTCAAAGCAGGATGGCTGTATGGCCGGAGGGTCAGATACATCAGGAGACAGATCACATCGCTTTCTACTCGTAGAAGGAGAAGACTCCTGAGTGATTGCAGATCTACTTGTCTGCTGCAAGGAGGCCTTTTGGGCCTTTGCAAACTACTTTTCAAGGGCATTTTGGCACCTAGAGGAGTGCCTATCAGTGGCACTGGATGACTTCTTAGTTGATAAGTATCGGGTCTTGGCTTTGGATTTCCCAAGGCCAGCTCTGTTGTCTGCCAAATTAGAAATTCACTGTGTCCTCAGACACAGACCCAATGCTTGCAGCAAGTGGAGGAGACCTGGAAATGGCCTAGAGCCCCGGGATGTGACCAGGTTCTTGGAACCCGAGGATAGGCATTGATGTGAGTGTAGTGAATGAAGTCCTCAGGAGCTCCACAGGGCTCTAGTCAGCGTTACTGGAGCCTCAGAATAGCAGGCTTCTCGGAGTAAGATTGGCCCAATAATCAGGCGTGTGGTGAAGTGGTGCCACAATAACAGCACAGGATCAGCTCTGTGTGATGAAGTCACACATTCCAACCTACTGTAACTAAAGGTCAATATGTCTATCAGCTTCCCGGTACAGGGAAATCTCAAGTGGCGGTGTTACAGGCTATAAAATAAAGCGGCAGCTTCAATAAAGGCCACTCCTGATCGACAGAAAAGGGGTGGCTCAATGTAAAATGGCGACCGGCCAGAGGAGGTTACTGGATCCCCAAATGGCAGCTGGCTACAAAGGTCAAAAGGTGACAGTGGAAAAATATTCTGGCACAAGATCAGATAGCAACTAAAAAGCCTCCCTGTTTCATTTGTGGCCGCTGGTCTCTATGAGCAATCCCCTGGCCACTTGTGCAATGAGCTTTAAACTGGTCAGGAGCCAAGCGCAGAGGCATCAGAAGACCAGCTCCCTGCCCAAGCCTTACTGCCAGGAGCCCAAGAAGGGCCGATTGTACCAATGATGACAAGATGATCTCAGATCTAGTTGGAGACTTCATGTTAGATCGGCGGCAGAAAAGACGAAGAGGCTTCTGAGGTAACCTTCAAGACAGTTTATTACAGGCAAGAACAGAAACTGTAAGTAGACCGGCACCTCTCCTCTGTCTGACAGCCTTTTATACTGAGCTGTCAGACGGACGAGCCAATAGCCTTGCGTATGACAGCCTGGCAACTTGCAGGCGCGTCTGATTGGCTAAGATGCGTCTGGCTGCTGCCGAGCTGTCATTCGTAAGTCCAAGGACTTACGAGGCTACAACACTTCAGTCATGGAAGACAAGGAATAATTTCTGTAAATCTTACTAGTGACCAAAAAAGAAGTAAAGATACATCTATTTGGGCTAGACGAGTTAAGAAACTGAAACCAGTTAAGCCAAGAAGGCATGTCCAAACAATTTAAACTCAGTCTCTGGGCAGATAGATAGAAGTTATACTCAGCAAGCAGAGCACAGGAGAAATCTAGATGCAAAAGATATTTAATTAATTATAGGTTTTTCAAACTGTAGGGACGGCGTCAAAAGTATTTTTGCCAAAGAACAGCTCAACATTTGCTTCTGCTTTCCCTGTGTGAGCCTGCAGTAGGGCAAGGACAGGGCAGAGTAAAGTTTAGTAGAAGTTTTGAGATATGGCTATAAAGATAGATCTGGCCATCTGTCAAAACCATCCACCAAGCAGAGCAGGGGTGTGCAGGGGGTGGGCTTCAAAAATTTTCAGCAAACAGTTCTCTGCCCGGTTGCTGGGTGGGTAAGGCCATAGTGGGTATGGCGTAGTTGGCCTCTTGCACTATGGTGGGGGGGGGATGTTTTCACCATCCCCAGGTTCCGGGAAGACTTTCATTGAGCCTCTGGGAGGACAAAAACTACCTTCCTTGGATTCTGGAGGCTTTCCAGAGGCCAGAAACTGGCCTGTTTCCAGCCTTCTGGAACTTCATGGGGGCCCAATTTCCTCCCTCCTGGAACTTCCACATGGCCCCTGCACTTTTCTTGCATACCAAATGGGCCGCATGGAGATTCCTGGGAGGGGCCAGCCAGGGGTGGGAATTTGAGGTTCTCCAAACTGGCCATAATGTTACCTACGGGTTCTCCCGAACCATGGTTAACCCGTAGCAGCCCACCCCGGTGATATGGTTGTTAGATGATTTCGTGCTGGCTAGTGACATGCAAAATAGTGTACAGTAGAAGAGGCAGACTTTTTATTGTAGAAATACTCATTTTAGTAAAGACCAGTATTTTTATTTTGTCACTTTACATGTCTAGCTTTTTAAAACGGAAAACTTTGTGGTTAGTTAAAGAAAATATGAAATGATTAATTTACTGGTAGTACTGATGTACGATTGAGTCAAAATAATACTACTTGCAGGAAGTAGTATATTTATTGTCCAACATTAACTCGAATGAAATCATGTTTTATTCATAAATGGAAGAACAAATTAATTTATCATTTTAGGGGAATCACTGTATTATAATGTTTAAAAACCTTTAGGCTACCAAATAGGTATAAACAGCATTGAATTCAGTAGAATCGAGATTAGATCTCTTACAAGACTATGCCAACAAACACATTCAGCCAGCTAAGGTGTTAAATACTTGCTATGTTTAACTGAAGATTCTAGAAGTGCAACACTCAACATTTATCTTAACAGTTTTTCTTTCAATTGACACATGTTAAACATTAATAACTTTCCTGTATGTGTTAACTGTTAGAATTGCCACGGTTATATATGCATGTCTTAAAATACCACTTGCCTCTAGAAAAGTAAGTTGAGTGTTTAAATATAAAATATTAAGAAAGTAAGTAGTTCTGCCAAGGCTTGGAATATATTCAGAAAGTCATGTTATCAACTTTGGGTTGGCAGAGAAAAGGAAATATTTAAAATCCCATGCCAGCTAGTGCTAACAAACAACGCTTTTATTCCCGACTCACATCAATTCCTTTTTGCTGAATAATTTTGTTCATTGAGCAATATTTCAGTTAAGTTGTTGAGTTTAACCACTGTAGCTGAAAAGACTGAGGGTTACTCTTTCTGAAAGTTTTGCAGGAGCCAAATATTTAAGTGCCTGATTTTTCTAGCAAAGATTACCTTCATTTAATCTCCCTTGTAATCCCAAAACACAAGTGACATTACCACTTATTTAAGGAAATTAATGAATTTCCTAAGGAAATGAATAGGGTGAGCATTAAAGTAGTTATGATTGTGGGTGTAATTCTGCAGAAATTTCCTACATAAGGAAAAAGTATGAGAAGAGAAAACTTCTCTCTGGTCTGTGGCATTTTTTTCCCATGGTTCTTTTAATGCGGACATTTCTGCTGCATTCTTGATCAAAAATGATAATGAAACACCTCTGCCATATTATCTGGGAATTTTTTTTTTTTTAAGAATTCAGAGCTCAAAGAGCCAAATATTAATCTAAGACAGTTTCTATATTTTAGTATATTTTTATTCTTTTTATTATCCTGAAATCTTGGCCCTATGGGCATGAAATTTTAAAATCTTGAAAATAATTATTGGGATTATATTTTTAAGTGATTAATTTCATTGCCTTGAATTAAATAAACCCCTCACTCTCCATTCTGAAGATCCTGTTTTTGGTACATGACTGACCAGTTTTTAAGATATTTTATGAGGATTCTTTGGGTGCAAAGAATGGGGGTGAGGAGTGTTTAACTAAGGGTTCCTAATGTTTTTTTCAGCCACTCTCATCAGATTATTTACTTATATGAAGGCCATTTTTCATCCCTCTGGCCTTTGCACATCATGGTGCAGATATAAAGGGGTGGCGCTTCTTGCATAAAAATACTTTTGTTATCTTGTTACTACAAAGTTGGAAAAGCACCACCCTGAAATATGATCTATTGTTATGACATTGCTAAATAAAGAAATTTATGACTAATCTCGGAAGTTGTGGCCATCATAGTGTCCCTACAGTCACGTTGTCACAATTTGGGTGCTTGGCAACTGGTGTGATGATCCTAGAGACCCGCTTTACAGGATTCCCATTTCTGACCTTCAAAACCAGATTCTGAGAAGCAATGTCAATGGAAAAATTAACAGAAAATTGCAACTTCTTAGTGATTTGCTGCCAGTCTCATTTGTGGTCAGTAAGGACTACCTGTAATTCTTATAAGGTAGTCCACATGTATTTTAAAGAAGTAGAAGTTACAGCACACAAAAAAACCCTTTGTGACATCCCACAAACAGAAGTACTGAGTAAATTTAAT
Organism: Thamnophis sirtalis; assembly: GCF_051295495.1. Taxonomy (NCBI): domain Eukaryota; kingdom Metazoa; phylum Chordata; class Lepidosauria; order Squamata; family Natricidae; genus Thamnophis; species Thamnophis sirtalis. Next base: position 32,350,600 of record NW_028261384.1, on the reverse strand, counting down.
TTAAAATACTATGCAGCAGTCAAATATCTAGGGAAATGTTTCTTAAAAAGTGGGTCTAGAACTATGGGGATTCCCCAAGAGCCCTTGCAAAAGCAAAATTATCTGCTAGCCTTTGTTAGAAAATAATACAATATTACATTTATTTTATTAAATTTATATGTTGCCCCTCTTGCTATCACTCAACGTCTTGTTTTTACTTTGTTTTAAAAGTCGCCTAGAATCATCTGATGTTGACTAGCAGCAACAGCATTGAATGAATCAATTTTAATTTTTAATATAGAAATATCAATACATATAACCTATACGTACAAAAGCTCTTTTGGGATTCTCTGTATTTTTTTAAAAAATGGGAAGAGTCCTAAGAGAAAAAAGTTTAAGAAATAATGGTATAGGGAAAGCATAAAATAATCCAAAAAATATAGTGCAATGGCAAATATTAGGTCCAGAGACTGCCTAATCTAAGTTAATCAGAGAAGAGACAGCATACCCACAGTTGTATAGTGAGCAAAGCAGGAAGCTCATAAGAAACCCTAAATTCTTAGGAGTAAAGAAGATGAAAGGAGAATTATATTTTCAGACTTTTAAGATTCTGTTAATGTAACCTTATACATTAACCTTATAAAGTAGAATTAGCTGGTCTCCCTGGTCAGGCTCTCAAATACAATGATCCTGGTAAGAGATAATAACACTTTCTCTTATATTTTACATAGCTGAAACTTACTAAAGGTGCTTTTTCAAAAGGCAATTGGATTTTGTTTTTCCTTGAAGACATTTTGCTTTTTATCCAAGAGGTTTTTTAGTTCTTCAGTTTATCTTTGGGACAACCATGATCTGAATGACTGAGAATCTCCATACACACTAAGACTTACTACTTCAAACAGCAAGAGGTAGCAGCTGGTGAGTATAAAAATATCAGGATGGTGGATGTATGCATGTGAACAAAGCTCTACTCCTTTTTATGTAGATAGCAATAGCAGTTAGACTTATATACCGCTTCATAGGGCTTTCAGCCCCCTCTAAGCGGTTTACAGAGTCAGCATATCGCCCCCACAGTCTGGGTTCTCATTTCACGCACCTCGGAAGGATGGAAGGCTGAGTCAAGTTTTGAGCCGGTGAGATTTGAACCTCTGAACTGCAGATAACAGTCAGCTGAAGTGGCCTGCAGTACTGCACCCTAACCACTGTGCCAACTCAGCTCAACAATTATTAAAAAGGGCAAGGGTTTGATCCTGCCTTCTTGTTTTTGTTGACAAAGTGCCAGATGGCAATACAATTTAGTTTTTATACTTATCCTTTAAAATAAATCCTTCTTGCAACAGTTTACAAATTTTTAAAATTTTAAATAGTCTATTTTTTTTTTTAAAAAAGAAAACTCGCCACTGCAAGATCTTTGTCCAAGACTAAAGGTTTCCTTAATATAAGATTTATCAGTCTGCATTACTTAGCCTTTCTTAGCTTAACCCACCTCACAAAATTGTTGTGCAGATTGAAGATGAGTGAAATTCTCATTATCCCCATTGAATTCCTCAGGAAAGATAGGGTATAAATCTGAAAACTGTGTCCTCAGAATCTTTACAAGAGGCAGAGGCTGTACATTTGAGTAAAAAGTTGTAAAAGGCTAAAAAATATCTTCAGTAATTGATCCATCAGTAAGAAGTACTGGCAAATTCAGGTTTCAAATGAATTTTCCCACTTTCTCCTTTCAGAATCAGGAACAATTTCCCACACTAAAAATTATCTTCTCCCTATCAACATGCCTTGAATTCAGCATGAAATTCTGTATTTCATCCATTCTGCCATTTCCTTTAGACTGTAAAGCATGCTCAAAAATTAAGAAACCAAAAACAGATGTGCCTCATCATGCAAAGTAAGAAAGTGTCACTTACACTGCTGAAATTACTGACGCCTTGAAATTTCTTAAAAATAAAATAACACCTAGGAATGCTATGCACACTGCCCACCGTCTGGAAATTCTTAGTCCACATAATAAAAGTATGTTGCTTGCTTGGAAATACTGATGCAGTAAAAACTACTGATTCCAGTCAGGCAAGATTATATTGTTCAATGTCTCCATTTGGTGGCTTAGCAGAAATGTTACAAGTGTGGTGTAAAACTGTGGTATTTTGTAGAAAAGAAGTTAACAGAAAATAAATTGGGATTTTTTTTTTTCATTAATAGTTGGAGACTGGGAAAGATGCTAGACATTAAATCTGCTGTATCCATTTTCTTTTATTAGCATTCTAATTGTATTGATTTTCAACTGAAAACTCGTACAAACTTTAAAATTCACACTGCAGAATTATTATTAGGATTAGCAACACAAAAGCAATTCTTCAACAAAGGTTTTATCTATAGCAAATTAAAAATTAATTGTTCTTTGAATGGTTTGTTCCATTTGTGCCATACTTCCTTCATGCACATCTCGATAATCTGTGGCCCAGAATCACACATCATCTAAAAAATAATTTCTTGTAGCTTGTTTGCAAATTTTGCAATCCAAAGCATAGTTTTCCCATTATAATAAAGTGTGAGTGTAAAACAAATATATCACTAACAGGCCCACCTATCTGTCTGATATAGCCTTGCCCATTTTGCCACCTTCCAATCGTAATTGAAGCTGGAAGGTATGTTAAGTATAGCTATTGGTAGTCAAATGGTTTTACACTCCGGCTTCAACAAGTCAAATTCAATTTGGGAGGCCATTGGCAGCCCTGCTGTGTTCTGCTTTAAACTAACAGATTATTGCAAGGCATTAAAATATTTGGGAAATGGCTTATCCCAGAAGGCTTCTGGTGCAATGAGGTGCAATTGTACCTTTGCTCACTGGAAATAAAGCCAAATGAACTAGGTACAAGCATCTCACATTGGGAAGCTGTAGTAGAAAAACCACAATTTCATCCCTCTGCATGCAGAAATTTCACCTTATACAATATGTTCGCGTTAACAAAAACAATTTTAAAAACCCTAGTTTAATTCTGAAATTATACTTTCTATATATCTGAAATTACATCATGGTTCTGTTGGAGATACTTTATCATTATCAAAATACCCATCCATGATCAATTAATTGATTATTTTGTTTAAATAAGAAAACTCCATAATTTAGTTAACTATTGTTAACTATAGAACCACAGCCATCCAGGTAGCTGTGAAATTGAAGAGAGTGTATCACATAAACACACAAGTTGTTGGTAGTTCCTAGCCAGACTTGGCCAATTAAATTTTTTTAATCTAGAATGTTTAATTCTTAGCCAGGAGAAAATAAAATGAAATAAAATCCGATTGGGAAATTTAAGGACTGCCAGCCAAAGACAAATGTTTATAGATAAGAGAAAGCATTAAAAGAACATACCAAAATAAACTAGATAGGAAAACTTCATAATGGTGAAAATGGATACTGTATTTAGAAGAGAAATCTAAAGTCTCTTCTTTTTGTGTGTTGTATTCAGCGAAAATAAACAAAGCAATAAAATGGGACAGTAGGGAAGAAGCTCTTAGAAGGAGTTGTAGCTTCTAAGAAACTTATTCCTGTTAGAGAGTTCTGGTGTGATTGTTAATAGCATCCCACAAAAGAAGTAGATATACTATTTTAATTGCATAATGGTAGATTGTGGAATACAATTCACAGCTTGTGAGATTGCTTTGATTTCCCCCTCAAATATCATGCATTTCTAATGGACCGAAAGTTTACACTAATGTACATCAGTGCAAACATCATCATGAAACATTTCTACGTACCGGTATATTCCTATCCCAACTATTCTACATGTTATGTTAGGGCCAATAGGGAAAGACTAAAAATATGCCCTAACATATATCAGAAGTCACATTCCATAGTCAGCAAAGACCAAAAACATTGTTTGAACTCAGTCATAATTTGGTTAACTAAACAGTGGGTATTGAAAGTCTACACTTTTCTGTTAAAATGCCTGATGTAAAAAAATTCAGCCCAAGATAAATAACTTCAGAATTTTTCCATCATTAATATAACATATAAACTATAAAAGCTTAATATAAACCAGTTTAGGCACAAAATATTTGGATCTCTGCTAAAATTCTGAAGATAAAGAGGAATTGTACATGACAATGATCGAAAGCATATCTCTAAATCAGGGCTGTCGAACTCCTGGCCTGCGGGTTGAATGCGTCATGCGCTGGCCACGCCCACACTTAGTTTAGCAAGGGAGGGGGGAAAGTCCCGATACGACGCTGCCATGACACCATGAGTTTGACACCTCTGCTCTAAATCAACAAAAGAATGGCTTCACCAGAAGGAGATCAAAGTTATGAAATGGCATAGCCAGAACCTGGATCTGAATCCAATTGAATATCTGTGGGCTGACCTGAAAAATACATGTCCAGGAAATGTCCTCACAATCTGATAGGATTGGAGAGTTTTGCAAGTAGGCAAAAATTCCCAAGGCAAGATAATTGTAGTCTGATAGGCTCCTAGTTCTACCCCAAAATGACTGAATATGTCATAAAATCAAAATGTGGTTCATCAAATTATTAGTTCAAGGGTGTGCAACACTCATGCAACCAGGTTATTGTACTTTTTTGTTTTGTTTTTTTCCTTGTAAAAGATTTCAGTTCATTTTTTTCAGTTGAATTGTACAGCCTGTATGTTATATTAAAGGTGGAAAAAAAATCTGAAGTGGTCTGATTTTTTTTTACAGCTCAAAACGTGGCATTTTAACAGGATTGTGTACCCTTCCTATATACAATATAATTTGTTGACTACATTACAATGGAACTAAAATCCATGGCCTGGAAACCACAATGGTTCAGTTCGCTCCACACATAGAAATTGGCAATAGGTTGCCCTTTGTAAACTGACTGATTAGGACTGGTAGATATTGTAGGTCACCAATAGCTAAAAGGCTACAGATAAGACCACCTTGACATGACTAAACTAAAACCAATAAGTTATGGCTCATATAATGTGAGTTGTGTCTCTTTAATGAGAAGAAATTGCTCAAAATGAGGAGGCAGTTTTGGAAAATTGCTAGGATCAGTTCTATCATGACACAGGATAAGATAGTCACTCCTACCTGAAAATGCTATGAAATAGGTCTCTTATTCTTTCTGCTCAGCTTATTAGCCTCCTCTTGCCCTAACTGTATTAACCATGAGTATTATGCTGCTGCTATTAATTTAAGTGCCAATAGTTAAAGTTAAGAGTCCACTGCCAATGCAGTCAACTTTGTCAAGATAATAGAGGATGGTTGCCATATGACCCTTTCATCAGGCAATCACACAATCCAACCCCCATTGGCTATTGTGAAAGAGTAAAATGTCCTGGAATGGTGACCCCAAAACCCCCCAAATATTAACAATAGTCTCATTTAATGAAAATGTTCATTGAGATTGAAGTTCAAAATAATTTATTACTCAGAGAGGAAATGGTTCATCCAATTTTTATACATGTCTCTGACTCTATGAAAAGACTCTAGGAGAAATATGTTTATCCAATTCAATTTTGCAGTATCAATTTTATCTATAATGAAGCAAAGAAATTCCAGAAACTTGGGTTAAATCCAGAAGTGAGAGAAAATAAAATTTAGCAACGTATTATTGTTTGGCTGTATCTTTAACAAATGTTTCTCTAAAGCAAAATGTAATTAACATATAACATAATATGGTTTGCCTCATTCAGTTCTTCAGCAGACCAGTCTTGTTAAGTAGATGTTGTTTCTTTTTTTTCATGTGCTAAAACACACCAAAAATATTAAATTGGAGCAGGTGCAGGGTATTAATAGGATGAAAAATTTGCCTTCTTCAGAATTTGACAATGGTAAATGTGTTTCATTTAAAACAAGAGACATCTTTTTCTTTTTACAAAACACAAAACCATCTGAGGCAGAATGAATCTCACAACACAGTGCTGTATCAGCGTTAATAGCTTATTTTACATGGTAGCACAAAAATATGTCCAAGTGACATTTTCCTATCCTTGCTGAAATTCAGCTTAGAAGTCAAGATGTCGCCTACCCACTGAAAACCACCCCAAATCAGGTTTTAAAATTGTGGGTTGTTATTTGAAAAAGTAGCATTCTGGAATATAGATTATATCCAGCTTTATCCTTTCTAGATATGACTGGATTTCATTATCCGCAGCTAGCACAGCTATTCATACATATAGAAACAAGTTTGTAAAACCAGCCAACCCATCCCAAAGTCTCATGGTAATTAATATTTTGCTCAAATAATACACTTTGCTTTTCCATTGAATTTACAATAATACAAATCTCTTGCACTCAAATATTGTGAATGCAATATACTGTTGTACCCTGACTTGGTTATCAGTTATTTCAGACATGGTCTGTTGTAGACCATGTGGAATTTGAGCTGAAGAAACTTAGGATAACAATGGACAGCATCATGTCCTTCATTTACTTCCTGAATAAAGTAGTTAAGAATTTGGCAGTAGGACCTATTACATGTAAGGCCAAAATGTTAGGAAAATGAACTATGTTTTAGTTCTGGGGGGAATGTTTTGGTCAGGTTTTATTATCAATTATATAATTTTTGATATTATATCTTGTATATTGTTCTGGGGCTCCTTTGAGATAAAGAATAATGTAAAAACCAACAAAAAGTATAATATTCCAAGACTAATGTTGGCTATTCATATTGTATAGAAATAAGGAATCCTATAATCTTACCTTTCTCAAGTTTTCTTCCCTTGAGACATGGTAATGAATGTGCTTTTTTGTATACTTTCTGTGACTTTTAGAAATTCTAGTAGAAGTGTAGGATGGGAAACTGGAAGCTAATGTTAACTTAAACTTATCATCCTATATGTTTATATTTAACAGGCATAATGACTACATATATGATACAATGTTCAGAATAGGACAAACCACCTCACATCCAAGAGCAGTATAAATATTTAATATGTAATTTATCTTTTAAAGTATGTTTACACTCACTTGATTTAAGAAATGTCTAAAGGATGAATCATGCCAATTGGATCAAACTTTGTTAATCTATGTTAATCATCCCAGCAACTTCATTAGTCAGAGCAAAATTAGTTAGGCAGAGATTTAGTTAGCCATTAAATTATTAGACATTGAATCTTCATTGATATATTGATTTAAGAAAATTGTCTCTAGACTGAGACATTTTGACAACAACTTGCAAAATGGGCAGTCCAGATTACAGGCTACTGCAATATCTCAGTTCAATATTTCTTTGTGGCTATTTGGGTGCCAAGGGCAAACGTTCTATAATCCACATTTTTTATTAAATAGTATACCACTGATGTTTTTTTAAAAATGAAGAAAAGTAGGAAGCTTGAGAAAATAAAATAGTAGTAAAACAACCTCCTGTTCTGTCAGACGTCAACCTACCATACCTATATCTACTTTTAAGATATCAACCTATATCTACATATAAGTCTGTACTATTACAGAACTATTGTAAAACTCATGATAAAAAGGCAACATTAAAAGGTATTAAAGAGCATGAATATTGAGTAAGGGATGAGTATAAGCATTGAGTAAGGGATGTTCCTTTGTGTGTAGGATAAATTTTCAATGGCTGATGTGCATTATTTCAAATAAAGAGGATCATTCGAAGCAACATTAAATAGAAAAGTGCATTTGGCAAGGGAACAAAAGGCAAACTCTGAAGTTGCTTTGGGTGGGAAGTGGGAAATTAATACAATGTGACATTACTTACTTCTATCCTCCAGAAATTGTTGACTTTGTTTAATGGAAGGATACATTTTAGATAATTCATAAGCATAGAGTACCATACAGACAATAATAGGAGCAGGCTAACCAAAATTGAAGAGAATAATAACATGCCAGTTTAGGAAGAAAATACTGGACATCCACATTTTCCATTAGCATCCAGCTATGAAGAATTGTGGGACTCGTATTTCTGATAGTTGAAGTGTCCCATGATCATGTGATCACTTTTTGTGACCTTCTGACAAGCAAAGTCACTGCAGTGATTCATTTAAAAACTGTGGCAAGAAAGGTCGTAAAATGGGGCAAAATTCACTTAACAAATATCTCACTTACTAAGCAGAAATGTTGGGCTCAAATGTGGTTGTAAGTCAAGGAGTCCATTGGAAGTTATTTCCATTAACAGGGACAGTATAAAGTTCCAGAAAAGTTGTTTTATGAAGATCACATGGTGTCACCTGTGGCTGAAATGTTCTGACCAAATTGTTATCTTTTTCATCTACTATATTAATTGGAAACAGGAGAGTAGAGGAGATGCATATTGTATTATTTGGCCTTTTTGATAAATTTCGTATTTCCTAAATAATGACTTACAACTTTCCTGAATGATTTCTTGAAGCAGATATCTCTATCCTATCAAAGGTCTGTAACATAATTATTTTTGCTCAAAACATGATAGGTTCTATTTCCCAGATTTTGTATTTGTAAGTTAATGACAAAATCTTATTTTCAGACAAGAGTTTTTATAAAAGTAGAGCAAATATCAAATTGATTTCTCTATAAGCTTTTTCATATTTCCATTTTCTTGAAAATAAGGAACAATTGCTTGCTACATTGCCCCTGGGTTTAAAATTTATAACCAAATATCTTTTGGTTATGAGCCTCGGTGGTACAGTGGTTAGAGTGCAGTACTGCAGACTACTTCTGCTGATCACCAGCTGCCAGCAGTTTGGCAGATCGAATCTCACCAGGCTCAAGATTGACTCAGCCTTCCATCCTTCTGAGGTCAGTAAAATGGGGACCCAGATTGTTGGGGGCAATATGCTGACTTTGTAAACTGCTTAGAGAGGGCTATAAAGCACTGTAAAGCAGTACATAAGTCTAAATGCTATTGCTATTTGTTGAGTCAATTATATGAAATGGAATTCCAATTCCATTGGTCAATTGGATCTTGTCACAAAAAATGACAATTTTTCATGTTTGAATTTAGTCCAGTTATGGAAAGAGATGGCTATGACTCATTATCAGCCTTCCAAACAGAAAAATGACATTCTCATTACTCTCATTTGCCTCTCAACCATGTGTCTTTCTCATGTAAGTTGGAGAAGATTATTATATAATTTATGTGAATATTTGCATTAAAAAAACAGTGTGACATTGATAAAATGGTTTCTATGCCTCTGAGGAAGAACCTGTCTTTTGATCTATCTAACTCATTAGGGCATATGTGGTATAAAATATAAGATATATAAAAGCAAGTATTTATGTTATATCTAACTAATATCTATTTGACTTTTTCTGCTGATGAAAGTCTGCTTGATTCTGTGGAAGCTTCCATTAATGCAGTAATTGGTAATCTAAAATCTTTCATATACTGTTCAGTGAGCCTCAATCAGCAGAGAATTCACTTAAACCACATACACAGAGACAAAATATCTATTAAGATATACTATATAAGATTGGATGTATACATAGTAGAAATATTCCCTTCTATGGAATTTATTCCCCAATAAGAATATATAGAATTATAGTGCTACAATTCAATCCATGGGTCAATCATATATGAATTTTGGTACATAAATATCTATAGATGAACTTCATCTGGATGTGCTTTCAGATAAGATTATAAAATTGCAACCTCACTATTTATCAATGTAAAATCTTAATCCAACTCTTCGCAAGATGTAACATGCATTGTGTATCACAGTCCCTTTGAAAAGACATAGAAAAGGACTCTGGAGGACTAAGGTGAAAGACAGTAACGAAGAGAAAAATGATTGATATTACCATAATCTTGCTTTCCTTATTAGAGAAATAGAGATATTTAACTGTAGTATAATTTCAATGCCAGAGTACAAGATGCTAGGTAAAGATAGCAAAAGCAGATAAAATAAGACCAAATCTGTTTAAGATACTTTTTTTAAAAAAATATTCTGATTGTATTTCATTTATTTCATATTTGTCCTGTTACGTCAGCTCTTTTGTAATTCTAAAAAGGTAGGATTTCTAACAGGATTGGAAAAAGTCAGGACGGGGTGAGGAGGATAAAAGCAGGTAAAATGTGCTACCTGTATCTTACAATGAAGCTAATTCTAGTTTGGACTTCCAAGCACCCTAGATTTAATCACAGCTTTTTTATAGTGTATCTCCTGCTTTTTGGTCCATGCTGGACTACAAGGCTTGTTGTTTTTTTTTTTTTTAAAAAGAGATATATTTATTTAAGATATATTTGTCTTCTCCCCTTCCCACAAGTTAATTTTCTCCTTTTTTGCCTTTTTATCTACAGTGAGCCATTGAACAGTGGGCCAATACCAAGACAAATCTGTAGTTTGTCTGCATAGCTTTTCTGTTCTGAATGAATGAATGAAAAGTATCAGTGCCTTTCACCTAACCCTTTTTGCTGGCCTGCTTCCCTCCTCTTTAAAAAGGTCCTGATTTCACGACTACCTGGTGCCCATGATCAGGCTCTGCCGAGAATCTCACAGTGGATTTAACTCGGCAGTGATTCAAAAATGCAGCTGGAAATATATACGAACCATGCATTTGCCAAGAATGTATCAAATTGTTATTGCAGAAAAGTCATGCATGTGTATTTTCCTTTCAACAATTCATTTTTTACTCAATGGATGTGTATATATAAAAGAAAAGAAGGAAAACGACTATCCAGTCCCCAAAGAACATAAGCCTTTCTCTAAACGGAAACTTTTCATACTTTTCCACAGATCCATTCGAGTGGCATATGAGAAAAAAATAGCTTGTGGTTCTGACTGGAGCCAAGGGGATCAGAGACAGCACATGGCTGAGAGCTCTTCTCTAAGGGCGCCTTTGTCCTCCATCTCCCGAGGGTGCATGTTCCATGTGAGGCAATGACAGTTTTTGTTATCAGACAGACATATCGGTTTCAGTGACAATCACTGCCTTTTCAAAAAAAAAACCCACCATTATTTCTCATGATGGTCTCTTTCTTAGAAAATGCAGGTTATGAAGCAATGAAGGGAAGGGGGAGGGGAATGAAGGTATAGGCAGGGTAGCAGAAAGCTAAAAAAAGAAATAATACTTAAATTCTCCAGATCAAGGAGTTAAACGGTGACAATCTGTCAATCAACGTGGGGAAGAGCTTAAATCAAGAATGTATAAACTTAAGAGGTACGTTCGATAGAAAGATAAAAGCGAGCCCCTTTGCACTGTGCCGACTTGAGGAATACCTCAGGACAATATTGTTTTTTAAGGGGCCATATGTCATGAGCGAAACGAGGAAAAGGACAACTAATAACTTCCTTCCTTCCTAAGTCAATGAAACATGTGACTTTAATGGAGCCAATGGCTTATGAGAATCTGATACAGCCGTTTCAAAGATATGCTTTTTAACAGAGACCACTGGGGTAAACTATGTCATTCCTCATTTCTACAGTTCCTCTGATTTAATGCAGGCCTGAATGTTGAAATTCACACCACTTCTTTGTATGCTGGAGTTGCACAGATAACAAGCTCCATCCATACTTCCTCTTCTCTTCTCCCCACCTCCTATCCGCTGACCTGCTTTTCCTCAGTTTTAAAATCATTTGCCAGGTCAAAATAAACTTTTCCAAACCTCAATGTGAAAAATGTACCTAGCAATTCAATCCTTATAAATTGGAATTTGGAAGAGAAAGTGCAGCAGAGCCTAATTATATTATATCATAAGCAGCTTAATGTGTGGTTTTGCTTTGGTTTCTGGCTACCCTTGTTTTCATCTGCATATTTGAATAGCTGGAAGTGAGTTATTAGGTATGCAAATTAATTAGTCCTAAGCAGAAGGATGGCTGTTGGACTATTTCTTTTTCAAAACAGAATGCCAGACAAGATTTCCATTTTTCTAAAACCCAGCCTAGGATGCTTGAGCTTTACGTTTCATTCTTTTAACCCTTCTCAGAGTATTCAAAACAACAAGTCACATTTTGGAGGTTAAACCTGAAAAAGAAGAAGGAAGGAACAAAGCTGATTTAACAACTGCACACCCTCATCTGTCAGATGTCATTTGCTAAATCAAAACATAGGAATTATGAAATCTGGGTGAGTTGTGAATAATTCCATTTAGGTTTGCGATTTCAAGCACTATGACATTATCTGTTTTCATGAACATGGTATGGGCGAAGAAGAGAGATGATATTGTTCCAGATAAACCATGTGAAAATGTCCTGTTCCCAAATTTCAAGTAGGACATTTGAAAATAATAGAGGGAATATAAGATGAGGTGTGGAGACAAGGAGATTCAATAGCAGTTTTTTAAATTGAATCATGGATCCGCTGAAATCATATAAACAAGATAAGGGATGATTGATTTTACCTAATATCCAGAAGAGAAGTACATGTATTTTATTCTTTTTTATTTAAAAATATTCAACCTGTATTAATTCATTTTCTAGGTCTGCACATTTTCATATATTTTTACAACAGCCTTTGAGTATCCCAACTAGAAATCCAGCCATTTTGATTTGTAAGCCATTAGTTAGGTGGGAATCAGACCTTATGACTTGTATCATAACCATAGTTAAAGAAAACCCTGACTTATGATAGGTTAGGCTAGCTATTCAGTCTTCAACACTTTCTTCTGAATTACAAATCTCTGGCTTTCACATATACTATCTCCTTTGTTGCACTCCCTCAATCTTTTCTTCCTCCATTTTTGAGGAACATATTTTGCAAGGTAGTCAAGATTCCAATCAACCAGGAAATTCAATCTGAAACTGACTATACACTTTCAAACCATAAACTATGGTTGTTTTAGTTTTAATCCTGAGGGTGAATGATAGAAGGAACTTGGGGTTAAATAAATTTTCCCCACAAATGCTCATGCAAAAGAAAGCACGGGTACAAAACTAACTCTCAGATGGATAAACTATGGTTTATTGAACCAGTTATTTTATCTATATCAAGCGAGTAGCAAACTAAAAGTCATGTGATATGATCTAATAGTTAATAAAAGTAGTTTTTATGTAGGATTTTTAAAAACATGTTCAAGCCTTCAGATTTATGACTCAGTTTTGTGAATTAAGCTTTAAAACAAGCCTGGAGGATTTCAGACTGTTAAAACTTTTGTAGCCTATATACAAATTAATTACCCCTTTCTTTCCCTTGAGGGTAATGACCATTGTAAGAATGAATGAAGTAAGGAGTGGGTGGGTGTTTAATAGTAATTCAGAAATACTACACAAATTATTTGAAAATATCCCAAAAGGAACTAAACTAAATGGAAAAAGGTTAACACAGTTAAGCCACAGGCTGGCTCTGCTCTCTTCCCATTCTGCTAAGCATAGCATAAATAAATACATTTGCAAAGCACTTCAATGAACCACATTCAAGAATAACATTAGTCCCATTAGCCATGTTTAGTGGGTGGAGACCAGAGGTGATATTCAGCAGGTTCTGACCAGTTCTAGAGAACTGGTAGCAGAAATTTTGAGTACTCCATCTATTCTCTGCTTCCCGAGTTCCAGCTGATCGGGAGGAAATGGGGTTTTTGCAGTATCCTTCCTCTAAAGTGGGGAAGGAATTGAGATTTTACAGTATCCGTTCCCTGGAGCAAGGTGGGAATGGAGATTTTACAGTATCCTTCCCTTTCCATGCCCACCAAGCCATGCTACGCTCACCAAGCCATCCCCACAGAACTGGTAGTAATTTTTTTTTGAATCTCACTACTGGTGGAAATCCTGAGGTTTTTTTCCCCTGATTTTATTAGAAAAAACTCTACATGACTGGCCTTTGGACTATATTCCATTCAATACTTAGCATCTGTGTTTTCTGTAAAATAACTGGTGTAAATTAATGGTTTCAAGGGAATTTACCTCATTCCATAGTATAACTACTTTTAAGAATATTTAATCGCACAGCATTAAATACATTTAAATGCCTTTAATTATTTTTACTGAGAGGTTAGTTCTCTTATAACTTTTATAACTACTATATTAGTCAAGCATTGTTACTTTTGTACTTCTGATATTAAAACAAGTATTTTATTCTGGTTTATTAATATTGGTCATAATTAATTCTAAGCATCTATTGTCCTTCAGTTGTCATAAATCATCTTTTTCATATTTAAAAACTTTAAATCAGTGGTTTTCAGAATGGCAGCTCTACAATATTTAAACTTCATCTCCCAAAATGTCCCACCGAAGTCCATGTTGCCAAATCTGAAAAACTATAAATGAACAATAATTTTAAGCTCAATTTTCAAATTTTATTCAAGCAGAGGTCTGCTCCTGGAAAACAATTGAATTCATTGATTGGGCTAAGATATCAAATATCTAAACATAATTTAACAAAAAACTACAATTGCTCTGGATTAATTTATTGTTAAGATATCCATTTCATTCAGTCATTGTACTCTGATCAGGAAGAATGGAATATGGAGACACAAAATAGTTCAGAATTGGAAAAGGCACTCAACAAGATTTCATTCTGATTTCACCTATACTATTCAACCTATACCCAGAAACAGTTAGGAAAAATGTACATTTAGAGGAGTCTACCATTGGGATTAAAATGGTTGGTAAGTCTATCAACAACCTCCGATATGCAGATGAAAGCATGAAATAACTGGAGTGGATAATTCTGAGAGTCAAAGATAAAAGGGGAAAAATCAGACCGCATCTTACCATCAAGAAAACAAAGTTAATGGCAATTGCAGAGAACAGCCAGGTCAGACTGCAGATTGACAATGAGGCCAGTGAAACAGTAAAGGAATTCATTTTCCTGGACTGTAAAATTGAACAAGGTGATGATCCCTGAGATTAGAAGGCATGTAGCACTTGGAAGAACTGCAATGTCTGGCATGAATATCTGGGAAGAGTAAAGACATCTGCCTCATAACCAAATGAAGATTGGTCACCACAATAATTTTTCCAATTGCTACTTATGGCTACAAAACTTGGACTCTGAAAAAGGCAGATAGGAAAAGAGGGGACGCCTTTAAACTATGGTAGTAAACCAATTGTTTACTATGGGTTGATTTTGCCAAAAGTGGAAAGCAAATGCTGGTTTTCAGCAAAAAAAAAAAAAAAAAGTAAAATGTGGGATTTTTACCTGCAGAATGGTGTAAATAGTGGTAAATCTAGGCTGGTTGCCAAACACTCAAAATACATTTACGTGACTTGGAGAGGTAGCTACAGGAACTTCAGAACCAGCTTTTAAGTACCTCGGCAATAGTTTTTATTGAATGGTTGGATACTGAGAAACTGGTCATTAGTCAAGGACTACTTGTGATTAATAAATTAATAATGAAAAGCAATGTGTGACTGAGTTTATTGGGAGACACAAAGAATTAAAATATAATCTCTGAGTGTAACTTTGCATCATTTCTTCAAGATAAATTACTGCATGAACTCAACTACATAGGTAGTTCTTTCTTCAAGAAACGGTAGGCAAATTCCCCCGTCCTTCCATCAATTTCCTGCTCCTTTCTTCTTTGTTGGATATACACTCATTGTTGATTTCCTAAGGATCCACATCAGGCATGAAATCCTCTTACTTTTGCTACAGGTTCGGGAGCATGCATGGGATGCTTCTGTGCATGCGCAGAGTGTCTGTGACGACATCTGGGCAGGTGGGCAGAGCCTCCCACTGCTGCCACTAGCGGTTCACCCGGTACCACCTCTGATCCACATGGAGGGATAAAGGGAAAAATGACGTGACAAACTTTCATATTTGCATCAGTATTATGATATAATAACATAACTTCTATTTATATGACTGCATTATGAGTCCTGTGTCATTTTGAAGCTACATGGTTTGTTACAGATCCTGCTGCTAAAACAGTGTAAGCCTGCAAGGCTCAGTAAACAATGAGTCCTCAGTATTGCATTAGCAGTGAATATGATGATGGGCCCTACTCAAAGGAATAGTAATAACATGAGGTCATCCTCTGAAGAATGGCTACAACGTATCATCACTGAATTTTATGAAATGTAACCCTACCAGAAAGATTGTTTACTTAGAAAACAGGCCCACTGAGTTCAGTGATGTTTAATCCCAAAGTGCCGCACTCAAAATCACCTCTTACCTCTTCGGGGATAATTTTATCTTAAATCCTGAAATATGAATATATATATATGAACACCATTCCTCATAACAATAAAGAAGCATTTAGATAACTATAAAGGATTTAGAACAGGAAAAGAATAAGATTGATAAAGGGAAGGCACATTTTCTCAAATTCCATTTTTTTTCCACTCAACACTCTCCCCTCCCCCCCAAAAAACCCCTCAAGAAATACACCTTCTGAATTCTTGTCTGAGGCACTTTTGCATCTGCTGTGTTTTACTACCTGCTGACAGTAAGGTTAAGAAAATACCAACCTGAATGTTTTAACACATTTAAATGAGAACTAGAGTCAATCAATTTACACGAACAAGCCAGGCACATTTAAAATGTTCATGTGGGTACCCTTTCATAATTTCATGAATGCGTGTATATTCATATAGTTGTAGACTCATTAATGTTTCATACATGTGGGAAAGTTCCCTGCCTGTCTTTATGTGCTCTAGGAATCCTCACAAGATCTAGACCCCCTGTAATGCTTGTAAATATATATAATTTAGCCTCATGTTTTCTGTTCATCAAAATGGCTTTCAGCCAGGCTAAGCCAGCCTAGAGTTCATTGGTCCAGTAAAGATAGCTGGATTTTTTTTTTACCCCCGTGTCCATCCTCTTCCTTGGTCATGCTTGGATAGGAATAGAAATTGAATATTTAGCATACACATGAAAAGCATCCTTCTCTAATCTTATATGTTTCCCATTCAGCTTATTGCTTGGTTTTAAAAGAAAATCATATATATTCCTCAATCTGGTTTTTATTAAAATAACATATTTCTATAAATCAATAATAATCTTCTAAAGATGAACCTTTTTGTAATTACCTCTTTCAAGTAGTAATTGCTTGCAAATCTTTACACAGGAATAAAAAGGAAAACCATGTTTGCACAATTTAAATTTAGGAGACCGGCATACATTACTTTCAATTTTGCAGTCTTTTATATTGCTTACAGCTAATTTATTTCACTGATAGAACTAACAGCTTAATCAAATATACTATACATGGCAGGCATAGAATGCAGTATATCAGCTGCAGTCTGAAGTGGATATATGCACTGCATGTGAGTATGCATGTTCTTTATTAAGGATAATATTCATCCTAGGACTTAAGGAAATGTTTGATCTCAGTCAAATCAATCTTGGAGTATCTTTCTGATGGCTGTGTGACATTTCCAAAAGGAAATTGGTAGAAAATTCAAACAGGAGTGATCTCAGATTAAGAAACAACACAGACATCTTGAAGGCTCTTGGCCTGTAGAATAAGATGACAGCAAGCAGAGATTCCCCCAGGCAGTTTTGTAGGATGCCTCGCCTTTCTGCCAGCCATCTGGGTTCATTTAAAAGCTCTGATGTGTGTTAGGCCAGTGGTAGATGGGGGAGGGAATCCAACCTCTCACATTTCAGGATTGAGTGTGGGCTGGACTGTGGGCTAAAACCTTCTGCCTGGACCTTCTCAAAGGAGGCAACCTCATCTGCTGGTCCCTTCAGAGCAGCAATTTGACCAGCAACAGCTGCAGGGAGTATGCTTAGTGTATTCTTGATTCAATGTGAAAGATGTTAAAAAGGGAATTTCAGAAGCTCTATTGTTCAGAAGGGAACAGAAGATCATGGGAGAAAAAGGAAAGGACTGGAAAACATCCATGAAATTAGCTCCAAATCACTGCTGATTCTGAATATTTTCTGATGGGCTGTCCATCTTCTTTTGTGACTTGAGATATATTTTACCACAACTAGCATGATGCAGATCACCCAGTAGCATTTCCAAAAGTCTAATGTGCAAAATCTATTTCCATTTTTGGAGAACATTTGTAGAAGCAGAGAACAACATCTGTTATGGTTTAATTTGCAGATTTGGGTGGCAGTGCAATTTTTTTGAGGGGGGAGTACCATCAAAACTACAGAAACAAATATTAATAGTAACTTTATTTCATCTCTTAATACACTTTAGTTAGATTCATCTATTAACACTGTCCTTGCTTTTCACTTGGTGATTCTGCTTTCACACATTATATTAAGCAATAATTTAGTTTCTTGATGATATGTAAACCATGATTTATAGGTAAATCAAATAGAATTGATCCAAATAAACTGTGACTTAGCACATATTGAACCAAATTTAGTTCAATATAAGTGCCCCGATGTTTTGTTTATTTTTGCAAGGTGACAAAATAGACACGGCTTTGCTCACGCATTTTCTTTGGGCTTTGTGTTTTGCCACTATGGAATTTCAATTTTTTGACATGTAAATACTTCCCGGATTGATAAGCACCACAATGCCTCCTCCCTTCAAAAACATTGCTACTTTAACAACAAGCTGCTATCCTCTAGGCTACTGTAACTACAGCCTATCTTCATTCAGTCAAAATATATGTTCGCCAGGATACCTACTTCAGGATATAACCATGGAAACAGGTGGCTGACGGCAAACATAGGTGAATATTCCTTTAATCTTGTTTCATTAAGTCCCTAAAGAAGAATTTGTAAATTCCTAAATTACCTGGACAGAACAATAACTATTTATTAAATATGATCCTCATGCCTTGTACTTTTGTAATCTTCTGAAGATACCCTCTTCGAATTTTCATTTTGTATAGAGGCAATTTTCTTCCAGTCTGAATAGTTTATCACTGACCTAATGCACCTTGAAACTGTTCAGTCAAAATGTATTAGAATTCAACTGTGACCCCTTAGCTCTAGTTGAAATGCTATGCTTTGGATAGAATTTAATTGATTAATTGATTCATGGATTTATAGAGATTGAAATGGGACCACAATGAGTTCCATACAGCAAAGAAACCAAAGAAAAATATGCACCCCCCCAAAACACCCACTCACTTCACATAACATTTTTTTAAAAATTACCCAATATAATAGGTAAGATATGAAATGCTCTTCAGTAGCACTCTGAATGATAATTTGTCATCTAAAATATTGTTGAGGCAATACTTTTCTGGTGAGTTATTGGCTCAGCTGACTTCTAATGATAATTTTATTTCTGCATGTAAAAGAAAATGTTGCCTAGATTTTTATTTTGTGGCCATTTTTAATATTATTTAGTTATGATACATCTTTTTTTGGGGGGGATAGGCAGAGCAGTCTGAAATTTCACAGATTATCTCAAGGACTTTTTCCATAGCCTTTTCAAGCCCCCAAAGCCTTTATATGCTTACATCTGCTACTCAAGAAGAGCACTCATGCTTATAAGATTTAATGCCTTGCCTTCAAAGCTGATGAAAGGAAGATTTAATAACATGCTCTATGCAGAGTATTTTTATATTTGTCTCAACTGTCTTTGAGTCAAGAGTATAGACTTCACTGTTCTGTGTTCTGTACTTCTGTGCAAGCAGAATGCATGCTTCCACTTCTCTTTGTGCTGAGAGATCTTGTCAGATATGTAAGTTGCCTTCTTAGTTGCAGACTTTTCAGTCAAAATATCCAGGGAAGTAGTGAGATCCTGCTCAAAGGCCATTGCCCTTGGGATATATTGGGCCAAATCGCAATTGTTCAAAAAGATTACCAAGAGGACCTTAGAACTCCATCCTTATTCTGTCATTATATCATTTAGTGGACCTGAATATCTGTGGATCTCATCAGGGAGGCATTTGACATAAAAATGAATTAAATTAAATTAAATGGTGGGAGCCATACTATAGAATAGATCTAGGCATTTTATAGCCTCTGGGTCATATCTGGCCCACAGGCTGTCCCTCTCTAGCCGACAGCACTATCAGTAGTGGCGGGGTGGTGTTGGTGTTGGCAGTGGATAGGCTAGTGCTGGGAGTGGATGTTAGCAGGAGTGGGGTGACTAGAGAGCAATGAAGGGTGGGCAGCAGCCTCTACAATAGTTTCTCATGTACCCCATTGGAAAGTGCCCATCCCTGCAGTAGAACAAGTGTTCAAGCAACCCTTTTTCTTATTAAAGTTTTGAGGGGAACTGGAAATTTATTTATCCAGGGTTTTTAGTAGTGTTGCTATAACTTCAGAATTTTTGTTTTATCTTTTTTTAAAACAAATATTTTTATGGATGCTTTAATGGTTTGTTCTAAGCTGTCCAAAGCTATAAAGGGACTGAGTTACATATAATTTAAAATAAAATAAAATAATGATGTAAATACATAATGAGGCTCATTTCACAATTGATTGCATCTCTCATCCTATTTATTTATTTATTTATTTTATTTATTTAGCATATAGCATAGAGCACATGGATAACAGTAATAAAACTATATAGGAGCATATAATACTATAGTAGACATTATAGAAATATGTAGTTAATTTTGTAAGGTTTCAGGAATTCAAGAAACTATATATAGCAATAGCAATAGCAAAATATGTCATAGGTTACATTTTAAAATACATTGATTAATAAGAACAGAGTAAGTGTTCTATACATCAATATCTAGACAATTTACCCAATTAAGTGCAGTATTTATTAGTTGGAGAAAGCCTGCTTTTCCTCTTGTATATGCTCTCAAATGACAGATACTGTACTCACTGTGATAAGAGACAAATAACAGTCACATTCAGGGGAAGATACTCTGCCCCATTAAATAGACGATCTTGTCAGATGCCATGCAAGATGTAAATCCTATCTAGAGTTTGCTAGCTCTGGCAGGTGGCATCAAGACCCACTAATTTTTATGTCTGGTCAGGTATAGTTTTCCAGACTCCGGATATTCAATCATCCATTTTACTTTTAGTTTACAGTTACTTCCACCCAAACTCTTGTCCTTCAGTTTGCCATTCTGCATATGCTTCACTTAGGCCCAAACTCCCGTGGATTCAGTGCTGTAATTACTATGTAGATGTTGCATTGCTAGTCTCCTTAATGGATTGCCTTGTAAAACTAACTGATTCCAGTTATAGACAGACGAATATCCCTTTCTCCGTACGCAGGCACAACAGGGCTCCATCTTCCAAGTTAACTGAAATACCATAAAGGCTCTCTGAGGAATCTAACCTCATCAGATTGTTTCCTGCTCATAATCAGCAGTATTATTTATTCATTGGCTCCCAGCAGAGGAAGATCAAAGACAGCTGAAGCAAGCAATAAATGCTCCAGTGGGGCCATGCATTAGCACCATGTTTATGGATGTTATTGCACGCATGAGCAAAAAAATAAAACCTTACAGTACATAGCGCAGAAAACTTCAGCTGAGGCTTTTTAGTTCAATTTTTAACAAAGACATTTAGCCATAAGTTAGTGCGTGTAGCAGCGTTTCTTAATCTCGGCAACTTTAAGGTGTGTAGATTTCAACAACCAGAATTTCCCAGCCAGCAGAAGGCTCAACAATATTATACACTGTTTTTTCCACACATTTAAAACAATTCATGGTATCTTGATTGTTTCCATCAGGCACTGCAGAAATGAAATAAAGCTGAACTAAGCCGAGCTGAGCCAAGCCAAGCCAAGCCAAAACCAAACCAATAGCTCACAACTCTTGACTAGTGATGTTCTTTTTTCTGGACAGCATTCTGGACAACTTTCATTCATCAATTTCAGGGGCGAGGTGCTGAATTCCTGCTTGTACATAGTTTTCGCTCTCTGTTTGAATAAACGCTATTCTAACTTACATCAGACGCCTCACGTCTCATCCATTCCTTGATCTATTACATAATACAGAGGCAGCATTGAGCACATTTGTTGATAACTTCTAGCAGAGCTGGGATGAGGGTGATCCATCGATAATGATTCTTTTGCAAATAATGAGTCTTTTGCAAGATAAGGACTAGAAAAAACTTTGTTGTGGTAGTTCTTCTTTCTGTAATTGAGTCTAGTCTGAAAGTCAAGTCCACGGAGCCTCATGGGGTGGACAGGGCCAGCCAGGGCTGGGATTTGGAGATTCTCCAAACCTGGGGGAACCCATAGCAGCCCACCCCTGAGGACACCCGTATGCAGCATAGGCCCAGGTACAAATGGGCAGAGTGGGCCCATTCCAGATCCCTTCAATGAAAAATGTCACTTAACAGAATATAAGAAGCACATATTTCTTGACCACCAGAACAGCATTACTAGAGATATTATCTTGATGATAACCAATAAGTCTCTGAAAACCTAGCTGTTCACCCAGGTTGTGAATTAGATTGATTTTGAGAATTTAGTTTGTTCAAGGGATTGTCTTTTCCAGACATATTGCTTGTGTTTTTAAAGGTGGCCCTTCAAAGTTACAATGTACTGAAAAAAGTGACTTACAACTAGACCTTCTGCTTATGACCCTTCCTCATGATCATGTGGAAGGGTCATAAGCAGAGTAACCAATGATCAAGATTCCCCGTGATCAAGATTCAGGTGCTTGAAAACCAGCATGTATTTACAATGATTGCAATGTCCCAGGGTCATGTGGTAAACATTTGTAACCTTCCCAGTACACGTCTGTCAAGCCGAGTCAATGGGGGAAGCCAGATTCACTTAATGACTGCATGATTCACTTAACAACTGCAATGATTTGCTTTAATTACCATGGCGAAAAAAAAGTCATAATATTGGGCACAACTCCCTTAACAACCACATTGTTAGCAGAAACCCTGATCCCAATTGCAGTAGTACATCAAGGACAATCTGTATTGATTTACTCTTTAAGAAAAAATATTTTAATGCTGTATATGTGTTGACAGTTTTATATACTTTGGATGGTCTTGTAATAACTATGCCCAGTGGTGGGATTCACTTGGCTTCCTATGGTTCGCAAATGTGAGTGCATGCACCACCTTCTGTGCATGCGCAGAAGGTTGTGCATTACATCAAGGTGGGTGGGTAAAGCCTCTTGCAGCTGCCACTACCAATTCTCCTGAACCGGAGAGAACCGGCTGAATGCTATTTCTGAGTATGCCTTACTTTCAGGAAGATGGGAGATAGACAAAAGAGTAGGTTACAAGGGAATATCTTTGGTTTCAAACTCTTGTCCTAGATCCTGCCTCCAATTCTACATATAGTTCAAAGTACACATGAATATAATACTTCTGGGTGAAAACAATATGAAAGTACAACTAGAAATGATCTCCTAGGCTAAATATATTTAACTGGTTCATAGTTTCATTGAGACTCTCTGTATATACTAAGTGCCAGGGAATATGCCTTTGTGCATAAATTTGGAAACAAAGTGCACCATTGCAAATTCCCAATGAAATTAGTGCATCAATTTAATCCACGTGCTGTCAAGAAAGAAGAGCAATTTTTACACTTCCTTCTTTGGCTTTTATTTTTTAAAATAGAGGATTTTTCTCTGTAAATCAGGTGATGCAACCATCCTATTTCTTCAAGGAAAGGATCTGAAGATGTGGAATCTCATTCAAATATTAGGTTTTGCATCCCTGAGTTGGTTCCTGAATGAATGTACCAGGCCCCTTTTAAGAGCAGGTTCATCAATCGTTTGAGTTCTGTTCAGACCAGGATTTGTGCTGAATATCCACAGCACCCTCCCATGGTAGTAATGACTGTGTCCCAATTCTCAGGAGGAGTTTTTCTTGGGAAGAACAGTGCCGCCAGCGTCAATGAATGATTTATTGTTATGTACCAGCCCTGCAGGAGGAAAGTCATGAGGAGTCACCTCATGGTAAGGTAAAACTTTTTTTTCAGAAAGGATACACTTTTCAAAGAAAGAAAATTATTCTGGGATAGGTAGGGTTCCCCCCCCCCTAATAAAATAACCAAATGAACTAGTCAGACAACAAGAATTTAGACAATTAAGTTCTACAGCTACTCCTCTAGGAAAGACGAGTTTTTTATTTATAAATGGCTAGTTCTTTACCAGTATTTCATGAATGAATGATTACACCTATAGGCCTTGAGGAAGTAGGGACACTCAAAGAGAAATTAGTTTTAAATCCTGAAAATGGTTTTTATTAATTGTCTATGTGCAAGCTTGCAGGGACGCGGTGGCTCAGTGGCTAAGACGCTGAGCTTGTAGATTGAAAGGTCGGCAGTTTGAATCCCTAGTGCCACCTAATGGGGTGAGCTCCCATTACTTGTCCCCAGCTTCTGCCAACCTAGCAGTTTGAAAGTACGTAAAAAATATAGGGACCACCTTTGGTGGGAAGGTAACAGCGTTCTGTGTACTTTTGACTGGCCACATGACCACAGAGATATCTTCAGACAGCACTGGCTCTTCTGCTTTGAAATGGAGTTGACCACCCTCCCCTAGAGTCAGGAATGACTAGTACATATGTGCGAGGGGAACCTTTACCTAAGTGCAGGCTCCTGTTGCCAGAGTTTGGATTTGAATTCTAGTGCTTATGAAGAATCCCATATATCATGGCTTGCAGTGGCAGGGGAAATGTTGTAACAACAACAACTACAACACCTACTCACACCTACAACATGGCCAATTTCTAGATGTGGAAGAGTTCAGCTCCCAAAAATTTTAGAAGTGTAAGTGTATGTATATGTATATGTATATCTGAAAACTGCCCCTATTGGGAAACACTAATCTAAAATATAAGTCCTGAGTTTTCTATGAAGGATGACTGCATTAGAAAGAGTGGTATGTTTTCCTTAAATAAAGGCTTTTTTTTGTCTCTAAAACCCTCTGCAATCAGGGTTTTTTTCTTTCTGGAAACAATTGAAAAAAAGAACTATCCATTTTCCTTTGAAATAAGAGTGAGATGATCTGGAGAGTGGGTGTTAAAATCATACAGTGACAAGTTTAAGTACAGCAGTAAAATACATAATGACAGGTGTAACACTCTCCCTATATTTGCGTATCAATATTCCAATGAAGCACATTGAAAGTAAAGAGTATGCACCTTCTTTTCTAAAAATAATGTAAATTTGGACGGAGGACAGGAATCTATGGATTCACACAGTCTGAAACTGCATTTGAATTAGGACAAAAAGTAGCTGTTTTTAAGCTTTCTGAAAAATTGAGGCAAGAAACAAGACAACCATTATTGTAGAATATATTCACTAGGTCAACAACCTAGTATCACCTGCTAAGATATAAAAAGTTGAGAATGGCAGGGCAAGAGAGACAGAGATTGTAAACATTTTCATTTTAGGAGTTGTGATAATAATGTATAGATAAACTCAGTAAAAGTAGTGGGAATTCTTGGAATGGTTTTTATGCATTAAGTACTGTATGATTTTTAATGAAAGATTTTAGTTTTGCTGAGCCTTCAAAATAGAGTGAACTTAAGCTGAATATTTGCATGAATTAAATGTATAAAAATTAGGGGTAATGAGGGTTTTGTGACCCCTGTTGAGAGTCACAGGAATTTTCAGCCAATTAGTGAAGAGGCATTTTGAGAATCTTCACTGCATATCAAAACTAGATTTTATAATAACCTTGAATACCATCCAAGCCAATAAATCAGCCCATGCAATAACTCACCTGGGAGAAATCTGTCGTAATGAGTGAAAGGAAGAAATAAATTGAAATTTCAATAAATCATTACTAAAGGTTGGTAACAATGGCAAGGACTCATTATTCAAACTGAACAGCAGCCTGGGATCCATCCAGAGAAGAAGCATTTTTATTTTAATGGGTTAAGTAAGATACATTTTAACTGCAGATAAATACAAAGCCTATATGGCAAAAGATCAGAGTATCATAAGAGGGAAACTACAGTAAAACTCATAAATGAATCAAGTTTGGAATACATATTTTCATGGAAGGTGATAGAAAGGAGGTTCCCATCTAGGTAGAGGTAAAGGTTTTCTCTGTCCAGTCTCTAGGTTTTGACTCTATGGTTGAATCTCTGTTTCTTGACAGAGGGAATTAGCATTGTTTGAAGACATTTTTCATGGTCATGTGGCCAGCTTGTTTATACACCAAATGTGCATGAAAGGCATCTTCCCATTGAAATGATAGCTATTAGAGAGAAAATGGTTAAAAGAGGAAGAAATGGAAAAAGAGTTACATTAGTAGATTAAAGAGAATGGTAGTAAGATTGTTATTGTTATGTAACTAATCAAGAAATGAAAAAATGGTAGTATATTGTTAATGTTAGGAAAAATCTGAAAGAAATGCTCTCTATGCTTAAATTGATTTAGAGGATATATGCTGTTTATAGCAAAATATACCAATGGAGAAAATAAGGAATGAAAATCTGGTGTAACTCTGAAGGGGCAATTGAAGTTATTGTTTATGTATTAAGAAAAAATAAATATAAAGATGGAAAATAATGGAAGATAATAATTTGGCTGAAAGTGAAAACCAAACTATGATGTAAAAAGGACTACCGGTATTTTTTGGGGTATAGGGCACATCTTTTTCCCTCAAAAAAGAGGCTGAAAATCTGGGTGCGTCTTATACACTGAATACAACATTTTTTTGCTTCCTGAAACCCTGCTCCCCCTTTGCAAAAATGGCTGTGTATAGCTTGTAGGAGGCTTTCAGAGCGCTCCTGGGGGCTGGGGAGGGCAGGGTTTTTTGCCCCACCCCCAGTAACACTCTACAAACTCCTAAGGGCTATTCATGCCCTTCTTTGGAAGAAAAGGGGGGCATTTTTGTGAAAAACGGGCTGTTTTTAGCAGGTTTGCAGAGTGCAAAAACTTTTTTTAAAAAATTTGCCCCTTCAAAACATTGGTGTGTCTTATACTCTGAAAAATATGATATGTAATTGAGAGGATGTAAAAGAAAAGACTCAGACAACTCTTTGTATTAAAAAATAAAAAACCTTGGAAAAAAAAAATGATAGCTATTAATCTACTTGCATTTGCAATCAAGCTGCTAGATGGTCAGGAGCTGGGGCAGGAATGGGAGATCACCCTGTTGCACAATGCTCAGGTCTCGAAAATGGACTACTAGCTTTCCAGATAGTAATTTCAGTGCCTTAACTGTTGAGCTATCATGCCCCATTTATATTCATTTTGCATCTACCACTAAAAGTCAGGTGAATGGATTATATTTTTCACCTGTGCATTAAAAACCAAATGCATAGGTACAGAGTAGATGGTACCTGACTCAAGGGATCTTGGAGTCCTAGTGGACAATTGCTTAAATATGAGCTGCAGCTTCCAAAAAGTCCTAGGCTGCATTAACAGAGGGATAGAATCAAGATCACGTCAAATGTTAATATGAATTTCTAATGCCTTGGTCACACTTGGAACATTAAGTTTTGGTCATCACAATATAAAAAGATGTTGATATTCTGGAAAGGCTGCAGGAAAGTGCAACAAAGACAATTATAAGACTGGAGGCTAAAACATACAATGAACGCTTGCAGGAACTGGGTATGTCTAGTTTAATGAAAAGAACTAGGGGTGACATGATAGCTGTGTTCCAATATTTAAGGAAAGTGTCACAAGAAAGAGGGGATCAACCTATTTTCCAAAACACCTGGAGGCAGAATAAGAGGCAATGGATCAAAACTAAGGAAAAAGAAGCAACATAGAAGTAAGAATTCCATTAAAGAAAACAAGAAAATGGGATAAGTTGTAAAGCAGTATTGAAAGGAAAAATCCAGCATTTATAAGAAAGTTTGAGATTATATTAGAGACATACGTTTTATAATTTAAAGATCAGGAGAACAAAAACCTTAACAGTAACTTAATTAAACAGTGATGAGGTCATAAGAAGGGAAGATTAGGTTAACTTTATTCAGCTTTACTTATTTTTCAACCTATTTTTATATCACTTTCCTAAACCAACATCCACCTACTCAAGTAATAAAAGATTTTAAACATTTTTGTGCACTTTTTCCTTGGAAAAATAACGTTATAAGCATTATATGTACTTTTGCAAAATATTTTCTTGAAAAAAAATATTAAATTTGGGAGAGGGAGAGGATTAAACTAAATATTTATCTGAATAAAATATTTCTGTTCAAAATATATTCCTGTTAACTTCATCTTGGTTCTAATATTATGAAGTAAATTGTATCTTTTGGTTAGGTCACCTAACTTTGATGCTCTGGTTCACCACTTACGTCACTGTTCAGTACACACAATAAAGAGACCTAAATATATATAGTTAGTCCTCAACCTATAATTACAATTGAGCCTGGAATTACAGTCGTAAGTCATGCCATCATCAAGCCATCACCATGACCAATTTTACAACCTTTCTTGCAGCAATTTTTAAGCAAACACAGCAGTTATAAAGCAAAAACTACCTAGGATTGTTAAGTAAACCTATTGTCTGGAATAAGCAATTTTTGCTAGAAACTGGAAGTAAATGCCAGTTTCTGGGAAAAAATATTGCAGTCATGTGACCATGGAAGGCTGCCAATTGCTTGTAAATGCAGGCTAGTTGTCAAGTATTCAAAATGAAATCCTGTAACTGCTGAACATGGCACGGCCATTGGAATTTGGAATCCAGGTTATAAGTACCTTTTTGGGAGTCTGTTGTTACTTTTAATGGTTGCTAAGTGAATGGTCATAAGTCAAGGATTAAAATGGATGGAGGACCTCTTTGTTCCAGTGCAAGATCCTCTTCTTAATGTCTCTGAGGACATGATTGCTGGATTCTCCAGAACTAAGGAAGAGATATGGCCATTTGACAAAATCCTACATTATTAAGGGTCTTACACATTTCTCTTCTGCAGCTAATGGAACAAAGTCACTAGCTATTGATAAGAAGAGCAGGGAGGATTAGTGGTGGTATAAAAAACAATGACATGGCATTTACATTTTTACCATGGAAATTCAGTAAGTGGCACATTACAAAGAGGGTTCCTTTACAGGTTCTCCGGTATTAATTGCAGGAGGGTCCAGGAATGGGATTATCATGTCCTAATCTGACTAGAGATTAAGTCATAACTTTAGCCATGCCCCTGTGACTCTTTCTCCTTGGCCCCAGTTTCGACTCAGTCTGGCCCAAGAGAGAACATTTTTCTCTTGGCTCAACTGAATCCAAATTCCTAACTTTGCTCCATTCCACTTTTACCCTTCCTGGACCCCTCTAACCTTAATTCTGAGAGAAGAGACCTGAAGACTTCATCTCAGTGAGTGTGACTCTTTATTGAGACAGTCAGTGGCTGCGAGCACTGCCGCTGCTGTAGCGGGCCAATGAGCCATGTGGAGATCGGAAAAACTGATCTCCCTTTGGAAGCGCTCCAAAAGTTTTTTCAGCAGCCCGCTGTCTCTGGCAGACACCAGAACAGCTCCACAAGGTGCGCCAGATCATGGCCACTTTTTCCCGCCATGGAAAGGCCTGAAAGCTTTGTAGACCAGCGGGGCAACTTTTCAGTGTGCAAAAGTGCCGTGTGTTTACTGGTGGTCATTTTAGGAGCTGTGACTGAAGCAGATCAGATTTAAATCTGATCTGAGAGACCGCCTGCTGCCAATTACCTCCCAAAGACCCATTAGATCCCACAGATTAGGCCTCCTCCGGATTCCATCTACAGGCCAATGTGGATTGGCGACCACCTGGTGGAGGGCCTTCTCTGTGGCTGCTCCGGCCCTCTGAAATGAACTCCCCATGGAGATTCGGACCCTCACCTCCCTTCAGGCTTTCCGTAAAGCCGTTAAAATGGCTGGGGTTGACAAGTTTCCTTCCCCGCTCGAACTGGGTGACTGTTGATTGTTTTTAAACTTTTCTCTGTATTTGTTTGTTGTGTTACCTTGTGTGTACACCCCTCCGGGTTTGTTAGCCACCCTGAGTCCCTCCGGGAATAGGGCGGCATATAAATGCAATAAACCTTTAATCTTTAACCTTTAACCTTTAAATTGCACCTCCAGAGCTGTGGAAAGGGATGAAAGGAAGAGGCAGAAGTCACTTGAGAAACAAGTTGCCAGGGCAAAGAAGCAAAGGGAGAAATAAACAGCTGGGCCTAGTGCTGGTCAAGCAACAGCAAACCATCAGGCAGATTGGCTCAAACCATCAGGCAGATTCCCTAAACCAGGATCAGGAATCCCCTCCTCCTCTATTCTCTAGGGACCCAGGTGACTTCTCAGGGGACCCCTTTGAGTGCACAGCTCCCATAACTCGGACTCAGGAATAATCTAGGCCTTGCTTGGCCCTCCGGGCACCTCTTGCACACATAGTGATTAACCTTGGGCCTGAGCCTTGCCCCATGCCTGAGGTTCCTGACAACTGAGACTGATTATTCCTAAAGCCATATCACATGGCATTTCATTGGGTCTACAGCAACTTAACTCAGCAATGCCACCAGCAATGCCTTTACAGGCACATCTTAGGCATTCCCCAGCACATCTCAACATCATAGATCCATACCTCAGTCACCATCTATCATTAGCAAGGGATCCATTTGGGGTGAAGAAGACCAAAGGGAGACTGATCTATTGGATGATGAAGGCCTGGTTCCTGACCCCCCCACCTTTATGGGGCTCCCACCAACCTCTTCAAATCCCTGCTTCACAAGGCAAGAACTACCACTAAAGGGATAACCAAAGGTTCCATTCCAGGGGTAAGCGGCCCTTTTGAGAAAGCGGCGGCAGCCATTCCTTCCAAAGGGGTTACTCGAACCCGGGACCTACATAAGCAATCGCCTGACACTATTCAAGGACCTATGAGACAACGTAACATCTGACTCCTAGGTCCTGAACACTATCTGTTTCAGCCTTAGACTAGACTTTTTCTTCACACCCCTGAATCGATTCAGAACCTTTCCTGTCTCCACCAACAAAACCAAATGCGGACTCATGAGAGTTGCAATCCAACACTTGTTGTAGATCCAGGCCATTGAGGTTGTCCCAGAGGCTTGGAGTTGTAGAGGGTTCTACTCCAACCTCTTCATGGTTCTGAAGAGTTTGGGGTATGTGTGGAAGTCAATTCTAGATCTCAAAGATCTAAATTCCTACATCACTTACAAGAGGTTCAAGATGTCCTTCATCTCGTCCCTTGGAATTGAACCCTCCATTTGGGAGCCCTGATAGACACCAAGGTAGAAAAAGGTTTCCTGTCTCCTGATTGCATAGATAGTCTCAGGTGTTTGCTTACCCAGAATCGCAAGGAACGCACAGTTCCAGTCATTCTTTTCTCCAAACTACTGGGAAAGATGATATCATGCATAGGCATTGTACCATGGGCATGGCTTCATGCCAGACAATTGCAGTGGTTCCTCCTCCCCTTCTAGCAGAGAGGCACCTGCGCCTCTAACTTCGAATCCTGGCACAGGTGATGCTCTCTGCCACTGGTCGCTGTCCACCCCATTAACCAAGGGTTGTACCTTCAAAGAACCACACAGACTCACCCTCATCACGGACAGCAGTCTGTTCGGCAGGGGAGGCCCTCCTACTGGGATTGCAACTAGCTCAGGGTCAGGGGACAGGACCTAGCCCACAAGATCAACTGGCTAAAACTGAAAGTGATCCACCTGGCCCTTCATCACTTCCATTCAAAGGTCATATTGATGGACAATGTCGCAGCAAAAGTGCTCGTCACTCGGCAAGAGGGCATCCACTCAAAGACCCTATGGCTTGAAGCATATCAGCTGGGAATCTGGGTGGAGAGACATATCCTTTTGATCAGTTCAGAACACATCTCAGGATAGGCAAACCATCAGGCAGATTGGCTCAACAGGGTCACAGTGGATCATGGCGAGGGGTAACTATTACCAGTGCTGTTCAGGCAGATTTGTCACAGGTTCGGTCATCCGGAGGTAGACTTGTTTGCAACACCTCAGAATGCTTAGATATCCAGCTTCCCAACATAGGAGGCAGAGGAAACTAACACCATTGCCAGTGGTCCAGAGGCTTATCTATGCCTTTCCTCCCCTTCCTCTGTTCTCAGGGGTCCTCAGAAAGGTAGTACTGGAGGGGGCGGAGGTTATTCTAATCGCACCTTACGGGCCAAGGAGGCCTTGGTACATGGATCTCATGGATCTCTCCATAACCAAGCCTTGGAGGATTCCCCAGAAGATCTCCCTGCACCAGGGGGTCCCAGTCCATCTGGAACCCTAGTGGCTCCAGCTGACCACATGGCACTTGAGCAGGGCCTCCTGAGGGATGCTAAATTTTCCTCCAGGGTAATCAATATGATAGAAGTGTCCAGGCGTCCATCCACAACCAGACTATACAATGTGAAGTGTTCTGCCTTTGTATAATGGTGTCAGGTAGCTAGCACAGTTCTGACGGGGAGGCCTGTCCACAAGTGCTTGAATTCCTACAGGATGGCTTGGAACGAGGTCTCTCTCACCACATGATTCAAAGGCAGTTGGCGGCATTATCTACCTTTCTAGCCGGGGAAAGAAGACTGAGTCTGGTTCAGCTTCCTATGGTTAAGAGGTTTATCAAGGGCACATCCATAGATTTCTCACCTGGAACCTGTCTATGGTTCTACAGACTCTCACCAGAGAACACTTTGAACCTATCAGAACAGTCAGTCTACAGTTCCTGATGTTCAAGGTACTTTGTCTTGTAGCTATAACATCAGCTAGATGCATATCAAAGCTGGGAACCTTATCTGTCAGATCGGACCTCTGTATCTTCCATCCTAATAGTGGTTCTCAGATTAGATCCATCCTTTCTCCCAAAGGTTAATTCTATCTCCCACCGAACTCAGGAAATCATACTTCCTGATTTTTGCCCAGATCCCGCTCATGACTGGGAAAGAATTTGGCATACACAAGATGTTTGGAACGGTCTCCAAATCTACATCAAACAAAGCGATTCTTTCAGAAGATCGGAGGCTCTCTTTGTCTCCTTCCAGGACTCCACCAAGGGGACTAGAGTTACTTCTTTCACCATAGGTTGTTGGCTTGATCTGCCTTTGCAAGAGCCTACAAGGCTCAAAGTCAAGCAGTTCCTGGGGGCGTTACGGCTCACTTTACCAGAGTTGGCCAGCCAGGCTCCCATTCAGAACATCCGTAGGGCTGCCACATGGTCGACCTTTATATGACACTATCAGCTGGATGCCTTTGCATCAGCCGAGGAATCCTTTGGCTGAAGGGTGCTTCAAAAGGTGCTCAATGCAGCGGAAACTCTGGGCCAGTCAGTTCCCACCCATAGGACATAGGCTTTGGTAGATCCCATTCCAGGACCCTCCTGTGAAATAAAGCTTAACTTTTTATAAAATATATGTTATGACTTTTGATTGATTTATAAATGTGCTATCTGTTTCTGAAAGAATACTTATATCTAATGATAAAGGATGAAGAACAAATTCTAGGTAAAAGGATAATTGGAAATGAACTTGTGCAACTATTGCTTCATCATTAAGCAAGCTTGGAAACCAGATTGGAAACAGAATTTTATTTAGAGACTTTTTCTTCCACATAAAAAAGTTGGTATGTACAGATGATTGCTTTTTCAGAACTAAAAGCATCCAGTCCCGCTTTTTACTGTGCTTTACATTTTGATGGACAGCCCTAATCCTTTAACTCATGTTATTACTCATCTGGTGGTAGAACAAAATGATTGTCAGGGCTGGTATAGCTGCTATTTACAAAGGTTCTTAAGCAGCTTGTTTCAAGATTGCATTAAATAGGAAACAAATGACTACAGTAGGCCATTTACATTCTAGTTTAAGAAATGATTCCAAACTCCCCTCAGGATTCAACAGGAGTTGGGAATGTTGAGATCGGGAAGAGGGATTTGGATATTTCTGGACATAATATTTATTCTTTCATCTCCCTCCTCTATTTTAGAATTCTGAAGGAATGAAGAACTAATCATCCAGAGTCCCCCCCTCCCCCGGTGCACTCTCTTTTTCTTGCCATTTGTTCTTCCCAAAACAATGCCTGTCTAGACTCTGCCTAGAATAACAACCATTGAAAACTATCTTCAAAGTTTCTTTTTCTTTAAAGTTCATTTTTAGGAACTTGAGAATCTATTTCAGATTTATCTTGATGATGTTTCTGAATGTTGTTTATCATTACAGATGGTAGTACTGGTGTTAAATCTTTCCTGCACTGCAGCCTTTCTTGCTGTTCACACTTCTTAAACTACAAAAGTCCTAGGACTTTTTGATAAATGCCAATCAACAGGTTCCTGGGTATGTGAACTGTCTACAACCACAAAGGAATTTGGTCTATGGATCCCTCTTGCTAATCCCAGCATGTGAGTTTATAAACTGCTTTCTGGGAGGTAGATGATACTGTAAGAAGTGAGAAAATGGCAAGAGATAAGCAAGCAAATATTAATTTCCCCAGAAGTAGTAAGTAATGGGGGGGGGGAGGTCCTATTTCATTGCTGTGGGTTTTGGCTGTTTGCAATAAATTGCCACTGCAATGAAGGAGACAGTATGAGAGTTCTGGGGAGATGACCCACACTTAAGTGGGATATTTGCTGCATGGTATAAGCCTCACTGAAGCATAGAAAGGCAGAAAGGCATCAAACAACCTCAGAGATGGTTGTATAATGAAAGGCAGGCCATGTTAGCTTACTCGGGCTTACCAGACAGGAATTATGTGCTTCTTCTACTTTATTGTAATACTATATTATCAGAATGTCCAAGTCTGAAAGTACACATCTACTGCCATCTCCTTTACAGCCTCAGGGCTTATTTTCCCACACATTATGCACCTGCAGGCTGTACCTGCACTCTCTTATGTAATCATTCCTAGGCATTATCTCTTCCCCTTGTTTCTCAAGGTACATGATATTTGCACAGACTATAACTCATTTTGAAATAAGAACATGATCACCATACTTCACCCAGGAGATTTTCACCAAACTATCTTCAATTTGAAATGAATTGGAAAGCAAATTTTCTTTTCATTAAATCACACAACAAGTCAGAGACAAAAAGTGCAGAATTTTCCACTTGGCACAAGTCAGGAAATGCCCGTGGCGTCAAAACCTCAAAAGACAGAAGCACCATGTACCTCATCTCCACATTTCCAACGAATGACAGAGTTAGCCATACTGTAATCAGAAAGTCATCAAAATTGCCTGAAATTTATTTATTCAGATATTTTCATATTGTGTCTGTAATCCTGCCAAACATAAGCCTCTATAGGATGATTGGAGCTCAATTCTGTAAGCCTCAGAAGCTTTTGTAGGAGATTTAACAGTTTTTGATTTCAGGAAGTAGGGAAATGATGGAGAATGGGGAAACATTTGAGCTTAAAGTAAACAGAACAAAAATTACAACAGAAAGAATAAAAAGAAGACAGACAGCAAAAGGGAAGAATGCAGTTTCTCTGAAATGCATACAGAGCTGGAGACAATCTTCATCCTAAAATTTTATCTAGCTTATGGCCAGCCGACGTACCACAGATATTGGACTTCAGTTCCCATCAGCTACAGCAATTATGCTCAAAGGCATAGGAGTATGAGCATTGTAATATAAAATAATAATAAAATTACAGTGCATTATCTATCCCTTATTTTCTATAGGCAGAAACAAGATTCACTCATTTGTATAAATGGATTCTATCCTCTTCTGTGACATTTGTTATATTTCTATATTCTAAAGCTACCTTATAAGTGGTTTTCTATATAATATTTGGAAATCAGAAATGCATGGTCTAGTAGGGTTCTCTCCCTCCCACCATCAGTCCTCTGTTCTAGATTTAGTGCCTTAACTACACCATTCTCATATAGGTCTGTGCATGAACATAAATTATCAGTAAAATTATAATAAGCAAAGTAATTGCCAATTAATATTGGCAGAGGTCATTAAAGACAGAGTGTCAATACTGAGAAAATCCTTTGTCACTGTATCTTCAGGTACTAAATGTAATATTTTGTTCTAGCTTAAAGTTTTGGGCCATTATAAAGGCAACTCTACCATATGGTTGGGTTGATGTAACATAATGAACATCAGATTAGCTATTTTATTGTATCATTATCATAATAATTAGTGTGCTTGATTCAGTGTGTTGTTCTGACCCAGCCTTAGCAAGTAATGATAAGCCACTTACTCTCAAGTAAAAACAAACCCGTTTTCAAACAGGGTAGGAAAAGTCGTTTATTCACATGGATAAACAAAAATCAAAAATCAGTCAGATAAAAGTCCCAACAGACCTGGCCAAGAAATCTGAATTGCTTGCTGTATCCTAAAAGTGAATGGTTGCCTGGGACAACCAGCTACTCACACACCCCTACTATTTATTTTCCAGCCAGGGAGGAGCTGGCTAGCATCTACATCTGCTTTTCCTTGAGAGCCGGCTTATTTGTTTTCCTTTGCTCTCCTCTCTTTTCCTTTCTGAGCATACGCACATCTGGGGCGGGCCCCATCTGTTCCTCCCCCTCACTTAGCTCAGGTCCTGAAGACAGCTGCCTCTCTATGTGGGAGAGGACGGACGGTCCCAACTCTGCCTTTATCTCTGATGCTGTTTCCTTACCAGAGTAAGGTGACCAGATGTCCTGATTTCAGCGTGACAATCACGCTTTATAACAATTTGTCCCTTTTCCCGCTGCGTTTTTAAAAAGTCCTGGTTTTCTGGCTTCATGTTGAAAGCCCAGTGGATTTGCTTAAGAAATCCTAACTGGGGCAAGACAAAAGACACCCTGTCTAATCTGTCTCAGTACTTTCATTGAAGATATTAAAACGTTAAAGCAACAAAACAGACCTTCCCCCCCCACGCCGCTTTTACTCACTTTTATAAGAAAAAAATGATCTAGTACCATAGAGCTGCAGGAAATGGCTAGAGAGGTCACGAGTGTTACTTCCTGGATTTTCTGGAGGGGAGAGGCACGGAGGTTGGAGTCTGCTCCAAAATGGTGGCAAAGTTTCTTTGAAAAATATTTCCCTGACTAATTTCACCATTTTAAGTTGCTCAGTTCTTTGTATTAACATCTACATCATTCTGGATTGACTTGGAATGCTCACTTGTGCCTGCTGGTAAGTGAACTGGGTTTTTTTCTTTTATTTTTTTAATGTATTTTAAAATAATATTTTATTTATTGTGCATAGGATTTGCACAAATAAAATATTTTTATTCTGTGTGGATTCTTTTTTTAAATTGTCTTAGACTATTTAAAAAAAAGCTTCTATCCAAAATAAATTCTATGTACAATACTTTGAAATGTTTTACTTCAATTTACTCTGTGTGGATTCTTTTTTTAAATTGTCTTAGACTATTTAAAAAAAGATGCTATCCAAAATACAAAATACCAGCTGCAGTTATTCACTTAAGAACTGTGGCAAGAAAGGTGATATAGTGACCAAAGTTACAATGGAATTGAAAAAAGTGACTGATGACCATTTTCACACTTAGTGACCATTTTCACACTTAGCGACCATTGCAGCATCCTCATGGTCACACGATCAAAATTTTGACGTTTGGCAACCGATTCGTATTTATGATGGTTTCAGTGTCCTGGGGTCACCTTTTGACAAAGTCAAAGGGGAAACCAGATTCACTTATGCTACTAACTTATCAGCTGCAGTTATTCACTTATGAACTGTGGCAAGAAAGGTGGTATAATGGGCTTAGTGACCAAAGTTACAACGGGATTGAAAAAAGTGACTGATTACCATTTTTCACACTTAGCAACCATTTTCACACTTAGCGACCGTTGCAGCATCCTTGTCACACGATCAAAATTTTGATGTTTGGCAACAGATTCATATTTATGATGGTTTCAGTGTCCTGGGGTCATATAATCACCTTTTGACAAAGTCAAATGAGGAAACCAGATTCACTTATGCTACTAACTTATCAGCTATTCACTTAAGAACTGTGGCAAGAAAGGTGGTATAGTGACCAAAGTTACAATGGCATTGAAAAAAGTGACTGATGACAATTTTTCACACTTAGTGACCATTTTCATACTTAGCGACCATTGCAGCATCCTCATGGTCATGTGATCAAAATTTTGATGTTTGGCAACAGTTACAATTTATATTTGTAAATTGTAGTTATGTTGAAATAAAAAATAATATTACAATACTATTTTTGCATTGTATGAAAATTTTTGTTGCTCCGTATAAATTTTTTAATCAAGTCCCTCCCCATCCCCCGGTCAAAGGTGTCCCTCTTTACCAATCTGAAAATCTGGTCACCTCATACCAGAGCCTTCCAAAGACTCGCAGGCTGGCCCAGGCACTCCCGCAAACTCATGCTCATCTGATTCTGCAATTAGCTCTGCTGGCAGCCGACGGGCCATACCACCATGAAAGGGTAACTTCTACAAACTATTGTTACCGGTTTAACACAGTCTGAGGGTATATTGTATGTGCTGTATTGCATAGCAGAAGCTATAGTGGTCATTAAGGCTTTGGAAAATAAGTTGACCCCCGCTTGTTTGTGGCACCGCTCAAATATTGGAATAGTATTATGATGTCACTCCAGTCCTTCTTTTTTTTCTTGATTAGCCATACTAATTCCTGCAACCATTCTTCATATGTTTTTGTCTCCAGGCCTTTAATCATCTTAGTTACTCTTCTCTGCATTTTTCCCAAAGTTTCAACATCATTTTTGTAATGTCACCAAAACTAGATGCATTATTCCAGATGTGGGTTTATTAAAGATTTATAAAGTGGGATTAATACTTCATGGGATTTTGATTCTATGTCTCTGCTTATACAACCAAGGATTGATTAGCTTTTTTTTTTGGCTGCAGCTGAACTCTGTTGGCTCATATTTAAGAGATAGTCCATTAGTACTCCAGGGTCCCACTTAGTTAGTGTTTTTGAGTCAGGTTTTGCCTAATCTATATCCATCTCTTTGGTTTTTCCTGACTATGTGTAAAACCTTGCTTTTTTCCACATTTCATTTTGTTGGATAGGCCCATTGTTCAAGTTTGTCAAGATCTTTTTGGATTCTAAGCATGCCTTCTGGGGTGTTAGGTATTCCTGACAGCTTAGTGTCATCTGCAGATTTGATGAGTTCTCCTTCTATTTCCTCATTTAAGGCATTTATGAAGATATTGAAAACTACAAGACCTAAGACGGAATCTTATGATATCCTACTATTACTTCTCTCCAGTGGTGGGATTCAATTTTTTTTACTACCGGTTCTGTGGGCATGGCTTGATGGGCATGGCATGCTTGGTGGGCATGGCAGGGGAAGGTTACTGCAAAATCCCCATTCCTTCTCTATCAGCTGGGACTCGGGAGGCAGAGAATAGATAGGGGTGGGACCAGCCAGGAATGGTATTGATCGGTTCTCCGAACTACTCAAAATTTCTACTACCGATTCTTCAGAACTGGTCAGAACCTGCTGAATACCACCTCTGCTTCTCTCCATGTAGATCAGTAGTGGGTTTCAGCTCCCGTTGCAACCGGTACCCTGCAATGGAAGCCGGGCATGCACCATGGGCACACGCACTGCGCATGCATGTGCACCCATTGCCTGCAATGCTCCAGCTGCTCAGTGGAGCATCGCACAGGCACCTTACGCTCTGCATGCATCCGCAGATGGCCCATTTCCTTCAAATACAGGTAAGGAACGAGGGTGGGCAGACAGGCCCACCAAAGCACTGTCCCGGTACGGTGGCTGCTGCTTCCGGCAGACACTGGTACAGGCATATCGGGGCGTACCGTCTGCAACCCACCACTGTAGATGTAATACCATTAAGAACTATCATTGAGTATGGTTGGTCAGCCAGTTCTGAAAGTAAAAGGAAGTAAAGCTAGATGCTGTGGCTTTTCAATCTCCTGTGGCAGCCATTCACCTAGTTCAGGAGGATGCTGAGAACCAAATTATCCCAGAAAGCATTCTAAATGGCTACGGAGTTTAAACATATTTTATTTTTACTTTGTTTTGATATTTTGAACATCATGGTTTATTTTGCTTTCAAATCTTCATTGTATTTAGGTGGTAAGCAGTGGTGGGTTTCAAAAATTGTTCGAATCTACTCTGTGGGTGTGGCCTCCTTTGTGGGAGTGGCCTGCTGCCCATGTGACCGGATGGGAGTGGCTTACCACCCATGTGACCGGATATGAAGATGCCAATGACACTTGTCAGAACCACCTAAAATTACCTCACACACAGCACTGGCATGCATAAGAATATGATGTAAACTTGTTTTTTAAAAGGCATCTTTGGTTTGTGTTAAAACAACTTCAACACACGCAATGTTCTAATTGCACAACAAACGCAGTAGTCATCCTTACCTTTCATAGAGGCACTGAGTTTTATAAATATGAGCTTGATAGTATAGAATAATCATATCCAAGGACCAGTGGTGGGTTTCAAAAAGTTTTGGAACCTCTTCTGTAGGTGTGGCCTGCTTTCCGGGTCCACTGGTGGAACCTCTTCTAACCGGTTCAGTAGATTTGACAAACCGGTCCTACCAAATAAGTGCAAACTGGTAGGAACCCACCTCTGGTGGTAAGGTATCAAAATTGTATTAATGTTTCTACCATGTCAGCCATTAAGAATCATTTTGATTGCAATGGAGAACAATGGAATAAATAAGTAATTTCTCCACACTCAAATAAAATTATATTGACTGACATAGTAGAATGGAAGGGCAACCCCAGTGTTCATGGGAATCACGTTATCTTTACATTAATCTTATGAGCCATTAAGGCAGTGTTTTTCAACCACTGTGCTGCGGCACACTAGTGTGCCGTGACATAGTGTAAGGTGTGCCGTGGGAAAAACACCTGCCTATAGTCAATATAGGCACAGAGTTAAAAAAAATTAACATTTTCTAATGGTGGTGTGCCTCGTGATTTTTTTCATGAAAAAAGTGTGCCTTTGCACAAAAAAGGTTGAAAAACACTGCATTAAGGTACTGCTATAAGCTTTATAGCTTATAATATAAGGGAAACATAATGAAAGTTTTAATCTGCAAATCATTTTCTCCATACCTTTTGTCTTCTAATATTTTAGTGTTGATAGAAGCCACATTAAAGGAACACTGGTAGAAATATAGAGAGTTTCATTTTTCAGTTTCATCAGATGCTGGATCCACATCTGTTTCCAAATAGCCTTGTGGCTCAGGTTTTTTTAAAATTTTAAACTTATATGCTAACCGTGAGGTCATTATCTAAGTATAGGCTGTTAGTGAAAAACAAATACCACCATTCATTTATATTGGAAACAAATATAAGGTTTAAAAATTTACAAAATAAAAAAATAGAAGTCAAGTATCAAAGAGAAGACCATAATTCCCTAACTAATATTGCTAAGTAATTGCAATAAGTTGGTAGTTGATAACAGTAAGCTAATTGCGAGAGGGAAATGGGCATGTCTAACTAATTGGCAACCTAAGCATTCCACATTGCCCTATTTCAAGGGTGTCAGACTTTATTCCATTGCGGGTTGTGTTTGACGTTGGAGAGCTGGGATAGGGGTGGCTGGGGTGGTCATTGCCAGCATGGCCAGCATGACGTCAGTTGTGTCAGGGATGCCTGTGCCTCCCAGGCCCTGTTTTCTATCACAACGATCTCCTGCAGCCCTCTGCCAGCAAAAATGAATTCGGGGGGGGGGGGGGCAGGGGCAGGTGGGCACAGTTATAAGTCCAAACTCTGTGGCTATTACTTTCCTTTCTTTCTTTCAGAATGAGATTTATGTATCTTTATTACATCATTCTTATCTATATAGTATTGATCACATGTATAAGATACATCAGCTCCTGTTTTCCCTCAGCTTGGATTCAAGTCTTCTCTGAGCTTGGTCTTATTTAACCTATGGAAGTTACTAGATTAAGGATAACTACACTAGAGTGATTCAATGCATGCAACTTTTTCTGAAGGGATGGAATAAATCATCTAGTAGAAATCCAACTTGTGAACAACTGTTCGGGTTTCATCTTTCATGCAGCCAGTCATCCTTTCTGTGCATATGTGCATCTGGGGCTGTTTTTCTTTTAATCTTTTCTTTCCTCTTCTTAAATGAGGATAGCACAATTAAGAAGCCTTATCCAATTTCTGAATTCAGCCACCCTTCCAAGTCTATTTCCTCTGCAATATGGGCATACATTTTTGCATTTATTCAATACTCAATGCTTTTTTTAGTTATATTACCCAATTATCTTATCAGCCACTATTCATTGTGTTAGGTATGACTAACTGATTTAGGTCAAACAATTTCTCTCTTTGTAGATTTGTACTTTACCCTCAGCACTTTTATTTTGTTTTGGATTTTACTAATTTATTTCCAGCTATGATATTTGCTCTCACTTGTACATCGATCAAATCAAGCTGTTGTTTTGTTTTTTGTTCTTTCAGGTACACTTCGCATTCTGTCTGCAGTATAATGTATAGGGAGTTATTGAAACTGTGTGAGTCCTTTAATTGCAATGGTGGAATGCCATACATGAGGAACAATTATTCTGTCCAAATTCCATGTTTCCCTGATGTGTATAAATTTAATTCCATGCAACCTCTGGAGAAGTGACCATGCATTTGATTTAGATTTCTGCCTTTCCTGTTTATCTGCCTATGGTGAGCTGTTGCTTCAGCTTTCTTTACAGGATCACACTAACTCTTCTTAGCAGAGTATTTAACAAGTCAAGCAACAGCTTTACTTTTGTCAATTTGTGTGTATAGCTTTTTGCCAAGATAGAAC
Source organism: Thamnophis sirtalis (assembly GCF_051295495.1). Lineage (NCBI taxonomy): Eukaryota > Metazoa > Chordata > Lepidosauria > Squamata > Natricidae > Thamnophis > Thamnophis sirtalis. Next base: position 32,308,364 of record NW_028261384.1, on the reverse strand, counting down.
ATAATCTCCATTGTAAAGGAAGTGAAGTCCTTTCCCATGAATCGTATGATCGGTTTGAATATTCTTGCCCCTATCAAAGTAAGTAGGGGTGGGGGAAAGATAGAGCCATAATGTGGAATGGGTTTAGAAGAAGCCATTTAGAATTAATGTTGCATGTAGAGTTGAACTAAGTCTATTTGCTTCTGGCTTCCATCAGAAATGACCTTCAAGTTCTCTTTCAAGTCAAACCTGACTCCTGGTGACTTTACGGAGATATTCAAGTAACAATATTAAAAATAGTTTTATTCTCTTTTGCAATTTTTCCCCCAATTATTCAGTTAAACTTATTGTTAAGAGATCCTCATGGTCTCCCATTCAACTGCTAAGCAGTCTGGCCTTTATGAGATAGGCTAACATTGGCTTAATGTTACCATTTAGCTGAAATATTAAAGGGCCGTGCAAATGGTTGGAATCATATGATATTGAGTAGGACTGCATATTATTAGACTGCCAAGAAAGTTGTGTGCATGCAGAAATTATTATATATATGATATTTCCAGTTAAAAGTATTAGGGCTATGTGAAGTGGAAAAAAATATTTTACATTTCAAGGAGTTATGATATAGAAGGTCAATACTGACTTAGGTGGACAGGCGTTCTGTCCCAAGCACAAAAGCCCCAAGAAGGAAAGTGAGCAAGCATTTAAATGAATGAATGGTAACTTGTGACTTTCTACATCAAGAAGTTTCCCTATGTGGAGTTATAAAATATTAATCCAATATTTGAGATGTTTAAAGCAAAAACACAGAAAATGTTTCTTCAAGATTTTCCTCGGACAGGAATTACTGTACAATTATTTTTATAGAAAGAGGTAAAGTCTTGTCAAAAGATAACTGCCTAAGTTGCCAACCATAAGGATTTCCAAAACAGCCTACATTCTTAGCCCTTCTGCCCATCCATAGAAAAGAGTTGTGCCCAGAAATAACAACTAAACAAACCATAAAGCATCTTTTAAAACACTACAAATAGCTATGTAATCATGCACATGGGGAAAGTGTTAATGAAAAATTCAGTTATAAAAAAAACAGAGATATGAAACAGAGTTCATTCAAAAATTAAAACATAGAGAAAACAGGGAAGACAAAATTTAACATTGCAAATTAAATCAATAGAGTAACTCTTGAGTAAAATTGTTAGCACATGTTTATTGCATGGAAAATGATCAGGCAGTGATTATTTGGGCCTTCTGTTTAGATTTACACATTCCCTTTCCTCCTCCTGTCTTCTTTTTCCCCTGAGAATTTATTTTCAATGTTACAGAAAGTGGGGATTGAATGAAAGCTGGCTTCCACGGGGAAACTGTCTATTGCTTTGCCCAGTCAAGGACAATGCTCTATGATATTCTAGATCAGGTCAGCAAATCAGAAATTATTTAGGAGCTAAATTCACCTCTTTAATGACCCTTGATAAAGTCTGGTTTTTACTAGTTATGCCTCTGTATAGCAGTTACATAGGAGACGTTCTTTAGGGTAACAGAAGCTGAATCCATCTTACATCATTACAATATTCATATGCTACTTCCACCATATACCAATTCTATGTAGGTGTAAACCCCATTTCAAAAATAGATTAAAAGTATGATAACACAATATATCAAAATATATAACAATAAAATGAATCTGGATATGCTGGATATGTTCAAACAGAAGTTTCTGCTGGCTACCTAGCTACCTAAGACAAGGCAACCTCTGTTTCACTAGTTAGTCATCTATTGGAATACTTTTAATAGCTCGATGTTGGGCTCCAGTTCTAGGAAAATATATAGTTCTTTTGTATTGGATTAATGCATGTACTAAAAGCTACTTCCTCATAGAAGATTGAATAAAAAACAAACACCTGTAAAGAAACTTTGTTCTAAAAACCATATGTCAAAGTGAGGCTTGGTTGTTCAATCTTCTTCATGGAGTTGCCCAGTTGTGTCTAGATTTGTTTGTACAACTAAAATTTATCCATCTTTTTTTTCTTCACAAATTCCAGCTTGATACATGAGGTGGGTTATTTTTAGCTCCTATATTTTATGTGCTGAATTCCTGCTGCTTTTCCACAACCCCCAAGTTAATAAAGTCAACTAGTTGAGGTTGGTTTCATTTCTGAGATTCACTAATGAATTTATATTAGGTTAGATCTTGAAAGGTCTTGAAAATGAGCAATCATGATAAACAGGCTAATAGAGAAGGGTTTGCTTAATTAGGGAAAAAAGAGCAATTAGCTTGTCAGTGTTTAAGCTCACAGAAGCTACACAAGAGAAGCCTATCAAAGTAGTTATTGACCTTTTAAACCCTCCAACTCTTCTGTCATTGATGTTTAATGGGAGAGTCACTTAGTCTGTCAAGCTAATAACTAAGGTAATGAAGTAGTCTAGGACTTTGCTTAACTACTTTGTTATCTCTAGACTAATTTTAGAAATTTAAAAATAGATGTTCTAAAAATAATTTTTTTAAATTGGCAAGTTTATTTTTCACTGACAATTGAGGAGCTGTTTCTGACCTCCCAAATATATTTGGAGGTGTTTTTTTTCTCATAGGAGAAAGCTAAATATATGTTAATTAAACAACTTTGTAGAATGCTTTTATAAAATAGTAAGATGTCAGAAATCAATGCTAATAGAATTTGTTCTTTTTATCTTTTTTTTCTTGCCCAAGCTAGAAGAATTAGTTGAAACAGAAATCTTGAAAGATTGCTGTGAGTCAGAGTATTCTTTCACTTTAAATCCTCTAGAATGGATTACATGGATTACTGCTCACAGCATCCCATTTAGCATAGCAAACCACTGACAAGAACATGTACTTGAGTGCAACATCATAATGCAAGTACAAAAGTACAAAGTTTGTACCACATTACTTCATAAGTCCTCACCCCATGCTTTACCCCTATGGTAGATCATGCTGAGCTAAATGGACTGTGGCCACATAATACACCAATGACACTTTAATGCCAATTTTTTAAAGATCAACTCTGAATTGACTGATCTCATAGTCCTGAGAATTGAGTCAATTTATTTCTGATTCTCATCACATATTCTTCAAAATAGCAACTGGTTGATAATTTCATTTGAATTGCTGCAGTTTTACAGATCTTAGAAGCAGCTCATTTTCTCATTGGCAGCAACTGTTTTCTCCTCTTGCCTACACTGGGCCTTCAGCCAGCAATTACTTCCTCTCTCTCCCCCTTCCCCCGTAGAATTGTAGCATCTATTTCTGGAATTTGTCTCTTCTTCAATAGAGGTTATATCATTCTCCCTCAATCTGAAAACTGTAAAAACAGACAACTATTGGAGAAATTGCCTGATTACAAAATTACCAAGGTGCTTTCATTTCATCTACATAAATCAAAAGTAGTAGCAGTTGTTGGGTTTAAGATTATATGGAAACAGTGCTTTGGCATCCAACAAGCTAGTATATTATTTTCTTTTTAAAAAACCTGTCACCTTGGTCTTCATTTAGCCATTTATTTATTATTGGTAGACTACCAAACAAATCTACACAAATATATATGATGAAAGATACAGCGAGAACACTAGCAATTTCTTCATTTACTTTATAGCTTATAGTATAACCTGTTCAGAACTGCTTATGGATGACTACATAAATCTTTTAAATAAACCAATATATTTATTTATCTTTTTCCAATGGATGGTGGTAAGGTCTCTTTCCTTACCCCATAACCAATGGTAATCTATGGGTAAGGGACATGTATGAGATTACATGTTTTTCAGGTTTTTTTTTCTTGACTTACTGCAGAGGAATAGAGTGAGCTCATGGTGTTCTCTACATTTCAAGGTTATATGGAAAGAAAACAATTACCAATTGCTGGAGACATGGGATGGAGTGAAAACTGGTAGTATGCAAATATCCTTAGCTAATATGTTATTGTATAATTGAAATATAATTGCATTGTTTCATAAAGAGATAGTTGAGTTAATTATGTGATTATAAATTATGAAGACACAACTATTGAGTTGCATCTGTGTGTTCGGTCTGAAGCCCAGACGCTAAACTGTAGGCAGTATGTCGTTCTCTGCTCTGAGAGAGCAAAGATATAAATAGAGATTGATTGGAGATAAAAATGGGTTGCTTAAAGATATACATCAGATCACCACATTATCAGCATCAAAGACATGGAGATTAGTGAAAAGATAATAGAAATGAGTAGTGAATTTGAAGAGATGTTGTGCTGACTCAAAGGAGTGCTATGTCTTGGTAGGATATCTGATGCAAGTACATTTTATTATTATATAATTCCTGCCTTGTGAATTCTGTTGGACTGAAAAATTGAGATTTTTCAGAAAAATAATAATAACTAAGCAATAGGATATACTATAAAAGGAATGTGCAAAAAATAGGGAAACTGAATGTATTAGTCTTCTTACAGATCTTTACTTGTGGATCTCACATCACAATTCCAACCTTAATCAGTGTAGTAAGATTATTAAGGGTATTGAAATAGGGCTCATGAGACAAAATTGAAGATTCTGTGCAATTCACAACATTCAAGGGCTGACTTGGTGGCATTCACTGGTTGTGTTCATACATTACATTAAACTATAAATCATAGTTTACAGATTCCAGTGGCTGACTTCATATATCACCTTAAGCCAAAACCAAACAAACTTGTTTTAAGTTAGATATATTAGTGGCTTTATATATCACTGAAGTCAAGTCAATGCTAAACAAACCATCTTAGGGAGACATGTGAATCCAGTCATTGTATCCCGTCTAGCAACACTGTAGGATTAATGGAATATTAAAATAGCATGTGAGATGATTTCCTCAACAGAAAGCATGACAAAATGTTAACTGTTAAACAAGAAAAAAATTTGCTAGCTTGAATTATTTTTAAAAGTAATAAATACAGGATAAAAGCTAATAAATAAATTCATAAGTATGATTGTACCTAGGAAAATAGAAATCTCTTGTATTTCATTCTAATTAAATGAAGAGGACTAAAAAAAAGATTGCAATATATTGTGTGTGTCTTCTCTGAAAGTTTTTATGTAATGCTGTTAAAGAAACATGATCTTTTTAGGATGTTTTAGTTTTTAAAGCAACAGTCTATTTACAGCTTTTGGTCTACAGCCAATGAGGTATTTTATACAAGACCATCAACCCACAGTATCTGATGGAGTCAGTGTCCTTTGATGAACACTGAAGGCTCTTCTCATTACTACTTCCAGTTTTTCAAGAAGCTAAATGTGGTGATCTATGTGGGAGGCCTTGGCTTGAGGCTGTCACATAGGAGGCCAGATGGAACACACACAGGCATTTGTGTAAATCTAAGGTGTGTAGTGTATGATTTTCAGTATTGGTCATTGCTTTCTTTTAAAATGTCAGATGCTCGGTCATCCATAAAGTACCCCAGTCAATTTCCTTAGTGGGGTTGTTTTGTAGCATTTTGGGCAGAGGAAAGGTTGCTAGGAAGACTAGCATGCAAGCCAAAGGGGTTAGATTTCTTTGGAAAGCTAAGAATAAAAGCTTAACAAGCAAATTCTTCTATACCTAATCACTTGCTTGGCATATGGTATTTTGCACTTTTGTGTATCAAAACTAAAGGAAGGATATTTTTTCCATGAAATATATTTTAACAAACTAATCCTTTTAAACTTTATGTTTCCCATGCATTTTATTCCCTTTCTAGGATATTTCAAAAGATAACTTTAATTAATTTTTTCTCTTTCTCTACATGATTTTTCCTGTTTCATTAGATGAGGCTATATGGCTAGATACATACTTTGCAGTCGCACGCACGTGTGTGTGCACACTTTCCTTTTTAGGTGTCACCACTATAATATGATAAACAGGTTTTCTAGTCCCAATAAGTTTGAAATCATGAGTTCTTGTTAGAATGATTGTTCCAGAAAGTTTGAAAGCAGAAGAGTGAACCTAAGATTAATCCACAATTGAGATGAGAGCATGTAGTATTCTTTATAAATGAGGGAACCTAATTCATTAAGAGAAATTCCAAAATCAAATTCAGTAGTAGCAAACTAGTTCGGCATTAATTGTTTACAAACTATATAGGTCTGTATATGATGTCTAATCAAATGAAAGCTACAAAGACACTTGGTACTGATAATGCCAATATTGAAAGACAGTTTACAAAGACATATAAAAACGGAACATGGAATTTCAGAAATATAAAACAAGGAAAAGTTGAAACTTTCAAACTGAAAAAGGGCGTTGGTACTTACCTGATATACCTCTTCTAATAGGGTGGAGATAGCATCCATACAAGGGTTGACATTGTTCTCCTTCTGAATAGACTGAGTCTGATTAAAGTTAGTTAAGACACGCCCTATGTTGCTAGCCTTACCCAGATTTTCGGTGAAGAACTTAGACAGATTCAACATGTCATCGCACCAACAGTTTAGTAAACAAATGTCTCAAACAAGAGAAATGAACCACAAATTCACAGTAACAAGTTGAACACATAGCCCTCTGTAACAAATAACATGTAGACGCATTCTTATAGCACGTAACAATACATCAACCAGATCAGTCAGAATAGGGAGGGAATGGATGCTATCTCCACCCTATTAGAAGAGGAGTATCAGGTAAGTATCAACACCCTTTCTTAAAAGAGATGGAGATAGTATCCATACATGGGACATACCCAAGTCCTGATGTCCTTACAGGAGGGAATCAGACTGATCTGGGACAGGTACAGTAGAATGAACAGCCTGCAAGACCCTGTGGCCAAACGCTGCATCTGCATCTGCAAATTTATATATTTCATAATTGGAAATGAATGGGGAAGGTGAAGCCCAGGTGGCTGCTCGGCAGATTTCTTCGAGAGAAGCCTGGGTAGCCCAGACTGCTGTAGTAGCCGCGCTTCAGGTGCCAGCTGATGTTGCGAAGTGTACGTCCTGGCTGTACAACTGCGGAGCTACCTGCCAATAGTTGAGGCAGATACCTTCCTACCTAGGGTCTCGGACTGAAAGGAGACGAACAAGGCTTCAGACCTCCTAAAGTCAGATGTGTGACTGATGTAGACCTTAAGGGCCTGTCGCACATCCAGCTTGTGCCAACGTCTCTCTAAAGGGTGAGCAGGCGAGGGGCAGAAGTTGGGCAAAACTACTTCCTGTGCCCTATGGAACCAAGATGAGACCTTCAGCGTAAAGGAAGGATCTAATCGAAGCACCATTCTGTTGGTGTGGAAGATGCAAAGATCCTCCCTCACTGACAGAGCCTGCAGCTCCGAAATCCCCCTGGCCACGAGGAAAGCCACCTTCCATGTAAGGAACTGCAGTTCCACAGAACAAATGAGTTCAAAGGGGGCTGCCATTATAGCAGTCAAAATCTTGGGCAAGTCCCACGTGGGGTAGTGGTGAACCACTGGTGGTCTCAAGTTGACTGCCCCTTTTAGGAACCTCTTCACAGCCGGGTAGTGTGATAAAGGCTGTGACCCCCCCCCCCCAAAGTTATAATCGTGACTAGAGCTGCTACCTGCTGTCTCAGCGTGTTGGGTGATAGCCCTTTCTCCAGCCCATCTTGGAGAAACTCCAATACCTGGGGTACAGAGGCAGTTGGGGAATGAATGGTCTTGGTGTTGCACCACTTGCACAAAATATGCCATGTAGCATCGTATATGTGGACCATGGAAGGCCTGCTAGAGGCCTGAATCGTGCTGATGACCCTGGAGGAAAGATTGTCCCCCCTCAGAGAGTCTCGCTCAAGCGCCAGGCAGTCAGCTAGAGCACTGAGGGTCCGGATGCTCCAGCGACTCCTGGCTGAAGGCACCTGCAGTCTGAGGGATCCTCCAGGGTCTGTCCACCAACAAGGTCTGCAGGTTGGCAAACCATAGATGTTGTGCCCAATGAGGGGGCACTAGGATCACTTCTGCTTATTCTGCGATCACCTTGGGCAACACACGAGGAACCAGGGGTAGAGGGATGAATGCACAAAGAAATCTGGGGGGGCCACTGACACCTGAGAGTGTCCATCCCCTCTGCTTCCCATGTCCGGAAACTCGCATAACAGCGCAGAAGTTGCATATTGCCTGGAGTGGCAAATAGTTTCACAACTGGCGATCTGAAGCAGACCGAGATCTGTCGGAAGAGATGCGGGTAGACGTGCCATTTCACATTGTCCACCTTGGCCCGGCTGAGCCAGTCGGCCTGAACATTCACCACCCCCAAGATGTGTTCTGCAGTCAATAAGCCAAGTGCCTCTCTGCCCAGAGGCCCAGTTCCCTGGCTTCTTTCATAAGAGTCTTGGACCTTGTGCCTCCCTGATGGTTGACGTGGGCTTTGGTGGCCACGTTGTTTGTCAAGACTAGCACGTGCTGCCCAGCTATGCTGGGAAGAAAATTTCTGGAGGGCCAGGTGGATGGCTCTTAGTTCTAACCAGTTTATGTTGTGAGCCCTGTCCACCTGGACCCATTGTCGGGACATTGGGCAACGAATAAAGAAACTCAGGGGAGTGGCGAGAAATTCTAGAGCTAAGCTAGACCTAATGGTCTGTCAAAACCATTCATCCAAGGTAATCTTGTCCCACCGGTCAATGCTGTAACTGCCCCCCGATGGGAATAGAAAACCCTTGGGAGCTAAGGCTTTTGGGAATTGCGGCCTCTGCCCCCCCGGAAAGGCTTCTTGCCCTGGTTACCTCTCTGGTAATGAAAGGACTAGCACTGTCTCTGGTAATACCCACTGGGCCCTATACCCATTGGAGCCATAATCATGGCCTTGATCATAATCCTATGCCGAAAGGGCTACCTCCTAGCATATGGAGTAGCGTGTGAAGACCCCTTTCTTGAAGTGGATGGCAAGATTTTTTGTTTGTCCTTGTCCTTGATAAGAAGCAGCTCTAGAGCCTCTCCAAATAGGGACCCCCTCTATAAGGGGCGGATGCTAGCTGCCACTTATGCCTCATGTCTGCCTGCCACTGGCGTAGCCTTAGCAGACAGCAGGAGGCAACTGAGGCGGCCATGGCCCTAGAGGCAAAGTGAGTGGCATTAAGTGTGGCATCAGCTGTGAATTGGACAGCTGCCACTATTTTATTGAGGTCTTGATGAGCCCTCAAGTAAATTGTAGGAAGCCATTGTTGAAGCGGTTGTAGCCAAAACAGGCATGAATGGGACAAGAATGATGCAGAGGTAGAAGCCCGGACCGCCCAAGCAGCTGCCTGGTGACCACACTGCATTGTGAGATCAGCTCTTTTGTTTTCCCACCTGAAGACCTCCTCTTGGGAGCTGGGAATTTTGGTCACTGAGTGAAGTGCCGCTACCGGGGCATCAACCTTTGGAAGCTGGAGGAGCTGCCCTAAGTCATTGGCCATATTATAGAATTTCTTGTCTGTGGATGATGGTGTAGGACTCGATGTAGGGGACGCCCACTGGCGTTGCACCACTTCCAGAAACAATTTTGGGCCCGGAACAGTGTCCATTTCCACTGTCTGCTAAATAAAGAAGGAGTGCGCTGAAGCAGAAACTGCTGCAAGTACCTGTGCAGCTGGCAATGCTGCAAAGGTAGCAGATGCTTTGGCCTTAGTCAATAAGGTCTTAAAGTGGGCCAGCTGGAACAGACCTGAAAATGATGGTTTTTCTGGGACAGGCTCCTCATCCCCTGAGAAGTTCGCATCCCTGATGTCCCCATCTTCCAAAATCGGAGACTGGCTTCTGTGAGATCTAGCCAGTGACAAAGGCTGTTGCACTGATGGGACCGTCAGAGCAGGTGGATCAGCAGCAGGGGCAGGTGTTGGACAATTCCAGGCCTCTGCTGCAGGCTGGCCACTATACCCAGGGCAATAGCTGAAGGGATGACATGATGGAAGTCAGGGACCGCCATTGCGGGCAATTGAATATCTGGGCGGAGTCCAACAGCTGTATGGGTGAATGCAGCCATTGCAAGTCTGTTGCCCACTGCCCTAAATTGAACACCATGCAAGATATTCCCCTGCAAGTCAGTGCCTGAGCCCCATAGCCCAAGAAGTGTTTATAGGGAACAGGGGACTGAATGGGCCAGGGGTCTGCTCTATGAGAATAGGGAAGGGCTGGACCAACTTGTTGCCACTGGCCTGGGATACCTTTGGAGGAGGAAGAGGAATGTCTGCAAGGTGCCTTGGGGTCTGCCTTATCTGAGTCCTTGTCAGACCGGGAGGCTGATTTGGACGACTTCTTGCTTTTAGAATGGCCAGCCTCCCTGTCAGACCTCTTCTTTCCCTTATTGTCAGAACTAGACCGGGGGGGTGGAAGCCTCCACCGCAATCAAGAGCCCTTGGGCAGAGCCAACCATGCCTGGACTAATAGGCTCCTCCATGCCTGGGACTGAAGCAGCAGCCTCCACCATATTAGAAAGCTCCGAACCAAACAAAATAGCAGTTTGCACCTTTTGCGCTCAGGTAGCGCTAACTTCAAAGCCCAATTGCACAGAATTAAGGGCTGGTGTTAAGGGCTGGTGCTGGTGGCTGCGCGGCTCCCCAAATGACTTTCCGGCAGTTCTGAAAGCAGGTGGCAGAGATCTGACAACCGTGCCTGCCTCTGTTCGCTCCAGATACAGATCAGTTCAAAAACGGTGCAGCCGCGATTTCACAGTTGTGCCACTCACAGCCTTGCCTCTCAGGAAGACAGCGATCAGGAAGAGCTCCAGCGGCCACAAGAACGAACGGCACCACCGCTACGCGGTAAACCAACCCGCTGCACAGCACTTCAAAAGCCTAAGAACTGAAGCTGTCAACTAGCTTCTTTGAGGTGAGCCGTGGCACGCTGCGATTAAGCAGGGTCTGGGACACTTAGTGACCCCTCAAAGAGCGCTGCGCTCTCTCCTGCTCTGTCAGTGTCCTCAGGGCAAGCCAAGGCTTCCCAGGACGAGCTATGGGCCCAAGGCCTCTTGCTCTAGCCCTCACTGACAGCTCAGTCTATAGATGTCAAACATTCAAATTAGGAACAATTGAATATAGCTAATTCTGCCAAATACAAAGAACAAACCAATATCTTCAGGAGATATGCGATGACATGACTATCCTCAAAGTGGACTGAGTCGAAAATCTGAGTAAGGCTAGCAATAAGGGATGTGTCTTAACTAACTTTAATCAGACTCAGTCCAATCAGAAGGTGGACAATGTCAACCCATGTATGGATGCTATCTCCACCTCTCCATTCTAACTAGGATGTTTTAAGAATTAGTCCTCTTAAGTACACAAGAATGGACCACTTTAAATTGACATGCAAAACATACATATACTTGAAATGTTACTGTAATTTAATGAACAATAGAACTGTATATATTAGAATTTGTGGATATTCAGTATCTACATTACATATATGGGTACCTAATATGTATGTAAAGTGGAAGACAAAAAGGAATCTTATGGCAGATTGCAAGAGGTACTAATAGTAATACCCAGAAATAATATATACTATTAACAGATAATTGAAAACTTGATGAACAGGGACATTTCTGGAAAATCTGAATTAAATATATATAATAAAAAACAGAAAATAGAATAATTCAATTTTGCAAAACAGAATGCTTTGTTCGTTGCTAAAACTTGCTTCAACCAATACAAAAACAAAATCTGTATCCGAATATTAGAATCAGAGTGACTACTATGTAATAGAAAACTGAATGCAAGTCAGTTACTAGCATGTTCTCTACATGTAGATTGTGAAATAGGTAATGATTTAAGAATGTCAGATATATACTCCAAGTTTAGAAAATTAAGAATTTCAGGCCTGGAGAGCATAATAGTAGACTATAATATTAATATAAGAAGCACATTCCAACTTCTACAAAAGTGAACCTAAGGAACCTGGGATGAGATAAGAAACATTCGGAAAGTTGAACCAGGAATAATGGTCTGTACTTTATCATTATAGTCATTAAAAGATGGAGAATGAAAACTTTGAGCAATGTATACTTAGGAGCCGAGGTGGCGCAGTGGTTAAATGCAGCACTGCAGGCTACTTCAGCTGACTGCAGTTCTGCAGTTTGGCTGTTCAAATCTCACCGGCTCAGGGTTGACTCAGCCTTCCATCCTTCCGAGGTGGGTAAAATGATTACCCGGATTGTCAGGGGCAATATGCTGACTCTGTAAACCGCTTAGAGAGGACTGAAAGCCCTATGAAGTGGTATATGTCTAACTGCTATTGCTATTGCTATACTGACTGAATGTAGACTTTCAACATAAAATAAGAAAAGATTGTGTATCAAGGCTGGTGTTAGAAGCCTGAAGGTTTTCTTCATGCTGTGGGGATGAGATCTAGGTTAGCCCAGCATTTCATGGTAACAACAGAAATGTTCCAGTGAATCTCAACCTGACCTCAAAAAGATAGGCACACATAGGTTTGGTTCATATTTTAAATCAAATGAAAATTGATTCTGGGCATAAAATAGAGTTACTAAAAAGACCAAAGACTAAAAGAAGTACCGTGTTTCCCTGAAAATACAACAGGGTCTTATTTTCTTTTTACTTACAAAATATGGCCTTGGGCTTATTATAGGAGAGGGCTTATTGTTTTGGAGTTGCCGGGTGGCTGTTCCCTTGTGAACTGGCAGCCGTGCTCCAAGCATAACGTCTTCTCCAGTTCCAAACTCCTAAACTCGGCTGCTGAGTCTTCCAGCAGTGGCTGCTCTAGGAGTATGCTCTATTGTTGTGGGCTGGCTGCTGGAAGACTTTCTGTCCAGAAAACTCTCTTACAGAGTCTTCCAGCAGCCAGCCCACAACCATAGAGTGCACTCCTAGAGCGGCCGCTGCTGGAAGACTCAGCAGCCGAGTTTGGAACCAGAGAAGATGTTATGCTCAGAGCGTGGCGGTGGCTGCTGCAGCTTTGGGGACAGCTGGGCAACTCCTCCCTCCCGCCAGGCAGAATGCCACTCCCCAACCTAGCGGTCTCCCGAAGGCAGCAAGCAATGTGAGCGTCTTTCTCTCCCCCAACTCCTGCAGCTTGGCGCCTTCAGGATACCGCTATGTCGGTGAGCGGTGTTCTGCCTGGCCAGAGGCGGGGGGTTGTCCAGGGGGGTTATTTTCGGGAGTGGGCTTATATTTTTGCCCATGCGAAAAATGTGGCAATGCTTTAATTTCAGGACAGGTTGTATTTTCGGGGAAAACGGTACAAGTAGTCCTCAAGTTACGAATGTACTGGAGCCTGCCCATTGCATTTGTAACCTGAGGATTTACAGGAGTGAATCTCGTACCTTGAATGGGATCACTCCCACCTAATTGAATGCGAGGCTCGTTAAGTACCCATGAGGCATTTCAGGGTAGGGATAGCCATGGGGGGGGGGCTACTGATGGAATGGGCCACATGTCTAAGACCACCCAAGGCCTCCCTGACCCACTGAAATACCTCATGTTTGTCACAATTGCTTCCCCCACCTATCCAATCTGCTGCACTGGGTCATTTACCTTGTGAAGATCTAGCAAGTAGTCTCTCCAGCCTCTCAGCCACATGCACTCTTCTAACTCTCCATACAGGCCTCCACAGGCCTTGCCTGGCACATTGCTGGCCAAAATGGAGCTTCTGAAGGGTGCCTTGCCCAGCTCCATTTCAGCCTGAAATGTGCAAGAGGAAGCCTGAACGGAGCATCAGAAGGGCAGATCTGCCCCTTGGAAGCTCCATTTCAACCTGCAATGTGCTGGACGAATGTTGCAGAATCTCAGAGTTGTTTGTAAGGGCAAAGAACTGCCATGGTAATGCAAGATTTGTAGTTTAGGAACTTGTTTTTAAATGCTAGAGGGTACTTATTGCACAACTTCAAACATTCACTAAAGGAACGCTTTAGGGCGATTGCCCGTATTAATCTAATGGTCCTGGACAAATACTTGCTGCCTCTTTGAGGGATGGAAATACATACTTTGTAGATAAAAATGACTTGGCAAAATTAAGAAAAGAATGACAAAATAACAAATAAATTGATCATTTGAATGTTTTTATAAGAGATAATTTGTCACCATGGACAAAACAAGATGGCAAGCACTACTGGTATACTATACAAAGCCTACCACCATCACAATTTAAGTTTAATTTTGTCTTTGTGTCTGTATGTTTTAGTATTATATGGTTTGCTTAAAGAAGAGGCCATTTCATGGCTGTAGACATTTTAATTTACTCTGCCTATTGTATTACAAGAGTGAATGCTGTTGCATGGTGAAAGGAAATGTAACTTTCTGCATAACCATCTGCTTTTAATCATTTCAATAAGGTATCTTTTTCTCTTTTATAGGAGAACTGTAAGGTATGCTAGACTAGACTGTTTTTTCCCCAAGGGTTTTGTGAGCTTGTTGAGATGATCTCACAGAATCCTTTTCAAATCTATATTCTAATTCTTGACTCTTAATATTAGCAATCCTATCAGATTAAATCTTATGAGTTAAACACTTGGTTAATACTAAACCTTAGTGTGCTTGTTTAATTTTGGTTATCAAATTAGATATGCCAACAAGTATAATTTGTAAGTTTTATGTTTTGTATGAATGTGTTGTGTGAATGTGTGAATTAAATCAATGACTCTTTATTTAATAAATCAAGAGCAAAAAAAATTCATGTTTTAGTGTATTTAGTGAACATAGCAAAAGCCTTTTAGTATTTGTAAACAAATATCCAGTAGCAGTAATCAGCTGATATGTTAGGGGTGAAGGTTAGAATGGCCTCTTTATAGGAATCATATTAAGGATTGGAAGACAAAACAAACAAATGGATTAGCTGAATATAGGCACTGAAGTGGAATCAATTCATATTCTGCCTGCAGACTGTAAGCCTCTTCAGTTTGAGGATAACATATTTATTTAATGCATAAAAAAATCCTTAAATGATGGATGAAGAAGAGTGCCATTTTTCTACCCCAGCTTACTTCTCTTATTTGCCATATTTTTCGCTCTATAAGACGCACCTGACCACAAGATGCACATTAGGAGGAAAACAAGAAAATATATAAAAGAAATCTGCCTCTGCCTCCCAGTATCCATCCGGCATTCATCTGGCTAGCGTCCTTGCAGAAAACAGAAAACAGCTTGGTCAGCTTCAGCACATTATCACTGCCCTAGCACGTGGCTCGTCAGGACTGTGGGGGGAGCAAAAATGAACAAAAATGGTCCATTTTTTGCAAAAACATGCCCGTTTTTTGTCAAAAGAATTGCATGCATAGCTTTATGGAGGCTTATAGAGTGCTATTATGGGCTGGGGGGCAAAGAACCGCCCCTTTTTCTGCTCATTTCTGCCCTTCCCAGCCCCCAGGAGTTCTCTGAAAGCCTCCATAAGGGTATGCATCAGGGGTAGGTTTCAAAAATTGTTCGAACCTACTCTGTGGGTGTGGCCTCCTTTGTGGGAGTGGCTTGCTGCCCATGTGACCTGGTGGGAGTGGCCTGCTACCCATGTGACCTGGTGGGAGTGGCAAGGCGATGTTATTACTAGATATTACTAATTACTAGATATTATTAATATTACTAGATCATTATTAATGCGTAGATAACTGCGGGACATTATATGCCCACCCACCCACCCACACACACGAACTATGACAGTGCTAGCACCCAAAAAATAAGAATCCTCCCCCCAAAAAAAGAATGCCAATGAAACCAGTTTTTTTCCCCTAAGCCTAAGGACAGGAAAGACAAAGTCACTGGAATAAAAACCATCAAGGCAATGTGGAAAATTATAAATGACAGGGACTCACAGAACCATCAACCACCTCAGAATTATCTAAACAAGGAGGGTGAAACACACTGCCTTGCAACAAACCTGGCCTGCCCATAGAAAAGCAGCCACTTTGAGACACATAAACCTGGTCTGAACACTTAAAAGCAACATATTGCATCACAAATAAAACATTTGCAAAAAGGAATAACATTTCTTGTAATAAACATTCTATAAACAATAAATAAATAAAAATTCCCTAAAATAATTAAAAACTACCATGTTCAGAGAACACCAAAGGACCCCACAGTCCTCTCCCTCCTTATCTTTTTCTTTTTTGTCCTAACTTTCTCCTCCTTCCCCCCCAACCCTACTCCCTTCTAGCACTGATGATGTTACAAAACTAGGAGTGCTGGAAAGGAGCTCTCACAGGGCGAATAGCTTCCCGCTATAGGCACAATCTATCTGCAGCCCTAAATAACTGCAAGCAGCAACTTTAGGCACCTGCTCGCAGCTGACAGTTGCGTTTGGGAGCGGAGGTGGCAGCAGCAGAAGCAGGCACAGACAGGATGTCTCCGCTTACTGAGTAGAATGAGGCGGCGGGGATGCGTTGTTTCAGGGCGCCCCAAGCGCCGGCTCCTCTGAGTGCAGCCCATTCTCCCTTCCAAGAACACTGTTTTCTTTTAAAAACGCCTCTGCAGACAATCTTGAAAACCTGCAAGGTTGCTTTGGGAGGGGGAAGACAGGCAGCATTCCCCCACCCCATCTCTGGTTGCCTGCAGCCTCGGAACCTTCTGCAACTTGCGCAGTAAAGGCAATTAAGAACTTCTCTTGCTCGTGAGATTTTCTTTACTGTGCAAAGGCTTGCTTTAAGGCTGCAGGCTCCTTGGCTGCAGGCACCCAGGGAGGGGGGCAGGGGGAAATGCTACCCATCCGTCCCCTTCCAAAGCAACCTTGCAGGTTTTCAAGATCATCCGGAGAGGCATTTTTTAAAAAGAAAAACCCTGCAGGCACCCAGCGACAGGGGCCAGGAGTGGTACCGTCGTTCCGGAAGTTAATTACTTCCGGGTTCACCAACGATCCGGTTCGTGCGAACCAGTGCAAACCGGGAGGAACCCACCCCTAGTATGCATGGCCATTTTGTTGAAGGGGCGGGGCTTCGGGGCAAAAATGCTGTATTCAATGTATAAGACACACCCAGATTTTTAGCCTCTTTTTTGAGGGAAAAAGGTGTGTCTTATACTCCGAAAAATATGGTACATTACATCACTGGGCACTTCTTTGACATGCTAGTTGAGGGAGAACAGTAAGTATGCTGAATACCATCCAAAGTATAAAAATTAAAAACAGTAAAAGATTTACCTGAATATTATTTGGAATTTTGCCTATTAGCAACATCTTGTTAACAAATCAAAGCCAAAAGCCTGACTGGAAAATTACTATTACCAAATGGTAAAACGTAGTCCAAGGAATTCAACTGGTAAAAACAATGGGAAGTTAATTTTTTATACCCCCAAAATGAATAAGAAAACCTCCCTTAAAGTTTCTCTTAGATCAGGTAACTGAGGATATGGTAGACATCAAAGCCATGCTTTACACATTCCTGATAACGCATTGTTTACCATTGGTTTATGGGTTTATTTATTTATATGCCACCCATCTCACAGTCAAATTACTCTGGGTGTACAGTATGCACAAGAAAATAAGACATTGACAAGACTAGATTCATACAACATGCAATCCCTAAAACAAGATTTTCAAAATCAGAAGCCCAAAGTGGATTACAATTTAGTACGTTCTTGAACCAGACATAAAGAATGAGGAAGTTGAAGAAACTATAATCATTTTAGCATCTGGTCACAAACAATATTCTGCTTGTTTTTTTCTCTAGCTTAGGGCTGTCAAACTTATGGGCCACGGGCTGGATGCCTCCTGCGCTGGCCACACCCATGCCCAGTTTAGCAAAGGGGAAAAAAGTCCAAATATGCTACGTGATCTGCTATGATGATACAAGTTTGACATCCTTCTTCTAGCCTATTGTAATTCCTAAAACCGATAATTTCCCTTTTAATGTGCTGTAAATAAGCCCCTAATGTAAATTTTGACTTATAACATGTAGAACTAACAAAATTCAGTCAAGGTGAACACCAGAAGTTAAAGAATAAAGCATTGCCAGTATAAAACCAAACATTGATTGAATTTATATTAATTATGGTTGTCATATTATGGGTTCATGTATTGTTACAAATCACTGCTGGATTGAAACAACCTATATCCAAACCAAACAAAGATTACTGTGACTTAATGTGAATCTGTTAGTGACTAAGAAAAAAAAATGTTTGGATCCTAAACATATTGGTCTGTTTAAGCATGTGAATAGGGCGAATAGGATGATTTTTATCAATATTTTGTTAACAAACCAGTAACCTTTTGAGTTTTCTTTAACATGTTAAATGAGATTGCTTATTTAGTAATAAATAAAAGTTAAGAGCTCTCTGCTTATTCAGCTTCAAAATACATGCCCACATCATCTTAAATCTTTCAAACAGTTGTACCAATGTCCTAGGGTTTTTAAAAAATATATGCTGTCAGTAATATTGAACTTCACACTTCAACTGTGTTCCTGTGCAAATATTTGTTTAGAAACACCACCTGGAGCAATGAAAATTTGAAAGGCCACTCAGTGTCTTGATGAATCATTTTGCAAATAGTACCTCAGTATTATTTTGAACAAGTTGGCAGTTTTAAGCCAGCTACTGAGACCTGAAATATGTAAGAATGACAAGAAGTTATGTTTCTATTTAAGGAAAAGAGGAATAAGAGATCATGAAAAGTGCATGCTATATGGCAGGAGAGGAATGAGATTTCTAATATTCTATGTTTGTAGGTTAGTGGATAGGCAAATGATAACATATGTAACATAATATATGATGCAGATGAAGTGATTTATGTGCTTGTTTAAGACATGATTATCCAAGTATATAATTGCATCATTTGTGTGATGTCATGATTCATGTGCAGTAATTTTGTTACTGGTTACAGATACTAGTCTCCATACTGTCTAATATTCGTGCACAAATTATCTTTTTTTGCACATATATTTACAATCACTTGACTATGAAATAGAAGGCATATAAATAAAATAAATATTTATTTATACATCCTTATCTTTTTATATCTGCAAATACAAGTTTATCTTAGTCTTACACACACACACACACACACACACACACACACACACACACACACAATCTCTTTAATGTGAAAGTCTCTTCCCCTCTTCTTTTTACAACTCCAAATGCTAAACCGAGTAAGCATAAGAAAAAAAAAAGAGCCTCCTTATTTTTCATTAAACCATATTTGAGACATGAAGAATTGGTTGATAAACCATAAACCATAACTTGTAACCCAAATAGTCGAACATTGTCCTAAACCTAAATAAGTAAATTGCATTTTGGTTTAGTATGATTTGTGCACATAATTACCAATTGTATAATTAAAAAAACAATATGTTTGTGTCCATGTATGTTTGTCTGTAAAATATTATTTAATTTTGAGAAAATATGAACTCTTGTTTAAATTGCAGGAGAAAATTAAGATACTTGATGTGTAAATGACTTTTACTTTAGTTATTTTTTTTTATTGCTGTAGGAGAAAAATGTGTGCTCCTCCACTGTTATTTCAATAAAATTGGTAAAATAAGGTCAAAGTGTAATGTAATTAATAGTAGTGGAGATAATTAGTTTCCAAACTTTACCAATTTATCATAATCTTCACTATTAGTTTGGTAACCATAAGACAACTCTGCCACACATTTTTTCATAACAGAAAAATATATTTTACGGTATGACACATTAACTTTATCTTCCCTTTGGAACCTACTTGCAACTTTAACTGTTCAGAGATCAAAGAACTTCTCTTCTCTATGTTGCTACTATGAATGACAGCCTGCCTGTGAGTAATTCTGAAGATCAACCCCTAGAATAAAAATAATAATACCTCTTCCTTAGTTAGATCGGTAAAATCAAAGCACTTCAATATAATTCTTCAAGAAGAGGTCATTTTTAAGCTTACTGAAATGATAGGGGTCCGTTTAATTTTTTTTAAAAAAATAATGATTTCCTGATTAGCCAATTCCCTGTTACAGCCCTTATTGAGCTATTGAAAATTATTTTAATAATTCGGCTGAAACCAAAGAGCTACTTAATTACACTGATGGACTGTCATGCTCTCCCTTGAGGTTTACTCTCCCCTTTCCCCAACCATACCGAAGATTTTGTGGAAGAGGCTAGGTCAGAACTTGGTTTTCCAAGATTTTTGACAAGCAAAAGGGTTCCAAGCATTTCCATTTGAAAGGATCAAGGAGCAGAATTTTCCTGGAAGCACTGGGAAGTGGTTTCCAATCAATGTGGAACAAGGGTAGGACAACTGGTGCTTTTCATATATTTTGGACTACAACTATCATAATGGTCCATGCTTCCTAGAACAGACTGGGCTTGAAGTCCAATTAAACTAAAACGTACCAACACAATTCCTGGAATAAATACAAGACCAGTGAACTGACTATGACAGATTCCTAGTTTCTCACAGATTACCTCTTTATGTAGCTGCCCAAATAGGAAACCCCAAAGGCTTCAGATAGACTAAGTTACTTACTTGAATCCCTCAATTTATCCAGATTAGATACTGCTTCATGGAAAGCCCCAAGTTTTCCTCTTCAAGCTTCTGTGTTTTGCTTTCAGTTCCATAGTTCAGATTTTAATTCAGTTTATGATTTGGTGTCCGGATAAGTTGTGATTCTTAGCCAAATTTCATGAGATTATAAGCCTGATTTCAAAAACATTTTGCAAGGAATTAGCTCTTATAAGATTGTTTTAAGAAGGGAGAATTGTTGGGATGCAGGTGGTAGATAGATAGGTAGGTAGGTAGGTAGGTAGGTAGGTAGGTGTCTGTCTGTCTGTCTGTCTGTCTGTCTGTCTGTCTGTCTGTCTGTCTGTCTATCTATCTATCTATCTATCTATCTATCTATCTATCTATCTATCTATCTATCTATCTTTCTATGCAGGTTTTGGTGTATTCGGGTCTTTTCCCATATAAGATTGAGAATATCTTGGCGACGTTTCGACGAGGTCCCACTCGTCATCTTCAGGCTGGCGTCTTCAGCTTCGTGCCTGTATGAGCAATAGAAAAATGGCAGATATAAAAAGGTAAGGATGTATAAATAAACATTTATTTCATTTATATGCCTTCTATTTCATAGTCAAGTGCTTGTGCGAGCAAAGCATGATCGGAACTGCCATTTTTCTATAAATAGAATTTATATATTCTATATAAGTGTAAATATTTATAGAAAAACAGCAGCTCTGATCACACTTTGCTCCCACAAGCACAAAGCAAAAGCCAAAGATAACGAGTGTGACCACATTGAAACGTTGCCATATATATGTGTGTGTGTGTTTTTATTTGTGCTGATAAATAAATAAAGGGAGACTAGTATAGATCTATTTCAAGCTATTTAGCTCTCATCAGCTAGCCATACCCTTACTGGGATTTGAACTAGCTAGCTGATGAGAGCTAAATATTGGGTTTCTGCCTGGATGGTCTCTTGTGACGAGCCGAAGGACAGAGAATGGAAGTAGTGATCTTCCTCCCATATTTGGGCATACCGGGGGTTGTAAAAATCTAATAGATACATACAAACATACATACATACACACATACATACACACACACACACACACACACACATACATACATACATATATATATACATATATACATACATACACACACATACACACACACACATTTAATGTACTATACAACATAAAATTAATGATTAACTCATTAATTAATGATTTTTAGTAACAGTAAACAGATATAATCTTGTAAAATTTTAGTCTGCTTATTTTTGACTGCTTTTCAATTCTATGTTCCCACCAATTTTTCATTACTGGCACACGATAACATTTTGGTGACTGTGTTATTCTGTTGTTTGTAATTTATTGTGCAATCTTCTTGCATGAGTTGAGAATATGATCTACTATTTCTTCTGCCTCTTTGCACAATTTGTATCTTGAATCATTTAACAATTTTTCAGTTGTGGCTTTTATTGCATTAGTTCAAATAGCTACTTCTTTAGCAGCCATAATAAAGCCTTCTTTTTTTAAATGTCCCAGTTGTATGCCATTGTCAGGTTGTACCTGTATTTATCCCCCCCCCTACAACCGTTTGCAAAAATTGACCATACAATGCATTTCTTGCCAATATTCTGTTCTTTTTTTTAACGTTACCTCAATATTCATATATTTTTTTCCTGCACATTCATTAAGTTTCAATTTTAAACTTGCTCGTTCTTCTGTAATCAGGCAATGCACATTTTTCTTCTTTGACAGTTTGTTTCAATTGTAGTAAACTCTGCCCTGTTTGAAGAAATTCCTTCTGGGTTCAGTTCCAAGTGGGGAAAAAGACACTGGAAACATGGAAGCTACTTGGAAAGATGGTTTAATGGTGGACAGGATCACATGGCTTGAGCTCCTGAGCAGAATCACCTGGCTTAAGTTCCTGAGCAGAAAAGGGCAGAGAACCTGAGAGTCCCTGGGTTTAATGCCCATTCTGGAGCCCCACCTCTCTGTTTCCTGTTCCTATGTAAGAAATGTATTCTGATTGGTTGTCAGACTCCCAGGAGCGGAAGGTCTTAGCTAACTTTGTAGGTTGTGTGTTAAGTTTGGTTGAAACTTGGTGGGTGGTCAATGAAGGGCAATGAGATGGGGTAGATCTTGGTTAGGTAGAATAGGCTGGCTCAGGCCTTAACAGCCCATTGACAAAGGTGAGGTGGGGGGGTTTAAGAGTGAATCTGTTTCTTGCCTATAAACATATTTCTCTGGCTCAGGCCTTAATGGCTCATTGATAAAGGTGGGGGGTGGGCAGAGTTTCTACCTTTCTGATTTTCTACTTCTCTTTTTTTAGGGGAAATATTCTGCCTTTTGAATATTTCCTAAAATATTTCATTTCCTAAGAGAACGGTGGGTTTTAATTCCCTACAGCCCCCTTTTTTGAAGTTATAATGTATTTATCTCACCATAGAGATGTAATACAGGTAAATTAAAGGTCCAAAGTCATTAACTTTATTGTTTTTCAGTCCAAATTGTCCAGTTCAGTTTGTGTCTAGTTAATAATTCCATATCACCCAGGTATTGATGGCTTTGACGGCATTTCCACCATTCAGTATTGTCTTTATAAATTTTCTCACTCTTTAGATGTATTCTTTATTAATCATATTTTTAAGTTTGTCCAGGCTTGATGTTATCTAATTTAAAATGCCCAGATACATCTAGATGCTTTGGTCATTCAACGTTTTAATTCCATTACTGTTCACGATTTTACCCTGATTTATTGCTCTATAGCACATTTCTTAGGCCAAATTCCATTGCTATATCTTTGCTTAATTTTTTTTTTTTACAATAGCTGTCAATGACTGGATTTTGATTTCTGATTTTTCTAGAGCTTCAGATCATCCATATAAAGCAAATCTGAGTTTTCATTAGTATTTTATTTTTTGCTGTTTGATAGCCAAGATTTGTTTCCTTCAAAATCAGTAACTGTAGAATCATAGCAATGACAAATAAAAAGAATGATGAGTCACCGTTGAAGATGTCTCTCCTAATGTTGACAAGCTTCATTATTATTGTTATTTAAAAAGAAGCCAGGGGAAGGGGCCCAAAGATTACCAAAATATGGCTTTAAATCAATGGTGAAATTCAATTTTTTTTATTACTGGTTCTGTGGGTGTAGCTTGGTGGGCGTGGTATGGCTTGATGGGCATGGCACCAACTAACATTCATCCATCAAAATCCCCAAGTAACTCCAGTCCTTGACAAAATAAGGCTGCTCATCTCTGCTTAGTTCCAAAACTCAGCTTGTTAATGAGTTCTTTAATTCAGACCTAGACATCCATATTTGGGTTTCCAGGTTTCCGCAGCAGGCTATATAACAAAACATTATTTCTGAAATTCCCCTAAAAGGATTTAATTTGAAAATGATGAGGTCAAACAAGCAGAAGCCCCAATTCCCAAAGGGATACATGCAACAAAAGTCTTAACATGTTCTGCATCCAAGCCTGGGAAGAGAACACTGCATTCCAAAGTAAAATATGTACTTAACCCAGCACTGAGTTAGACAGAATAAATGTGCAAATGAATAGGAAAAAAAATAGAAATGTATTAGGTCATCATAGCCAGAAGAAAAAAAAACACCCAAGAGTAATGAAGGCTTTGGGGGATATTGAGGATACTTTTGGCAACAAAATGTGGAACATTTAACTTCTATAAATTAGGCACATCAGAAAAATTCCTGCATGGTGTTACAATATGGCATTTATAACTATGTATACAGATATTTGTTTCATTATATTATTCATCAGCCTATATTGTTAATATCTTTGAACTGCTGAAGATTGAATGAGTTTACTTTTTCTGACAATGACTTCAAGGGAATATTCATATTTTTGTTCTTTTGAACTTTTAATTTAAAAAAAAATCAGTATTTTAATCAACCTGAACATGTCATCTTTCACCAGGTCAAACAAATCATTATTTTTATATTTTCCTGAGAGGCTGAATCCCGAATATAAACATGCATTTCAGAATGGCAATACTGTTAGTCTGTTTCAACAAAACAGTTTCCTGGCATCATAAATAAATCTCTTAGACTACAGCATTTCAACTGATACATGTGTCTGATGAGACTGGCCATTTTTCCTCAACCTAGTGATCCCCAGATATATTGCATTTCAAGTCCTGAAATCTCTATTCATGCAGTGGGAAGTATCAATTTGGGGATGGCTGAACTAGTTACAATCCAAGAAACCTTATACCACATTCAATTTGTAAACAATATTGTATAAGTGATATCAATGGTTAGAATGCAATGTTGTAGGCTAATTCACTGCTCGCTCCAGGAATTTAAATCTCACCAGGCTCAAGGTTGACTCATCCTTCCAAGGTCAATAAAATGAGGACCCAGATTGTTGGGGGCAAAATGCTGACTCTAAACTGCTTAGAGAGGGCTGTAAAGCCCTGTGAACTAGCATATAAGTCTAAGTGCTATTGCTATTTAATGGTTGAGGCACTCCACAAAGTAAAGAAACCTATCTGGTAATAGTGTTAAGCTACTTATTACTCCCTATTTTTTTGCTGCATAAAATATTGATAAAGAAACCAACTGCTAGACTGAATATACTTTATACAATATGTGTTACACTACATCTAAAATTAAACATTCTTCTATTAACATAAATATAATTAAAAATGATACATGCACATCATCATACATATACAAAACAATAAATTAAAACAAGGGTTCAAAAGCTACGGCTGTGCTCTCCAAACTTACCTTTAGAACATGAATTCACAAGCTAGGAAAATGTTCTATATGACATGGAATAGATTTGGGACTATTTATTTATTTATTTATTACACTTATATACCGCTTCATAGGGATTTCAGCCCTCTCTAAGCGGTTTACAGATTTTTAGCAAATTGAGTCAGCAAATTGCCTCCACAGTCTGGGTCCTCATTTCACCCACCTCGGAAGGATGGAAGGCTGAGTCAACCTTGAGCCAGTGAGATTTGAACCGCTGAACTGCAGATAACAGTCAGCTGAAGTGGCCTGCAGTACTGCACCCTAACCACTGCACCAGACTAGCCAGAGGAATATATGAACCATAATAGAAAAAAAATATTACAGATAAATACTACTTAATTTATAGGGAAGTTACAAAAATGTAATACATACATACATACATACATACAGTTCTGTGCTTAATTTTCAGTTGACCCTGATATAAACTTTTGTTCTACATTTATTTTATTAATTGAGTTGCTTTTTGAAGTATGCTTAAGTATGGAACTGATAATTTGTAGTCATGTTCTACAATATTATTTTGTAAACTAAAGAACTAGCTCATATAAAAAACTATTAGGATATTTAATAATGAGGCAGACACACTGCAATTCTTCATGCTCTATTTCTAGGGGGGTGGACTTCAACTCTCATTAAATCCCTTCTCGAATGCATCTTCTGGGTGGAAAAAACAGGAATCACTCGAATGTTACAAGCACCCTTGTCTCTTTAATTGGCCCAGAACAAAAGGCAACATCTTGTTTATTTTAGTTTTAAATGCAGTTTATTGACAGTGAGGATAAAACATAAAAGCTCCTTATTTGGGCTCCTTTTTTCTCCCCCCCCCCAAAGTCTTTAACTTTGAAGTGCAGTATAAAAAGCTTTTGAAGTTTCAAATATCCTTGCTAGGTGAAGCATGAATATCAGCAGTAGCTTGGCATAATGGCCAGTGACTTCATGCAAAAGGGGTATGGGGTGGGCAAAGGTGAGAAACCTACAAGACTGGAACAGATTTATTTTTTTAAAAATCTTTTGCCCAGTGAATGTCTGAAGAGTCTGTGATCATATCGGTAGGCTAAAAGGCCAAGCAGGCCAACCATTTATCTTCAAAAATTAAAGTCGTCTCAAGGGATGCACTCATATACAATGCCAGGACATTTAAAGACCTTTCATGTTCATTAAAATGTATCTGAAGGCTGATAAATCATCTCTAGATGTTGGATAGTCATATTTGGTGCTTCATTTTTAAAAGCTTTGAGTAAAGTAAACAATGTACAAAATTGTTTTGCATAGTAATGGACAAGCTTCTTTGTTCTCCTCCATCCTCAATTGCTTCTCTTTGATGAAATAAACTGTAGCACTAACAGAAGGAATCAGAAAAAACAAATATATAAAGAAATCACAACTTAGAAGGGCAAATACATGAATTCAGAATACAGCCTAAAAGAACCATTGGCTTACCTGAACGGTCGTTCTCAGGGCACTGCGAGGAGAGTCCAAGCATGGGTTAACACAGCCTATCTGCCCTTGGACTGAGTAATGTTTTTCTTGATTACGCCTCCCTTTGCCTCTCCATGTTCAGTTCAAAAACGAAAGGACAATCGTATGGTAAGAGTTCACAGTCAATAATCCAGTCACAGTTTGTAACAAACCCCCTGGGTGGGTTTGGACTCTCCTCGCAGCGCCCTGAGAATGACCATTCAGGTAAGCCAACGGTACTTCTCCAGTGCACTGCTTGGAGAGTCCAAGCGTGGGACATGCCCAAGCTATTGAGTCCCAGAATTGGAGCCTCCGGAGTTTCAGCAACTCTTTGCAAAATTCTTCTTCCAAAGGAGGCTTCGGCTGAGGCAAAGGTGTCTATTTTATAGTTTTTTATAAAGGCGGTGGGGGAAGCCCACGTGGCCGCCCTGCAAATGTCCAGAATAGATCCCTGGGTCGCCCAAGCTGCTGAAGCTGCTGCGCTCCTAGTAGAGTGTGCGGTAACCTTGCACGGGGCCAACTTGCCCTGATGATCATATGCCAGCTTAATGCAAGCACCTACGGTATGAGACGAGACCTTGCGGCCGAGAAACCCAGGAAGGAAAGAGATGAAGAACGCCTCTGAATGATGGAATCCCCTTAGTCCTCTTTACATAAATGCGGACGGCACGCCTCACCTCCAACTTGTGCCATTTGCGCTCTCTAGGGTGAGAAGATTTAGGACAAAAGTTAGGTAATATAATCTCTTGAGATCTATAGAACAGAGAGTTAATTTTAGGGGTAAATGAAGGATCGAGTCTCAATATAACCCTGTCGGTGTGGACCACGCACAAGTCCTCCCTGACTGAGAGAGCCGCCAGTTCGGACACCCTGTGTGCAGAAGTGATAACCACCAGAAAAGTAGTCTTCATGGTTAGGTGGCGTAGACTAGACGTACACAGAAGCTCAAACGGGGGATTCGTCAGAGCCCTTAAGACAAATGGGAGGTCCCAGGACGGGTATTGGTGGACTGTCGGTGGGCTGATGTTTGCTGTGCCCTTCAGAAAGCTCTTAATTTGAGGGTGCTGGCTTAGAGAACGAGATGAATCCCTGGCCAAGATGGTCGATAGCACTGCAACCTGATGCTGGAGTGTACTGGGTGCCAGACCTTTATCCAGACCCTGCTGTAGGAAGTCCAGGGTCTGAGGGACTGAGGCAGAAAAGTCAACAATGTCTCTAGCTTTGCACCCCAATGAAAAGGCGGCCCAGGTTGCATTGTATATTCTGGTAGTGGAGGGTCTTCTTGCCAGAGATGTACTGTTTCCTCAGGAGGTCCCTCTCAAGTGGCAGATGGCTAGTTGTAGGCACTGGAGGTCTGGATGACTGATGGCCCCCTGGCTGAGGGAGACTTGGTCCTGAGGAATTTGCCACGGTCTCTGAACGGAGAGACTGACAAAGTCTGCATACCAGGACCTCCTGGGCCAGAATGGTGCCAATAGCAGAACCTCTGCCCGTTCGGTCAGGATTTTGGCCACTACCTGAGGGATGAGGGGCAGAGGAGGGAATGCGTATAAGAGTTCCGGGGCCACTCACACCTCAGTGCATTCATCCCTTCCGCCAATGGTGATTGGTAGCGGCTGAAGAATCGTGGCAGTTGAGTGTTGGAATGTGTGGCAAACAGGTCTACTTACGGTTTGCCAAATTTCCCCACGATCTGTTAGAACAGGTCCGGGTATAGGCACCACTCCAAGTGATTGATGCGTGTTGGCTCAGCTAGTCTGCCTCCCGGTTGCTGGTTTCAGAGATGTGATCTGCTCTGAGAGAAGCCAGATGTTGCTCCACCCACCTGCCCAGAGCCTCTGCCTCGAGTATGAGCTTGACCTTGAATGGGTACTGCCCTGGCAGTTTATGTGGGCTTTTGTTGCCACATTTTCTGTCATTAACAGTACATGACTTCCCTTTATCAGACATGCAAAGCAGAATAGCGCGAGTCGGGCTGCCCTCAGCTCTAGCTGGTTGATGCTGTGGGCAGCCTCCCTCTGATACCACTGGCCCTGGGCAAGCTGACAGTGGGTGCCCCACCCCAGAAGGCTAGCGTCTGTGGTCACAATTACCCTTTCTGTTTCTTTGAACAGACAGCCCTTCACAACCGCCTTGGATTTCCACCAAGCCAGGGATCGGGTTACCTTCTGCAGGAGGCGCACACGCCCGTGGGAGTTGCTGGTTTTCAGTCTCTGCATTGGAGGGAGAAATCATTGCAGTACCCTGGCATGGAGCTGGGCCCAGGGAACTACCTTCAGACAGGAGATTATGATCCCCATGAGCTGGGACAGCTGGACGATCGGCACCGACCTGGACTGATGGCAGTGCTTCACTCTGCTCCTCAGATTGGTCAGGCGGTCTGGAGACAGGAATACCTGGCAGGAGTTGGAATCAATGACTGCACCAGATGCTCTATGCACGTGGATGGATGGAACTGGTTCTTCTCCATGTTGACAGAGAATCCATGTTGTTACAGCATCTGAACGGTCAGCATGACATCGCGTCGAGCCTGCTCTGGTGTGACAGAATGAATTATGTCGTCCAAATAA
This sequence comes from Thamnophis sirtalis, assembly GCF_051295495.1. Classification (NCBI taxonomy): domain Eukaryota; kingdom Metazoa; phylum Chordata; class Lepidosauria; order Squamata; family Natricidae; genus Thamnophis; species Thamnophis sirtalis. Next base: position 32,279,308 of record NW_028261384.1, on the reverse strand, counting down.
CATTCCAGACAGATGGGATGGTTGCGGAGATAAGCCGCTACCACCACCAGGATCTTGGTAAATATTCTGGGTGCTGATGAGAGCCCGAAGGGGAGCGCCTTGTACTGGTAATGCTTCTCTTTGGAACAGAACCTCAGGAACCTCCTGTGGGGCAGCATGGATGGGGACATGCAGGTAGGCCTCTTTCAGATCTATCGATGTCAATAGATCCCCTTTCCTCACGCAATTCAGGATGGAGTGGAGGGATTGCATCTTGAACCTCTTGTAAGGCAGATGCTGATTCAGGCTTTTCAGATCCAAGATGGCCGTCCACCCCCCCTGAGCTCTTCGGGACCAGGAACAGGATGGAATAGAAGCCCTGCATCTCCTGGTCCCTCAGAACTGGTTCTATGGCCTCTATCTGGAGAAGATGGAGTATCTCCGCTTGCATGAGCTCCCTCTTTACTGGGTTCCTGGAAGTGGGACAATGGATGAACTTCCTCTGGGGGAAGGTCAGAAATTCTAGGACTAGGCCCCTCCTGATGGTATTAAGGACCCATGTGTCTGAGGTTATCTCCTCCCACCTGTTGGCGTACAGCTGTAGCCAACCCTCTATGGGAAGGACCCTGTGATAGTCACTTCCCTCTGTGAAATGGGCAGTGGTTGTTGTTGTTACCCCCGCGAAATGGCTTCTGAAAGAAAGACTGTGATTGTCTGCTACGGGACCCGAAGAAGGACCTATTTTGGTGTCTATCACCCCCCTGCTGGAATGGCCTCTGGTAGGAGGATGAAGAGGGTACTTGGCAGGCTTCCTGGTTCTGAAAGGATTGCTTACGAAAGAAACCAGAACCTTTATGTTCGTTCCTTTTTAAGGTGACCAGGAGGACCGTCCATTTGTCTTTGGTTTTGATGACAAACTTGCCCAGGTGCTCCCCGAACAGGTGCTCTCCCTTGAAGGGAGCCAATGCCAACTTCCATTTGGCTTTCATCTCAGCCTGCCGGTGAGAAGTAATATTGGAAGCTAGAACTCCCCTGGAGGCAAACTTTGCAGCATTCAGCAAAGCATCAGCTGAGTATTCAATAGCTGTAATAATTTTGGTAAGCTCATGACGCCACCTAGATTTTCTGGGGGGAAGCTTGAATCTGAGTTGTCTCAGCCAGAACAAGGATGCCCTGGTGAAAAATGAGGCAGAGGTGGACGCCTTAATGGCCCAGGCGGACGACATGTGAGTTTTATGGCACGCCTTCTCCAACCTCTTATCCTCGGCCTTTAGACCTTCCAGAAGGTCAGCTGGTAAGTTAGAATTGGATGTTAGTGACACTACTGGGGCATCCACTTCCAGAAATTTCAAAATGTCCTCCATTTTCCCTTCCACAGAATAAAGGGATTTATCCCCCCCACTAGGCTTGGTCAGGGTGCCAGGCTGGACCCATTGACACTGGACCACATCCATAAAGAGGTCAGGTACAGGAATAAGTTCCTGGGTAGGAACTGTTTCCTTGAACAGTCCATGCTTATGGTCTTTGGATGAAGCAGAGACCTGAGCAGAATCAGATTTGGAGGTGGAGCCTAGCTCAGTCGCCGTCATGGCCTTGTGAAGTATAGACTTAAATGGCTTAAAAAGGCCAGTGAAGGCCGGCTTATCCGGAGGTAGGTCTTTGTCCTCTGAAAGCACGAAGCTCTCAGCACCTTCCTCCTCCGAGCTAGAGGGTTCAGAATCAGATGACGTGAGAGGAGAGGCCGGCTCCTTGGAGGTGGATGCCTTAGCTTAATGTTTGGTCTTGGGAGCCCTTGATTTTCGGGAGTCTCTCTCTTTGATGCCGTCCGCTATCCCCTGGGAGATGGCCAGAGAGATCACCTCCCTCATTTCAGCTGACAGTGCTGGGCTCTTGCCCTCCCTCAGGTGATGTTTGCTGGTGTGCCCATGGCGCCTAGCCCTGCCTGAGCTGGAATCCCCTTCCTCGGGCAAGATGCTCTGGAAGGAGTCCCTTTCCTCCCTGATAGAGGAGCTGGGCGAGTCCGGATAGCCCCAGGAGGCCTCTGGGGAGGGATCCCTGGACCCATAATCCTCTACAGAGGGAGACCTACTGCCCCTTGGAGATTGATCCCCTTGATCTGAGGGGGAATGATCCCTGTGGTGGTGAGGGGCTATAGGCTCCGTTGCCTTATGGGGACGAGATGCCTCTCTGGTCTCCTCTGGAGGCCCTGAAGTCCCTGGGGATGACTTGCTACTGGTGCCCCTGTTCCCTTTTCCCTTTTTTGCCAAGGGATCCATTCTGCTTCATTTGCTGGAGGGCCCTGCCTGCTCCTCCTGCGCTTCCCTGCATTCCTGAGCCATGCTGCGGTAAGCCACGAGTTAAGGCCTGTGGAAAGAGATTATGTAATGGAAGGCCACTAACGCTGGCCAGCCGGCTCAAGCGCATTTGCAGATACTTCAGGAGGGAAAGAGCTGCCTGTTGGACGGAGTCCTTCCTCCCACCACTCTCGGATCCCTGAGACTTAACTGAGGAGGGAAAGGCTAGCCGGCGTTCCGGACTAGCCCCACACCTCCGGCAGTGCTCTGCGGCTGAGAGGTAGTGCTTCGTGCTCTCCCTGGTGCGCTTCTTCATTCTTTGCTCTCCTGGAGTTCCTGAGTCTCCACACGCGGCAGCAGAACTCTTTGGGATGACTCAAAATGGCGGCCGGTGCGCATGCAGCCTCCTTTCGCCAATTTTCTTGCCGGGCAGACTAGAGGATCGCCACAGCCAGCGGCTAACACCCGCAATGGCCTTGGGGAATGGCGGTCGAGGGAGCCGAGAATGGGATACTGGTGTAGTCCCCACCCCCCTTCGCTCGCCAGCGGTAGCTGGTCAAGCGACTCATGCGCCTTGAGCCGCTTGTGATCAGCGGATGACAGGGCCAACCCGGGAAACCTCTCAGCAATTTAAATCAAACCTTTACATAGATTTCAGTAGACAGGTAGAGAAGAAAATGTGGTCAATTTGGATTTAGGAACCCCAGTCTATCTGTCCTTGGACTGGAGCACTCCCAAAACAGTCCTAACGGGCGGACTGAGATTTTAAACTGGACATGGAGAGGCAAAGGGAGACGTGGTCAAGAAAATCATTACTCAGTCCAAGGGCAGATAGGCTGTGTTAACCCATGCTTGGACTCTCCAAGCAGCGCACTGGAGAAGGCTAGCATTCTTTAATATTTAAACTAGTATTGTTATTGAGTGTTACTAAAACAGCAAAAATAACAACATTACTATATTAATGTCTAAAGTTAACATGGTTATTAATCTGGGATTGTACAAATAGATAATTTCACAATGGTTGAAGAATTAAAAATATATACTGTGTGAATTATTATTACACAATTGTATCACAGCGGCCAGTTGTTTCGCCGGATTTGGCATTGGTTACTAGTCGGGCCCCACCCAGGGGCCTAGGACGTCATAACGTATTTTCTTAATATTATTATTATTATTATTATTATTATTATTATTATTATTATTATTATTGTATTCAAATGTATTACTGAAAAGAAAGATAAGAGGTGACATGATAGCAGTCTACCAATATCTGGTTGCCACAAAGAACAGGGAGTCAGCCTGTTTCCCAACCTGAAGGCAGGATAAGAAGTTAATCAAGGAGAGAAGCAACTTGGAACTAAGGAGAAATTTCTTGACAGTTAGAACAATTAATCAGTGAAACAACTTGACTCCAGAAGTTGTAGATTGTCCAATACTGGAAGTTTTTAAGAAGAGATTGGACAACAATTGTTTGAAATGGTAGGGTTTCATGCCTCAGCAGGGGGTTGAACTGGCAAGGCATCTTTGCACATTTGAGGAAAAAAAATTGGCTTTAAGGGACAACATGGAGCATGGTAGTTATATCACCTGAAATTGACTGATTATGTTCCATCAATTTAGCATTAATATGTAGTGCAAATATAGATTTACGTCAGCATGATCTGTTTCTAACCTTATGATTCAAATAAGTATAATCTTTATTGCCATTGTACTTAAATGTATATATATGCAAAATTCCAATTTGTTGCTGGAATTAAGTCTATTCACCTCTTTTCTTCCACCTACTCTAGCAACTCTTTAAAAGATCTAGTCTTCATATCATGTATTCCAAATATGATTTGATAAGCTATGATAGAATCAAGATCACATGAAATGTTAATATTACTTTCGTAAGATGACATTTGCAATATTGTATCCACTTTTGGTCACAACAATATAAAAAAGATGTTGAGACTCTAGAAAGAGTGCAGAGAAGAGCAACAAAGATGATTAGTTGATTGGAGGTTAAAACATATGCAGGAATAAGGTATATTTCTTTTGATGAAAAGAAGGACTATGGGTGACATCATAGCTATGTTCTAATATCTAACAGGCTGCCACAAAGAAAAGGGGGCACTCTATTCTCCAAAGCATCTGGAGGAAGACAAAAAGTAGTGGATGGAAACTAATTAAAGCAATCTAGAACTAAGGAGAAATTTCCAGACAGAACAATTAATTAGTGAAACAAATTGTCCCCAGAAGTTGCAGATTCTCTAATACTGGAGGTTTATAAGAAGTGATTGGACAACCATTTATCTGAAGTACATTGCAGCTTACATTCATGACAGGAACTTCTATGCAGGGCTGCTTGAGATAATTCTCACAGTATGCTTAAGTCATTGGCAAAAGAGTAGATATCTCCTTTGCTATGGGTCTCCCAAAGCAGGGAGTGCAAATGTTGCATTACTCACTTTGCTTGGAGCTGCATTGCATAGCTACAAGCTATCCTGATGAGAAATAGAATTGCCATTAAAAAAAAAGTTTAAACCATGAGAATGTCAATCTTCTGGGAGATATGGGCCCCCTTTGAAGAGACTAACCAACTTTATTAATTTTAGTCTATTTCATGTTGAGTGTGATATTCTATTAGGAACATCACAAGGCTGATCTCCTCATAGATCATTGTATCTCCAAAAGGGAAAGGGAAGATTTAGTTTTGGTGTAAAACTGTTAATCAGGGAATGTGAATTGTCTGTCCCACAGCCAGATGTGCAAGAAAGTGTAGTGGCCTCTACATGACAAGAACAGACTGATTGGAGATAAGTAGATTCCATCTTTGATTGGCCACGTGGGAAAATTAGAAGCCCATTTCCAAATCAGGACACTTAGTCCTGATAGTTTTAGGTTGCCTACCTCAGTGGTGAGCAGGCAAATAAGTTGGAAGTAACAGCATGAGGATTTGCCATTGAAAGTGTTTTGTTTATTCATATCAGAAGCATCACAATTAAGGCATACTGTGGGATAAAATTTACAATATAAAATACCAGATTAAAATATGTACAAATTAAACAGATCTTGCCCAGAAATCAGCAACAATTGTGTTCTATTGCACTGCTATGACATCAGATGTATGTATGTATTGTTGTCTGCATATCTCCACAATTGCTAAGAGAAGAAGCTACTGGATTGCTCTATTTATTTAGAACGTGTCTGGATCTTGTTGGATCCATGCAGGCCTATTCAATGATTTCCATACTTGGCTTTCACAAGACCTAGGTAACAGCTCCTCCACTGATCCCATCCAATGTTGGTTCTTTGTAGTTTTTCACTCTGCTTTCAAGTTCTTCCCATCTGTTGACTTAAGGAAGCTTTTCCTGGATTTTAGTCTCTGTTGAATAGGTTGTAGGCCTTAAAGAAGGTGTGATCTAGATATAGATGATTTAAGCCTCTCTGTTGTGGCCTGTCAGCTGATGGGCTCTCTGGCAGCCAAATCAGATGAGGAGGTGGAGTGGGAATCAGGGCCAGCATCAAGGCAATCGGAGAGCTCCAAGGGGGAAGAGGAAATGGAGTTGTCAGAGATAGAGACAGAGGTGGAGCTTAGGCTGTCCATTAACTCCCAGATAATCAACAGATACCAGGTCTGGAGGTGACTGATAAGGAAAAGAAGGAACAATTGGGCCCCGTGCCTGATGCGTGGATGCTCAGAAGGTAGAGGAAAGGAGAGCAACAGGACTCCATGGCCTGGTTCTCGGGATGAAAGAGCCATTGCTGCTAGCTAAGTCCCTTTTATCTCTGGGGATAAAAGGCAGGAGGCAAAGATTAATAGATGTAGCAAATAACTATTTGTCTTCCTATTGGTCAGCTATTGATAGTCCAAACTTCTGAATGCTGTCTGGAACTGCATCTGATTTTTTTCTTGAAATCTGTAGCACTGAGAGTCGGTTGCACCTTCGAACCATGTGTGTGTATCTCCATTGCTGGGGGGAAAAAAAGGTAAGCACACCTTACAAACTTCCAATACGAGGGTAGTGAGAAAGAGAGAGAGATTCCTGGTGTGTTGGAGTCATTTCAGGTGAAGAGGAAGTGAGCTTCGCTTTCCATAGGCACTTAGAGACTTTGTTAGCCTGCTGTGTGTGTGAGAGAGATTCTCTGCCAGGGTTGCTGGCGCTCCTGATAAAGGGAATGTTTAGTTAAAGACAATGTGCTTGTCATATATGAAGAGCTGTGTCAGAACAGTCTCTCTGTATGCTGTTGCTTCTCTGCGAACAAGTGGGGCAATGCCAACTAAGTAGTAAATCTTATCTAGATGGCCAGGTTTAAGACATCTGATAATCATTCTCCTAGTTTCATTCAAAGCAATATCTACTTACCCAGGATATTCTGATTTATACTAAACTAGCCAGGTATATTCACCTTCTGAGTAGCAAAGAGCTAAAGCTATTGTATTAAGGACCCTTGGTTTGGCATCCCATGTAGAGTTCATTAAAAGATCATTGTGCTATAGCAAACAGTGCATAAGAATAAGCTCTGTGTATATAATATTCATCTTGAGACTAATTTCATTTTCAGGTGTCCCGCAGGTGTAGCTAAATTTCTTTGCTTTTTTTTCTGAGTTCCTTTTTTTTCATATTCTTGCCCAGTGAACAATTGTGGAGGGCTTAAAAGCTTACATAGACTTTGGTATTATTTTGGGTAGTCCCACTAATAGTATCAGGATGTTTCTTTTCCCCACAAACCAATACATCTGTATCTCTACATATACTTACTGATGATGATGTGGGGAAATTGGATCCATCAACAAAAGAAGATCCTTTGATGACATATTGATGAAGTCCACAAAGCTAAGCAAACTCTCCATAATGTGATGCCTTCCAGATAAGCTGGATTAAAACTTCATCATATTTAGTGAGCAATCCTGGCTAGGAATAACTGGAGTTGAAATACAAGACATTTGGAAAGAATTTTGTTGGGAAAGATTTAGGAACCACCAAAACAATGTAGGAAATAGTAAGTATGAAAAGTCTCCCAAGTCCTTTGGAGGAAAAATAATGAAACATTATTTTATTTTCATGAGACTATTTATCAAGATAAATTGACCCAGGTTTCAATCTGGTGGCCATTTATATACAGATAGTCCTGAACAGTTTAGTGATTGTTCAAAGTTACAACAGCACTGAAAAAAGTAACTTATGAGCATCTTTCACATTTACAACTGTTGCAGCATCTGATGGTCATGTGATCAAATTTAGGATACTTGGCAACTAGTTCATATTTATGATAGTTGCAGTGTCCTGGGTGATATGATCAGATTTTGTGACCTTCTGATAAGCAAAGTTAATCAGAAGCCAGATTCAGTGACTATGTTACTTACTTAACAACTGCAGTGATTCACTTAACAACTGTGGCAAGAAAGGTTGTAAAATGGGGTAAAGCTCACTTTACAAATGTCTCACTTAGTGACATAAATTTTGGCTCAATTGTGATTATAAATTGAGGACTACCAGTGTATACTGGCCATTTAAGATTGCAAGAATTTCCCATTCTGTGCCCCAAAACACCTCTATGGATTTCAACAAAAGAGGTATTTTATACAAGAAAAATCACAGGCTAAGACAAGTGGTTAATGAACCACTAATTATTTGAGAATCATCAAGGAGAATATAAAATTAAATCAAGAGACCAACTAATGACAGAAGAACGTAGTTGTCAATGTTTCACATTTCGTTATCAAAAGGTTTTAAACTGGATAAAAACACATGGTATGGAACAAAGGAGAGCAGAAATAAAAGTGTACTTATAATTCAGGGTGTCAAACTCAAGGCCCATGGGGCCAGCCTAGAAATATCAAAGGACCAACCCACAGTGCCTCTGCCGGTTAAGATGGGCTGCATTTTTGGCTGGCAGAATGCTGTTGGAGACTGAGGAGCTGAAAACGGGCCACATGGAGCCTCTGTACAGCCCATTTTCAGCTGGCAGAGTGCTGCAAGAGGCTATGGAGGGCACCCCGCACCCCATTTTGGCCATAGTAAAGTGCTGCAGGAGACTATTCAGGCTGAAAATGGGCATAGGGGGCCATGCGTTGCTTCCCCGCACCCCGTTTTGGCCATTAGGATGCTGCAAGAGGTATCTGTCCCATTTCCCCCCCACACCTCATGCCGCCAGCCCGCGGAGAACTACAATGCTTATCTGGCCCTGAAAAAAATCCAGTTTGACACCCCTGATATAATTGTAAAGATGATAAAAATGAAATTGCTAAAAAGTAAACATTTTTGTTGAAATTTGAAGTGTAAGAACAGATTAAATAATGTATGATAAAGTAGGCTGAGAATTTTGGTTACAATATACAGATGGATCACTGGGAAAATATGTGGTCAAAAGAGTTAAAATTTACATTATGCTATGTTTTAAAGATAATTTTTATACAATGATGGATTGTTGGTACATGATGCCAGAGAAATTATCTAAAATATATAAAGACATTCCAATGTGGAATGGAAATGTGAACAACATGTAGAGACATTCTATTATGCTGGGTGGAAATGTAAAAAAGTTTTAAAAAAAATAGATTTAAAGATACATATTGATACAGACTGATGTTCAATTGAAGCCAGATCTTTTTCTTTTAGATTGATAGATACACAGTTAGAAATGAGTCATGAAAGATTATTTCAACTTGAATTTAAATGACAGTTTTTAAGAAAGTCTTTGAAGTGTTTTGGTTACATGTTTGCAGCAAGTTTCAGAATTCGTTTGTAAAAAAAGCCTATTTCATTATTTAATTAATTCTGAAAGGATTTTTCCAGTGTGTCATATATAGCAACTATCTGATTGCTAATTATTAACAGATTGTCAACATAAATAATAGACCAAAAAACTAAGTTTAAAATAAGTGGGTTTTTTTTTGCTAATTAATTATAGCAATTCCACTTGGAAGTGAAAAAAAATGCTATAATTTTCCTTAGAAAATAATCCAAATGCTGTTTTTGAAATAATTTGATGTCCATCTTAGTATATGTTCAATATATCAATTTAAATATTTCATTAATTTATTTTCATAAATAGTAGTACAGCTTTAACTTAATATGTCGCTCCAACTTTATATATTCATATTTATCACAATTACATCCAGAATTCTGTTTGCATGCAGAAGTAGTAAGAGTAGTAAGTAACATGATTGCGCAATAGTTAGAATGCAGTACTGCAGGCTATTTCTGCTCACTGCTGGCTCCACCAGTCTTATCAGCTAAAGATTGACTCAGCCTTCCATCCTTCCGAGGTCAGTAAAATGAGAAGCTAAAATATTGGGGGCAATATGCTGATTCTGTAAACCATTTAGAGAGGGCTGTATAGCACTATGAAGCAGTGCTATAAACTACTCTAATCTTTAATTTTAGGTAACGACATGCTGCAATCTTAGTGAGCGACTTTAAGCTGTTTACTACTACTCACATATCATATTGATTATGGTTTAATATTAATCATGGCTGATAGTCATACTATGAATATATAACAAAGAGACCCAGTTATGATTTGCAATCTCTCTACTTTTTAATCACTGTCTCAGCAATATTTGCAGTGATTCATTGACCAAGGGTTGTTTCCTTTTTTATTTTTAGATCAAAAAGTTAGGACTGAAGTCATCTTACAATAATACAATACAATAGCAGAGTTGGAAGGGACCTTGGAGGTCTTCTAGTCCAACCCTCTGCCTAGGCAGAAAACCCTATACTGTTTCAGACAAATGGTTATCCAACATCTTCTTAAAGACTTCCAGTGTTGGGGCATTCACAACTTCTAGAGGCAAGCTGTTCCACTGATTAATTGTTCTAATTGTCAGGAAATTTCTTCTCAGTTCTAAGTTGCTTCTCTCCTTGATTAGTTTCTACCCATTGTTTCTTGTTCTACCCTCAGGTGCCTTGGAAAATAGTTTGACTCCCTCTTCTTTGTGGGAGAAGATCTTGGGATGCTTGGTAGAAGAAATCATTTTTTTCTTCAGGTTTTTCTTTTTAAATTGAAGATCTCCCCGCAAGCTACCTCCAAAAAATTTAAAAATGGAGAACTGAAGATGGAGGAGTGCATCACTTTGATGACCACTTTTCCACATGGATTGTTTTGCTGGAGAAAAAAATAGTTATTTAATCATTAACTAACTTTAAATCTGAATTCAGAGTAATGGCATTGTTTAATGGTGGTTGGTACTCTTAACTAAAAACAAACCACAGTTACTGATTATGGTTAATTTCCTCTCAATTATTAACTGATGATGGTTTCATGCTGAGGTAAATTAAAGCACAATACAAATGCTTAATGCTGTTTGGGCTGCATTTTCTAGATTTATCTATTTAACGGGAAGAATGAGAGAGAGAACTTTCAAATTTATTAGCTGTCTAAGAACACTTGCACTGAAGGGCAAGATAAAATTTATTTACATAAATACATGATTTCTTGATAACCTATTTCACTGTAGTACCAATTTAAGGCATACCAAAAGCATGTATAAACTAATCTCAGATTCAGTTTCTTTTAAATACAAACTTTAAATAAAAATGTTCCCAAAGGATTAATGAAAAATATCATCTAACGTTAATAGTATCATATTGCAGTTTGCACATTATTTGATGCTAATGAAAGAAAGGTATAATCTAATTTAAACCAACCATCAGATTACTACATCTTGACAAAAGTTGAGTTGAATTTGAGAGTCACTTAATACTTTTCTTTTGGGCTATAGGCCAAACTAAATGCCGATCATAAAATGCAGAAAGACAAAATGAAAAAAAAAGTATTTAATAACAATTAGCAAATATGAACCATAATTCAAAATTAAAGGCTATTATTCTTAATGTTCTTAATTTTAAAGCTGTGCCTCTGTGTATCAATGTATGGTATCTAAGATGCTTATTCAGTTGTTTCCAACTTCTTGTGACCCAAGACCATTAAAGGTAAAGGTTCCCTTGCACATATGCGCTAGTCATTCCCGATTCTAGGGGGCAGTGCTCATCTCCGTTTCAAAGTCGAAGAGCTAGTGCTGTCAGAAGATGTATCCCTGGTCATGTGGCTGATATGACTAAACGCCAAAGGTGCATGGAGCGCTGTTACCTTTCCACCAAAGGTGGTTCCTATTTTTCTATTTGCATTTTTACATGCTTTTAAACTGCTAAATTGGCAGAAGCTGGGACAAGTAGTGGGAGCTAACTCCATTATGCAGCACTAGGGATTTGAATCGCCGAACTGCCAACCTTTCTGATTGACAAGCTTAGCGTCTTAGCCACTGCGTCCCTCCAAGGTCATTACTTCTCCAGAATTATCAGAATATGGTTGAGTTCTCATATATTAATGCTTATATCAAGTCAACTTCCCTACTGACAGCCTTTTTTAAAAAAATACTTTAAATTTTTCTAAGGATCAAGATTTTCTTCAATGGCTTTTGGTTTTTGTATTATGTATAATACATACACTGTTATATGACATCAAAACTAGCTTCAGTGGGACGTTCTCCAATGTAAAAAATAGCTGTAGACATTTTTAACCTGATAAAAACTAGCCTATGAAAGGATAAAGTGTTGGGCCCTTAAGAATACCATCCTAATGATTTTAGAAGAACAGTGATCTGGAAATCTCTATTTGGAGGCTATCTACAGAAGATAGAATTCCTGAACATTAAATAGTTATAATAAGCAGAAAACAATATTTCCATAAATACAGCTTTGCATGTAAATAGTATTGAGTGATATATTCTGCATTAAAGTTTCAGCTCTGTTTTATGTTGAATATGCCAATCCTAAATCACTGAAAGGTAGCTTCATTATAGCATTAAAAAAATAGTGTCTTGCCACTCCTTTTTTCTTGAGATGACATGCTTGCTTCTGATACATGAAACCACAATTTATTTCATAATTTTCCTTCCTGTCTCTGTGGATAGCCAAGCTAAAACTGGGACGAACTCTCTCCCTCCCCCACATAGTCCATTTCTAATATAAACCATCTGCATTAGATTGTAGACATATTCACGGTGAGTGTAACCATCATTAACATCAGTTGTATGCTAGCCATTGGTTAATTGGACTCTTTATCTTAGAAAAATGACCATTTTTATTAAAATAAATCTGCTACAAAACTCATGAATTTCCTGACCTCAGTGTTAATTTTAATAAAAGCAATATACAATCATTATCAAGATGATATATAATCACACATTGCTCTTTGAATGCTCTTTATTTGTTTTGTGCATAGTTTGCAGGAATACTAAAGAATTTGTTTTACTTGTTTTGAGTGTTAGTCATTGTGAATACTGCAGGGTTACAGTGTAATTTTTTTTCTTATAATTCATTTAATATCTGTATTTATCTTGCTTTGCTCAAATATTAGATCCTTAATACTAATGGCAAACAAATATATTGTTTTTGTGATATCCACCCAGACATATTATACTTAGTGACTAGATTGATGCCCTATTCGTTGAGTGCGTAAATAAATAATTATTTGACTTACTCTTGATGACTTACGTAATTATATGTCTGCAAAATTGGAATGATGTAAAATACAGAAATTCAACAAAGATCTCCTTTTATTTTATTTATTTATTTTTTATTTATTTATTTATTTATTTATTTATTTATTTATTTATTTATTTATTTATTTATTTATTTATTTATTTATTTATTTATTTATTTATTTATTTATTTATTTATTTATTTATTTATTTATTTATTTATTTATTTATTTATTTATTTATTTATTTATTTATTTATTTATTTAATGCCGCCCACTCCCGAAGGACTCCGGGCGGCTCACAATAAACAAGGGGAGAGGGATAAATAGACAAAACAACACTTTAAAAATATGCAACATTCACATTTTCCATGGGGCTGGATATTTCACAAGCCCCCGGGCCTGCTGGAGCAGCCAGGACTTGGTGGCTTTGCGGAAGGCCAGGAGGGTAGTAAGGGTCCGGATCTCCATGGGGAGATCATTCCAGAGGGCTGGAGCTGCAACAGAGAAGGCTCTCCCCCGGGGAGTCACCAGCCAACTTTGGCTGGCAGATGGAATCCGGAGGAGACCTAACCTGTGAGATCTAATCGGTCTATGGGAGGTAATCGGCAGGAGGCGGTCTCTCAGGTACCCAGGTCCGATGCCATGTAGGGCTTTATAGGTAACGACCAGCACCTTGAAGCGGGTCCGGAGACTAATGGGTAGCCAGTGCAGCTCGCGGAGGATAGGTGTGACGTGGGTGTATCTGGGTGCACCCACAATCGCTCGCGCGGCTGCATTCTGGACTAACTGAAGTCTTCGAACACTCTTCAAGGGCACATGTTTTACAGGGTTTATAATCAAATTAAGTCCTGCTTGGTTTAAGTATAGCCTATTGAGTAAACCAGTGGTTCTCAACCTTTTTTTAACCACAGACCTGCTTTAAATACTTATTGTGACATCCGACCATGCCCATAGATTCCCAAGACTTTACTTAAGATTTAAATCATAACATTTGTTCAAGCCGTTGTGGACCCCCTGTGAAGACATCATGGCCTCAGGGGTCCGCAGACCACAGGTTAGCGCTGTACAACTATTTAAGCTATAAACCAAATCAATATATTGACTTAGCACACTACATCAACTCAGCCTGTATTTACATATTAGGAACTGCTAACTGTATTTCTGCCATACATTCAAATATCAGAAACAGAATAAATGGGATAGATGGTGTTGCACCCATCATCCAGCATATTTCACACACATACACACCAATGATACAATATATACAAAATAAAAAAATAAACAATGATTAATTACCAAAGTAATCAAAGACCACCTTCTACACCAGAAACCCATTGGAATTATATGGCCTTTCCAATTTTGCAAAAAGAAAGCAGCACAAAAGGGCCTCATTTTAAGAAATGAGAACATAAACAATGCAATTATAATAATGATCTCTGCCAATAAATATATAGGGAAATGGTTTATTTAATCTTTGCATTTTTCTGGATGTTTATTTGTGATTCAAGTCAATTTGGTATAATGGTTAAGGCTCTAAGTTAGAAACCAGATGACAGTAACTTCTAGTCCTGCCTTAGGTACAAAGGTAGCTGGGAAACTTTGGCCAAATCACCCTCTCAGCTCTAGGAGGAGGGCAATGGCAATTCGTTTTTGAAATCTTGCCTAGAAAACTACAAGGCCTAGTTCAGGCAGTTACCAGAAAATAAGAGCCAAGGGCACCATTTATTTATATAATTATGGTTTCCACTTGTAAAAAAATTAAGAAGAAGGGTACTAGAGCCTTTATAACTACATATTATAAGGGGTGTTTCCTACTGTGTGACAAAAATTGGGATTAGCTGTTTAAAGATATAACTCTGGAAAAAATATATATATTTAATGCAATGCAGCCTATTCCATGCAAGGGTTCATAGACTTATATGCCTCATTACCACCAATATGGCACTTTTTTAATAATGTAAAATGTTTATACTACTTAGTACTTATTTAAAAATACTTATTAAAGGCTTAAAACATTTAAAAAATATGCCTTTTCTTTAAATACTAAAAATGTTTCTAACTTATTAATTTGGTTGATTAAACATGTATTGGGTTACCTAACCTGCCAGGATTGTCAAGTTTGGAAGTGCAACAAAAGAAATGGACAGATTTTCTTTTACTTTGATGAAATAGATGTCCTGTTTATTTCTGGAAAATAAGTGACTTATGATTATTTTTCACACTTACAACTATTTTAGCATCCCCATGGTCACATGATTTATATTTGAATGCTTGATAACTGACTCACATTTATCCCGATTTCAGTGTCTAGGAGTAATCTCATCTCCGTTTGCGACCTTCTCACAAACAAAGTAAATGGGGAAACCATATTCATTTAACAACTATGTTATAATTTAATACAGCAGTGATTTACCGTATTTTTCAGAGTATAAGACACCTTTTCCCATCAAAAAAGAGGCTTAAAATCTGGGTGCGTCTTATACACTGAATATAGCATTTTTTTGCCTCCTGAAACCCCGCCCCCTTCACCAAAATGGCCGTGCATAGCCTCTAGGAAGCTTTCAAAGAGCTCCTGGGGGAGCAGAAATGAGCAAAAAACGTTCCATTTTTTTCTCAATTTTACCCCCCCCAGCCCCCAGGAAATACTCTATAAGCTTCCTAAAGGCTATGCATGCCCTTTTTTAAAAAGAAAAAATGGGCCCTGTTTTTGTGAAAAATGGGCCGCTTTTTGCTCATTTTTGGCTCCCCAACCACCCCAGGATCACTCTACAAGGCTCCTAAAGGGTATTCATACCCCTTTTTAAAAAAAGAAATGGGCCAATTTTCACAAAAAATGGGCCGTTTTAGGGAGGTTTGCAGGGTGCAAAAACTTTTTTTTATTTGTCTCTTCAAAACCTTGGTGTGTTTTATATTCGGGTGTATCTTATACTCTGAAAAATACAATACATAACAAATGTGGCAAGAAAAGTCATAAAATGGGGCAAAATTCACTTAAATTTCTCACCAACATACATTTTGGGCTCAATTGTGGTCGTATGTTGAGGACTACCTGTATTTCATTTTTGCAAATACTTTGCTACCTGAAAATGATTTTTACTGCAGGAGACAGGAATGACTAAATGACTGAATATAGTAAATTACAAATACTTGATTGAATAATATTGCCCTTCTTCTGAGTGCTAAAATTTTACCAGAGCAGACCTCATTCTCTACGTCGGAAAAATTACTGATAATCATAGGCTAACTATATTTCTAATCCATAATATTACAAATATTCAGGTACCGTATATACTCGAGTATAGGCCGACCCGAATATAAGCTGAGGCACCTAATTTTACCACAAAAAACTGGAAAAGTTATTGACTCGAGTATAAGCCTAGGGTGGGAAATGCAGCAGCTACTGATAAATTTCAAAAATAAAAATAGATACCAATAATGCCATTGCCCATTGAATAACATATACAGCCTGCCTGTGCCCATTAAATATACAGTAGCCATTGTAAAAATTTGCTCTGCATAACAAATTATTATCACACAATACCGGTGTATTCAATGAAATACTTCACTCACCTCATGATGCTGATGTCCCGCTGTGATGATGATGTCCCGCCTCCTATGACACACGGCACAGTGATTCCTATCATTGGATCACTGTACCAGAGGAGGTGGGACATCGCTATGTGGCTGCTTGCCATAACAAGGAGGAGGTGGGACATCGTTGCAGAGCGGCAGGAGGGGGAGGAAGGGGAATCGTAAGATAGCCCTGCATTACATTAGAACGTGAGGAGGTGGGATGGTGCGGTGCACGCTGCGCGGCAAACTGACACAGAGGGAGGGGAAACTCAGGGGCGCTGGGCCATTCACGAGCGTCACCCAGCGGCATGGCCCCGCCCCTTTTTCTCCTCCATTTCGGGCAAATTTTTCACTGACTCGAGTATAAGCCGAGGCGGCTTTTTTCAGCTCAAAAAGTGGGCTGAAAAACTAGGCTTATACTTGAGTATATACAGTATATAAATAGACAGACATAGGTGGGTATTTTTAACATGTACTTCCATAGTTTTCTCATCAGAAATTTGTTACCCAACTCTCTGCAGCCACATACTTATTATTAAAAATAGAAAATCTTTCTAAAGTAAACAAATCTACCCCACATGGATCACTATTTAATACTTTGTTTAACAAAAAAGGATGAGATTTTTTTCTCATCCTTTTCATGCACATAACATTCTATTTTACAAAGAATTTTGTCGCTCATGGGAGAGAAAATTACTTTCTTTTTACAGAAAATAGATGTACTTAGCATATTTTAGGAAAACTCTCAACTGAAATAAATTAAAATTATCCCCCTGAAAGACATAGGAGTACACCAGCTTCTGCCTTTTGAGGAGCTTGTGCCAACTGAATTATTTATGGGGAAGCCTTCAAAATGTAATATTGTTAAGTTTACCTACTGTATTCAGGTTTTTATATTTCTTCTTTTGCCTGGAACACAGGGATGATTGAAAAGGTTTTTTTCCCCTTTGACTTGAGAAAAATCATTCTGACAAAAATTACTTTCAAAGTGGTTTGACAGACTGACTATAAACTTGTTTTAGCAGAATAGCTCCTCCTTGGGTGCCAGACAGGAGAACTCTAAAAGTAAGCATGTTTCAAAGTAAGAATTGTAAAGGAATAGATTTTGCATTACTCTATTCTAAATGAAAGTTTAAGTTAAATCAGCACACAATTTGGAATTTGTTGGAAACTGGTACCCTAACTTCTGAGAATGAAAGAAATTGGGTGATGTCTTCCCAGGAATAAAAGCAATAATTTAATTAGGAAATGGATTGGGTAAGCAATAAATATACCACCTATTCTTAATTACCTTCTCCTAGATAAAAACACGACAGAATTTAGCAACTGTTTAAAATAAACCATTACATTAAAAAATAATAAACCAATTTAAATGCCATAATTGAAAAACTGACATTCCTACTTTTGCACTATTTCTTACATTTGGGTTATATTTATAAACTCTGTGACATTATGTTCAATGTTTATTTTGGATTGATATTAATTATCTACAGCAGCAACTGCAGAGGTTCCTGTTTCTGGAATGAGACTCCCCCAAGATCTGAACACCCCTTGCCACCCACTGGTGTCTTGAAGACTTGGTTCTTTGCCCAGGGCTTTGGCAAGGGTGACGGAAGCCCTCTTTAAACTATGTGGGTTATTTTGTTTTTTCCTATCTGGTTTTGTCATTGTGCCATGTTTTATCTTTTTTCTTTGTCTCTTGTTGTTTTCTTGTCTTTAATGTTTTAAACAATATATAAATCGCTTGAAACTTCTGGGAATCAGGCAACAGCCCAATTTAAGAAATCATCATCATGAACCCAATTTTGCTGCAAGCTTAATAGACTGGGTTCACACAATGCTCTAATTACTATATTTTTTGGAGTATAAGATGCACGTTTTTCCCTCAAAAAAGAGGCTGAGAATGTGGATGCGTCTTATACACTGGATACAGCATTTTTTTCCTCCCAAAAACCTACCCTCTTCACCAAAATGGAGGCTTTCAGAGGGCTCCTGGCGGCTGGGGAGGGCAGAAATGAGCAAAAACCAAATCATTTTTTTGCTCAATTTTGCCTGCCCCCCAGTCCCCAGGAACACTCTATAAGCCTCCTAAAGTAAGGTGACCAGACGTCCCGCTTTTGGTGGGACAGTCACAATTTTTAATAATTTGTCCTGTGTCCCGCGGCGTGTTCAAAAAGTCTCGATTTTCCAAAAGAAAAAAAATCAATTTTAAAAAGGACGCCGTTAAAAAAAAAAGTATTTAGTTCTCTGAAGTGTCATTCCTGATGTGGCCTTTAGAGGGCAGTGGTTTCCTTCTCTCTGCTCTGCTTGCTTGCAGCACCCGATGAGGGGCAAGGCTCCCTCCCCTCCTGCGCGTGCCGACACACAACATTTTTCTGCAGGGAGAGCGATGGCTTTCCAGCGGCGGTAGCACGGCGAGGAGGCTCGGTCCCGGGCCAAGCGGCTCAGCCGTCAGAAGTTTTTTTCCCCCCTTCTTTTGGGCGCCACTCTCCCTGCAGCCATTTCTCCCTCTTTTTTCTTTTTGTCCTTTCTCCTCCTTCCCCCCCAAAAGAGAATGAGAGGGATAAAGAGGAGGTGGGGGGATAGTGGGATCCTTGCTGCTTTATTTTCTGGATTAATTGGTGGAAATGTGCTCTCATTCATGATCCATTCCTATGACTTCGTGTATGTCCTGGAATAAGTGTAAAATACTTATTGTTTCTTTTTCCATCAAATTTTTCTTACAAAAAGATGAAAAGGACTGTTGATGGAGCTACCTGGCATTTGGAAGGCAGGATTGCTCAGATAGTCCTCGACTTATGCCTGGTAACTGAGTTATGAGAGACCCCTCCCTCCCTCCCAAAAGGTACTTACGACCTGGTTCAAAGTTCTCACGCCTCATGTCTCCCCTGCAGTCACTCCATAACTGACCCACATTTACAGCCATTTGCAGCATTTTGTGGACATATGACTGTGACTTACATTTTTAAGAGCCGAGGTGGCGCAGTGGTTAGAGTGCAGTACTTCAGCTGACTGTTATCTGCAGTTCAGCGGTTCAAATCTCACCGGCTCAGGGTTGACTCAGCCTTCCATCCTTCCGAGGTGGGTAAAATGAGGACCCAGACTGTGGGGGCAATATGCTGACTCTGTAAACCGCTTAGAGAGGGCTGAAAGCCCTATGAAGCGGTATATAAGTCTAACTGCTATTGCTGTTGCTATTAAAAAATTCTATGCACAATACTTTGAAATGTATTGTGCATAGAATTTTTAAAAATAGTTTTACTTCAATTTATTCTGTGTGGAATAGTTTGAAATGTTTTACTTCAATTTATTCTGTGTGGATTCTTTTTTTAAATTGTCTTAGACTATTTTAAAAAAGATTCTATCCAAAATAAATTGAAATAAACCATTTTTTAAAATTCTACGCACAATACATTTCAAACTATTGTGCATAGATTTTTTAAAAATGGTTTATTTCAATTTATTTTGGATAGAATCTTTTTTTAAATAGTCAGGAGTCATTGACACTGAATTTGTACTTTTAATAATCAGGAAGCATATACTGAGTTTCTTTGAAAGAAAATCCAATAATTTAAAAATCCAATAATTTGTTTCTTAGTATAATTTGATTGCTTATTAGTAACCTATGACTATCACTGTGTTGTAGCTTATGATTCTTGATTAATGTATTCTATTTTATTTTTCTTTATGTACACTGAGAGCATATTCACCAAAGACAAATTCCCTGTGTGTCCAATCACTCTTGGCTAATAAACTATTCTATTCTATTCTATTCTATTCTATTCTATTCTATTCTATTCTACTCTACTCATTTCTATTTCAATTCTAATAAGGAGTTTAGCTTCTCTCTCTTGAAAATGTAAGCTAGCATAAGGCATTATAATGCAAGCTAGCCTTAGCTTTCAAACAGTTCATTTAGTGACCAAAGTTACAATGGCATTGAAAAAAGTGACTGATTTTTCACACTTAACAACCATTGCAGCCTCCTCATGGTCACGTGATCAAAATTTTGATGTTTGGCAACAGATTCATATTTATGATGGTTTCAGTGTCCTGGGGTCATGTAATTGCCTTTTGTGACTTTTTGACAAAGTCAAATGGGGAAACCAGATTCACTTATGTTACTAACTTATCAGCTGTAGTTATTCACTTAAGAACTGTGGCAAGAAAGGTGGTATAATGGGTTTAGTGACCAAAGTTACAATGGCATTGAAAAAAGTGACTGTTGACCATTCACACTTAGTGACCATTGCGACCATTTTTCACACCTAGCGACCGTTGCAGCATCCTCATGGTCACGTGATCAAAATTTTGATGTTTGGCAACAGATTCATATTTATGATGGTTTCAGTGTCCTGGGGTCATGTAATCACCTTTTGTGACCCTTTGACAAAATATAATTTTTTTAATCAAGCCCCCCTCCCCCCCCTGGCAATGGTGTCCCTCTTTACCAATCTGAAAATCTGGTCACCTTATCCTAAAGCTATGCATGCTCTTTTTTTTTGACAAAAAACAAGCACATTTTTGGGCGTCCCCACTACCCAGGAGCACTCTACCAGCCTCCTAAAGGCTATTCATCCCCTTTTTTGGGGAAAAAAATGGGCTCATTTTTTGCAAAAAACGGGCTGTTTTGGGAGATCTGCAGAGTGCAAAACCTTTTTTTAAAAAAATTTGCCTCTTCAAAATCTTGGTGCGTCTTATACTCCAAAAAGTACAGTAATATAACCCTAATCTAGAACTGAACCAGTTTTTAAGCTCAAACCTAGTATTAATACTTACTTTATTGACTTTTATTCTGTTTCCTGTTTCCAGATGTGGTTCAATATTGGAAACTGGGGTATTTTTTAAAGGGCAGAGGTATAGCCAGAAAGTGGGAAATATAATATGCTGCAATTACAGTGAGCAAGTAAAAAGTCTTCATCTAATATTGATGATCTGAAACATGTAAAATATTTTGAAGTGAGACCTACATGTTAGTTTATAATCAGAATCTCATAAATGCCTACTTGGAAATTAATCTAATTCCCAGGTAGAGGTTGAGAATTTCAGCTTCAGCCTAGGCATAAGCATATGCATTTATTTATCTCAATGTTTAGAAGCTCTTCTTCCGAAATAAATCAGACTTTCTGAAAAGGGATCTCACTCAACATTTCAGTTATACATCTGATCTTTTGAGCTTTTATTACATAGAAATGCATCACATTATCAATTTAAACTAGAAAATAATTTTCATTTCTATATATAGGCAGGATGTGGATCAGAAAAAAAGAAATGAGAGAGACAGAGGCAGAGACAGAGAGAGAGAAGTACATATATTAGAAATTATGTATTCTTTTTCTATTTAAAAGAAACTTCTGCAAAGGAAAAAATAAATCTACTATGTGTCCCAAACAGAAGTATTCTAGAAATATTTATTAATTAAATTTTTATACCGGCCATCGTTCCTACAATTTGACTCTGGACGGCTTATACATTATAAAACAAGTATAAAGATAATTAAAAGTACATAGATTAAGATTACAAAAACTATACTAAAACCAGAAATAAAAGAAATATGTGATGGGGATGAGATCTTCGTATCCTATCAGCCACATTAAGCAATAGGACAAATGGCAAACTCACGTTTTAATTCCTTCCGCACAGCCAAAAGCGTGGAAGTGATTCTTATCTCCAGTGGCAGAGTGCTTCAAAGATGGGCCACAGTGAAAAAGCTTCTCCTTCTTGAATAAACTTGCTGGAATTCGTTAGCAAACAGGATCTGTAGCAATCCTCTTCCAATGGCATGAGTGGAGTAGGCTACAGGGGAAGAGACGGCTGCTCAGATACTGTGGATCCATGCCATGTAGGACTTTAAAGGTAACAACCAACACCTTGACTTTGATCCAGAAGCAAACTGGTAACCAATGCAGCTTGTGCAGTAGCAGTGTTATATATGCAGCTCATAGAGCTCCCAGAACTCTGCATATTGTTGCTTCCAAATATTCTTCAAAGGTAGCCAATGTAGAATGCATTGCAATAATCCAGCCAATAGGTGACTAAGGCATGAATAACCATGTGCAGAGCCTCATGAACCAGGTAACAGTGCAATTGTTGAACAACATGAAGTTGCACAAAGGCCCTCCTAACTGGAACTGCCACCTGCTCTTGAAAGAGTCATAAGTCCGGGAGGATCCACCTAATGGATACGTGTGCGGTAATGAAACACCATACAGAGTTAACATTGAGGTCCTTTGCATCCATATCCACTTTGTCTTGTCTGGAATATTGCTATAATTTTTTTGAATTTCTGGTCAATTTATCTATAAAATCTAGAATTTATATTTTCAGAACATCTGAAGGGCATCAGACTAGAGAAGGCTGCATTAGATTAATTCCATCCATAACAAATAAATGTCAACTTTTAAAGAAAATTTAGGGTTCAATCGTACATATATAAATTATGCAAAATGTCTCATTAATTTCTCTGAGTGCAAAAGCCCGTCTAAATTCCATTGAAAGTAACCACTGCTATGGTTGACATTATCCTAAGCGACATTTCCTTAACTCTAGTTTATTGAGTAAACCGCAGTTGTCTGGATCACATATTGTACTAAGTTATAAATAATAACTAATCAAAAAATTATGATAAACCAAAAATGGGTGAGTTTGCATATTATCGTAACCCTAAACTAAACAAATCAATTTATGGTTTCACGTGATGTGTAAATCTAATTTGTTTTAAGGAAAAAAATTGGTCTATATTTAAATACCCTAAGCCAATTATGGTTTAATGAATAAACCATTAACTGGTGTAAACATTTTCAGCCCTAACATTATATGGCTAACTGGATTCAAAGGACTTGATAAGGCCACAAAGAAACCCTTCCAGCAAAACCACTCATGTTCTTAAGAAGGAGGCTGGCCAGGTTAAGTTTGTTAGAAACACTGATTTGTTCATTTATAGGAAATGAACATCAGAAGCCCAAAGCAGCATATATAAGTCTAATAAATAAATATTGTGCCATTTTTTCCAGCAACAACAGTGAGATTGGTTCATCTGAGAGCAAATGACCAAAATTACCCAGTGGACCTTTAGGTAAGGTGACCAGATTTTAACATTGGTAAAGAGGGACACCATTTATGGGGGGAGGGGGTGTTTGATTAAAAAAATAATTGTTTCACTAAACAAATGTGGCAAGAAAAATTGTATATTGGGGCAAAACTCAATCAATTTCTCACTTAACAACATACATTTTGGGCTCAATTGTGGTCGTGCATTGAGGACTACCTGCACTTACCTTCAGTGCTACTTCATTCTGTTGTAGCATTAAATTTAATATAGAACAAGCTTGTTCTTTCAGAATTGTGGAATTGTTATATAACTTTAGAAAAGCTTCTCTTGAGTTAAACTCAGCTCCTATAATTTTATTGATGTGTCGTAATTTTCTTAGCAGTAGTATGAAAATTGTCATTGTTGCTTTTGGACAATTTTTAATATTTTCCTATTAAATATGTAGTACTGAGATTCCCAGGTGGGTTACCCTCCAATTATTAGCCAGGTTCAACCCTGCTCATCTTTTTGAGAGCAGGCAAAAACAGCCAGGTTACATCCCTACAAATTGAAAGCTCTCTCTCTCTCCCCTCCCTTCCTCTCTCTCTGTCACTCTGTGTGTATGTGTGTGTGTGTGTGTGTGTGTGTCTCTCACTCACTCACTTAATCACTCACTCTGTGTGTGTCTGTCTCTCCCTCCCTATCACTCTATCCCTCTCCCTCCCTGCCTTTCTCTCTGTCACTCTTTGTGTATATGTATGTGTGTGTGTGTCTATCTGTTTCTCACTCACTCACTCACTCACTCACTCACTCACTCACTCACTCTGTGTGTGCATCTCTCTCTGTGTCTCTGTCTGTCTGTTTTTCTGTCTGTCTCTCGCTCCCTCCCAACCTGCAGATGGGCTCTGGACCAGCGGAGCCTCTTCCTTCTTTTTAACCAGGTGATCTTTCCTAAGACATAAAAATGAACCTTAATTACAGGCTCAACAAAAGAAGCTGGAAAGAGATAATGAGATAATGAAGCCAAGAAGCTGAAACCTGGAACTGGAGAAAAACCTTTTCTATCCCCTTACCAGCCCATTCGGGAAGACGATCCCTCCCCCCGGGGATGGGTTCCAGACCAGCGGAGCCTCCCTGGACATCACAGCAGCAGCAGCCCCAAGTGTGCCGATCTCGGCGTTTTTCGCATCGGGGTGTGCTGCAAGAGGGAGTGAGTGAAGACCTTTTCTAGCCGGCGCAAAGGACTTCCCCCAACTTGCTTTGCTGAGCAGGGGATTCAGTAGAAAGGAAAGCAACTTCAGAGCTACGGCTGGCGTCGGGCCGGCAAAGGCTTCCCACTGACCTCCCCCCCACCTCCGAGTTCCTGACAGATCGAATTATTTCAGCAACAGCTTCCCCCACCACGGCGCCCGGCCTCCCCCTCCCACGTCACCTTCGCTCCATTCTCCAGCAAGTCTCATGGGCTTTTTTGCCTTTAGGAATAAGAATGTTTAAAAGGCTTTTTTAAAAAAAATTGAAAAATAGATGATGCAGGTTCTGAAAGAGCGAATCTCTGTCGCACTGCTATGCTTTTTCTTTCTCCAAATAATGGTCACTGCTTATTGTAGCGAGTCAGCCTCCTAACTTCAGTCCAGGCTCTGCAACTACCTTCTCTCCCCACCCCTCCAAACCCACAGAAACAGGAGGGAATCAGTCATTATCATTAGCACTCTCTCCCACACCTGGCCTCCCCTTCGGAGGTAAGGGGTGGGGAAGAGCAGATCTCCCGGGGACACAAATATTCCCCAAGTGGCCACCACCTGCTTCTCGTAGTTCCCTCCCCCCCAAAACAGGAAAGGAATGAAATAATGCTACGCTTTGGAAACGCGGATCTCCAATGCCAGGTCCATGCCAGGAGGTTCGGGGGTTCCCTCCAGGCCACCTGCACAGCCAGCAGCCGCATCCACAGGCTCCGTGAAGAAAGGCAGGCCATGGGAAAGGGGAACAAGTGCGCTCCCCACCTCCCCACTCCAATCTCGCCCGCCCAGCTCCCAGACCCTCTCTTTGGAAAGAGTTCTCCAGCAGCCTCTGGCAAGGTGTACTCCCCGCCCCGCTCGGGCGCAAAGCAAATAAAATATAAAATGCTGGTTTGCCTTTCTCTGCTGCTTCTCTCCCTGGCTGGAGCTGAGAGGAGATCCCTGTCCTAGTCTTCCTGCTGCCCTCGTAGCATGGGCAAAACGGATGGTACTTTGTCCTTTCTGTCTCCCTGTTGCTCAGAAAAGCAACTCCGGGAAGGTCCTTTGGTGGCGGCAGGCGTCCTAGAACCTGCCTGCTGGCAAAGGACCTTCCCGAAGTTGCTTCCCGAAGTTGCTGGGAGACAGAAGGGACAAAATACCATCCGGCCAGGACGGGTATAGAGGGCTGGAGGTGGGGCAGGCTTACTTCCGGGTCTGGTCACAAAAATCGGGATTTTTTAAGAACGCTGCGGGATGTGGGACAAATTGTACGAAATCGTGACTGTCCCACCAAAATCTGGATGTCTGGTCACCTTACCTTTAGGGCTGAAGGTGAACTTGAACCTGTATCTTGGGGTCATAAATCCAGCATTGTAAATGCTCACTATGTTGCTTTGTTGTAATAATAATGTTTATCATATCCTTGCACTTTAATGGTATAACAATATATTCAATTGAGCTCACACAATCTACTGTATCACAAACACTTTTGCTATTATGTTGGATGAACTTATACTACTGTATTTGTTTCAAGTTTGGAATGCTATCAGTAAATCCTCCCTATGTTTGTCACATAAGACTTATTCTGCAACTACGTCCGCTATGAGTTAAAATATATTGATTAATGTACCTCACTGCACTGAAGCATACCTTTTCTGTGACAGCCCTGTATTTTCAAAAACTCTTCTCCCTGAAGTTTGGCAGGCATCTCTATCTTCCTAGCCTTCTAAAAAGCACTTAAGACCTGGATTTCCCCCTCAAGTCCTGGGATGGGATAAAGAGACTGCACATCAGAATCTAGACTTTTTTCTTTTTAGGTTTACAATCTAATAGTTTTTATATGTTTTTATGTTATTTTAATTGTTCTTGCATTTAAATAATTCAAGGCAGCAGACATTCCTAATACTCTTTCCATTCATTCATTCAATTTCTGTAGCCACCCATCTCAGCCAATGATTCTGGGTGCTCACCATTCAAAACATGTGACAATTAATATCTTAAAAACATTTTAAAACAACAAAACTGAAAAGCATTAAACCAGTAAAAACATTAAAACTTACGAGTCTTTTCCCCAAAATAAGACAGAGTATTATTTTCTTTTGACCCCCGAAATGGTCTTATTTTCAGGGAGGTCTTATTATTTTTGAGGTGCAGGAGGGGTCAGCATGGTCACCTCAAGGCTGCTGCTCTAGTGCAATATTTTCTGGAAGGGCTTATTTTTTTGTGGGGGGGGAGGATTTATTTTAGCACATGCGCTCAAAAACCTGATTGGGCTTATTATCCAGGGAGTTCTTATTTTCGGGGAAATAGGGTACTTCAAAGTATATAGAAAGTAAGGTGTCTGGGCTGTTAACAGGACCTTTGGCACATGTAGCACTCCAGACTAAGGAGTATAGTGAGATTTTTAAAGCTCTACAGGTTAACAGAGATGGGACAATTCTGATTTCCAAAAGGAAAATGTTCCACAGAAGCAAGGGCTGCTGCAGAAAAATCAGCCACATTCTTTAACAGATAGAATCTGCAGCATGGCCATCCTATTTGATCTAATTGGATGGGTAGAAATTCTGGGAAAAAGTTGATCCTCAAGTACCATGGTCCCAAGCCATTACAGCTTTTTAGGTAACCACCAGAATCTTGAATTGCATCCGAAAACACATGGGTAACCAGCTTACGCAATAGTGTTGTGTGCTACCGAGTTTCCCAGAAAATAAGACAAGGTCTTATTTTCTTTTGACGTCCGAAATAAGCACTTGGCCTTATTTTCGGGGAGGTCTTATTATTTTTGAGGTGCAGAAGGGAGTGAGTGTGGTCACCATGGCTGCTGCTATGTTGCAATATTTTCGGGGAGGGCTTATTTTAGCGCATGCGCTCAAAATTCTGATTGGGCTTATTATCCAGTGAGGTCTTACTTTCAGGGAAACAGAGTATATACATCTGGCACCCTTTCTTCCATAACATGGCTCACTTAAGTCTGTGAGCCATCACAAACTTGGTTTTTCCTGAACCTGGCCTTATATTCTTAACACTTGACACTTTTGTGATAAGAGAGGAGTCTATCCTGGAGAAAGACATATTAATGACAAATGTAATCAACCCTTTAGAAGGGAAATGTAAACTTTTGATAAAAAATTGTTCTTGGGCATTGATTTTCATGCCAAGTCGGCAAGGACAGCAGCTTTAGATTTCCTTTGAATCTTTTCCCTCTATTTAATAGATCCGTCCCAAACTCACGAAAAGACAGCGCTTCCACTCCAAGGGACGCAGCTGCAACAGCAGACCAAAATTGCATTCACAAAATCGCTGGGCGCGAAGCCCACTCGGGGTCAATTCCAGGCATGGATTTGCTTAACCGCTTTCGCGCCAGCCCCGCCAGGCCCGAGGACACCGGCAGATCACGCGCATTCCAGCTGCTCTTGGAGGCTGTTTCAGCCAATGAGCGCGCAGAAGCGGCCCTTCCTCTCGCCTGGTTGGCGCGTCAGTCCCGGCGCCGCTTACTACTTGCCTTCGTTCGCTGTGCCGGGGAAAAGGGGCCGGCTGCACAAGGTAAAAGCATGGCTGCCAAGGTAAGTCCCAGAGTCTGGTGCTCGGAGAGCAGCGCGAAACACTTGCTGGTTTATACTGCTCCCTTGTGCGAATGGCTTCCAATCCGGGCTTTCTGCAGGCAGGCCTTGGCTAGCGGGGCAGCCGAAATGGGCAGCGTGCTGTTTGACCTACGGCCTGTCCTTGGGTCGGATGGCCCGCTTTGGGTAGCGGAGCCCCAGCCGCGCTGCTTCCGGATCCGAATAGGGAAGGGGGAGAAGAGCTTCAATCTTCTGGCCTTTCCCTGATGGCTCTGAGGCAGTGGATGGGAAGAAGCTCGCTGCCTGTTGAGAGGAGAACGGAGACAGGAGAGTTGCATAATGATCCTGCTCAAGTGCTCTGCTACATCTTGCTAATTATCCATTTAGCCCAATTAATTTATGTAGTCCAGTGTCCACAGCGCTTAGCCGGAGTTTAACAAGTCTCCCCAGATCTGATAGTGCCTTTCAGAATAGTACTTTTTGAGGATGGAAGTCTGTTTGTTTTATTAGGGTCCATGGCCATTAATAATCAACCTACTTTCTCTCCCTCCCCCCCCCCGCCCCTTACACCCTTAGTTTTACTGAACATGCTAAAGAGTTTGCAGTACAGAAAGAAAAGTATTTTGAATACATTCAGATTATCCTCTGGGTTCTTGGTTCCTTTTTAGAAAACAGCTGTGGGTTAAGGCCTGTCCTTCACAGTCAGTTGCCTACCTGAACAGTAAGATCCATTCTGGTTCTTGCAAATATGAATTTGGGCTTAGTCACATTTGTTAATGGATTTATTTCACAGTAGATCTGCCCAGGATTTCTGTCTTTAAAAATGGGTTGGGAGGCTGTGAATATTGTTGGACTTCACAGCCAATGGTGAGGAATAATGACATTTATAATCCAGCACAAACTAGTGAAAGAAACTGGATTCTGTTTCTTTCCTCTCTAATAAATAATAAAATGGCTTTGGAGTGCCATTTCTATCTGTGATCTCTTCAACTTGCAAACTGTTCTTGATTTAGAAAACAGATTTCCTATTAGAGATATAAATTCAGATCCTGCATGTTTATGGAGACTATCTTGCAAAGCATAAGAATTTTCTTTCTCTGTTGGAATAGTGTCTTTTTGAAATAACTGTTCCGAGTATAACACCTGTACAGTTCAAAGAGCTGAGAATGACACAAAGGTCATATTTATGTAAGACTGGTTTCAACAGTGATAAAAGTCACTTTACTTACTTTGACCGTTCCCTAATTCAAATATAGAGCCAAAGCTGGTTGTTAGCCAAGAGGAAAATTATATTAAAAGTGTAGTGATTACTTATTAACAAGTACATTTAAAAATCTCAGGAATTAAAATGCCTTAGTCTCTATGCTTCTTTTCCTTTCTCCCTTTAAATGCCATTTGACTGATGCAATGAATGGAATTTTGGTTCATGCATCTCATTACAGAAACCAATTCATTGAAGCACAAAGTAGTAAGCTGCATATTAGCATAGTATTTTGCGTATACCATGCTTTGTGATTCATTTATGGTTCATTTTATGATATGAATCCAGAATGTTTGACTGATTGTATAAACCATTCAGTTAATCATAGAATAACTGTGTTGTGTGAATCAAGCCAATCTCTTTGTTGATTTTGGTTTTGGACAGTGTACTAAATGACGCTAGTCATGATGGTTTGCACAACAATGGTATTTAAACTAGTGACTTTTGGTTTATTAATTGTATCATACTTGAGCAATGTATTTTATGTTATTACTTTGCTCTTTAATATTGATATTTAAATTAAAGTGAAAAGAAAAAAGAAAAACGGTAAAACATTAACAATAAAACCTTCATTATGATTATAAAACCAGCAGTCTCATCCAAACGAAAACAAATTACAAGCACATTGTCCTTATTTAGCAACTGCATTTTTTTTTAGTAATTTCAAGTTACAATGGTGCTAAAAATTGATTTGGTGATGAGTTCTCACATTTATGATATTCACAACAACTCTCTGTTCTTATTTTCACCTGGTTATTTATTCCATACCAAGATATCCTCAAAAATACATCTCAGTTCAGCTCAAAGAAATAACAAAAAGCAAAATAAAATTGTAAGCCGTCTTAGTCATGTGATTTTCATTTAGCTACTACTTTACTTAAATTTCTAATCCCAGTTGTGGTCACTAAACAAGGACCATATGTTTTCATACATACATACATACATACATATTTGTTTTCTGAGGTTTTCGCGGGTGTTAGTATGTAGGTCTTTGGTTATTCGGGTTTTCTCCCGCGTAAAATTGGAAGTGTCTTGGCGACGTTTCGACAAAGTCTCATTCGTCATCTTCAGGCTTCGTGCTTCCAGGAGCAATCTGGAAGCACGAAGCCTAAAGATGACGAATGAGACTTCGTTGAAACATCGCCAAGACACTTCCAATTTTACGCGGGAGAAAACCCGAATAACCGAAGACAGACAGACAGACAGACAGACCGACCTACCTACCTACCTACCTACCTACCTACCTACATACCTACCTACCTACACACACACACACATACATACATATATACATTGAGAATGAATGTATGTGTACTTCTGAGTTTATTTGTCTTTTACCCATATATTTTTTGTGTGTATGTTTAAAAAACTTTAGTACCATTTTTGAAATTGAAGGAGAGATGGATGGTACTTAGAGTCACAAAACTGAGCAATCTGGTAGAATTTATCCGAATAACAGTTGAATAGGAAAACAAATAAATAGAAGTCATGCTTTTGGTCAGAGAGTTGCTTTTTTTAGGGTAGATGATAAGTTGTCTGGGTGAAACAATAAAATATATGGCTCATGGACTATACTAAATGATCCTCATAAGGACATATGCATAATATAAGGTGGTATTTTTGCAATGGTCTGGCAGAACAGAAGGCATCTGGCTGATCAAAGTGAAATTTCAGAACTATGTTGGTGAAAAAGTAAGAAACTGACGTTATGAATATCATGGGAATATCTTTTCTAGTAAGGAAGTTCTAGTTGCAGCTAGCCAGACAAAGAGAAAATGTTGAACAAATGTACTCATACATGTAAGTTATCAAGTGAAGCCATGCTTATATGAATAGTATATCATGCACACAGTACCACAGAGATAATTTCCATGTTGCCTCAGATATAGCAGGATCAGTTTTTGCTTGCAAGAAAATTGGATGGACGTGTGAAAAGAAGCAATGAATAATCACAGTTTCCTAGCAAGTGTCCAAAGTATATATTAAGCTATATGTACGATATTGTCACACTGATAATGATTTAGTTACATAAACTGTCATATTAATTCCTACATAAAAGAGGTTTTATGATGGTGACACTACTTCAACATTAATATTAACCAAAGCTATAATTTTGAAAATATTTGTTTTCAGTGCACATATTGGACCTTCTTAAAATATGTAAGATTTTGTTGTAAATTGCAAAGAGGTCACAAAATATTGGTATCTTTTGTTCATTTATGCCCTACAAGTTTAACATATCCATTTTCAAATACAATAACATTTGTTAGAAGGGTGTAAAAATCCCTGAATTTAATGAATGGCTTTTTGGTTGGTCTGATGATAATTTTTTTAAATCTCTATTGGGCTTTTATTCTAGGCTGCTGAAATACTTACAAATTTCTAGCAGTGATTAGAGTCGGAATGTTTTGAAGACACTATATTGTCCTACGTGGTATTAAAAATTGATTTAAAGTGTAATTTATTGAAGCAAATCATATTTTATGATCTAAACTTTTGTCTAATTATAGATAGTGAAACTGATTTTATTTATACTGTCAAATTGTTTTGAGATCATTAGCCAGGCATCATACAATATCTTAGAGGAGAGGTGTCATACTGGCGGCCTGCAAGCCAGATGCGCAGGCCATGCCCACCCCTTCTCAATGAAGGGAAAAAGACATGTCACAGCAATGTGATGCCAATATTTTGACACACATGAATAATTAAAGACCATGTTACCTCTGAGTCTCCCACCTCGCTTTTGGTGGCACCTTGAATAGTATTCATAACATTCGGCTTTCCCACCTTTTCTGAGGCAGAAGAATGAAAAACTTGTAGTATATAATGTAGCAGATTTGGCATAATTTAAAAGCAAGTATCTCCTGGAATCTTCCTCTTACCCGAAAGAAATCCATGGCTCCATCCAATTTTATCATGGTCTCCCTTGAAACATGAACAGCCCAAAAACTCCCTTATATTTTAAGCATGAAATGAATCTGGGTGAATTTGAGTCTCTCAGCCCTTCTCAACCCAGTTCACCTGACAGTTTGGTTATTATGGCAAAGGTACTAAGTGAAAACGTATTACTATAGTTATATCAATGTTTTGAGTTATTTTATAAAAGTGTAACTCACAAATACATTAATTTTGTGGATTCACTCAGTACACTTTACAAACATACATTTGACGTACAGAGAATACTTAGCTGATATTTGCTTGGTTGGTTTATGAGTTAGTACCCTGTTTTCCCGAAAATAAGACCTCCTTGGATAATAAGCCCAATTGGGCTTTTGAGTGCATGTGCTAAAATAAGCTCTCCCCAAAAAATAAAGCCTCCCTCAAAATATATACCGTAGCAGCGATGAGGTTACCATGCTTGCCACCTTCTGCATCTCAAAAATAATAAGACCTCCCGGAAAATCAGGAAGGCCAAGTACGTATTTAAGGGGTCAAAAGAAAATAAGACCCTGTCTTATTTGGGGGGAAACATGTTATATTGTGCGAACAAGGATTTATAAAGGTACAGGATAAACTGAAATTTTTGCTTGGACCCATGAAATTTTATGAATAATAGTTTCTAAAATGCAGGCTTAATACCATTCCTTTAATTTAACTTAATTTAATTATTTTCCCCTACTTAACTAAATCTATAATATATGCCTTTCAATAAACATTATTTGGATGCTGAAGCTCTCCTCAATACAAATCAGATTGTACTTTGAAGTTGCTTTGAAGAATCAAATATTTTTATGGAAGTTTGCAATATTTTATAAAACTGATGAGATTTCTATAGAGAGTTGCACAGTTTCTTAATATCCTAAATATTAGAAAAGCAAGCATGTTTTCTTTGCAGAAATGTCAGCAATGAATTAATATTTATAAATTTGAAAATTTACATAGAAATTACAGAACCAGATTGTAATATAATGATAATTTGTCCCCACATAGCTAGTGTTTTTTAGACTAGAGCTCAAGTAAATTTGAAGGTTACTATCTGGTTTCTGTAAACATTTTCCTATAATGTATTTTAATAATATTTGGCTTTTTTCCTCCTTGCATCAGCCAAACAATGGATTGGTGAGTCAGTGACATGTTTTCTAAGGCTTCTATCTCCATCGGAAACCTGCATGCCTACTTTTTAAATTTAATTTGTTCATTCATTTTTGTATATTCTTTTTCACTTCAGTGTATTTTTCTTCATATGCATCTCAAATTGCTAAGCATCTTCATCGCAATGTCTAAACTCTTCGACAGTAAATAGGTACTTTAACACTATTACTATTTATAAACATGTCTTTCAAAACTGGGCATGTCAAGATTTTTAGATATCCAGGGAATCAAATACTGTTTGAGGTGTTTCAAGTTCCAAACAGACAATAATTTTTCGATTTGAAGGAACTGCTTTGGGAACAAAATGGGACTGTTTTACGATCACCGTACTTGCAAAATGGTCTAGCAATGTCAGAATACTTCTGGGAAAGTCAGAACAGCTCATTTAAACTCAAAATTGTGTTTTGTTCCTGAAACATTGTTCTTTGAATGTGAAATATTTTGGCTAATACTGTAGATCTTTCCAATGCTGCACAGTTTTCCAGAGTTGTTCATAATATACAAATTAGGGTTCACACACTTCATACTATAATGTGACTGCATTTGGGGGGGAGAGTTGGGTTTGGCCTAGCAAGGTGAAAAAGTTTAGCCACTGTAAATCAAGATTAATGGCCTATCATGTTCTGCAAACAAAAATTGCATTAATAAACAATTAGTGTATTAATTAGATATTGCTATTGAAAATTCCTAGATTACTAAAACCTTTATTATACTTCCAATATTGTTCTTTTGGGAACAGCCTTTCGTCTATAAAATTGCAAGTAGTCCTTGACTTAAAACCATTTGTTTAGTGACTGTTTGCAGTTACAACACCACTGAAAAAAGTGATTTTAAAAAAGTTGACCATTTTTCACACTTACAATCATTGCAATTTTCCCATGTCACTTGATCGAAATTCAGATACTTGGCAACTGATTCATATTTATGGCGGCTGCAATGTCCTGGGGTAACTTAATGACCTTTTGTGACCCTCTGACAAGCAAAGTCAATGGGAAAGACAGATTCACTTAACAACTATCTTACTAATTTAACAACTGCAGTGATTCATTTAACAACTGTAACAAGAAAGGTTGTAAAATGGAGCAACATTCACTTTAAGGTCTTGCTGAACAACATAATTTTGGGCTCAGTTGTGATTCTAAGTCAAGGGCCACTTGTATATTTCTTGTCTGGCCTTAGAATTATTTCTTTATTTTAAAATAATGCTTGTAGCAGTTGTTTGTAATTTAATTAACTGCCAATTTTTTATTTTATTACTAAGTTATTATGATTTATGTGTATTGAAGTCCTGTGTGAGACAGTTCTGGAATCTGAGGGGCTACTGAATCTGTCAGGGAAAGATTCTCAATTTCCATGGAAATGTTATATGTGCCAAGCTGCAGTTGGTTCAGGCCAAAGAATATAAGAAATAATATATCAGAATTATCTCTTGGTAAGTGAACTTTCAGCTAAACGCTTTCATTGTACACACACCATTGTGTCATTTTTGCCTTGTTTGCTGGGCTGTATATTCTTTATATGCTGTCTCATACAATTTTCTCTTATTCTGCTATAATCGGTACTAGTTGAGAAAAACCAATATTTTTTAAAACCTTTTTTGGGAGAAGGAGACAAATTCAATAAATGGGGGCATTACTTGGTATTCTAAATTGTAGTATAGGATTACTTGCTATCACTAGATTGCGAAGCATTATTATTTGGTCCTGTTTCAGAAATATCTGTTTTTCCCCCCACATTCTGTCTTGAGGAACTAACAAAGTTGGTAATCCCCACAAAAAGAATAAAGATAAAAAATGTGCTTTAAAACAAAAATCTTTATCTTACAAATTTAACCTAGGAAAGCTGCCAATAACATTCTTTATTTGTATCATTTTTGAATGTTAAATGTTTTCCACCTGCTAATAACTGTTGGACCATAGCTATCTGACAGCTTTTAGTCAACATTTGAAATTACGGTGGCCTGCATAATTGAATTACCGTATTTTTCAGAGTATAAGATATATTGAAGTATAAGATGCACCAATGTTTTGAAGAGGCAATTGTTTTTAAAAAGTAGGTAGGGAGATATAGGGATAGAGAAGGAGAGAAAGAAAGAGAAATACAATAGGTAGGGAGGGAGAGTGTAGTTAGGTAGGTAAGTAGGTAGATAAAGGGATATATATAGAGAGAAATAGCGAGAGAGAGAGAGAAATACAGTAGGTAAGTAGGTAGGGAGAGAGAGTGTGTAGGTAGGTAGAGGGATAGAGAGAAATATATAGAGAGAAATACAGTAGATAGGTAGGGGAGAGAAAGAATAGGTAGGTTGGTAGAGGGATTGAAATAGAGAGACAAAGAGAGAAATAAAGTAGATAGGTAGGAAAAGAGAAAGAGAGAGAGAAAGTAGGTAGGTAGATAGAGGTATAAAAGAGAGAAATATAGTAGGTAGATAGGGAGAGAGAGTAGGTAGGTAGGTAGATGTTTCTAGGTGTATTTATCCATGTGCTGGAGAAGGAAATCGCTGACAATCTGCAGCACCTAAAACTTTGTTTCTGCTGGCACAGCACTTGATCAATGTAATTCTCATCAATCAATAAAAGAACTTTCAAAAAGGTTAAAAAAAAGTTTTTGCACTCTGCAAACCTTATTTTTGTGAAAATGGGCCCATTTCCCCCCCATAAAGCATGAATAGCCGGGGGGGGGGGCTTGCAGAGTGCTTCTGAGGGAGTGGGGGCCCCAAAACAAGCAAAAAACAGCCCATTTTTCACCAAAACGGCCCCTTTTTTGTCAAACAAATTGCATGCATAGCCTTATGGAGGCTTATAGAGTGCTGCTGGGGGCTGGGGGGGGGGGCAAAAAATGTCTCACTTTTTGTTCATTTCTGCCCTCCCCAGCTCCCAGGAGCTCTCTGAAAGCCTCCATAAAGGTATGCATGGCCATTTTGGTGAGGGTGGCGGTGCTTCGGGAAGCAAAAAATGCTGTATTTGGTATATAAGACACACCCAGATTTTCAGCCTCTTTTTTGAGGAAAAAGGTGTGTCTTATACTCCAAAAAATACGGTATTTCCTTCCTTCACATCCCATGAATGTTCTACACAAATGTAATAGTTTCTAAACAATAAACATAGCAATGAAGTATAGGCAATGGAAAACCTATGTCAACAGCTATAGAAAATAAAGGACATACTTTAAGATTCTAGTAGGAAATCTGTTGCTAGTTACTACTGTAGTGAGAAATCTGTTACTAGAGTATATGTTTTACTCTAGTGTTTACATTGAATGGATTGCCTCTTTATAGGAATCATATTAAGGACTGGAAGTCAAAACAGACAAATGGATTAGTTGAATATAGGCACTGAAGTGGAATCAATTCATATTCTGCCTGCAGACTGTAAGCCTCTTCAGTTTGAGAATAACATTTATTTAATGCATCACAAATCCTTAAATGATGGATAAAGAAGAGTGCCATTTTTGTATCCCAGCTTACTTCTCTTATTTACCATATTTTTCGCTCTATAAGATGCACCCGACCATAAGATGCACATTAGGAGGAAAACAAGAAAATATGAAAAAAAAAATCTGCCTCTGCCTCCCAGCATCCATCCGGCATTCATCTGGCTAGTGTCCTTGCAGAAACAGCCTGGTCAGCTTCAGCACATTATCACAGCTACTGTTTCCTCTAAGGTGCGCAGCCGCGCACGTGGCAAGAAAACACCGTGTAGCCATTTCTAACTGCTGCGCAGTTATTTCTGTCACAGGCTCCGGAAGCTGAGGGGCTTCAGAAAATCTAGGGTTAGCACGGGCGTGGGGACGGCGGCAGGAGCTTACATGGCACAGCCGATCTCCTAGGACCTCCTAGCAGCCGGCTGCGCTGCTCATTACTGTTAGTCGCCCTGTGTTCAGCAAAGCAAACGCGGGGAAGTCCTTTGCAGGCGGCTAGAACAGGCTGCCCGGAAAAGGACCCCCAGACTGGTTTTGATGAGCACGGAGCGATTTACGGTAGTTTGTGCCTGCTGTAGCCGCTCAAACTAGCATCAGTCACCCCGTATTCAGCAAAGCAAGCCCGGGGAGGTCCTTTGTGGGTGGCCAATCCTAGCCGTTTGCGCCCGGCTCTGTGGCTGAAGTGAACCTGCAAAGCCCCCGCCGCCACCAGAATATTTGCTGCTGCCTCCTCCTCCTCCTCCAACAGCACTGCCGGATTTCCCGCCTGACGCTGCGGCTGAGGTGAAGCCACCAAAGCTCCCATCAGCACCCCCGCCTGTGGCAGTAGTGCCTCTCCCTCCACGCAGAGCACCTGAGCTGGTCCCCGTGTTATCCCTCCCCCTTCCTCCTCCGCTGTACTTTTGAGGAGCCATGAGGCCACGGGAGCTAGTAGGAAGGGAGCGGAGGGGGCGGGAACAGGAAAAAAAGGCTTCATGGCTTCTCAAAAGCACAGTGGAGGTGGAGGCGGCGGCAGGGGTAACCCGGAGCCCAGTTGAGGTGCTCCGAGTGAAAGGGGAGGCACCGCTGCCGCTGCCATGGGCAGGAGCGCCAGCGGGAGCTTTGGCGGCTTCATCTCAGCTGCAGCGCTGGGCAGCAAACATGGTGATGCTGTTGGAGGAGGAGCAGGAGGCGGCAACAGTTATTCTAGTGGCGGCAGGGGCTCATTGGCATCTTCAGTGGCAGCCCTGCCCCCTGTGAAAAAAACCGAAGATGGAGTAGATCCATGCAGATGACGTCACCGCAATATGACTGGAGGAGGAATTCTGGGAGTTGAAGTCCACAAGTCTTAAAGCTGTCAGGTTTGAAGACCCCTGGGTTTTTTTTTCCTAAAGGGTTATAGGTGCAAGGATCTTGTAACTTGACGGCTTTAAGACTTGCATGCTTCGATGCCAGAGTTTCTGAGCCAACATGACTGGAGGAGGAATTCTGGGAGTTGAAGTCCACAAGTCTTAAAACTGTCAGGTTTGAAGACCCCTGGGATTTTTTTTTCTAAAGGGTTAGGGGTGCAAGGATCTTGTAACTTGACAGCTTTAAAACTTGCGTGCTTCAAATGCCAGACTTTCTGAAACAACTTTTTGGTTGCTAAGCAGGAGCGTTGTTAAGTGATACTGATATTATATAACACTTTTAATTAAGCAGGAACCTTGAATAAACATAACTTTGAGTTTCAAATAATACTGATTTCGTTGTTGTCTTAGGTGACATCTGTGAAAAAAAATTCAGGTGCTTATGCATGAAAATATGCCGCTCAAACACAATACTTTTCTGCTCACACTGAAAAAAAATTAGAGGGAATATTGATCACGTGGCTCGTCAGGACTCCACTCCATTGCACCTACCGTTGGTCAACTGAGCTGAGCTGCTGCTGCCGGGACAATACTGGAGCCTTCACTGCCGAGCAGCTTATTGGTGGTTGGATCAGCCTCCCAGAATACTGCTGATCAGCTGTTTTAGGTGGCAGGGATCGATGCTGCCTATCACTGCTGCCGTCATTCAGTGGTTGCAATTGGACAGTGGTGGCGATTGGTGGTGGAAGCGATAGTGGTAGCAGTGATACCCGCCATGTATAACAGCTGATTGATGATATTCCGGGAGGCTAATCCAATGACCGATCAGCTACTCAGCAACAAAAGCGCCAGCCGCCACATCAATTCCTCTCCTCCTCCTCCTCCTCCTCAATATTTGCTCTATGAGACATACAGACATTTCCATCCACTTTTTTTGGGTGTGTGTGTGTCTTATAGTGAGAAAAATATGGTATTTATCTATCTGTCATCTATCATCTATCTATATCTACAGATTTTTTAAAATGCATAATTTCCAATTATTGTGTTTACTATTTACAATATAAAAATCTAGAACAATAAAATAAAAGAGATGCCATACAAAAGAAAAATACAAAAAAAAATCTTACAAGGGCTCACCATCATTCTTCCCCACAGCCTTTGAAATTAACCAAGTTTTCTGTATCTTCTGGAACATCATCAGACTAGAAACCAACAGATGTCTGGATATACCATTCTAGAAGGAAGTTGCCATGAAAAAGGTGTGCTTTTGAGATACCTCTGATGACATTATTTAATCTGTTGAATGCCAAAGTTCTCTTTGAACTTAACATTGAAACCCAGTTACTAAACTGCCCAAGGGTATCTGCAGGAGTGCATTTAGATTTTTACTATAAAATAATTTTTTACTATAAAATAAATGTTTATTCAGTTTTGTTAGTTAAACCTGGTGAAGGAAATAGAAGGAATAAATAATCTTGTGCTACTGGTATTCAAATCCTACTCTATTTTGGAGCAAGTCTCATTTAATAACTTCTACTTAGTTTTGAACACACACACACACACACAATTGTAAGTTGTAGCATTCTCACTGATGGAATGAAGGTATGCTATAACTTAACAATACTTATAAATTTTGAACCTCGGGTAACTATGATTGTGAAGAATGAACAGTATAGATTTCTGTCTGTGTAGAAACAAATTTAAAAAGGTATAGTGTAGCATAAATATATCACATAAAAAATACCTCCTGATAGTGCTTTTCATGATGACCTCACTATTTTGCCAATATTCTACCCACTGCATGTGTTCCTTGGCCATCACAGCTTTGCAATGCTGTGTCAAAAAGATTCTCAGCTTAATTGACATTAATGGACAGCAATCACCTGGCATAACATCCTCTAGAGTTGTTATGTGATATTTTTCATCTTTTTTAGCTACATGACCTTTAGTTTTTAAGACTTAAAAAGCTAAGAATTATAGACTTAAATAAAGCTGATGTAAGTGAATGTTGATAATTTATAGGGCATCTTGCTTGCAACCCTAGGTCCGTACCAAGCAAGGCGACAGAACAGTTAGACTTCTTTGAAGTCTAGGCTGAATTATTTTTGGTTACCCTAGTTATTTATCATCATAGTGAAATACAATGATATTTATTTTCAAGTAAAAATACTGAACTATGTAGAGGTCAATGGTAGAAGGGATGGGTTTTTTCCTGAATGAGTCTCTATGCCAAATCATACAGGATAGGAAAGTATCTGTTTTGACACAAGAAAAATTTAGATACAATTTTGAATCCACACAGTATGCTAAGATCTAATGTAACTTGGTTGTTGCTTTGCACATTATATAAACTCAACAATCGTGGTTTATAAGTCATTATTTATGGCTTAGCTGTTTGACCTCAGCCAATGTTGACTTATTCAGTAAAGAGTGGATAAGGAAACAATTCTTATAATATGTCAATCAAGATATACTTTGAGATGTTATAAAGCAGCTTATATTCTTTGAGTACTTGAAATCAGTAGGACAGTTTCCACTGAGTATGCCATGTGTTGGATTGTATATACTGTATATGCCAATATATAAGGGTGGGAAAGTACTCAACCTTTCCATCCTGTGAGATATCAATTTTGTAGAATTAGTGTATTATAGAATTGAAAAAATGGAAATTCTTAAAATAATAAAAAGTAACCTGTTTACTAACTTTTTTGTATTTTAAAATAATTTCACAGTTTTAGAGTACCTTAGAAACATACAGCTGAATCACAAGTTGTATCAGAAATGTTGCCTTAGTATAATAAGAAAGTATAATAGATATATAAAAATTATGCATTTGGAAAATATATAAAAAAGAAAGAAGTATTATAAAAGTGCTTGGGCACTGTTGCTTTAAATCTTAACCAGATTTATCATCTTTGAAAAATATCTGCTTAGAGACATTTGGTAACATTACTGATTTCTACTAGAACAAATATAATTTGATTCTTCAGATGGTGAATAGCTTCTAAGAACACAAAGTTCAGTATCCTTTGTTCAAAATGAATTGCTCTTTGTAAAGTGTTTTATTTGTGAGGCAGAAAATCATACTACCTTTCTGAAGAAATTTTCCCAGGGGAATAAAAATTTGCAACCATAGAATTCATCATGTGATCCAACAACCTTCCATTGATACAATATACTAAGCCATAACAGGTGAGGGACTGAAGTTTTGAGAAATAAATTGGGAATTACATTCTAGTCGTCCATCCATCCCTCAGTCTCAGAAGGACAGGAAAGTATACTCTTCTTTTATAGCACTTCACAGAGAAGCCATAAAAAAGGTACACAAGCCATGTGCTTTGAGTCCTGAGTATTACTTAGCTCTGGTTTGATACCCAGCCGTGTTCCTCTAAATATTATAGACTATCTTGCAGTCTCTTTTCTGTTGCCTTGTAGCCTGAAGTAGATATGAATGAAAGTTCTGAACTGGGATCTGTATCTCTGATTTAAAATGTTGTTTAATCTGAATACAGTCATTGGTTGTAAAGGCAGAAAGTTTTAATGTAGTTTATAACTATGATTTGAATTAGATTAGTTTATCTGCCCTGTGGTTCCTTGTATTGTACAAATCTAGATTAGTGGTTAAGTAGCAAATCATGAAAAATCTAGCAAAAGGCAAAAGTTGCAGTTTCCAATTGCAACATTTCTACTAGACCGGTCTACTTTTCAGTGCATTTGATTTGTATTTTTTTTTTAGCTGAGGAGATAAGGGAAGCAAAGCCTCACACTTGGTTTTTCTTTATTTATTTTTACAAATACAATTTGTACTGGTCAAATGCGATAAAGTACCTGGGATACAAGTGAGAAAAACTGTTATGATAGGTGCATAGATTTCTTATCCCTGGTTAATACTAAGTTAATGGATTCTCTCTTTTGTATGTTTATATTTACCTTGCAAGATAAGGTAGTGCACATGAGATTTTTTACTAAGGCTGGTTACCTCTTATTTTTTCTCTGCATTCCCTTTTAAAATTGTTTTATATTTCATTGTTATTTGCAATGCATGTTGCTTTTCAGCACTAAGATTTCAGTAGCAATATTCAAATGTGGCAGAATATCTGAAAGCAATTAGAAGTTATTCCCATAAGTAAAAATTGCCTTCATAGCCCCATCACATCACATAGTCTAAATCTGATTAGAGTTTTACAGTGGAGATGCATTGAATTTTGAATGATTTTCACATTTCCATTAGTCTTTTTTGTCATCGACATTAAGTCATCCTGTCTATCACTTTACTTTTAAAATAATGCAGCCTGCCAGTGAGTGTCAATTAGAGAGGTGACTTTTAGTGATTGTGAATTAGTCTCTTGTTGATATCAATTATATTTTTCAAAGTTTTTTTAAAATGAAATAAAACCGGAGAATAACTGGATTTTCTAGAAGCCATTACTCGGAGCAGGGTTACTGTTATATTTGTAATCATTAAGTTTTATTCAGCACTAATATTTTTCTCTTAAAACAATCCAATCTTAAAATTTCATTGAGCATTCTCAGGCATATTGCTATTAGTAATTTATATTCTTATTCTACAATTTATATTTTTATTCAATGTCTGGTGTTAGATAAAACATTGAATATTTTTAACACTTGGAACATGTAGTCCAGGAGTGTCAAACTCAAGGTCCGTGGTCCGTATCCAGCCCGCAAGGTGCTTAGATCTGGCTCATGATCCACCCTGCAAACAACAAATGACAGGCCCACATTGCCTCTGCCAGGACACATCCCCCCCCCCCCCGGGCTCTTTTTTCTCTCGCAGAAGGCTAGCAAAAAAAAACTAAAAACAAAACAAATTATTCCCCTTTTGCATTTGAAAGGAGAAAGGGAAAGACAAAGAAGAAAAGATGGGAAGGAGCAAGGAAGGAAAGATGGGAAGAAAGAATGAAGAGGGAAGGAAAAAGAAAACGAACAAAGGAAGAAAATTATAATGAAAGTGAGGGATTGTTTGAGGAAAATTCTGCCTTAGCGCTTGGCCATCACAGGGACCCCCATCAAGAGTAACGTTGAGCTGGCTAGGCCGCCCCCGGCCATGCCACCTGCAGGTCAAACATAACCCTGATGCATCCATCAATAAAATTGAGTTTGACACCCCTGATCTAGTCTATCATGACTTTGGAGATATCCTTTACTGAGCCTTGATGATGTGCTAGAATGTTTTAAATATTCAAACACTTGAAGGTTTAAATTTACCAACTGAAATTTGGTTATTTTGTTATAGAACTAGAATATTTTAGTGGGGATGATGAGAAAATGAAGTAGGGTATCCCAAGTTTTTTAATACTAGCTTAGAAAAGGATTACACATTTATCTGTAAGAAATCAGTGCCAGTGATATGCATTCAGAAGTTCATTTGCCTGTAAAGCCAGGCTCGAAAAAGTATCAGTTGGACTACAGAAAACAATTTAATTTGCTCTGTGTGATTTTACAGAAGTTGCATGGAAAAATAAATAAATAAAGCTTTCTAATAAAAAAAGCCAGCTTGCTAAGGTTTTGTAAAC
This sequence comes from Thamnophis sirtalis, assembly GCF_051295495.1. Classification (NCBI taxonomy): domain Eukaryota; kingdom Metazoa; phylum Chordata; class Lepidosauria; order Squamata; family Natricidae; genus Thamnophis; species Thamnophis sirtalis. Next base: position 32,235,553 of record NW_028261384.1, on the reverse strand, counting down.
ATAAATAGCAATAGCAATAGCAGTAGACTTATATACCGCTTCATAGGCCTTTCAGGCCTCTCTAAGTGGTTTACAGAGAGTCAGGATATTGCCCCCAACAATCTGGGTCCTCATTTTACCCACCTCGGAAGGATGGAAGGCTGAGTCAACCCTGAGCCGGTGAGATTTGAACCGCTGACCTGCTGATCTAGCAGTAGCCTGCAGTGCTGCATTTAACCACTGCGCCCCCTTGGCTCTACGTAAATGACTTTACGTACCTGCAGACACCATATTCATGTTTTAATTTTCTATTTTCTTTCATTTAACTTTTGTGAAATTGTATAAAACATATTTGTATAATACAATCTCAAATAAATTTATTGAAAAAAATCACAAACAAATGACAAAAACTTTGGTTCATGCCACCTACTCACAAAGAACCTCCATCTATGTTTGGGCACTCTCACAATCTCCCTTTTACCTGTTGAGATTTCACAGGTGCTGCATCCGGCCAGCAATTTCAGTTATAACGTTGCTCCAAATTCCTCAGAATATCTTCAGTTTACCATGTCCTCATGAGGCCCATTTTCTTTATAATTTCTACGTTAATTTCACATTTTGTTGGAATGCATGAATGAAATTTAAGCAATAATTTATTGATGCTTATCCTCTATCCTCTATCTTTTTATTCTTACCACTTATCACTTACCAATTTTTCATTGATGCTCATGGATTTGTTCACAACTGGTAGGTTATTGAAGTGTAGAAGAAACATGAATAGGATAGATGCAAGTATAAATTAAATTAAATCAAATCCAATATATAAAAGGACCCCAATAATCACCATAAAACAGGAATTGAGGGATTTTACCAGCAATCCCTTTCCATGATCAGATCACGCTGTGAGCTGTGACGCAGAGTTTCATTGCTGGGTGAAACAGTGTTACTTATTGGGTCACAGGAGGTAAGCCTCTCTGTCTCAGGATTGCCATTTAGAACAGCATATCTCTGTAATTCTAGTGATCCTGATCTTCTTGTCCTCATGTAAGCATTGAACTAAGATATTGAATGACCCCCATCTAGTAAATATGTTGTGGCCTTGAGTGTTTCTGTTTTTTTAAAAAAATTTAATAGCTGTTTTGTTTTAACCCTCTATTAATCTTCCATAATCACAGTTTCTGGGTTAGATAACCATATAAATCATATAATAGATGAATATATATATGTAGATAACTGTGTTCAGTTATTAAAAAAAAACCACAATGCTATTGACTCTATTGACTATTTTTATTTTATTTCTGTTTTACGGTGATTATTGGGGTCCTTTTATGTATTGGATTTGATTCAGAGGTGGCATTCAGCCAGTTCTGACATGTTCTGAAGAACTAGTAGTGGAAATGAGTAGTTCAGAGAACCGGCAAATAGCCTGGCCCAGCCCCGCTGCCTCCCAGCTGATCATCTTTTGTTGCCTTGAACAGGAGAACGGAGCTGAAAAGCAGGTTAGTGGAGTGGGCAGGGAATGAGGATTTTGTAGTAACCTTTCCCCAGGAGTGGGGAGGGAGTGGGGATTTTGCAGTATCATTCCCTTGCCATGACCACAAAGCCACACCCAAAAAGCCACACACATAAAACCACACCATGCCCATAAATCATGTCCAGAGAACCGATAGTAAAAATTTTTTAATCCCATCACTAATTTGATTCATGTTAACAAATTATGGATGAAAAATTATTTCAACAAATATCTTTTGTGTGCTGTATTTAGATTGTAGCATTGTAGCAATTGCATAGGCAATTGATGGCAAGACCAATTGTGCCATTAGTAAATAGTCTGAATATCTGTTAAGTTAATAGTGCCACACTGTAAGCTGTGAGTATAGTAGATTTTTTCTGAACTATCAGAAATTAGAAAATGTGTGAACATTTTTTTCAAAGTATATTTTCTTCTTACATTAAGCTGTTGAAATGATTTGAATATTCCACCTTTGTCCTCTTCAGAGGCATTTAGATATTTGAAGTGGATAGGAAAGTGGCATGTGTAACATTTTCTTTGCTTAATTCCTGCAGAGTTTGTTTAGATCTCTATGAATTTAGTTCAGAATGCTGCCGTGCCAGTGATATTGGATGTGCCGAGGTACACCCACGTTACACCTGTCCTCTGTGAGCTGCACTGGCTACCAATTGGTCTCCGGACTCAATTCAAAGTGTTGGTTATCACCTTTAAAGCCCTACAGGGCTTAGGGCCAGGGTACCTTCGAGACCGCCTGCTGCCACATACCTCCCAGCGGCCAGTAAGATCCCACAGATTACCGTATTTTCACCCATATAACCCGCCCACGCAAATAACCCGCCCACGCGAATAACCCGCAGGTTTTCAGGATCGTGTAAAATATTTTCCGTATACCCCGCCCACGCATATAACCCGCGACGAGTACGGGAGAAGGAAACAGCTGAGATGGGGGGGGAAAGAAACGGCAGGAAGGGAAGGGGAGGAGGCGGGGGCGCGGCTGTGGCTCCGTTTTCACACACACACACACCCCTCCCTTCTTCTGCTTTGCTCTGTGAAAGGGCTTCACTGCCGAAGCATTTTGGTTTAAAAAAAAAACACAGCTGAGATCGGGGGGGAGGGGGCGCTAAAGAAACGGAGGAGGAAGCCTGCTCAAGCGGGGGGGGAGTTGGAGGAACGCAGAAGGGAAACAGCTGAGATCGGTGGGGGCTAAAGAAACGGAGGAGGAAGCCTGCTCAAGCGGGGGGGGGGAGTTGGAGGAACGCAGAAGGGAAACAGCTGAGATCGGTGGGGGCTAAAGAAACGGAGGAGGAAGCCTGCTCAAGCGGGGGGGGGGGAGTTGGAGGAAGGGGAATATCTTCCCGATTCCCCCATCTCCTCGCCCGTAGAACTGAAACGAGAGCTGCCCAAATATCTCCCGGCCCTTCAGGGCTGCCGTAGCGTGGAAGAATATACCGCACTCCTTCACTTCAGAGCGGGGCTAGGAGAGCTTTTCCTCCCACGGAGTTCAATAAAATAAAATAAGGTAGATGGAAGGGAGGGAGGAAGGGTCCCTCCCTCTTACTTTCTGCCCATTGAGATGAACCAGAGTCCTTCTCCCCGTAAAATCCCCCATTTCTCCCACGATCCTTGCAGGCAAAGCGTTGAATTCCCTGGCAAAGAACAAATGGCAGGAAGGGAGAATCCGGCTCCTTTATCGTAGGGAGAAGAAAAACCAACCAACCCCCCAACTTCTCCCTTCGTTTTCATTCCTTGCCCTTTCCAATTGTCAAGCTTTTTGCCTCATTCTTCCTACTTCCCACGGAGAAGTAAAACTCCTTAACCGGGGTAGGCTTTTAAGGCACCTCCACCCTCTTCAACTCCTCCCCCCTCCCTCATACACACATAAAGTGTCCCGCTTTGCCTTCCTTTCCCCCCCCCGCCCCCAAACGTGTCTGCTGCTTCAGCTTCACATGCCTCAACTCTGTTCCAGCTGCATAATTTTGGTTTAGGACCCAGGGCTTCTTCTTCTTCTTCTTCTTTTTTTAAGGAGAGGTGATATGTGTGTGTGTGTGTGTGTGTCTCCTTTATCGTAGGAAACGTTTCTGAGGTTTATGGAGCTTAAAGGTTCAAGTGCTTTTTGCCTCATTCTTCCTACTTCCCACGGAGAAGTAAAACTCCTTAACCGGGGTAGGCTTTTAAGGCACCTCCACCCTCTTCAACTCCTCCCCCCCTCCCTCATACACACATAAAGTGTCCCGCTTTGCCTTCCTTCCCCCCCCGCCCCCAAACGTGTCTGCTGCTTCAGCTTCACATGCCTCAACTCTGTTCCAGCTGCATAATTTTGGTTTAGGACCCAGGGCTGCTTCTTCTTCTTCTTCTTTTTTTAAGGAGAGGTGATATGTGTGTGTGTGTGTGTGTGTGTGTGTCTCCTTTATCGTAGGAAACGTTTCTGAGGTTTATGGAGCTTAAAGGTTCAAGTGCTTTTTGCCTCATTCTTCCTACTTCCCACGGAGAAGTAAAACTCCTTAACCGGGGTAGGCTTTTAAGGCACCTCCACCCTCTTCTCCGTGGGAAGTAGGAAGAATGAGGCAAAAAGCACTTGAACCTTTAAGCTCCATAAACCTCAGAAACGTTTCCTACGATAAAGGAGACACACACACACACACACACACACACACACATATCACCTCTCCTTAAAAAAAAAAAAAGAAGAAGAAGAAGCCCTGGGTCCTAAACCAAAATTATGCAGCTGGAACAGAGTTGAGGCATGTGAAGCTGAAGCAGCAGACACGTTTGGGGGCGGGGGGGGGAAGGAAGGCAAAGCGGGACACTTTATGTGTGTATGAGGGAGGGGGGGAGGAGTTGAAGAGGGTGGAGGTGCCTTAAAAGCCTACCCCGGTTATCTTCAGAGCCTTTCAGACAGGCTGAATAGGTCTTCAAAGCCAGCCTAATTAGAGATACGTAGAAGTCCCGATCCCCCCCACTCCCTCCCCTGAAAAGGCTGCTAGGTGGGGATATCTTGAGGCACTCGACCCGCGTCCCCGCCTCTGTGTTTTGTGTGTGTGTGTGTGCGCACGTGCTTGTGTGTTTGTGTGTGTTTGAACGAGAAGAAGTCCTGTGGAAGTCAAGTCATTCTTCCTACTTCTCCGTGGGAAGTAGGAAGAATGAGGCAAAAAGCACTTGAACCTTTAAGCTCCATAAACCTCAGAAACGTTTCCTACGATAAAGGAGACACACACACACACACACACACACATATCACCTCTCCTTAAAAAAAGAAGAAGAAGAAGAAGAAGAAGCCCTGGGTCCTAAACCAAAATTATGCAGCTGGAACAGAGTTGAGGCATGTGAAGCTGAAGCAGCAGACACGTTTGGGGGCGGGGGGGGAAAGGAAGGCAAAGCGGGACACTTTATGTGTGTATGAGGGAGGGGGGAGGAGTTGAAGAGGGTGGAGGTGCCTTAAAAGCCTACCCCGGTTAAGGAGTTTTACTTCTCCGTGGGAAGTAGGAAGAATGAGGCAAAAAGCTTGACAATTGGAAAGGGCAAGGAATGAAAACGAAGGGAGAAGTTGGGGGGTTGGTTGGTTTTTCTTCTCCCTACGATAAAGGAGCCGGATTCTCCCTTCCTGCCATTTGTTCTTTGCCAGGGAATTCAACGCTTTGCCTGCAAGGATCGTGGGAGAAATGGGGGATTTTACGGGGAGAAGGACTCTGGTTCATCTCAATGGGCAGAAAGTAAGAGGGAGGGACCCTTCCTCCCTCCCTTCCATCTACCTTATTTTATTTTATTGAACTCCGTGGGAGGAAAAGCTCTCCTAGCCCTGCTCTGAAGTGAAGGAGTGCGGTATATTCTTCCACGCTACGGCAGCCCTGAAGGGCCGGGAGATATTTGGGCAGCTCTCGTTTCAGTTCTACGGGCGAGGAGATGGGGGAATCGGGAAGATATTCCCCTTCCTCCAACTCTCCCCCCCCCCTTGAGCAGGCTTCCTCCTCCGTTTCTTTAGCCCCCCCCATCTCAGCTGTTTCCCTTCCTGCGTTCCTCCAACTCCCCCCCCCCCGCTTGAGCAGGCTCACGAGAGGGAGAAATCCGTTTCTGGCTTCTTTTTTTGCTCCCTTCTAGCGAAGGGGGGAGGGATCTGGTGCTTTCTCCGCTCCTTTGTTATTTTTTTGCTCCCTTCTGGCAGGCGAGAGAGCATCTACCGTTCCTCACGGGAGGCACTTCGAGCCCCACCGTATCTGAGAGGCTCTTAGTCGCCGAGCGGAGAAAGCACCAGATCCCCCCCCCCTTCACGAGAGGGAGAAAATATCCGTTTCTGGCTTCTTTTTTCGCTCCCTCCCTCCAGTTTTTCGCAAGTTGTCCCAAGAGAGGACGAGCTGCCGCTTCCTCGCTCTGAAGGGAGGGAAGGAAGGACGCGGGATTGGGTTGACCCTGTTAACTGGAGAGAGAAAGGGACAGTGTTTTTTTTTAAACCAAAATGCTCCGGCAGTGAAGCCCTTTCACAGAGCAAAGCAGAAGAAGGGAGGGGTGTGTGTGTGTGTGAAAACAGAGTATGGTAGGTCGTTTGGAGCTCTCAAGGCCGCCTAACACGGCCACTGCTTGCCCTTTTTCTGTCAGCGCCTCACCCCCCCCCAAAAGGAGATTCCCTCGTTGCGTGGCGTTTGTGGCAGCCGAGAGCGCGGAGGACGCCGCTCCTCCTGCCGCACGTGTCGTGTGTGTGTGTGTGTGTGTGTGTGGTCTCCCAGATAAAATGCACCACTTGGGTTGGCCCTGTTAACTGGAGAGAGAAAGAGACGGTGTTTTTTTTTGTAAACCAAAATGCTTCGGCAGTGAAGCCCTTTCACAGAGCAAAGCAGAAGAAGGGAGGGGTGTGTGTGTGTGTGTGAAAACGGAGCCACAGCCGCGCCGCCGCCTGCTCCCCTTCCCTTCCTGCCGGACTTCCAAGCCCAGAGAAGGCGAGGGGCTGCAGAATCCGGTCTTCCTCCCACCTCCTGCTTCTTCCTGGTCGCTTCGCCCATAGCCAGGGGTGGGGTTTTCACGAAGGTGTCCCGAAACCCAAGCAGGAAAAGGGAGAAAAGGAGCCCGAGCCGGAAAGCACCAGATCCTCCCCCCTTCACGAGAGGGAGAAAATATCCGTTTCTCGCTTCTTTTTTCGCTCCCTCCCTCCCTTCCGTGCCTGCCACAGTTTTTCGCAAGTTCACGCATCGTTTTAATGTCGGCGGAAGGCTGTCCCAAGAGAGGACGAGCTGTGGCTTAGGTGAAACGGTTAAACTTCTGGTACCTCTACGCGAGCCCATCTCCTGCCCGAAGTTTGTTCACGCTTCCCTTCTCTTTATAGGAAGAGTACGGTACATTGAAGGGAGGGAAGGAAGGAAGGACGCGGGAGAATCGGGATCGTTTGTAGGTGAAGCGTTGGATGCGGCTTTAACGAGGCGGGGGTCCCTTTTGCTCCGAGCGTTCCCCTCCGAGGAAGGGAAGGGGAGGCGGCAAAATAAATAAAGGCAAAACATGCCCTCAATTTACAGCAAGCCCGTGCAGCCCAGCAGCTTTAAGTTTGCCCACAAAGGATTCTTTTTATGTTTCAAAAACATTTTAACCTTTCTCTCCTCTCCCACACCGACGACTAAGAGCCTCTCAGATACGGTGGGGCTCGAAGTGCCTCCCGTGAGGAACGGTAGACGCTCTCTCCTCCCCAGCCCCCCAGCTGCACACTTTCCCAGAGTCCCGGGCCCTTGAGGGCGGGGGTGGGGTGAACCAAAGAGGAAAAAGTGTGGGGGGGTTGAGGAAGCACCGGGGGCTCCGAGGGCGGAAAAAGGGGTTTCCCCGGAGCTTTCAACGGCCTTTAGAGAACTAACCTCGCCAGCCAGTACGGTAGGTCGTTTGGAGCTCTCAAGGCCGCCTCACACGGCCACTGCTTGCCCTTTTTCTGTCAGCGTCTCACCCCCCCCAAAAGGAGATTCCCTCGTTGCGTGGCGTCTCCCAGATAAAATGCACCACTTGGGTTGGCCCTGTTAACTGGAGAGAGAAAGGGACGGTGTTTTTTTTTTTAAACCAAAATGCTTCGGCAGTGAAGCCCTTTCACAGAGCAAAGCAGAAGAAGGGAGGGGTGTGTGTGTGTGTGTGTGAAAACGGAGCCACAGCCGCACCGCCGCCTGTTCCCCTTCCCTTCCTGCCGGACTTCCAAGCCCAGAGAAGGCGAGGGGCTGCAGAATCCGGGCTTCCTCTCACCTCCTGCTTCTTCCTGGTCGCTTCGCCCATAGCCAGGGGTGGGGTTTTCACGAAGGCGTCCCGAAACCCAAGCAGGAAAAGGGAGAAAAGGAGCCCGAGCCGCCGAGCCAGCCCACTGCCGCGAGGAAAGTGGTGGTCCCAAGCTCTCCCTTTACAGGTAGTTAATCTGTGTAAAATAATTTACGTATACCCCGCCCACTTTTATACCCCGCAGGGGGGCGCTGTGCATGTAAAAAACGCATATAACCCGCGGGTTATATGGGTGAAAATACGGTAGGCCTCCTTCAGATGCCGTCAGCCAAACAGTGTCGGCTGGCGGGCCCTCGGAGGAGAGACTTCTCTGTGGCTGCTCCGACTCTCTGGAACCAGCTACCCCCGGAGATCTGGACCATACCCACTCTCATGGCCTTCAGGAAAGCTGTAAAAACTTGGCTGTTCTGGAAGGCCTGGGGCTGTTGACCTCACTGTTGAGGGCCAGCCCTGATTAGAATGAATGTATGAGGTGTTTGCTGTTTTTAAACTGTTTTCTTTTATTGTTATGTGGGGTTTTAAAATATTTTTTATAAGCCGCCCGGAGTCCTTCGGGATTGGGCGGCATATAAATATATTAAATAAATAAATAAATAAATAAATAAATAAATAAATAAATAAATAAATAAATATAAAAACCCAAACCTAAGTTTTCTACCCCACGCAGAGCATAACCTTTCATTCCATTTCATTGCTAGGATACCTTTATTATACAATACAATACAATACAATACAATACAATACAATACAATACAATACAATACAATAGCAGAGTTGGAAGGGACCCTAGAGGTCTTCTAGTCCAATCCTCTGCCTAGGCAGGAAACCCTATACCGTTTCAGACAAATGGCTATCCAACATCTTAAAGACTCCCAGTGTGTAAAGAGTACATCAATATTATAGTACTTTGAGCTTAAGCTATGATGATAGAAATCAATATATATTTTAAAAGGCTTGAATGATCCTGATATAATATCATAAAATCCATTAAGGAATGATAGGAAATTGACTTGAAGTTTGTTCTTGTTAGTTGCGAAGTCGTTTCCGATCAACCGCAACCCCATGGACAATGTTCCAAAGGCCTTCCTGTACTCTTCCATCCTCTAGAGTCCATTTAAGTTCACACCTACTGCTTTAGTGACTCCATACAGCCACTTCATTCTCTGTTGTCCCTTCTTCTTTTGCCTCAATCTTTCCCAGCATTAGGCTCTCTCCAGTGAGTTCCTCCTTGTCATTAGGTGGCCTAAGTATTTGAGTTTAAACTTCAGGATCTGGCCTTCTAAAGAGTAGTCAGGGTTGATCTCTAGGTTTGATTGCCTTGCAGTTCAAGGGAGTCTCAGGAGTCTTCTCCTGCATCATAGTTCAAAGGCCTCAATTCTTTGGCTCGGAGCCTTTGTTATGGCCCAACTTTCACAGCCATACATTGCAACTGGAAAAACCATGGAAACATAACCATAGTGAATTTAATTGCAAAAGTAAGGTTTATTATCTTCTATTTTAAGCTTTTAAAATATTTTTTATTTTCTAATAATTACCGTGTTTCCACAAAAATACGACCTGTCCTGAAAATAAAGCCTTGCCACATTTTTTGCATGGGCAAAAATATAACCCCACCTCCAAAAATAAACCCCCTGGACAACTCCCCCTCCCAGCTAGGCAGAGCACCGCTAACCAACATAGCGATATCCTAAGGGTGCCAAGCCGCAGGATCCGTGAGGGGAGGCACTCACATTGCTTGGCACCTTTGGGATACCGCTAGGTTGGGGAGTGGCGTTCTGCTGGTTGGAGGGGGGAGTTGCCGGGTAGCTGCTCCCTTGCGAAAATTCCCGAAGACAGCCTCGGGGCAAGACAGCCATGAGGTGACCAAGCTTTTCATTTCATTTTCATTTTATTTGTCTTGTATGCAGCCCACTCCCGGAGGACTCCGGGCGGCTGACAACAGACAAGGGGAAGGGGATAAATAAACAAAGACAACACTTTAAAAAAGAGACAACATTCACAATTTCCGTGGGGCTGGATGTTTCACAAGCTCCCCGGCCTGCTGGAGCAGCCAGGACTTGGTGGCTTTGCGGAAGGCCGGGAGGGTAGTAAGGGTCCGGATCTCCACGGGGAGGTCATTCCAGAGGGCTCTCCCCCGGGAAGTCGCTAGCCGGCATTGGCTGGCAGATGGAATCCGGAGGAGACCTAACCTGTGAGATCTAATCGGTCTATGGGAGATAATCGGCAGGAGGCGGTCTCAGGTACCCAGGTCCGATGCCATGTAGAGCTTTATAGGTAATGACCAGCACCTTGAGGCAGGTGCAGAGACTAATGGGTAGCCAGTGCAGCTCGCGGAGGATAGGTGTGACGTGGGTGTACCTGGGTGCACCCACAATCGCTCGCGTGGCTGCATTCTGGACTAACTGAAGTCTTCGAACACTCTTGAACAAGCTCATGAACAACTGCCCAGCAAACCCCTCTCCAGCTGGACAGAGCACCATTCACTTACCTAGGGGGTATAACAGGCACCAAGCCACGTGGCGCTCTGCCTGCTCCCCAGCTCCAACGGCTTGGCACATTAGGGATACCCACTAGCTCTGCTCTAGGAGTGCGCTCTATGGTTGTGGGCTGGCTGCTGGAAGACTCTGTAAGAGAGTCTTCTGGACAGAAAGTTTTCCAGCAGCCAACCCACAACAATAGAGCGTACTCCTAAAACGGTCGCTGCTGAAAACTCAGCAGCCGAGTTTGGGAGTTTTGAAACGGAGAAGACATTTTGCTCAGAGTGCGGCAGTGGCTGCTGCAGGGAGAGCTGGGCCCGGACATGTTGAGGCTAGATGGCATGCCTGGTGGAGGCAGAACAGGTACTTGCACAACCCCCTTCTCCAGCCTGGCAGAGCTCCATGCACTGACCTAGGGGGTATACCTAATGTGCCAAGCCGCAGGAATTGGGGAGTGGGCAGAGCGCCACATGGCTTAGAGATACCCCCTAGGTCAGTGAATGGCGCTCTGCCCGGCTGGAGAGGGGGTTTGCCGGGCGGTTGCTCATGAGCTTGGTTAGAGGATGAAGTAGACCACCTCTGGGTTGAGTTTCAGGATGTTGCCCCTGGGGATGTGGACAAGGCCATGAGGGCTGTAAGTGCCTCCACCTGTGTACTGGACCCGTGTCCCTCATGGCTGGTTACTAACAGCAGTGAGGTGACACGAGGCTGGATCCAGGCGGTTGTTACCGCCTCTCTTCGGGAGGGGAATTTCCCCGCCGCGCTAAAAGCAGCGGTGGTGAGACCCCTCCTGAAGAAGCCATCCTTGGATCCAGCTATTCTTAACAACTATCGTCCAGTCTCCAACCTTCCCTTTCTTGGGAAGGTTGTTGAGAAGGTGGTGGCCTTCCAGCTCCAGCGGTCCTTGGAGGAAGCAAACTATCTTGACCCCTTCCAGTCAGGCTTCAGACCCGGTTACAGCACAGAAACCGCTTTGGTCGCATTGACTGATGATCTTTGGAGAGCCAGAGATGGAGGACATCCCTCCATCCTGGTTCTCCTTGACCTCTCAGCGGCTTTCGATACCATCGACCATGGTATCCTTCTGCGACGACTGCGGGAGGTGGGAGTGGGAGGCACCGTGTTGCGGTGGTTCTCCTCCTACCTCTCGGACAGGTCGCAGTCGGTGTTAGTGGGGGGGCAGAGATCGACCCCTAGGCCCCTAACATATGGGGTGCCTCAGGGTTCGGTCTTATCCCCCCTACTATTCAACATCTACATGAAACCGCTGGGAGAGATCATTCGCAGGCACGGGATAAGATACCATCAATATGCGGACGATACCCAGTTGTATCTGTCCGCCCCGTGCCAACTCAATGAAGCGGCGAACGTGATGAACCGAGGCCTTGAGGCCGTTATGGACTGGATGAGGGCTAACAAGCTTGTACTCAACCCGGAAAAGACCGAGTGGCTGTTGTGCTTCCCTCCCAACAATTCGACCAGTATTCCATCACTCAGGCTGGGGGGTCAAATTCTACACCCCTCAGAGAGGGTTCGCAACTTGGGAGTCCTCCTGGACCCACAGCTATCCTTTGACCACCACCTGACGGCTGTGACCAGGGGGCATTTGCCCAGGTTCGCCTGGTGCGCCAGTTGCGGCCCTACCTGAATCGGGAGGCTCTCACAACAGTCACTCGGGCCCTTGTGACCTCTAGGCTGGAATACTGCAATGTGCTCTACATGAGGCTGCCCTTGAAGAGCATCCGGCGACTTCAGCTAGTCCAGAATGCGGCCGCGCGAGTGATCGTGGGTGCACCTCGGTTCACCCACATAACACCTATCCTCCGCGAGCTGCGCTGGCTACCTGTCGATCTCCGGGTGCGCTTCAAGGTGCTACTAGTCACCCATAAAGCCCTTCATGGTAGTGGATCTGCATACTTGAGAGACCGCCTTCTGCCAATTACCTCCCTGCGACCAATTAGATCTCATAGATTGGGCCTCCTCCGAATCCCATCTGCCAGCCAGTGCCGGCTGGCAACTACAAGGAGGAGAGCCTTTTCGGTAGTAGCTCCGACCCTTTGGAACGAGCTCCCCGTGGAGATTCGTACCCTCACCACCGTCCAGGCCTTCCGCATAGCCCTTAAGACCTGGCTAGCCCGTCAGGCCTGGGGACAAAGATAATCGCCCCTCCCGAATGATGAATGAATGTTGCTTATTATTTTACTCTATGTTTGTCTACGTCACTGTTTGTATTTCCCTCCCCTGATCCTATGTAAGCCGCCCTGAGTCCCCTCAGGGAAAAGGGCGGTCTATAAATGTTAATAAACCCTTAAAACCCTTACCTCATAGTTGCTTCGCCCCTGAGGCTGTGACCAGCTCTTTGGGAGCCAGTTCGCAAGGGAGCAGCCACCCAGCAACCCCAAAACAATAAGCCCTCCCTTAAGCCCAAGGCCATATTTTGTACGTAAAAAGAAAATAAGACCCTGTAGTATTTTCGGGAAAACACGGTATTGTTTTAGGACCACAATCACATCTCACTTTTGTTTTAACTCTATCCATGTTTTTGTCATGGTTCTGTTTCTTATTGGAATACTGGTACTGTCTGATACTGTCAAAGGTTATCTGCAATCTTTGTTATAAAAAAAATGTTCCTTCCTGTTCTAGAAATTATGTGGAACAAAGGAAGTTTTCTTATATTAAACTGTTCATGTTTCTTGACTATCTTTCTTTCCATGGCATGAAATTCCAGAATTCTCAGTTCAGAATACCTAGCCAGCAACCCAAAGGGATAAATTATGAGAGTTTTATTTCCCAAATATCTGAGATATGTCAGATTGAGAAAATTTAACCCACCATTCAAACATGGGTTAATACTTTGACAGATGAACTTGAAGGCCCAAGTAAATAATTATGAGTTGCAAATCAAACGATAGGCAAAGCAGCAGAGTCCATCACTCTTTATATTTTGCAGAATTACAAAGTACACTTAAAAAAACAAACAAACCTATTTACAGTTGGTGAAATTGCCAATGACAAACCATCTACTCTTTAACATTACAGGAGAATGTATATGCACCTGAAGTGAAGATAGCCAGGAACAAGTTTTGTTTTTTTAATAATATAGATAAAAAAGAGCAACATGTTCAAAATCCACATATACAGTGGGTTGCCTGGTTACAGTTCTTAGGAGTAATATTCGTCATAGTCATAATAATAGTATCCTCTAATGGTAATTTCATAATAACAGTGCTTTTCCCTCATAACATTAATACATATTAATTAGTAATTACTAATCAAAATTAATAAATTACAGTAAACAACCCTAGTAATGAGATTAATTTTTCTCTTGTAATCTTGGAGATTCTAACTCCTGTTTCTCTGATCCAACCATCGATAGAACAGATCTCACACCTCAAAATGTTCAGTGTCTCCCTTTTCTTTAATTTAAAAAGTTAGTTTATTCATTTCTGCACATTCTAAAAATTTTGTTATTATCTTCTCCTTGCCCTTCTGATATGAACACAATTCTAGCTGATGTTAATAGATGTATTATTAAGTATGCATTTCTTTTACTGTCTTTGTCTGGTATGATGCCCAACAGAAATATTTCCAGTTTTAAATCTATATGTTCCTTTATTATTTTTTCTAGCCAGGCGTGTATTTTACTCAGCATTTTTTTTTTTTTGCTTTTAAACATGTCCACCACATGTGGTAATACATGTCCAGGATTTGGTTGCACTTTCAGCACTTTGCAGACATATCATTAACATTCTGGCTAATCTTGCTGGTGGGAAGTACCATCTATAAAACATTTTGTGTCAATTTCCAGGAACTTAAAGGAGGCTTTAAATGTGTCTTTGTATCACTTCCTTTGTCCCTGTGTGATTGCTTTCCTTGAGGCAGCTTACCTTAGAGGATTTGTTTAGGGATGCGATGGTCTGGCATTCTTGCAACATGGCCTGCACAGCTTGTCTGGGCTTTCATCAGTACGGTGTGAACTGATGGGCAGGCCTGCTCTGGAGAGGACTTCTTTGTCTGGCACCTTGACCTGCCATCGGATCCTCAGAATTCTATGGAGGCAGGTCGTGTGGAAGTGGTTCAATTGCCTAGCGTGCCTCCTGTATACAGTCCAAGTGTCAGCATTCCAAATATCATGCAGAATTAAATCAGAATCCAAGGCAGAGCTATACTTAAAATTCCAATTTAATAAGACAGACATGTTGGCATCATGCTATGGAATCCCAATACTGGAAATGACATCAGAATTCCACCCAGTTAAAAGTTCAAGATCTTGTCCCCACACCTACAATCCATCACATGGTCCAATCTTCTTCTTCCACTCTGGCATCCACACCCAGCTGCTTCCTGTCAGGTGTGAAAGTACGGAGACAAAAGATGACCTTGAGCTTCTAGAAAAGAATGATAACAATACATTCCACAATCTCACTCCTGTCTATTCACCCTTCCATCAACTATATTAATGAAACAACATAATGAAATAAGAGAAAATATGGCAGGCCAAAATTCTAAAAGGAATATAAATGCAGGCCTGACACCAAGTCTCACTGGCATACATCAGAGTAATTAGCACTACTACTTTGTAGAGTTTGAGCTTTGTAACATGGCTTATTCCACGGCAGTCCCACACGTTGGTCAGAACATGTGGGACTGCAAATGCAGAACTTGCCTTGCCTATTCTGCAGTTCACCTCAATGTCAATTGTCATTGCAAAGGAGAGGGTGCTGTCAAGGTATGTGAATTGCTCCACTGCTTGCAGCTTTTGTCCCTTCACTGTGATGGCAGAATTGCTTTGGAATTGCAGAAACTGGAATCCATGCATCTGAAGGATGGCCAGTTTGAAGAAGGTTGTAATATAGCTTGTTTAGGTTTAGAATAAAGCATGCAGGAATCTAACCATGATTATTTGAAAACTATGGTTTATAAGTTAGCATGTACAAACTCTGTTAAGTAAGCCTTATTCTATAAATGATGGTAAAACCAAGTCATGCCAGATGTGCCATCTCAAACTTACTGACTGTCTTAAAACTTTGGTTGTGTGTCAGATGAAAATACTTTTTTTTCCACTTTAATGTCAGCATGGCTGTGAATCAGTTCTTCACACAAATCATAATATTCAGTAACTTGCTTCTTGGCAGAAGAACTCACAAATATGATATGTCAAGATTACTCTCTGTACTAAGACAAGAATATAATTTGTCAACAAATGTAACAAATTGTCTTGACAGTTTTGGAAGAATATAGCTCCAAGATTGAAATGATGGGTCCTTGATTGTTTTCTTGCAGATGTTTCATTATCTAAACTAGATGACATCATTAGTTCTGGTAATGAAATGTCTGCAAGAAAAGAACTAAGCTCAGAAAACCCCTCCTACCTTATTCTATATTGATAGAATAGTTCTCAAGCATGGGAAATGATGTTTTCTAACTTCTAATCTCTAATCTCTTTTATTAGCTATATAGGTTATTTCTTCCCAAAATAAATCTCCCTTGTCTCCTGAATCAGAACTTTAGCGGGAACCAAAATTGCAGAGCTTGGATTGTGTTAGAAGCTTCTGTGATCTGAAAAGAGCTGCCTGAGAAATGATGTAGGTAGTGAGATGTTTGCATCTCTATCAACATAACAACTTCTATTACTGAACCTTCACTGGGAGCTGTCCGAGGTTCTGCCTTGCTTGACCTTATCTGTATATGGGTATCTTCTGTGGCCTAATCCCACAGGTTGTTCACCACAGATCTGATGACAGTTTTTATATTTCTTTGCAAAAACAAGAGTACTGTAGCAGTGTTACACATGAAGATGTTCTTTGATTGAAATTGAAAGAAATGTTATATTTGAACTTCCCTGAAGCTGATGATTGGAGCTGCTGGCTACAAGGGGGGAGTCAGAGAGACAAAGAGGATTAGGTAGTGGCCCTTTAACTCCATTTCATTTGAACTTCCCTGAGGCTAGTGATTGGAGCTGTTTTCTACAAGGGGGGAATCAGAGAGACAAAGGTAGGGGCCCTTTAACTCCATTTCATTTGAACCTTCCTGAGGCTGGTGATTGGAGCTGTTTTCTACAAGGAGGGAGTCAGAGAGACAAAGGTGGCCCTTTAACTCCATTTCATTTGAACCTTCCTGAGGCTGGTGATTGGAACTGCTGGCTACAAGGGGGGAGTCAGAGAGACAAAGAGGACTAGGTAGTGGCCCTTTAACTCCATTTCATTTGAACTTTCCTGAGGCTGGTGATTGGAGCTGTTTTCTACAAGGGGGGAGGGGAATCAGAGAGACAAAGAGGACTAGGTAGTGGCCCTTTAACTCCAATTCATTTGAACTTTCCTAAGGCTGGTGAATGGAGCTGCTGGCTACAAGGGGAGAGTCAGAGAGACAAAGAATCATATATCTATAAACCAAAACAGCAATAATACATTCTGGATTAGTGCGCTTGAGATTGTGATTTTATTTTATTTCAAAATAACCGGCTTAGTTCAATGTAATAGCTGTTTTGAACCTGTCTTTCGCAGTACTCTTTTCAAATTTGGATACTGTCCCCTTTGTAAACAAATTACTAGTCTATATAGACAGATTATCTATCTAGAATCTCTAATCTGTGCTCTCCAAGAAGAAATTAGATGCCCAATTTGGCTATTCCACACTATGGAGATGCCACTCTATCAGCCCCCTCTATCGCAAAGATCCTGCAGGAGAAGAGCAGTCTGGACAACCATGGGATCTGGCAGGGTGAAAGCTGTGAACCCTAAACACAAAGCTTTTGCTGTGACCCAGCATAACAGATATAGCACCCTTGCTGACCTTAATGGGGACACTAAAGAAAACAAGTCAAGGTAGTTGTGATAATGATGACTCAAATAAGCAGGGGATCGTGATCCAAAATGAAGAACTTTCTTTGGAAAGGCGAAATGGGGACCCAGGTATCACACATCAGTTGCACAAGAAAATCAAGGTATGTAAAAAGAAAAGTCACCTTCTGGTTGGTTCAGTTGTAAGAGATGTAAATTTAGGAAAGGATATGGAGGTTTAAAAGAGGTCAGGTGCTATTGCCAGCAGAGGCAAGAGGCGTATTCTTAAGATAGTCAAAAATGCAAGTAAGGTTGATGCTATTATATATCTTAGCACAAATGATCTGTCCCAAAAAGATGTATTTTCTGTGAAGAATGATTTCCAGAGTTTGGGGTATGAACTTAGTAGTGTAGGTTGTAGGCTTATCTTTTCAGAGGTTTTACCAGTATATAAGGTACAAAAAGGGAAGGGCCAGCATGTAGCAGAGTTTAATGTGTGGCTAAAGGAGTGATGTAAAAGGGAAGACTTTGGTTTTATTAGTCATGATGCGTGCAGCTGGTCCAATGAAAAACTGTACCAAAGAGATGGTTTGCACCCATCTGAGAAAGGGACTGAGTTACTTGGCATTAAATTCACAGATTTTCTGGATAAACATTTAAACTGAACAGCGGGGACAGAGAATTAATTGATACAGAACATTTCTTTCCCCAGCAATCTAAAACTCATAGGGTTATCAGTGCATGTAACGTAGATGTTTGTACAGGTAAGATTATCACTCCTGCTGTCAAGCAAAACCAAGCATTTAATAGTGAGTGCCATACCATATGCATGAATCATACAAATGGCAAGAAAATAGGGGCAGTTAGGCATAACATAGGTTATGTAGACAGTAAACACAGGGTCAATCAAAATAGACTCAAATGTCTATATACCAATGCACAGAGTATGAGGAATAAACGGTGAATTAGAAATTCAAGTAAATGAGGTCAAATACGATATTGTTGCCATTACAGAAACTTGGTGGGATGAAACCCACAAATGGAACATACAGCATATAGAAGGATTTAAATTGTTTAAAAGAAATAGACCAAATAAAAGAGGAGGTGGAGTTGCACTATATATAAGAAATAACTACATCTCTACAGAAATAGAGCACAACAATGATGAGAACTATCTTGAATGTATTTGGGTCAATATTAAAGATTGTGGGGGGAGCGACATTGCCATAGGTCTATACTACAGGCCACCCAACCAAGCAGAGGAAGTAGATGAACTTTTTGCTAGTCAGCTAACTAAGGTATGTAGGAAGCACATCACAATAGTATTTTAACTACCCAGACGTCAACTGGGAAACAAACACTGCACCAAGTAGCAGATCCAACAGATTCCTAATGAACCTAGCAGACAACTTTGTTTCCCAAAAAGTAGAGAAGGAGACAAGGGGATTGGCCATATTAGACTTAATTGTCACTAAAAGAGAGGAAATAATACATGGTGTTGAAGCCATAGGAACCCTGGGGGCAAGTGACATGCAATATTGGAATTCAACAGTATGCAAACACAAGTAGTAGAACAAAGTCAAACTAGAGTCTTGAATTTTAAAAGAGCTAATTTCAATAAACTTAGAGAGAGCTTGGGAAGAATTCCATGGATGAGAATCCTCAAAGGGAAAACAACTCAAAAAGCTTGGGAAATTTTGAAAAATGAGATTACAAAAGCCCAGTCTAGCACAATACCAATGAAGAAGAAAAATAACAGCTCCCAAAAGAAATCAGCATGGCTGCATAAAGAACTCTCTGACAAATTGAAAGACAAAAAAGTTAAGTATAAAAAGTAGAAATAGGGGGACATAACTAAGGCAGAATATCAGCAAATAGCCCAAGCCTGAAAAGATGAAATAAGGAAAGCTAAGGTTCACAATGAAGAAAGGCTTTCCACAAAAGTGAAAAATAACAAAAAAAAAAGCTGCTTCCAACAAGTTAAAAACAAAAAGGTTAAGGAAACAATTGGTCGATTGCTGGGGAAAAGTAGCAAGAAGGTGACAAGTAACAGGGAGAAAGCAGAACTATTTAACTCATTTTTTGCATCTGTCTTTACACAAAGGGATAAAACAGTCCAAGCTATCAAAAATAGCACCACAAAAATCAGATTAGGAACACAAATTGAAATAGGGAAGAAAATGGTAAGTGAGCATCTGGCTACCCTAGATGAGTTCATATCACCAGGACTGGATGGATTACACCCCAGGAACTGGCAGATGAGATCTCAGAACCATTGAACTATATATTTCAGAGATCCTGGAGCACCAGGGAATTGCCAGAGGACTGGAAAAGAGCTAATGTGGTTCCCATCTTCAAAAAAGGGAAAAAATAGATCAAGGAAACTATAGACCTATCAGCCTGGCCTCAATACCAGGAAAGATTCTGGAAAAGATAAGCAAAGAATTAGCGAATACCTAGAAGAGTAAACAAAGTAATAGCCAAAAGCCAACATGGGTTTGTCAAAAACATCATGCCAGACTAATCTTATTGCATTCTTTGACAATGTGACAAAATTTGTGGACCAGAGGAATGCCGTCGATATAGTTTACTTGGACTTCAGTAAGGCATTTGATAAGGTAGACCATAACCTACTACTAGATAAAGTAGAAGAATGTGGGTTGGACAGCATCACCACCAGATGGATTTGTAACTGGTTGACCAACTGCACTCAATATGTAGTCCTCAATGGAACTGCATTTACATGGAGGGAAGCATGCAGTGGAGTACCCCAAGGCTCTGTTTTAGGCCCAGTACTCTTCAACATCTTCATCAATGATTTGGATGATGACACCAAGCTGGCAGGAATAGCCAACACTCTAGAAGACAGGTTTAAGATACAGAAGGATCTTGACAAACATGAACATTGGGCACTATCTAATAAAGTGAAATTCAATGGTGAAAAGAGTAAGGTTCTACAATTAGGCAAGAAAAATGAAATGCATTGTGAAAGGGATCTTGGAATCCTAGTGGACAACTATTTAAATATGAGCCAGCAGTGTTCAGCAGCTGCCAAAAAAGCCAACACAGTTCTAGGCTACATAAACAGAGGGATAGAATCAAGATCACATGAAGTGCTAATACCACTTTATAATGCCTTGGTAAGGCCACACTTGGAATACTGCATTCAGTTTTGGTCATCACGATGTAGAAGAGATGTGGAGACTCTAGAAACAATACAGAGAAGAGCAACAAAGATGACTAGGGGACTGGAGACTAAAACATATGAAGAATGGTTGCAGGAACTGGGTATGTTTAGTTTAATGAAAAGAAGGACTAGGGGACACATGATAGTAGTGTTTCAATATCTCAGAGGTTGCCACAAAGAAGAGGGAGTCAAACTATTCTCCAAAGCACCTGAGTTTAGAAAAAGAAGCAATGGGTGGAAACTAATCAAGGAAAGAAGCAACTTAGAACTGAGGAGAAATTTCCTGACAATTAGAACAATTAATCAATGGATCAGCTTGCCACCAGAAGTTGTGAATGCCCCAACACTGGAAGTCTTTAAGAAGATGTTGGATAGCCATTTGTCTGGAACGGTATAGGATTTCCTGCCTAGGGAGGTGGTTGGACTAGAAGACTTCCAAGGTCCCTTCCAATTCTGCTATTGTATTGTATTATATTATATTATAGTTATATTATAGAACTATATTATAGTTCGATGCAGCATAGTATTATAATTATCACTTTCTTGGAAATTATTTAATTTAAAACTCTCATTCAGAGGGCCTCCGGAGCCTGGGGAGGCTGTTTTCGCCCTCCTGGAGGCTCGAGAAAAGCATCCAGAGCCCAGTGAGGGCAAAAATGCCCTGCCCCCTGTGGTGATGAAGGAGGCCAACTAGGATAGGCCATGCCCACATTCTCTCTCTCTCTCTCTCTCTCTCTCCCTCCCTCCCTCCCTCCCTCTCTCTCTCTCTCTCTCTCACACACACACACACACACAAGCACACTCTCACATGATTTCAACCAGGCTATTAAGTTATTTTTCAGATACTATCTAATGATTAGTTCTCGTCTGTTGCAACATCCTGCAAGTATTAACATTGGAATGTATACACAGTGAGGCTATTACATTTGTGCTAAACTTTGAATGTTTAACAGAATATTGGGTTTGCAGCTATATTGAGTCATTCTTTTACAGATAATGAAGTGGGGACAGGTAATAAATCTTTTGTAGTGGTGAGGGTTATTTTGTACAGTTGTTGGAGAATTCACTGAATTTAGATCTCTTCTGCCACAGAGAGCACAATGCCTTTTGAATGGGCTCTTGAGCAAATAACTGTCTTAGCACAAGATTATGACACTTAGGACAGCATGTACACTTAGATAATACACATTTTCAAGCAACCTACCCCACAATTGCTTGGGTCATTTTAGTGAATTTTAGAAGGGATAAACTGCCAAATATCATTGATCCCCAAATAGCTAGCATTCAGTTAGGAGATCAAAACTATGTGCTTTATTCTTAATGCCAATATGTTTCTTATTGTATGGCACATAGTTCTTATTAGAGGCAAAGGCTAAAGTGAATGAATAATGTAAGATTTAGAGGTTATCTACTAGGGGCATTGCTTGTGTTTCTTCTGAAGTGATGTATTCACCCATATGAGCATGCATATATAAAGTTACAAAATCTACCCTTTAAACTAGGAGTGTCAAATTGGATTTCTTCGAGGGCTGCCTCAGCATTGTAGTTCTCCTCTGTGGGCTGGGTGGCAGCAGGGGGCAAGATGGATGCCTCCTGCATCACTCTGCTGGCCGAAAACAGTCCGTGAGACCTGTTTAGGGACTGTTTCTTAGTTGTTTTCAAACTGTTTTTTGGGTCATTTTCGAACTGTTTTGGGCTCATTTTTCGGTCCAGTTTGGCCACAGAGTGCTGCAGGAGACCATGGAGGGTGAAATCGAGGCCTGGGGGATGCACGCTGCCTGTTTTAGCCACCAGAAGCACCACAGGCAGTCCCTTCATATTTCCAGGCCAGCTGCGCAAGCCAAATTTAAGCACCATGACCTTGAGTTTGACACCCATGCTCTAAACTGACTTGACTATTATTTAATAGAAGAGATCATACTTGCAGAAGGACAATGCATGTGTTTATTTTAGTAAAAGAGAATTTGAAGTGGCAAAATATTATATTTTGATAATATTTATTAATGATAGTGAAATGTTACTCACTTTGAATTTTCATTTTTGAATCAGAGTTAATAATTTGAAGACAGAAAGATGCTTCAGTGTAGGTGGGGTTAAAGTGCTACTGTGCAATTTTATGAAAATATCTCTTTGGTTCAAGGAGTATCAGATGAGGGCTGTGTATTCTGTCTTTAAAAGCTCCTTCTTAGCTTTTTGAATATAAAGTGCTGTGCAGCTAATGCCATGTACCACATAACTCTGAAAATAATTAGATTCAAGTTCTTGAAAGCATTTCGTACTCTTAACCTTTTAAGATGTCCTGCCATTATATTCATGCATTCATGGAAAAGTTTAAAAGTTTCCAATACTTTTGACAAAGAAAATAACTATAAATCTAAAGAACTATAAATAAAAAATACTTAGTTTCATTTAGAAAATAAATGAAGTTTTCCCAAATAATTGTTTAGTTTTTAACATGGAACCCAAAATCTGTGTTTTACATCTTCTTTTAAAGAACAGGATGATTAGGAGAACCCGCAAATAGTGAAACTTTAAAAGATTTTATTCTGAGTGACTGATAATTTAATGTAAAAAGTGAAGGAAGTTTTAGAAAGTACTTCTGCAGTAAAAGTTTATTTTACAGTTATTCTAAATCTGTATTGTAAAAGTATCCTGAATATTAATTAAAATGTAGTTTCTTCTCCATTAGTCACTTCATTACATATGTTAGCATGACTTGTTTTGTTGAACATTGCTATTAGCCAGCTAATTGACATTGAATTTAGATTTTATGTTTGCCACTTTTATGTATTTTGTCATGATTGAGGTCATTGGAAGAGAGATTCATAGAGGAAAATTTAATAGCAGGAACATACAACTTTTTGGGCTCAGTATGTTTTATTTTACAGTTCCTATAATCCCTTGCTATTGATCATACTAGTTGAGGCTTATGGGATGAACTAAAACAAGCCCAGGATATCATTTCCATATAAAAAGATCCAACATTTCCTGGATATCCTATAACATTTTATTTTTAACAGTGAAAAATATCTTTGCAATAACTCCCAATAGCTAAGCCCTATGCCTTCTCTGCCAGTGTAGTGGAAAATCTCCTAAAATCTGGCTTTGGTCTCAGGCCTAAGATTTGTTGTATTAATACATCATCACATTTTGGGGAGCCTGTTTTATTTTATTTCTGTTGTTTATAAGATCATTTTAGTTAAGGCTATCTGCTTGATTTGGTGTTTTATCTGCTTTATGGATTTTTCCACTTTTGCATACTAGTTTCATTAAAATTTTGAAAAAAGGAAGTAAAAGATTTTACTAAATTTTATTTATTTACTGGCAATTTTCATTCAAACTGTTATGTTTAATATACATTGTACATATTCACTAAAATAGAAATAATAGATTATGAATTAAATCAGTGTTACCTTCCTGCAGTTGGAAGAGAGGTCACACTGTGCTTTAATAGTTAAGAATTTTTATTAAGAATTGCTTGACAATTTCCCTATTGGGGAACATCAGAGGTGGGATGCTACTGGTTTGCACCCGTTTGGATGAACTAGGAGTGGAAATTGCAACTGGGTCGCCAAAGTCAATATCATGACTTTGCAAAAAATCACCCTACTCGGAACTGCCTATACAGGTAATCCTGGAGTTATGAATGTAATGGAGCCATCCTATACCCATTCATAAGCTGAGGATTCGTGGGAGTGAATCTTGTACTTTGAATGAGATCATTCCCTCCTATTGCCCATGCATTCGCTAATCGAATGCAAGGCTTGTTAAGTGCACATGCAAATCACACGTGATTAAGTGCTTGTTAAGTGCAAATTGCATGCTCACCGAACAGGGAGAAACGCCAGCAGAAACCCACCCCTGTTATACATATATATCTATCAGGTATGGATCTATATGAGCTATCAGTCCTTATGGATGTTTGATGTCTGATATGTGCTGTGGATCAGAAGACAAAAGAGAGATGCATGTTGGAACTGCTATTGTTATTCAAATTTTAAAATAATAATTTGGAGTTGGAACATAATAGACAGGAGTCAGGTGATACTGAAATGCGCTTTGCTAAAACCTTACATAAATTGCATAACAGCATATTTTTTTGATGGAATGCCAAAGTACATCATTGCTGGTCTCCCATCTACTGGCCAAAGTCAATTTTTTAGTTTTTATCCTTAAATTAGCCGGGATATACAATCAAATTCATTCCATTCCAGTTTTGAACAAAATGATTGTTGTCAAGTTAGTTTTGATGGCTCTTCTGGGAACTTATTTTGTTTGCTTTCATTTTGTTTTCGCTCTTTAATGAAAATTTCTTATAAACGTTAAAGGTATGCCAGAGTGAAACTTGATTCCTGACATTTTGGATGATGATGATGATGATGATGATGATGATGATGATGATGATAGTAATAATAATAATAATATCCAAAGATCTGCCTAGATACATGGAAATTTTGAACTTATTAGACCTCAATATCCTGACTTTTCAAAAATTACGCTACATAGAACTGCCTATACAGGTAGTTCTCGAGTTACAAATGTAATGGAGCCTGCCCATTCCATTCGTAACCGGAAGATTCGTGAATCTCGTATCTTGAATGTGATCACTTCCTCCTTTCTCCCACACATTCACTAATTCACTAATTCAATTCACTAATTGAATACAAGGCTTATTAAGTGCACATGAGGTATTTCAGGGTGGGGAAGGCCATCGGGGGCCTACTAATGGAATAGGCCACCTGCCTAAGACCTCCCAAGGCCTCCCTAACACAATGAAATACTTCATGCTCCCCAAATTGCTTTCCCAACCTGCTGTGCCGTGTCACTTACCTTGTGAAGATGTAGCAAGCAGTCTTCTCTCCAGCCTCATGGATCTCTCTGCAGGTCTCTGTAATCTTCCCCCAGCAGGCCAAAATGGAGCCTCTGGGATTTGGCATTTGGAGGCTCTGTTCAGTGCTCAGTGGGCCTCCCCCAGCCTGTTGCCAGCCAAAATGGAGCCTCTGGGGGGTTAGAACTGGTTAGGACTTAAGATGTTAAGTTTTTACCAGCCCTTGATTATGAATCGAATTGAAGTTTAACAACAACAACAACAACAACAACAACAACAACAACAACAATAGTATGTTAAACTTGTATGCCAATGACTCTGGGCAATTTTCAATAATAAAAAAATACTACAAATCAGTAAAACTTAAAATAAAAAAATTAAAAGATAACAAATATGATGAAGTAAGGGATATGCCCATTTTAAAGCAGCAACAGGAAAATGCTTTTTCATCACCATATTTGAGATTATTTATTTATTTTGCTCCCCATTCCAATCTATAAGCCTGGAGTTTTGTGATGATCTTTGTCCAAGTGCTAAACAAGTCTGACTCATCTTAGCTTTTTGCCACCTACTGTAGCTTTCAACATCATGAAGCAAATAGAGTTTCAGCAGAAATAATTCATATTGTAAGGGTCTTGTCAGTTATGTTGCTGTATCTATTGGATATACCCCGGATTTACTATAGTTATCAGGTTATAAAAATGAAATCCGGCAGTATGATTGAGTTTGCTATATGGGCAAAATCTTCCTATTTTGCTACAAACTTAAGATTTATTACATTGTTTTGTGGAATATTTGGAGCAAATTCACTGAATAATTCTTAAGCTCCCATTTATTTTTCACATAAACTACTGCTTAACTTATTTGAGAACATTTATATTTCATTGTGTATTCTTTTGTTTGAATTTATTTTATTTTTATGACATTTTGACATCCCTTGCATAGACCATGCATATTAATACAATTGTATTTACTTGTAGGTGGCTCTAACCAAGAGAGCTGATCCAGCTGAGCTGAAAACAATATTTTTGAAGGTATGTTAGAAGTAAATATTTTATCCTTTAAATCTTGAATTTTTCATTTCTTTTTCTCTTACTTTATTATTCAACTTTTGGAGTGTTCTAATCATTAGTCATTCATTGTATTATTAGTATGCTATACTTATATAGAAGTATATACTTTTATAAAAAAGGAACACCTGTCTCAGAAATCAAGTAAATTATTGAATGATTATTGTATACATACAGAGAAATGTTAGCATTTTGAAATTAAAATGTCCCTTCCACTCAGTGGTGGGTTTCAAATCCCGTTACAACCGGTAAGGTTGGAACAGAGCCAGTGGTGTTCTTATGGATGCACGCAGCACGCACATGTGTTTTAGCACCTCCGCGATGCTCCAGATGGTCTGCAGAGCATCGCACAGGTGCTGAACGTGGATTGCGCCTGAGAGGAAGCGCAGAAGCCTTTAAACACCGGTAAGGAGCTCGGGCGGGCGGTTGGATTCTCCAGAGCACCATACCGGAACAGTATATGGTGCTCTGGGCTGGCCCCAGTAAGCGCGTACCGGGTCGTACCGCCTGCAACCCACCACTGTTTCCACCCTAGTCTGCTCACCCACTTCTGCAAATATAAAGAGTGTTGGTTTTACCTGACATTCTTCTTTTCGATGAATTGATGTGATAATCCAAAGTATGGGGATTAACTCCGCTTCTAAAAGGAAGAAGGCAGAGTCAATACCCATACTTTGGATTCTCAAGTCAATACATTAGTGAATTGATAATTCAATGTTCCTTATCAAGAACAGTGAGGATTCCTTAGAGATTGATCAATAGAATTAAATTTGTAGCTATTTTAATTATGTTTACTCATCTTTCCCAAACCTTTGGATTATGTGCGGCAATGGTTAAAGCTGAAAGCTAATGCATTAATTCTATTTGTTCAGAAAAAGTTTTTTAAAAAAGTAAATCTGATTCACAAATATGATATTTGATATTAGTACCAGTGTTACTATACATAAATGCTAATTTTATTCAGTGCCAGGGTGCAAAAAGTGTACTGCTGTAAGTTGTACTTTGCTTTAAATTGCTATCCTATAGCCTAGGCAATTGAAATGATTTCTAAAAACAATTGACAAAATTGTATAAGAATGTCCCTCTTTGGAAAGGAAATACCATGTCCCAAAGTGAAAAGTTTCTATCTACTTTGCCCTTTTTATCATGCGACATATTGTATATTTTATGAGCAGTTAAATCTTTGAAACCTGCCATGTTATTTCCTATGGTTTTCTCAGTTTCCTTGAAAATAATTCTTATAACATAAAATAATTAAAATCTAAATAATTTGTCATGGTGTTGTCTTTCTTGTTGCAGTTGCATTTTCTTTGATAAAGAAATAAATGCAGTGATAAAAATATGAATAGATTTATCTTGCTAAAGATTAATGCTAATCATTTGGTAATTTAAACATTAATTTCCAGCATTAATTGGAAGTGTTTTGTGAGCAGAAGAAGAATGACCCACTGAATGTTCATTTGTATATGTATATGTGTATGTATATGTATATGTGTATATGTGTGAGAGGCTCTATTTGGCTTGTGTTTTATATGCAAGTAATCTCAAACTTAGATCACATTAGTAGCTATTGATAATCTGGAAAAAAATGCTTATAATCCTGAAAGGCTTACAGAGTTGACAACACAAGGCTAAATTGATCAATGATCTCACTTAAGGTAATATATATTTAATGTACATAAAAAAATAACCCATTCGTCAAAAACCTAACTAGCTCCTGCACTTTCTTGACAAGGGTTTTTAGAAGTGAAAGTGTTGAGAGAGACTGACTGGCCTAGTTTGCTTCATTCTAAGGCAAGAGTAGAACCTATGGCCTCTTGCTTTCTAGTCTATGTTGGATGTCGACACCAGACTGGCTCTTATTTCTTTATTATATTTTTAATTGCTCTTTTCAATTTCAAGGTAATGAAATCATTAAAAACAAAGAATAATTACACAAAACCTTCAAATATGTAACCAAAGTCCTTTAATTAAAAGAACAGCATCAATGCCAGAAATGAAATATAGTTTATAAATTTTTCACTTAATAGTCAATATAATTTGCATTTAATAACAAAATTAAGGAGCTAGTTGCTTAGATATATATTTTCCCCAGGCCTTTACAGGCAAAACAGCCCCTTAAATTGGCTCTAAATCAAATAGGAAATCCATAGTTTTCTGAAGGTTGGGACTTGTCTTAGGTAGACATATTTCTGAACATTTTTCAAGGGATGTATCACATAAATGCTATTATAGTAATTATGAAATGAGATATTAAACCATAGACCTCTGTGGTCAAGTATGCCTTTCCCAACATGATGTACACTCTCACATATACATATACATATAAATACACATATACATATACATACACATATACATATACAAATGAACATTCAGTGGGTCATTCTTCTTCTGCTCACAAAACACTTCCAATTCTACTGAGGGAAATCAAGTGGGGAAATAAAAAATATGTGATAGCATATAGTTTATTCATGACTTTTTTTTTAAAGGAAACCACTATTTATAAATAACTAAGAAAAAATAATTTTATTTCTAAAACATTCTCCCAATAATTTTAGTGGGATATTTCAGAACTTTAATACAACGAATGTTGACAATTAATATTGAAGTTTAATTGATGAGTAGATATATCACATATGTCATAAAAATAGGAAGAAAGGAAAGGAAAGGAAAGGAAAGGAAAGGAAAGGAAGGAAGGAAGGAAGGAAGGAAGGAAGGAAGGAAGGAAGGAAGGAAGGAAGGAAACCAAAATAACAAATATTACAATTACATCTCTTGCATCATTTCATGTCAGTTAAACATAGCAATCATTTTGAAAATTTGTAGTTGCATATTTTTTAATCTGGAATTCTTTAGCTAATACACTTTAAAAAAAATAAAAATAAAAAGGTATTCCACAGTTGTACTTCAAAGGCTTAAATAGGTTTCAACTTCTTAATGCCTGAGTATTTAAAATATGTGATTATCCAGTGTGAATTTTGAAGGAACTTACCAAAAAAGCCATTAGGCATTATTGTGCAATATCATATACTCCGTAGGTATAATTACCAAAGTGGAAGAAAAATACCTGACTACAGAACCACTTTTTTGAATGTCTTTATTCCCAAACTAACAGAACTGATGTTTTTCCCCCCCTTCCCACTTTTGTCATGATAATTTTCCAGAGTAACTCTACTTCTTGTAACTCTCCTACCATAACCTAAGAGATTAGACTTCAGTCAAAATGAACAAGCTGACATTTTCAAGGTCATTTTCTATATGTAGTGTGGGGGTACGTGATTGGATTTCAAATACACAAGAATAAATCACAGTGGGTGGAAGCAGAGGGACACCGAAACCTTGTGCTGCTTTCTGTTATTGAATGTCTTAGCAGGGGGCCTAGCTTGGGAAAAAAATGAAATGTAGAAGTGCAGAATGGCTGACTTATTTGATTTGTTTCTTGATAACTGTCTTGTTAAAAAGTTTTCAAGCCTTAGGTTTAGAAAGATTCTCCTATAAATGACTACGTACATTGGAATCGATTGATCTGTGTGCTGGTTATAAAGTACTGAGTGTTCACTTTCAGTAGACAAGGTGTCACCCAATAAACAAGCGTGTGGGTTTACATTGCTGCAATGTTCTAAGTTAGTTTTAATTGTGTGTGCGATGTTTACAATATATATATTCTTGCAACTTCATTAGATAGATAAATGGT
Source organism: Thamnophis sirtalis (assembly GCF_051295495.1). Taxonomy (NCBI): domain Eukaryota; kingdom Metazoa; phylum Chordata; class Lepidosauria; order Squamata; family Natricidae; genus Thamnophis; species Thamnophis sirtalis. The sequence goes on along the minus strand of NW_028261384.1, from coordinate 32,205,792 downwards.
AAATTATAAGTATGAAACGCTAATAATTTCTTTCTAAAATATTACTTAAAACTCAATAAAAAAAGAAAATTTGTCTTAATAATAAAAATGCACTGTTGTTAGATGTTCAGGTTTTGTATTTTTCAGTTTTGTTTTTATCTTTCTCCAACAATTGTCTGAAAAAAATTGCCCGTATGTGACTTACATCAAGACAATTACTGGTATGTCTGTTCTGCCCAATATTGCATGTATTTTAAACCTGTGAGGGAAGCCAGATTGCATGTATGAACAGATGTAAAGACGGTTAGACACAATTCTAGGTTGATGTAATAGGCGATGGACCTTGCAATACAAAATAATATCTGATTCTTTGAATTTTGCTTGGAATTATAGTAGATGCCTAGTTTGTTACTTGATATAGATGTTTTGTGAAGAATTCTGGTAAATATTATCAGGCCTTCTCAAAAAATAAATACTACATGAATTAACAATATGTCTTTTCTGTTCAGAATTTTGTGCTTTCTGTGAAACAGATCTTTTCAAGTTGACATCTAGTAACGAATATGTTTATGTAATTTATTTACAATTGCATTTTAATGTTTTTCCCCACACCAAGAGGTTCATAATATTGCAATATGCTTGTTTAAGTTTAGCATTTTAATGGATTTCCTTACCTTATCAGCCTCTTACTCATTAGACTGTTTGCTGAAGTACATAGCAATGATAAGAAATGGACAACCTGTTCCAAATAACTGAAAAGCATTGTTTTGATCCAGAAAATTGCTTTAAAAAGTACCTAGGCCTAGTACTTTTTAAAAAAAATGTTCCCACTTTTTAATTGAATATATCCTATGTTTCCTTTATGTTTCACAGAAATTTGATTTGTTATGTGGTGGGAACTGGGACATGGTAGCAAAATTGGAGTCCCGAGATTGAAATAGTAACCTTTGCTGTGGTTCCTAGCCAATCTGCTTTCAAGATCTTTCGAATGATTACAAAGCATGCAGAACCAGAACATTAGAATTCTTTGAAAAAAAGTGAAAAATAAATACAATAATTTCAATTTTTAATAAATTCAATAATTTCAAATTTTAAAGAAGCATAAATTGATAACCTAAGTTACATAATTTACCTAAATAAGTTTTCAGTTAACAATGTTAGCAAGTTAAGAAACAGGGCAGTTTATTAACTGGTCAACCATTTGATAAAATATAGTAGGTATTCAACCCTTTGAGAAGAAACTATTGGCATATCATGTAGTACTGAAATGTTTATTTGATAGTGCAGTATATTTTAGGAACCCTTAATATTTGATCCATTGGCCCTTTGTCTTATTTCAATGATGTCCTTAACACAAAGCATAAAAGAGTGCATATTTATACCTACAATCATGCTGTCTTAAAGACACACATACACACACACACACGAATGATTTTTTTTACTTCCTTTGGATTTTTTTTCTTTTTTGAAATCACAATCTGTAAATGGAGGTAGGAGAATAAAATGTCAAATATATTGTGTGTTCCCCTTCACCCTTCCTATATAATATATATGATTTCTTGGGTTTAGGCCAGAATAACATATTGGGGACATTTTTATTACTATTGTTCACTTTGCTTTCTTCCTTTCAGGAATAATTTTAGTCTTCAAAATTCAGCTTTCACTTCTCTTTCTTTACTATTTATACTCTCAAGAATTGGACATATGGAGTAGAAAAAAGAGAGAATCTGAAATATGTTGTCACAGTTATGCAGCACTAATGTTTTACATATGGCTGTTAAGTACACATGCATATGAATGGGCATAAACATGTTTTCTTAAGTGTGAGAGTGAGTTAAAATATTTCACTATTTCACAAATTGCTCTGCTGGCATATGTTGGAGGTATTAAGTAAAAGATTTTTTAGCATGAAGAATTCAGAAAATATATTCACTTCAGACTGCCTTCTAAACCAAGATTTGGACCAGGTTTTATCCAACTTTTCTTTTAAATCCTATCCATCATGACCAGCATTGAATGGTTGAGATTTCTGGCAAATGATATTTATCTATTTGGTGGAAAACAGAGTGAAACTGGTTTGAATGATCAGAAATAATTCATTAACCAGTGCATTCTTTCTCCAGCTTCTTTTCTGCAAAAAAAAAGCTTTCTTAGTTCTAATCTGTGGTCTCAGCAGAATATGATTAATATTTGTCTTCCAGATATGATTGATACATTATCTTATTAGGAATTAAGAGTGTTAATGACCTGGATTTTTAGTTTTGATTGATTTTTGTAATTAACTTCATATTGAATATGTGAATTATGAATTCACTTTCAATGTAGTAGTACAGAGAGGACTACTGTATGTAGTTATAGCATAATATTACACTTTGTAGTAATAAGAGAAAAATTTTGTTATTCTGATTTTATTTCAAATTACAGATTTTTCAAATTACAGATTTTTATTCCAATTTGAAAAACACGTGTCTACCACATGTCAATTTGGCTGTCATTACTAATTATAATTAGCACTAAGTAAGAAAAAAGGGTATTTTTATCTGTGTATATCTGGCCGAGCTGTCTGGTTTCTTTTTTAGTTTAATATACTGTGATCTGCCTGTAATTATGTAATAATTATATGAGATTATACCTCATATAATCAGATAAGATATATTCTTACCTAATAATTTAAGAGTAACATTTTCTCCTTCTTCTATTTTAACAGTATGCAAGTGTTGAAAAAAATGGTGAATTTTATATGTCTCCCAATGATTTTGTCACACGATTCCTGAAGATAATAGGAGATGGGGTGCCCAATCCCAATACAGTCCAACTGCTGGGAGGTGTAGTAGATCAGACTAAAGATGGGTATGTATGCCATTATTTATCTAAATTATTATTTGATACTAGTATTCATTTACACGTACAATATATGAAAAAAAATGCGCCATCATGAGGCATTGCCTTTAGGAAAGATTGATTTTTCACAGAATAATGTACACAAAAAAAGAGAACAGGCCTTAAAATGGTTTGCAGATCTAAACAATCTTCAGGTTGCGTTTAATTTCTAGTGCTTGCATAAATGTAGCCAAATTGTTTTCGTGGAAACTATATAGAAACAATTTGCCGAATGTTCCCTATGTAATGTTGTTAGCTTCTCCTTACCACCTACTGCTTTGGTGTTCTGCTGGTCTTCTATACAAATTAAGTCGTATCCTGTTTGGCTTTTTTTCACATCTGTCAAGGGTAGAGACTACCAACTGCTATAGCTTTGTACATAAAACACTGTGGCAAATATATTATAGAATAAAGAAATGCAGTATGTTGTGCAGTAATTTTGGTCTGTGACCTTAATAAAGACCTGACTAACAAAATAGTTTAACTTAAAGTGCCACAATCAGAAATGAAACTTTGCCAATGATCGTGCTTAATAAATTGACACATATGCCTACTAAGAGGAAAAATAAAAGTAACTTTTCAGCCTTTTATATTCCTAATTAATAAATGACAGGAAAAATATGACGAAAGTACAGAACAGTGCTGTCACAATTTCATGTGTGCAGAATCATCTGATAATTCATGGTTAATTCAGTATTTTATAGGGCAAGAATGTATTTGCCTGACTGTTTCTGTGCTAACTGAAGCTTTGGTAAGTTGGCTTCCAGGGTGGTAGTTAGGAGACTTTGGAAAGTTGTTTTTACCTCCCATTGATAAGCTGTAAAGAAATGTTTCCTTACAATTGCATTCATAGAAATCCAACTGTTTTCTTCTAAGAATTTTTTTAACTATAATTAAATTCTGCCCAATAAAATATACAATTTCTGCCAATCATTGCTGAGATTCCAGCAAGTATTTCAAAATGCTACATGCTTTTATTTTTAGGAAGTGTAAACAATTCAAAATAATGTTTTGAAATGCAGGCTTTTCCCATTATTATTGATTTATCTCTTAATTTACCATTTTTCAGAACAGTTGCTTATATAGTACTGAAATATTAAATAATAAGCATAGCTTAGCCTGTTTCCCATTATGCTATTAAGATTACACAGTGATTGTAGCTTGAACCATTCTAGCTTTTGATTTTTTTTAACGTAACGATGAGAATAATTAGAAGCAATCCTAGACATGCAGAATAATGGGTACATGTATGCATATATAGGAAAGTAATAGAATAATTTTCAGATATGAATGGCTTGTTTTTGTTGCTGCTGTTGTACATTATATATGTTAACAGCAGTTGAGCAATTAAGACACCATTAAGATACGTAGTTATATAGAAGTAAGCTCACTGTAGTTAGTGGGACTTACTGATGGGTTGACATGTAGAAGATTGTGTTGTAAATGTACTTTCACTTTTAAATGTGATTGAGGATGAGACAGATATAAGAGTGACAGGCTTTGAATAATTTGCCAAATGTACTTACCTGCTTGAGATTTCACCTGGTGTTTTCAATTTTACACATAACAAACTGGCACTGAGAAATTCCATTATATCTCATAGTATGGTATGATATGCTATCCTGCTATTTCAAATTTCTGTGTACTTGTGCATCTGATAGCTTTTTTCGGGTGCCAAAGTTAGGAGTAACGATTTATAAATTCACTTTCCTTGTAATATAGCCACTATATATCTTTTCTATACATTTATATTAATCTTCCTTAACTAATTTCTTTCCAAACGCACTGAGATCACAACTCCTACAATAGCCATACTGTCCATTGTTGTATTGTTATAAAATAGTCATACCATGCTACAATGAGTTGACATTTAGAGTGTCAACTCATTCACAAGATATCAGAATGGGAAAGGCTGATATAAATCAGATTGAAAATGTTTAATTGTCTCTATTTTTCCTGAAGAAGTCTGAAGAAGAACTTTAATAAATTAACAATTTCAGTAGATTTGAAAATGTAAAATTTACATAATATAATGACTCACACAATATAAGTTGTAAGTTAGAAATGGTCCTTGCATTCTGTATTTTCTATGAGTCATTACATTATGTAAATTCTCAAGGTTATCTGAGAATAGATCATTACTAGTATTACTAGGAATAGTACTACCAATAGTATTTAAATGAGAATTTAAATAGTTGAAAAATTGATGTATAAGAACTTAGTTTCTTCACCAAGCTAGGTTTTCTTCAGCTTCATATACCTGTGATCATCTGTCCCTATTCTTAGGAGAATGCTAGTATTTCTATATCTAAGCACAGTAGTTCTGTAACATGTTTTCTATTGGTAAAACTGAGTAAGATTTTGCCTGTCAGAGCTAGTGCTATCAAAACAGTGCAGCCATAGGAAAATTTGCCAAGGTTGGAGACCCCTGCTTTATACCATCTTTTGCAGTAGAATCATCTCTCTTTACTTTTGGCACGAAAACCTATAAACTTTTCTCTTGTTAGTGGTCCTCCCATATATCCTGGGATCTAGATGTCTCATGATTTGAAATTTCTGTTCTAAAACTGGGAAAAAGAGAAATATTATTTTCCAGTTTTTTAAAACTCGCTTTTTGGGGGGGGGTTCCTTTCCACTTCAGATATGTAACTAAATGATGCTCTAAAATATAACAGAATTTTCTCAGTAGTTATAGTGGAAAGGGTAGGGATTGTTATAAACTGAAATTTAGTGTGTTCACATGGACAACAAACCTTCGGAATGGATAACAATAACTATTTCATCTACATTAGGTAATTTGTCTGTCTACAAAAGAAAAATTCGGATTCAACTTAGTTCCAAATGGTTGTAGTAGTTAGCTTTTCTTTCTATTTAATTTGTCTTTGCAATTTTAGTATCTTTTGACTAAAAGATTCCCCCCCCCTTTTTTTTTTTTGCTAAGAGAAATATTACCAATAAAGCATCTGACTTTCAGGGAACTTTATGCTTAGTTTATAATTTGCCAATTTTTTTTAAAGCTTTGAATCATTAAAATACAGGTCATTAGAATTTTCTCAGTCAGGCTGTTAAGTTAGGTAAGCTGTAGCTTATGTCGACAAAATTATTCTTAAGTAGTATATTGAGGTTCATGTTAATATCTGCTGTTTAATGAAACCTAATGATATTCAATGAAGGTTGTGCTAAGCCACAGAGAAAGCTTGTTACCTAGGCAACTGCCCTTATGCAGTATAGAGCTCAAAACATATGGCTGTGTAACATGCATTATTTCAGCATCTTTAACCATTAGAAACTACATGTGTAATTGACTGTGAAAAATTACTACTCAGTTACTGTATTGTGTGGTCATAATAGAAGTAAATGAGTACGTCATTGTTGCTGGAGTAGATCTGTTGGGAATCACTTGCAGGCCAGTCTATTTAAGGAGCAAAAGTACAATAAGAAGAAAATAGCTGGTTTAATTAACATGTAAAAATTGGGTTAATTTGAATTCAGCTGGCACACAGATATTCATGTTTCTCCTGTAGTGGTCTGGATAGAATATTACTGATTTGGACTTTCTGTGTTTTTCTATAAAAATTGCTAATCATTTTATTTGAAAGATAGTACCATATAAGTTAATAAATTTTGATCTATACCACAGCAATTTATGTGAAACAAAAGTGTGTCAAGAAATGAAATATTGTGTGTAGTGTTCTTCGAAAACATGCTTTCTTGGGATATGGTATTTGTGAATTAAACTCTATTTCAACAGAACTCTTCTGTCAGTTGATGAAATAAGTTCTAGTTTACAAGAAGCCATATTATAAATCACAATAACTGAGCATTAGCATGATAAAGGAAGGTGTTATAAGATTAAGAAAAGAGTTCTAAAATGATAGCTCAGAATTCCCTGAGGTGATTGTAAGCAATCTGGAGGTCCAGATTTTTTTTTTAAAAAAAACCCTGTGCAAGCAGTTTGTAAAGCAGCACTATAAAAACTAAGTCAGTTCCTAATTGGCCTGTGTAAGATACAAATGTTATGCAAGAAACCCAGAATATAAAGATTAAAATGATTGAACATGGTCTTGTCTGCCTTCCCATGAAATCACAATTTTTATTTGTGAAATGGAGTCACAGAAACACTCCCTTTTCATTTTAGGGATTATAATATTGCAAAGTTGAGAACTAGCAGATTAAGGCCTAGGACAAGACTGGAAGGATTACACAAGAAGTCCATTTTCGGCTACAGAAACTCATTTGGTAACTGTCAGCCTAACTTCACAGGGATCTTTTGAGGATTAAATGAAGGGATGTAAATTGCCCAGGGTTCCTGAAGAAAGGAAGGCTATTTGTTTAGTGAAATAAATAGTTCATCCTGGTCTTCTGGAAACTCTTGAATAATGAGTGATTTGAGGGCTATGTTAAATGATAAGAAGCCCACTTTGATTATTTTTATGATGTTACAATGACTTCATCTTAGTCCCTACTATGACATTCTATTTAACTTTTTATGTTCCTTGTAATTATTGCAAACCTTTGTAGGATATACAGATATGACAAATAATTTTTTTAATATTTGTATTTGAAAACACTAATGGAAACATGATAAAATACATGTTGCCATGGGGAGTATATGTTTATTAGTCAATTCTAACCAGTTTTTATTAATTTTATGTATTTCAAAGTTGGATAAAAGAGGATGTAATGGCACATCAGTTAAAGACACTAAGCTTGTTAGTTGGGAAGCTTGACAACCCGGGTTCAAGACTTGAACGCCATACAATGGGGTGCCCTGGATCCTGCCCACCTAGAAGTTCTAAAGCATGCAAGTGTGAGCAAATTAATAGGTACTACTTTGGTGGAAGGTAACAGCATTCTGTGTGCCTTTGGTGTATACCCATGCCAACCACGTGATCATGGAAAATGTCTTCGGACAACTTTGGCTCCCTCAGCCAAGAAATGGAGATGACCACATGACAGAACAGGGAAATCTTTACCTAATGTTGGATAGTTACAGATAGTCCTCGACTTACTACCACAATTGAGTCCAAAATTTCTGTTTCTAAGCGAGGAAGTTGTTAAGCGGTTTTTGAACCATTTTATAACCTTTCTTGCTACAGTTATTAAGAGAATCATTGCAGTTTTTTTTTACTTAGTAAAATAGTTGTAAAGTAAATATGGCTTCCCCATTGACTTTGCTTGTCAGAAGATAACAAACACTGATTACATTACCCTGGGGACACCACAACCATCATAAATATGAGTCGTTGCCAAGTACCTGAATTTTGTTCACATGATGCTTTCAATATGAAAAACTTTTTCAGTGCTGTTGTAGCTTTCTAAATGAAAGATTGTAAGTCAAATACCTGTACTTCCCTATACACTGATCTTGGAAGCTGTCTCATTGTAATGGAAATGTGGAAAGGTTGGCCAAAACAAGTGAACTTAATAATTTACTATTGATGATAAATTATATTATCAACTAATAAATTTTATATTATAAAATAATGAACATTTACAAACTATTGATTATCTTAAATAAATACTAAATTGAATCTTCATACTTTACTATGCAATACCATGTTGCCCTGAAAATATGACACATCCTGAAAATAAGTCCATGCCAGATTTTTGGAGTGGGAAAAAATACAAGCCCTCCAAAATAAGCCCATTGGACAAATTCCCTACTCCAGCCAGGCAGAGTGCCACTCACTGACCCAGCGGTATCCCAAAGACACCAAGCCACAGGAGCTTGGGGGGAACAGGTGCTTGCATGGCTTGGTGCCTTTGGGATACTGCTGAGTCGGTGAGTGGCGCTCTGCCTGACTGGAGGGGGGGATTGTCCAATGGACTTATTTTGTGGGGCTTGTATTTTTGCCCACCCCAAAAATCTGGCATGGACTTATTTTCAGGCCTGTCATATTGGGGTTGCGCGAACGTCTGTTCCACCCCCCACTCACATACTTCCCAGCCTCACCATGACCTGGCCACCTCTCTCTGCAGGGCCAGAGCTGCCACTGTCATCACAGCACTGAAGATAGCTTCTTCTGTGGTTTCCAAACCCTGGAAGTCTTCCAGCAATGGCCGCTCTGGGAATGCACTTCCCACTCTATAGTTGTGGCCCAGCTGCTGGAATACTCTCTGTCCCGGCTCTCGGAAGACTCAGGAGCAGACCTCCGAGTTTTGGAAGCCACAGAAAAAGCCATCCTCAGTGCTGAGGTGGCGGCAGCAGACCTGGCCCTGCAGAGAGAGCTAGCCCAGGTCATGTTAAGGCTAGGTGGAGCACGAGCAGAGGGAAGAACAGGTGCTCCCACAACCCCCTCTCTGGCAGAGTGCCACTCACTGATCCAGTGATATCCCAAAGGCATGAGCACCTGTCCTCCCCTGGCTCCCACGGCTTGATGCCTTTGGGATACTGCTTGGTTGGTGAGTGGCACTCTGGCCGGTTGGAGAGGGGCGTAGCTCTCTTGCGAACAGGTTTCTGAAGAGCCTGGTCCGGGGATAGGAGGACCTGGGCACAGCCTCAGGGGAGAATGGCTATGTTGTGCTGTCGCAGCAGTGCAACACAGCAGCCATGAGCTTACCACGCTTGCTGCCTACTGCCCCCCCAAAAAACAATAAGCCCCCCTAATAAGACCAAGGCCATATTTTGGGGCCTCAAAAGAAAATAAGACCCTGTCTTATTTTAGGGGAAACTTTAGGGGGAAACACGGTAGTAATATAAGTAGCCCAACTTTTCACACATTTCATACAAAATGCTTTTAATAAAGTATAAGTGTGTGTGTGTGTGTGTGTGTGTGTGTATTTTGTGTCTTTGAGTCAGTTTTCACTTCTAGAGGCTATCTGGATATACTCCTACAGTTTTCTTGCCAAGATTTTGGAAGTGGTTTTGCATTACCTATTTCCAAGGATTAAGAGAGAATAGCCCAAGGTCACTTATCTATCACAGAGCTAGAATTCACAGACTCCTGGTTTCTAGATGGATGTGGCTCTTGTGATTACTCTGCAAGTTTTCTAACAGCCGAACATAATTTCAAGATTTACTGCCCTGTATGTCTAAAATATACAATCAACTGTTTTGATAAACAGTTTATAGAAATCTGAGTGGCATATGTTGGATAAACTTTGTGTTAGGAATATAATCTAATGGTTGGGTTGGCAATATATAAATCATGTAACAATTCTGTACCTGTTTCTTTAAATCATACTATAAATGTGATTGGTTGCTGTTTCCTCAATCGGCCATAAGATGGAGCCAGTCACTGTTAGATGCTGATCTCATCTGATCTGATATGAGTGTTTTGGAAGATGGCTGTTAGAGGTGCTGTTAGAAGTGATCGGCGTGATCTATTGTAAGTTTTGCAACTGCTAGCAACTGCAACTGCTAACAAACTGTTTGTATGATTATGGACTAAGTTATTTGGATTATCCCTTAATTGAAAGACATTGATGACTGACTGTCTTAACTGGGTATGACTTGGACTGTTTGATGGACTCTGATAACTCTATTTCCACGAAAGTAAAAGCCTATTTAAACTGCAGTGTCTCTGTATGCTGGTTTGTGTGTTCTCCAACAACACTCTCACAACTCTTCTCTGAAAGCACTCACTCTCCCAACGGGGAGCTTACCTAATACTGGTTATGGGCCAGGTTATACCAGATGTAGGTAAAGGAGAGTTGGTGTTGATACACAATACCGTATACAGACAGCTGTTTCGTTAGTGATTGTTACTATCCTGGAGAAGATGGCGAGCGACCCATCAACAAGCCTATCGATGATAACCTGGTTGGATGGAACAAACTATGTTTCCTGGTCTATAAAGTGCAGCCTACTCCTGTGTAGTGAAGGTTTATGGGATGCGGAACAGAATCCACTGGATGTAACTGTTTGGAATCCAGATAACAATGATGATGCCAAGAAGATAGCAGAATTTCAGCGAAGCAATGAACGGGTGTTGTGTATAATTGGTCTAACACTGAATGACCAACAGTTAGAACATATTCGTGGAGAAAATTCTGCTGCAAGCTCTTGGAAGAGTCAAAAAGAAGGATGGAAAGGGAACAACTGCGAGAGAAACCACTACAACATGAGGGCTCACCTTCTACTGCCTATACTGTTCGAAAATGTTTTTCTTGTGGGGCTAAGGGACATATAGCTAGATTCTGTAAAAAGGCAATACAACAGAATGCCGGAAGAGCTATAAAAAATGCTAATGTCAACTTAGCTAAGTCTACTTTGGCTATGTCTAGCAATGCACTTGTAAACCATGATTTGTGGGTTGTTGATAGTGGAGCATCACAGTGCATTGCTGGGGATAGAACAAGGTTTGTAAAAATGATCACTAGCAAGGAACAAGTATTCTTGGCAAATGGATGGAAGGTGAAGGTGTCTGGTGAAAGTAATGCATATTGTTCATTCCTAAATGAGCAGTTACCAATATTATTTGTACCTAACCTGAAATTCAACTTACTATCAGTTAGGGCTCTGGTTAACCTTGGCTATGTGGTAACCTTTAGGGGAGATATCTGTATTATTGAAAAGGAAGGTAACAGGGTTACTGCTACATTAAAAAACGGGTTGTATGTTATACCAGATGGCTAGATGGCTAACACAGCTTATCATAATGTTAAACCCCATGATGAATATATACATTTACTTCATAGACACATGGGATACATTAATTTCAAGTTGCTACAACAAACACTTAAGTTGGCAGGGGGAGTAAAAATAAAACCACGCAGAAAATATTTAAACTGCAATGTTTGCAATCAGGAGTAAAGCAAAGTTACTCCAGCAAACAGACTGAATGGTTTTAAAACAAAGGAACCTCTGGAAGTTGTTTTTGCTGGTATAATAGGACCTAAGAAACCCAGTTTGGGAGGTGTCTGTTATGTTTTGAGTATCATGGATCATTATTCATGGTACGGTTTCTGTTACTTAATGAAAAACAAAACAAAAATGTTTCAGAATTTCTTTAATTGGCTGAGGTTTGTGGAAAGAAAGATGAAAGCCAAGTTATTACTGTAGTTATTGATAATGGGATGAAGTTTACCAATTATAAATTCCAAACAATGTTAAAAATGGCTGGAATCGAGCACAAACATTCTTATAGGTCACAACATAACTCGTTTGTAGAACAAAGGGGGCAAACATTACAGGCCATGGCTTGAACTATGATAGCCGATTCAGGTTTGCCGGAAACACTGTGGGATGAAGCTATGATGTGTAGTAACCATGTTTTAAATAAAGTGGTGAATAAAACAACCGGTGAATTGACATTCACTAGGTGGCATGGCAGAAAACCAGATTTGAGTTACCTACATACAGGGCGGGGCATAACCTTTTCCTAGGGGGTCACAGCAACACTTGTAATAACAACACAAATAATTCATACACCATTCGAAAGCCCATCAAAAACTGAGTTTATTGACACGATTTAATAGTCAGTATGACCACCATTAGCCCTTCGAACAGCATTCAAACGAGGTGGATAAGAACACAACAAATCTTCAAACAGTTCCGTTCGATTTTCCAGATTTTCCAGGGCGGGGCATAACCTTTTCCTAGGGGGTCACAGCAAGATCGACAGCAGTTTACAACTTCCACGACACCTCATTTTAAAGCCCATAAAAAACTGAATTGAATGAGCTATTAAATGTTAAATTTGTTTCGGTTGAAACTTTGAGAATGAATTTGGAAACTGTGTTGAAAAATCTGGAAAATCGAACGGAACTGTTTGAAGATTTGTTGTGTTCTTATCCACCTCATTTGAATGCTGTTCGAAGGGCTAATGGTGGTCATACTGACTATTAAATCGTGTCAATAAACTCAGTTTTTGATGGGCTTTCGAATGGTGTATGAATTATTTGTGTTGTTATTACAAGTGTTGCTGTGACCCCCTAGGAAAAGGTTATGCCCCGCCCTGTACATTCGGAGCCCCAGCATGGGTGCATATACCATCACAAGTGAGACTGAAAGGGCAACATAGAGCTTGACAGTTATTTTTTGTAGGATATGAGGCTAACCATAGATCATTTAGGTTTTGGGAGAAAGGCACAACTAAGGTTTACTGTAGCGCTAGTGCTAGGTTTATAGAACACGTGGGGTGAGGTAAATTAGAAACAAATGCTAATGTAATTATCGACACCCAAGTAGTCCCTAATGATGAGGTAGTAAAACCAGTAATTAAACAAATTAAGGAAGAAGTACAGTTACAGGAAGAACAAGAGCAGGTTATACAGGAGAATCCACTGGTGAGTCCTGAAATTCCTAGATGTTCAACTCTTGTAACGAGACCACCTGACAGGTATCGGGCGTCTATAGCATGTCAGGCAAATAAGGTTCCTGCTAATTACCAAGAATTAACTCTATATCCAACTGAGGAACAGAAAGCTTGGAAAGATGCAATGGAAAAGGAATTGAAATCATTGCAAAAGTTAGACGTTATGAAAATGTAAAGTTGGTGTGGGATGACGTCAAATTCAAGATGGATGGAATCACGGTGGTGGCGGCGGTGCGCGCGGGTGAATCGTAAAAGAAGACGGCCGAAGGCGGAAGGAAAGGATGTGCATGGAAGTAGAGTTAATTACGCATGTGCAAGGAAGATTGCTGCCAGAGCTCTGCCGCTCAGGTTGTTGAGAGAGAAAATGACCAAAAATAAACGGAGCCGAAGCCTAGAAATTGCGGGAAGTGAAGACTGTGCAAGATCAATGCAAGAGGGTTTTGGAAAAGCAGCTATCTGGAGGAGCGCTGCTCTTGGATGGCTCTCGGACGGTGCTGCTGCTCTCGGACAACGACTCCGGCCCCGATCGCCGCTGCTGCGGGGAGCCATTGGGCTTGAACCGGTGCGCCAGTGCGTTTTGCTCCGCTTGTGCTCCACAGCCTCGGGGGGGGTCGGTGAGCTTGTGCTGGTGTGTCTTGGGACTGGGCGGCTGGCCTCCTTTACCGCCACCGCTGCTGTCCCGGGCACACACCCCCTTCTTCTTCCACCGTGGCCTCTCTGCCTCTCTGCCACCACCACTGTGGGCCTCCTCTTCTCTGCCCGACACTCTGGCTGCTGCGGCCTCGGCTTTCTCAGACCCTGCAGCCAGCATCCTCCGCTGTTGCTACTGTTGCCGCTGCCATCTGCTGCTGTCCTGGGCACCCCAGCGCCTTTTCGGACGGCGCTGCCTCTCTGGCCGCCTCACCCTCGGTGCCGCCATTTCGGGGAGCTGGTGCACTCTGAGATCAAGCAACCATCTTCCTCTGCTGCCGCCGCTCCTGATTCCCTCTTCTCCTCTGCTGCAACGCCATCACAAGGGACTTCTCTGCTCACCGCTCCGGCCACTGCAGCGGCCATGGAGACCTTTTGCCGTGCCGGTAGCTTTGCATTTTGCCCTGTGACACACGGCCCTCGCAGAAGGAGAGGACGGGGGGATGAGGAGGACGTGGACAGGGAGCCTGCCCCCCCCAACTGGCACCAACCCCCCTCAGCCACCTCAGACTGTCGGACTTTTTGCATTCTTCCGGGCCCCGCAGGAGAGAAGAGCGAGAGCGAGGAACCCCTCTCTCCCAAACTGTTACCAGTCCCAGCCACTTCAAACTTGCGCTAACCGCACTTGCGGATTTAAGAACTGCGTTTTTTAGCCTGTATGAATGTGAGAGAGAATGTACCCACTTTTTAACTTAATTAATTTATTATATTATTGTATTTTTAATTATTATTGTGGGATGTGTATCAGGAGAGTGTCTGTTTGGTGCATATGATAGGACTGGGTGTGCGACCTGGAGCCTCCTCCACTGAGTGCAGAAGCAGACGTGGATGGGGGCCCAGATTCGCCTCCCGTCCTGGAATAAATGGTGCGCGTGGCCTGCCGAGAAGAATGGGGGCCATGAGAGAGGGGGGGTCTACGGGGATGGGGGTGGGTTGGAGCATTTTGGTTACGACCGGGAGGGGCAGATATGATGGGAGCTGTAGGGCTAGCCATTCTCGGTGAAGAAGGACTTGCTACATCATAGCGATTCCTTGTTCCAGCCCCTCAGGCTCAACTCAAGGACCTGGTGGCAGAGGAGATCAGGGCCCTGGTCTCAGGTTGCTGTTGCTAAATGCCAGGTCTGTGGTAAATAAAGCTCCCCTCGTCCGGGACTTAATATTAGACGAGGAGGCAGACTTGGCATGTATAACTGAAACCTGGCTGGGCCAAGAGGGAGGAGTCCCCCTCTCAGAAATGTCCCCAGATGGGTTCCAGGTGCTCCACCAACCACAACACCAGGAAGGGGTGGGGGAGTAGCAGTTATCATCCTAAGGTCATTAGCCCCTTGCAGGATCCCTGCCCCAGAGATTGTGGGGTGTGAGACTCTCCTGAAGTTGGACCTAAGGGTTCAATTGGGCTTGTTCCTGACGTACCTACCTCCCAGCTGTGTCACAACAGCCCTGCCTGCGCTCCTAGAGGCGGTAGTTGAGTTGGCGGTGGAGTTCCCCAGACTAATGGTACTGGGGGACTTTAACCTGCCATCTCTGGGTGAACACTCTGACGGGCCCAGGAGTTCATGGCTTCCATGACAACCATGGACTTGACCCAAGTAGTTCAGGGTCCAACTCATAGAGCAGGACACACACTCGACCTTGTATTTCTCTCGGGGCAGTGGAGACGTGATCTTGAATTAAGGGGAATAGAGACCTCACCCTTGTCATGATCAGATCACTCCTTGCTGAAGCTTGACTTTAGGATGCTACTCCCCCATTGCAGGGAGGTAGAGCCGATTAAGTGGTTCCGCCCCAGGTGCCTGATGGATTCGGAAGGATTTCAGAAGGAGCTTGGAGGGATACCTGACTCCCTTGTCCATAATCAGACAGAGTCCTTGGTTGCGGCCTGGAATGTTGCGGTGGCTGAGGCACTGGATCGGATTGCACCTTTGAGGCCTCTCCGCAGCAGTGGATCCAGGAGGGCACCTTGGTTCACCGAGGAACTCCGAGAGATATAGTGCCAAAAAAGACGCCTAGAGCGACGCTGGAGGGCTAGTAACTCTAAATCTGACTGAGCACTATTAAGAGCCTTTATCAGGACTTACTTAGTGGCGATACGGGCGGCAAAATGTACACATTTTTCCGCTCTTATTGCGTCCGTGGAATCTCACCCAGCAGCCCTGTTTAGGGTGACCCGCTCCCTCCTGAAAGGTGAGGAGGTGGGGGAACCCCTGCAGGGAAGAGTTGAGGAGTTCGTTTCGGTTTCTGTCTGATAAAATCACTCAGATTCGGGCAGACCTGGACTCTATTTGGGCAGTACCAGCTGAGATGCCGAGGGAGAGTCTCAGTCAGATTTGCTGGGATGAGTTCGAGTTTGTCACCCCTGAGAAAGTGGACAAGGCCATGGGAGCGATGAGTGCCTCCACCTGTTTACTGGACCCGTGCCCCTCCTGGCTGGTTTAGACCAGCAGGGAGGTAACACGAGGCTGGTTCCAGATGATTACGAACACATCTTTTGCAGGAGGGGTCTTTCCCGCAACCCTTAAAGGAAGCGGTAGTAAGACCCCTCTTCAAGAAGCCTTCTCTGGACCCAGCTATTCTTAAGAACTATCGTCCTGTCTCCAACCTTCCTTTTTTGGAGAAGGTTGTTGAGAAGGTGGTGATGCTTCAACTCTGACGGTCCTTGAATGAAGCAGATTATCTAGACTCCTTTCAGTCTGGTTTCAGGCCTGGGTACAGCACAGAAACTGCTTTGGTCGCACTGACCGATGATCTCTGGCGGGCCAGGGATAGAGGATATTCCTCTATCCTGGTGCTTCTTGACCTCTCAGCGGCCTTCGATACCATCGACTATGGTATCCTTCTGCGATGGCTAGAGGAGGTGGGAGTGAGAGGCACCGTTTTACGGTGGTTCTCCTCTTACCTCTCTGACAGGTCGCAGTCGGTGTTGGTCGGGGGGGCAAAGATCGACACCTAGGCCCCTTAAATGTGGTGTGCCACAGGGTTCGGTCTTGTCCTCCCTCCTATTTAACATCTACATGAAGCCGCTGGGCGAGATCATTCGACAGTATGCAGATGATACACAATTGTATCTCTCTGCCCCGTGCCAGCTCAGTGTAGCGGCGGACGTGACGTGCCGATGCTTGGAAGCTTTCAGGATCTCTATGGGGGTGAACAAACCTGTACCCAATCCTGACAAGATGAGTGGTTGTGGATGTTGCCCCCGAAGGACAGCCTAGACAGTCCATCCTTGACCCTGGGGGGTGAAAACTTACACCCTTCAGAGAGGGCCCGCAATTTGGGGGTCCTCCTGGATTCACAGCTGACACTGGAACACCATCTGTCGAATGTGACCAGGGGGGCCTTTGCCCAGGTTTGCCTGGTGCATCAATTGCGGCCCTACTTGGATCGAGAGGCACTTCAAATGGTCACTCACGCCCTAGTCACCTCAAAGCTGGATTACTGCAACGCGCTCTACATGGGGCTACCCTTTAAAAGTTTTTGGAGACTGCACCTAGTCCAGAATGCAGCCGCGTGAGCGATACTGGGTGTACCAAGGTACACCCACGTTACACCTATCCTCCACGAGCAGCACTGGCTACCTATTGGTCTCTGGATGCAATTCAAGGTGTTGATTATTACCTTTAAAGCCCTACATGGCTTAGGGCCACCGTACCTGTGAGACTGCCTACTGCCACATACCTCCCAGCGGCCGGTGAGATCCCACAGGGTGGGCCTCCTTCAGATGCCGTCAGCCAGGCAATGTTGGTTGGCGGCTCCCCAGAGTAGAGCCTTCTCTGTGGCTGCTCCGACCCTTTGGAATGAACTAGCCCCAGAGATCCGGACCTTATCCACTCTCATGGCCTTCAGAAAAGCTGTCAAAATCTGGCTATTCCGGCAGGCCTGGGGCTGTTGACCTCACTGTTGAGGTCCAGCCCCGATCAGAATGAATGCACGTGTGGTGATTTTAAATCTGTCTTTCTTTTTATTTTTTATTATTTATTTTTTTCTCTTTTGTTTTTGTAAAGCCGCCCAGAGTCCTTCGGGATTAGGAGGCCTATAAATCTTATTAATAAATACATAAAATAAATAAAGTTACCACCAGGTAAACATGCCAGTGGTTGTAAATGGATTTTCGAAATTAAAAATAGTGTAGATGGAACTGTAACCCATAAAGCCAGGCTAGTTGCACAAGGGTTTGCTCAGTCAGCTAATGACTATGATGAGGTCTTTGCACCTAGTTTAAAGGCTACAACTTTACATGCAGCATTAGTGTGGGCAGCTAAGAATGAATATATAGTTAATCATTTAGATGTAGAGACAGCATATCTTCATGCACCGTTGCAACATACTATATATTTACAGAATCCTGCAAGATTCAAAACTGATTGCTGGAGGTTGAAAATAGTCTTTATGGCTTGAAGCAATCAGGATATGAATGGAATCTATGTATAGTCAAAGAGTTAACTAAGATAGGTTTTTAAGCTGGCATGGCTAATCCATGTTTGTTTAAAAAAAGTAATGGTGTGATTTCATTGTTGCTATTGTTCACTGATGATATAGCATTAATCAGTAAAACTGAGCAAGAAGCTATGAAGATTATAACACTGTTAACAATGCAGTTCAGTATAAAAAATCTCAGTAAGATTAGGCAATATCTTGGTTTACAAATAGATAAAACTAAGGGAGGAGACAAAATCTCACAAACCGAGAAGATTAACCAGCTACTCAGGACATTTAGGATGGAACTGTGTAAACCGGCTAAAACTCCAATGGGTCAAGAATTTAGCCATGAAGATGTAAAAAGCCCTGTTTTTGATAAAGATATTTATCAATCATTAATTGGTAGCTTATCATATCTGAGTAATTGGTCAAGGCCCGACATAGCATATAGTGTAAAACAATTAGCCAGGTTTAATGCTGAACCTACTGAAAGGCATTGGCAAGCTGCTAAGAGGATATTAAGATATCTTAAGCAAACGATGCATGATGCATTCTATTTAGAATCTGATGATCTGAGCTTAACTGCATATGCCGATGCAAGTTTTGCAACAGATGTGTCTACACAGAAATCAACATCAGGGTTTGTTGTATTCCTGGGAAAAGGCTGAATTCTCATGTTTGTCATTATTATGTACGTATTTGGTTTGTTATAAACAACAACTGCTTGATATGGGGATTGACATACGAGAGCCTAATGTTGTTTATGAAGACAATCGAGCAGCAGTTCAGATGGCATCCAATCTTGCTGTAAAAACTAGGTCAAAACACACTGATCTGAGATATTTAAATGTAAGGCAAAGTGTGAATGATAAATTAGTTTCACTGGAGTACTGCATGTCTGAACATAACATTGCAGATCATTTTACTAAGGCCCAAGGTAATATAAAGCATAAATGTTGTTGCGAGGAATACAGATTAATAGCAATAGCAATAGCAATAGCAGTAGACTTATATACCGCTTCATAGGCCTTTCAGGCCTCTCTAAGCGGTTTACAGAGAGTCAGCATATTGCCCCCAACAATCTGGGTCCTCATTTTACCCACCTCGGAAGGATGGAAGGCTGAGTCAACCCTGAGCCGGTGAGATTTGAACCGCTGACCTGCTGATCTAGCAGTAGCCTGCAGTGCTGCATTTAACCACTGCGCCACCTTGGCTCTTCCAATTAAAAGATTAAAATTGCAAGATTTATATATTGTCCGACCCAAAGGGGAGAATGTTAGAAATATAATGTAACGGTTGAGTTGGCAATATATAAATCATGTAACAATGCTGTACCTGTTTCTTTAAATCATAGATATTGCTGTACAGTTCAGTGTCCATGCATTCTATTTTCCAGAGGAAGTGCTTTTTATATGATGGAGTAGGGAAAATTATAGATTTAACAATGCTCATAAGCAAATAGCATCTGGTCAGCACACAGATCAAAGTTTTACTTTATATTTAAATATCCAGATATGTATCAGTACTTATAAACAAGCACAAAAATATTTGTATGAATCTGTATCCCCTTTTGACTTACAAGAAAAAGATTGATCTTGACTGTGGAAAAAAGGGGAAAAGAAAGGAAAATACTTATAAGTTGCTGCTGTTATTTCTAAAAACATTATACATCTTCTGAAACTGGAACAATTAATTTAGGGAGTTGCAGTTTCTGTATGTTTGATGGCAGGATGGGAAAAGATAGGTTTAATGGATGTTCTATTGCAATATTCTATAAACAAGGGACTATATTTTTAATAACATTTTCTTCTGTAGGTTGATATCCTTTCAAGAATTTGTAGCGTTTGAATCTGTCCTCTGTGCTCCAGATGCATTGTTTATGGTGGCATTTCAGCTTTTTGACAAAACTGGCAAAGGAGAAGTTACTTTTGGTAAGACTTGTTTTTACTTGTTTCCCTCTTTTATCTTTTCCTTCATGTGAATTTTTAATAAATATGCATTGAAGAAAAGCTGGGATTTTTAGCTCTTATTCCATAATTGGAATCTTGTTGCTTAACTTGTATTTATTTAAGAATCTAAAGCTGTTAATAATTAATAATAAGCTCTTTCAATAAAAGAGAATATATATGTAGTTCAGAGTTGAATTGTAAAGTTCTTGATATTCTCTGAGCTTGTAACATTAGTGATGTTACCTAGTTGGGTAATGAAATGTCTGTAATCCTAACCCAAACCAGAGAGCACCAGGAACTTCAGAGTGCAAATGTGTTTTAAATGCATTGTTTATTTGAATCACATACAGGTTTGCCTCTTTTAGCTTGGAACAGCATATGTTGTATTCTTTGTCCTATTTTTCTTACCCCAAAAGCCCTATGAGGTGGGTTAAGGTGAAAGAGAGTGATTACCTCAAATCTGTCTAGTGTGTATCAGTAGCTAAAAGTGAACTAGAAGTTTAGAATATCCCAGTCCTAATCCATTGTCTTAACCACTATAGATATTAGAGCATACATATCAAGTACCCCTAGCCCTTCTTTTCATCAAACTAGACATATCCTATTCCTACAACTGTTATTCTTGCATATGTGTTAGCCTCCAGTCCCCAAATCATATTCTTTGCTCTTCTCTGCATTCTTTCTAGAGTCTCAAAATCTTTTTAATATTGTGGCGACCAAAACTGGATAGAATATTCCAAATGTGGTGTTACTAAAGCATTATAAAATGGTATTAATATTTCACATGATCTTGATTCTATCGTAGATTATCAGATTATCATATTTGGAATACATGATGTGAAGAGTAGCTCTTTTGAAGAGTTACTAGAATGGGTGAAAGGAAAGAGAAATAACAAGGTATAACAAGGTGGATGGACTCAATTGGACTCCATCCAGCAACAAGGGACTCAATTCCAGCAACAATTTTGCTACTCTTGGAAGATTTGAATCATAAGGTTAAAGACAGATAATTCTGAAGGAAATTTATCTATATAGGACTGTGAGTTAATGCTAAATTGATGGCACATAATCAGTCAATCTCTGGTTATATAACTACTATGCTCCATGTTGTTTGGTCTTAGGAGCCAAACTTTTTTTCTCAAAAGGGCAAAGGTGCCTTGCTTTATAGGCAGTAAAGTAAAAAATGGACCAATAAATAAGTATAAAGCAATAGTTATATTACTTAGAAATTTTAATGAGGTTTTATAGTTTCTTTGTATCACTTGAAATAAGCGACTAAGAGTGTGAACTCTTTGATGAATTTGATGAAGCTTGCTGCAAACATCTTTTTTTTTAAATCACTGTACTGTTTCATATTGGATTATATTGATCAGATAGTTAACTGAACCAGAATATGTTATCAGAAACTGAGAGTAAAAAATAAATTGATTTCAAATTGATCAAGGTTGGAGTGTTTTCGTGAAATTAAAATGGTATCAGTAAAAGTTATATTATAAAAATAAGAATGAACATTTAATGCTCAGATACATAATGTCTCTATGCTCAGATACATAAAGTCTCTTAGCTTTTTTTTTAAAGGAGCTAAACTGAAGCAGCCTTCTAACAAGAAAACCTTCCAGATCTAACTAGCTAAAGTAGACCTACATGTGATATTAAAATTTTCAAGAGATCTCAATCTAACTGCTGGGGAATGCTCTTCACTAAATGAGGTGCATCTGCAAAAAAAGTGCATTAAATCAAAGCATTTAGTACCTGATTAAATAACAAGTGTGTTACTTCCAATAAGGTCAACAAGTCCTTGTTTTACCACACCATTGTGATCCTCTGCCACAAACAGTACTAGTGGGATCAACTTACTCCTAAAATCTTGAAGCTCTCAAGAAAAGGTTATTCCAGATACAATGCTGTGACGTTGATTTCAAAAACCCAGCTATTCTTATACCAAACATCTGTTCAAATATGGAGGCCTTTGCGTATACATCTCTATACATGTTGGTTTCTACATTAACATATGGAAGCCAAAACATAGGTAGTTGTTTAACTGAGAAGACCTAGTTACTTGTAGTCCTCAATATCTCTTCACGCAAACCTAGTAATTTTAATTTTAGTGCAATTTTAGAAAAAAAATCCCTGCTAACCTTTTGTGATAAGCAAAGGAACAGTTTAGGAACAAATCAGTAAGCACAGCCAGAGGCCATTGCTTTTCTACACATCCTCCCCACTCTCCTCACCCTCCCAGCCTCCCAACTGTTAATGCAGTTTTTAAAATAAGGGAAGTTAGTTCTTGTTTCTATAAATTGTATGAAATGGGAGATGGTAGTGTCTGTTGATGTGCAGCTAATAGAGACTGCATGGCCTTTTGTATCCCATTTTAAACTGACACGTTGCTCTTTGCTTGGAGTTAAAGATCTCAGTGGGAAGGTAGAAGAAAGTTTAGTTGGCTTTTAAATTTGAGACAGAGAATAAACCATTGCTTCTTTTTCCACAAGTGTTGACAGGCATATAAAAACTGATAATGTAAGTCCAGGGGTTTAAGAGATTTAACAATTTTCTCTTTGTGGGGTATTACTGAATTTTAATGCCTTTTTAAAAAAAGCAGAATACTTTGATATCTTTTATGACATGGTTTAATAAAGAAAAGTTTAGATGCATGGGTATAAATGTCAGCATTTTAAAGACTAATTATTCTTTTAATAATCTTTGCTTTTTGATATAAGGGCTACAAGTAATCGGACAGAACTGATTTAACAACCTGTGGCTTTAAATATATTAGAAGAAATAGCTTAAAATTTGTGTCCTTCTTCCAAAAGTTGTAGTACTGATACAGAAATTCTTTCTCTGTTTCACATCCCCAATTTTACAGATAAAGTAACTTGAAACCTGAAGGGTTGCATTAATTTTAAAAGATTGTAGAATAACCCATGTTGACATTATTTGAATATTCATACATATACACAGAGAGGTCTAATAATAAGCCAGCTAGAAATTTCTTCAAAAATCACAGGTATGTGACAAATACACCAGCAAACTTTTACCTTATTAAATAATAACAACCAGTTCACAAAAGGAAAATGTTCTATATATGGTGTTTTGTTAAATATTTAGCTTTATATTCCATTTCAACATGACATTCCTTTCACTCTTGGAATTTGCAATGATCTTGATAAATATGCATTTTGCCATACATTGAGACTAATGAAACCTGTAGTTTGTTTTCCAATCATTGCATGAATTGAGGAGTATGTAGGAAATAGTGTTTTACTTGATCTATTAAGGTTTAACTTGTAGGCTGTGTTTCTGATGCTGTTTGGGCATGAAATGGAAATAAGCAAGTATATTTCTTTATTTTGGTAATCTGAGTAACACAATTAGCTTAAAAACTATTAGTTAACACCTTTATAAATAATCTTCTGTAATAAAGCAGAATACAGTGTGGATTTTGAATTCACTAGAACAGTTCATAAAAAAGTGAGCAAATATAATTGCTGCTATACTTTAAATATACAATTACAAATCTACAGTTATCCTAAGGTTGTGATGGAATTGGGACTAGGGACTAGGAATTGGGACTAGGATTGTCTTTGCTAAGTGATGCAATCATAAAGCACAATGTCACATGACAGTGACAACAACACAGCAGTTACCATCATAATCCCAATATGTGTAGGTTGTTAAATGGATAAGGAGTATAGGGATACTGCAGAGGAGGCCTGAGAAGATCACTGCAGACTGTACATGAATTGGGGAAGACCATGGTTGGGATGTTAGTGCAGTGCAAGTATAGAGAGGGAGCACTTGTGACCTTCCCTGATGACTTCCCATTAACTTTGCTTATGGCAGCATAGCAGGGAAGGTTGAAAATGGCAATCACATGACTATGGGATGCTGAAACGATCATAAGTGCAAGCTAGTTGCCAAGTGCTCAAATCGTGGTCACATGACTCTGGAAATGGTGCAGTAGTCAGAACATGGAAGACCTACAGGAAGTACATTTGTTCAATGCTGTTGTAACTTTGAACCATTGCTAATGAATAGGCGGTAAACAAGTATTATATTTTGATAAATTCATAGTTACTTGTTTCCCCTGCCATAGAAAGAATGTAGGCATGGATAGGACATCACCCTGTGTCCCTTCTTGAGTGAGATATTCTGCAGATAGATTCCAATATATTCTTACGTTGTTGTCCAGTATTACACAATTACTTTCATTGTTCCATCCTATTAATTTTATCTAAGCTTCAGAGATCTAGTGCCATATTAATTTAGTTTCAAGGAGGAGGGGCAGGATAAGAGACAACACATCTAGAGCTGGATATAGAGTCAAAGGAAGAAAGTTAGGATAGCCAGTCCCTAGTATCTCCCAAAGTATATCCATTCATGTGAGCAGAGTAATATTTAGTTTAGCAAAGTTCTGTATTTTGGATGTAAGCAAATAAAGAACTGAAATTTGCCTGAATTGATCTATGTTGTTCTTGGAATAGACCTGGCAAAATTATTATATTTTCCTGCTTAGATTCCAACTCTAAAGTAAGGGGAGAATGGAAAACTTTAATCTCATCAATACTCATAACCTGAAATGGAGATGATTGTTTCATTTTTATGAATCATTAACACATTTCTTCCTGTCATTATTTGGAAATATATGTACTAACCCACAAACTTAACTCTTAAGAAAATCAAGGAAGACATCATATTGTCCAGGTTAATTGTCCTTGGAGGCCCATCTTAGTAATAAAAACTGTTTTGAGTGAATTCAGTGAATTTAATTTTTTGTTTTCATCTCCAATTTTGTTGCAGTCTTTAGAATCCATAAAGCACCAGTTATCCAAAGTAAATGTACTGCTTGTGAGCAGTCAGAGTTAAACTGTGGAATAAAAATTCACACTGACACTAAATTGTATTCTCTGTTGTTGTAAGCTACTTTGTCAAAGATCAGTGGAATAGCACAGAAACTCTTCCAGTTCAATGGGTCAAAATTCCACTTTTTATGAAAGGCTAAATGTGGATTTTCACAAATGAGTATAATGGCTCCAATTTTGAAAAAGAGATAACCGGGAGCACTTCCCGTTAGTGAGATCATTCAGAATGTTCAGATGGCTAAAATATTGCTTTCTTCATCCTATTTTTAAAGAAAAGGAGAGAGGCAAGAATAGTTATAGAGAAGATAAGATAGAGGTACTTGGAAAGTAAATTCAAACTGTCTTGTTAACTGACCTGAAATATAACTCTCTTTCATAAGACAATAGTATAGAAGAAAAGTCCTGTTTATTTAACAGCAATTTTAGAATGAGTTTGACCTATCTTATCTGAGGGTGGGAAAGAAGAAATAAAACTACAGTAGTAGCTTCAGAGGGGTCCTTAACTCAGAATTTGCTCAATTGCAAATAAACCTGTTATTCTAAAGAAATTGAAGAACACCATTAGAATCATGTTGGTTAAATGTCAGACTTGTCCAATGGTTGCAATTCATTTATTATTCTTGCAAAAGAAAAACAATAATAGATACTAATAGTATGAAACCACTGCTTCAGTTTGGAAAAAATCTAGGGATGATAATTTTCCTATATCCACTTTTATCCTTTATTTATCATTAGAAAAAAATAACTGTGATGATGTTTTTGCTTATCACATACACCCACATTTCATGATCAACAAAGATTGTGGAACAAAATAATTGGGTTGTCTACTAATCTTTTAGAAAGAAATATAGATATGATTTAAATCAACCAAGAAAACATAGAATGTGATTTGAGGTGCACATACATCTTAAAATGCCATTGGCTCACACAACTTATCCAATCTTTAAAAAGTAAGCAAAATTAAACCCAATTAGTACTTAAATGAGAGAGCAATAGAAAATCCCAGGGCTGTTGAGTAGACCAGAAATCTGAAAAACATCCCAGAGGAAGACGGTGGCAAACTGTTTCTTGTATGGCCAAAACAGTGATGGTCATGTAGATACCAGGAGTAAAGGAGAGTTTATGGGACAAAGATAACCTGACTTCATATACTATATACTAAAACGTTTAGTGACAACAGCGACTGACCAGGAAACAGGTCTTGAGATTATGATAGAGAGCTTAGTGACCTCAACCTAGACATTTTTCATTTGCTGAAGGAGGCATAGGAAAGTTGATCTGTTTTCTTCGCTAGATAAAGATTTTTCTGTGAGTTTTGGCTCTTGGTAAATAAGGTGACATGTTTTGGATGAGGTAATGATAGAAAATGGGTGAAGATACATAGGTCTCTATTTTTCCTATATGGGATTAGAGGAGAATTTGGGGATTCATGTGCTTACCATTTGAAAGCAATGGGAAACACTACTGTTGGTTTTTGACCATTGTGTGATTAGGGTTGTGTTTCAGTAAACGGATACAGGTCAGCTGCTGCATTGGCTGGAAATTTCTTATGCCTGTTATTATGCTTTGATACCAATCTATGCAATCATATTTGAAATATATTTCAGCAGTTTTGCCATTTAATCCAAAAGCTATATTGAAGAACAGTGAAGATATTAAAAATGCAATATATAATATAGGATGCTTTTTAGTTTTAAAAAAAGTGAAATCATGCCTGGTATAAGCAGTGGAGAGTTAACTGCATTTCATTGTGCAACATATTGTGAGGAAATTGATTTAGAAACATTCCTGAAAATAAAGACATAAATGGGCTACAAGTCGTGTTGGAAAATATGTAATGCTAAGGCAAGTTGTAACATACAACTGTAACATTCAACTGGGCTGATGAAGAAATAATAATGAGCTTGAATTGGGTTGTCAAAAGCTGTTGAGACAATTTTAGACAAGAAGAACAAACACTTCAATATTAAACAAAAAATCCCGGCTCCATTAATAATGGCCCTAAAATGTAAATATTTTAGACATGTAATGCAAAGGCAAAATGATTAATCAAATCAGAGTTTGGAAAAATAAAAGGCTAGATATTAAGAGCATACAGAAACTCTTGGTGAAATGATAACTGTTGGGTCATGACTGAACAATGAAGTTGTGATGCATGTTTAATATGTTGAATTTGACACAGTATATTTCTAAATGCTAATTGTTTAATTAATATACTAATAGCAATAAAGATTTTTGTTAAGATGCTCTTACAGTGGATAATGATTTTGGAAATAAATGCAATTGGGGGTTGGTAAGAATTTTGTATATTTGATCAGATTTATTTAGGCAATGCAATAGATGTGGCAAAATATGTTGGGAAAATCTTTGCTGCATTTAAGCAGACAAACTTTGATAGATGGCTAAATCATATCTAGTTATACCTATCAAAAATATCTGCCAATTGTAGCACCACTGCAATAGGTGGGTAGCTTTCTGCCAGCTGGTGACTTCTGTCAAGATTGTATAATTGGTTTTTGGATCCTCTGCAGAAACATATTTGTTAGTAAAGTTAAATATGTTTATCTTTTAGTTTTTCAAAATGGAAAGACTTTATTGTGTATAAAAATAAAAGTTGAACTTGACCAATGTATTGGTATTGTTAAAAAAAGAGCCTAACTCAAGGAAGTATGATGAAAGTTATATATCACTTGGTAAATTATATATTTATTTTTATGTAGGATCAGTGCATTTCCCTCCTACTCATTCAGGAGCCAGGGGCAAAAGAGACTGTAATATTGATTACTGTTGGGGAATAATAGTTCTTTTGTCAATTTCTGACTTTGCCCTGTTCTATTCATGAGTTCCACCTATTAAGATCAATACAATTGTGTATTTTTACAGTTTTCTTTAATTTTTAGCTTACCTCTTCTTGTTTTTTCTTCTTCTTTGAAAATCCAATATATAATTTCTTATCCATACCTAACTCCAATTAAATTATTAGTTTTATTCATGATGGAGGTTTGCAATTAATTTGCCATTTAAAGATCATAGGATTGTGGAGATTAAGAACCTGTAAATAAAAAAACCCTCTGTACTTTTGGGTTTCTCAAAGCTTCTAGTTGGATAACAGATAGAGAATTCTATACAAGATAGCACTCTGATCTTTCCATCGATCTCTTCTTAGAGACAATTCTTATAGTGGTTAAGGTGTTGGACTGAATAGGAAAGATTTATATTTTGTTCCCAGTTGATCATAGAATTCAGGCAATTACCCTCTCAGTCTAATCAGCACAGAGATTGTTGAAAAGATAAACAGAGTGGGGAAAACATGGCTACTCAAAGGTGGATTATAGGATCAATAATAATTTTAGAATGTGGAAACAGAACTAAAGAAGCGTCAGAATCTTGTGTTGAAAAAAATAAAGAAAGAAAACAGAAAGGACATTCCACAGATGCAACTAAAAGACAGTGGTGCATAATATGGAGAAATAGAAAGAAACATCAATTTTATTTAATTTGTTTAAAATGTTTACAGAATGATTCTTCTTACAGACAAAGTTCAAAGATTAAACCATCCTAACAATGGTAAACTCAGGAAGTCCCAGTTAAGTAATTGCCCTCAAAACAGAACCACATCACCAGTATTACTAATTTAAGAGTCTGGAAGGTCTTATAATAAACTTATAGGATTTAGGTCATCCATATCTCAGGAAGGTGCTTTCTACAAGTCAGACATAACCAAGATTGCACTATTTAAGGTTCCAACAAGATAAATCCCACAAATAGCTTGGTACAAATCATGTAGGATTTCATATATGATAACCAACTGGATTCAGAAGCCTCCTTGGATCCAGTGTCCATGCTGAATATTAATGTTATTTGAATATATCAGAAGATGCCGAAAATTGCTTGGACTGCTACAGCTTCCAAATGCTGTTTTAAGGTCCATTTAAAAATCTCCAAAATCAGTGACTTGTGACCTTAAAAGTCAGAGTTCCTTGTTCTTGCAGGGTTGAACCAAAACCTATTCTCTTCCACACATACTTCTATACCCCATGTAGACACTAATAGTAATGATTGATAGTGTTTGATTAATAGTATTGAGATTTATAAAGGTCAGGGAGGGCCAGAGAATACACACTATTTCTGTCTTCAGCCTCTTGAAGATCCTCAGCAAACATGATCAATGCTTTCTCAATAATGGCTGAATGCAGCAAGAAATACAAAAATGCATGTCTTGTTAGAGAGAAATAAAAAGAAATAAAGAATGAGACAGATTTCATGAGTCTCATGGTAGCGTATTGGTAAAGAAAATGCATTTAGCTTTGCCTGAACTTTGTAATTCCTCTGGCTTCCTTTTTCATTAACCTACTGTCTTTTACATGTTTGGACAAATAAATTTATCAAGGGCAATAGAATTTTGCTAAAACCCTTGAAAACCATAAAACAATGAACATTGGTTTTCCGCAATGTTTTTCCTTGTCTTCCAGTGCTGTAGTATAAATGCTAAAGTGTATTCTTTTATATCTATTTTCCTCAAGGCTTGAATATTAGAACTATGATCCAATTTTAAGTTTCTTTCCTCTCTATCAGACATTGAACTATTGTTAAAAAGACTTGTCAAAAGCATTGAAAAGGCATCCTTAATATCCCTAATGCAAATAATGCTACTTCTATTTACCCCATTATGCAATTTTTTTTTTTTTATCAAATTCCCCTTTTGCTGGTTGTGTGATAGAAGATAACCTTGCCTTTCATAGTACTGTACATTGTTAACCATATCAGCAGGATAGACCTGTATCAGGTTCTATGTTTTTTCTTTTTAAGGTCTTGATGTAAAATAAAGTATTTCTGACATAACTGCTTAGCTGCAGAGAACAGCATTTTACAGTGCTTTTTATGATACTGTAGTCAGGATTGTACAATCTAAACATTTATTTTTTAAAAATTGAATTTTTAAGTAAAGTATCAGTCCCCTCCCTTCCCTGCTAGTGGGACAATTATCATTGGGCTGTATCTCCTCCCCTAGGAAAAACACCTGGGTTTCATCCATTCACCAGATAAGAAATGGTGGAAATGTAGAACTTCCTCCTCCTCTTCACCATCTACTATGAAAGGGTGTGCTTGTTTTCTTCTGCAAATTTGTCTAAATATATGGCAAAAAAGAGAACATTTTACCAAATGTTTTGTACACATGAGGGCAGTCTGATCAGTAGATGGATAAATGAATGTTTATACATTTCTAAACAATAAATAATTTAGAAAACTGGTTTTGAACATTTAATAATGATAATTTTGGCTGATAGGGTCCAGGAGAAGAGCTTTTTTTGTTCTTCATATAAATAAACAGACATCCCAATAATTTGCACTCGGATATTTTGTCAGCAATATACAAATTATAAATGCAGGATGCTGTCTACTTTACTCTCCATATAATTATAATCAGTAAGAAATAATGCCTACATAAGTTTTTAATTATACAATAAAGACTTTTTACCTTATAACCTTGGGCTGTTCAATTGATATCAAATTATAGTTATACTTGATCATCGACTCTATTGGGTGGGAGTTGAACTTGATGGAAGTTGAAATTTCCCAAAATATCTGGAGGTTCCTAGCTCCTAACTTAACTTTCTGTTTGTGTGTGTGTGTGTGTGTATGTGTATGTATGTATGTATGTATGTATGTATGTATGTATGTATGTATGTATGTATGTTTACGAACAAAAAATATAAAACACATACAACCTTCTTCCATTTCATATAGTGTGTTGTTTGGTTACAAGATTTTGTGCGTCCTTCCCATGGTCTTCAATTATATATCGAATCACAAATTGTTCATTAGATAAACATAAGTACATTATTATTAAATGTCAATTTTTCAACTGTAATTACTATTCCTTAATTTTAAACAAGATATTCTGAATATTGAATCCATACATACAACTTCATTTTGCATCAATAGTTGACTTCAATTATTATTCCTACTTTTTAAACAATATATTCTATATATTGAAATTATACATACATTATTCCATTATATCATTCTAATTATTTAACAGTGCTAAACCCTTATAGTATTGCATATATCATTCTATTATTCTTAAAATATAAAAAGTTCTCCCACTTTTTCCATTACCATGATTTTTTATCTAACCATTGATAAAACAAATCCCAAATCTTGTAAAATTCTTCTCTAATTTCAAATGTCAAGTTACTCATTTCTGCACATTCCATAATTTTTTGGATAGTTTTCTCCTGTGTTGGTATTTTCTCTTTTTTCCAATTTTTTGCAAATACAATTCTAGCTGCTGTTAAAACATTTACAATCAAGTATTTCAAGTCTCTATTATATATTTCTGGTATGATTCCCAATAAAAAAGTCTCTGGTTTAAAGTCTATACATTTTTGTGTTATTTTCTCCAACCACGTGTGGATCTTAGTCCAATATATTTTAGCTTCTTCGCAAGTCCACCACATATGGTAATATGAACCCGGTGTCTGATGACATTTCCAACACCTTTCTGATTTATTCTTGAACATTCTTGCTATTCTTGTTGGGGGTAGATGCCACCTGTAAAACATCTTATACAAATTTTCTTTATATGTTGTTGACATTGTCATTTTGTAATTTTGGGATCACATTTTCTGCCACTTCTCTAATTCAATCCCATGCCCAAAATTTCCCCCCAAGTTATCAAAGTTCCTTTAACTTGTTCTTCTTCTAACTTAACCTCTAGTAAGTGTCCATAAAGTTTTTTAATTACTTTTTCATCATTACCCATCAAAATTTTATCTAACTCAGTCATTTTATCATAAAAACCTTCCTCTTTACGGTCCTTGTCATATCTAGATTGAATTTGCACATATGAAAACCAGTTCATCTTTATACCTTCCTTTTCCAGATCTTGCATAGACTTAAGTTTACCCTGTACTTTCAATATTTCACCATATCTAACTATTTGTTCCTTTTTGTATATTATTGCGTATGAAAAGTCTTTGATAGTTGAAAGCCAGACAGACTGGAATTTTTAAATAATGTTGTCTTTTAATCTTCTCCCAATTTAATAGCAAAGCCTCCGGTAATGTCTTATAAAATACCCCCATGTTTTAGTTCCCTTGTACCATAAAAAGGCATGACATCCCAACAATAGATAATGTCCTTCAAGAATCAATAATCTGGTATTCCTTAGTGTTATCCATTCTTCAAAGTTGCTGCCTGGTGGATATTGTTCCCAATTGGGAAGGCCCAATCCTCCTCTTGTTCTTGCATCTTGTAACAATTTTAGTTTTATTCTTCATTTTTCCCCCTGTCATATGTACTGCAACACTATTTTATTTAAGTCATCAAAATATTCCCTCCCTAATCTAATTGGAATAGTCTGGAACAGATATAAAATTCTAGGTAGAATATTCATTTTAATTGTAAATATTCTCTCTATCATTGAAAGTTGTAGATTTTCCCATTTCTTCATGTCCATCTGATCTGTTGTTTGAGCTTATAGTAATTATTGTCTTTAAGAGCGCTGCATCTTGCTGTTAAATATATCCCCAAATATTTAACTTTAATCGTAACTTGCAGCTCCAAGGTTTCCACCAACTCTTCTTTTTGTCTTGTTGACATATTCTTTGTCAAGATTTTCGTTTTGTCTTTATTTATTTTTAATCCTGCTACTTTTCCATATTCTTCTATTCTTTCTAACAATTTAGGTGCAGTTTCTAATGGATCCTCTAGAATGAAGATCAAGTCAGCTGCAAATGCTTGTAGCTTGTATTCTTCCTTTTTGATTTTCATTCCTTTTATTTCTTTTCCTTCTCTGACCTTTCTATTTAAAACTTCTAATGTTAAGACAAAAAGTAATGGTGATGATGGGCAGCCTTGTCTCGTCCCTTACTTTATTTCAGTAGACTCTGTGAGATCTCCATTTATCATTATCTTAGCTGTTTGTTTATAATATATAATTTGTATGGCTTGAATAAATTTCTCACCAAAGCCCTTTTTTTCAGTTGTAACAGCATAAGGCGCCAGTTCATGTTGTCAAATGCCTTCTGAGCATCCAAAAACATCAATGCCAATTGTTTTCAGGATATGCCTCATAATATTCCAAAGTGTCTAAGATTATCCTCATATTATCTTTAATTTGTCACTTTGGCAGAAACCCATTTTTATCAGAATAAATGAAACCATTTAAGTATTTTTTTAAATCATTCTGCCAATATTGAAGCAAATAACTTATAATCTGAATTTAACATGGAAATTGGTCTGTTATTAATTTGTAGTAAATCGGCCTCCTCCTTTTGTAAAAGTGTAATATATGCTTCTGACCATGTTTTGGGTATTCTCCTCTCTGACATCACCTCATTCATAACTTCTAATAATGGAAGAGTAAGGAAGTTGACATTGCGGTGACACGACAGTCAATCTCGGGGCTCCGAGACCACCACCAAAATTCCAACTGCAGGACTGTCCAACTGGACCTAATCCGTCCCAAAGAGACGGTGATAGGAAGGGGCATATCCTGCCAATCCCAGAGAAACCCGTCTCTAGTGATCCAGGAATAGCCCTTTTGCCAGTGGCTAGGAAGCAGCCATTAAGGCTGGCGAAACTGCTGACAGCTTCGGAAGTTAAAGTGCAGGAGAGAGCATGTCGTTTATGGTGAGATTTTTACCTTTTTCCTGATTTATGAAAACATCCTAAATGAAGAGAATTAATTTAAAGTAAAGACTGATGAGAGAGAGTAAGCGGCGAATATAAGGCTACAGTCAAAGTGAAAGTTTTTTTCTCTCCTTTTTATTGTTGAAAGCTTGACTGGACTTTCTAATCAGCACAGTGTTAAATGGAGCAGGCTTTTTCCTTTTCCGTTTTCCTGCCTTTTACTTTTTGGACTGTTTGATATCTAAGTTCTATAGTTCCACTGTTTAGGAGTCTTTTTTTATATACAGCGTTTCTCATTTGGCTTTTTATTTTTTATTTTCTCTTAATAAGGCGGAGAACGCAATACAGAGAGGCAGAGTTTTGGATAAGTAACACTGCCACCTAGAGGCTTTGAAACTTTGTTTCTATTTTTTGTCTGATTTTTGATTTGATTTTTTTCAATCAATTTTTTTGATTTTATTTAGCATTTATAGGCCGCCCTTTTCCCTGAGGGGACTCAGGGCGGCTTACAATAGTAAGGGAAGGGGAGTGAAAGACAAAATACAGGAAAAAAAAATGTGAGATAACTAAAAAGTACTAAAACACAACATTCACTCAGCATTCGGGAGGGGCAAGAAAATTTATCCCCAGGCCTGACGGGCTAGCCAGATCTTGAGGGCTATGCGGAAGGCCTGGACTGTGGTCAGGGTACGAATCTCCACGGGGAGATTGTTCCATAGCGTCGGAGCAGCAACTGAGAAGGCTCTCCTCCGGGTGGTCGCCAGTCGGCACTGACTGGCGGATGGAATACGGAGGAGGCCCGCTCTATGCGATCTGATGGGACGCAGGGAGGTTATTGGCAGGAGGCGGTCTCTCAGATAGTCAGATCCACTACCATGGAGCGCTTTGTGGGTGGTAAGTAAGACCTTGAATTGCACCCGGAGATCTACAGGCAGCCAGCGCAGCTCGCGGAGGATAGGTGGTATGTGGGCGAACCGAGGTGCGCCCACAATCACTCGCGCGGCCGCGTTCTGTACTAGCTGAAGTCTCCGGGTGCTCTTCAAGGGCAGCCCCATGTAGAGCACATTGCAGTATTCCAGCTTAGAGATCACAAGGGCTCGAGTGACTGTCGTGAGAGCCTCCCGATTCAGGTAGGGCCGCAACTGGCGCACCAGGCGAACCTGGGCAAATGCCCCCTGGTCACAGCCGTCAGGTGGTGGTCACAGCCGATAGATGGTGATCAAAACTCAGCTGTGGATCCAGGAGGACTCCTAAGTTGCGGACCCTATCTGAGGGGTATAAGTTTTGTCCCCCCAGCCTGATTGATGGTACGGTGGTCAAATTATTGGGAGGAAAACACAACAGCCACTCGGTCTTGTCTGGGTTGAGCACCAGTTTGTTTGCTCTCATCCAGTCTTTAACAGCTTCCAGACCCTGGCTCATCACGTCCACCACTTCATTGAGTTGGCACGGGGCGGACAGATACAATTGAGTATCGTCCGCATATTGATGATACTTTATCCCATGCCTTCGGATGATCTCGCCCAGCGGTTTCATGTATATGTTGAATAGGAGGGGGGACAAGACCGACCCCTGTGGCACCCCATATGTTAGGGGCCTCGGGGACGATCTCTGCCCACCCACCAACACCGACTGCGACCTGTCCGAGAGGTAGGAGGAGAACCACTGCAAGACAGTGCCGCCCACTCCCACCTCCCGCAGTCGTCGCAGAAGGATACCATGGTCGATGGTATCGAAAGCCGCTGAGAGGTCAAGGAGAACTAGGATGGACGCAAAGCCTCCATCCCTAGCTCTCCAGAGATCATCGGTCAATGCGACCAAAGCGGTTTCTGTGCTGTAACCTGGTCTGAAGCCGGACTGGAAGGGGTCAAGATAGTTTGCTTCCTCCAAGGTACGCTGAAGCTGGAGGGCCACCACTTTCTCAACAACCTTCCCCACATAGGGAAGGTTGGAGACTGGACGGTAGTTATTAAGAACAGCTGGATCCAAAGACGGTTTCTTCAGAAGGGGTCTCACCACCGTTGCCTTAAGCTCGGTGGGGAAGTGCCCCTCCCGAAGAGATGCAACAACAACCGCTTGGATCCAGCCTCGTGTCACCTCACTGCTGTTGGCAACCAGCCAGGAGGGACACGGGTCCAGTACACAAGTGGAGGTACTCACAGCTTGCATAGCCTTGTCCACATCCCCAGAGGCAACTTCCTGAAACTCAACCCAGAGATAGTTTGCCAAGTCTTTCCCCTGTGTCTCAGCTGGCTCTGCAAGAGTGGAGTCCAGGTCCGCTCAAAACCGGGCAACTTTGTCTGCCAAGAACTGAACATACTCCTCAGCCTTACCCTGTAAGGGGTCCCCCGTCTCCCTCCTATTTAGGAGGGAGCGGGTTATCCTAAACAGGGCGGCTGGGCGGGACTCGGCGGACGCTACCAAGGAGGCAATGTGTGTTCTTTTTGCCGATCTTAAAGCTCGAGTATACTCCTTGGTGCATGCTGTTACAAGTGCCCGGTTCAATTCGGACCTGTCTGATCTCCACAGGTGCTCTAGGCGTCTCCTCCGGCGCTTTATCTCCCGGAGCTCCTCGGTGAACCAAGGAGGCCTCCGGGGGCCGCTGACCCGGAGGGGCCGTAGTGGCGCAATCCGGTTTAGAGACCCCGAAGCTGTCGAGTGCCAGGCAGCGACAAGGGTCTCCACCGAACTGTGGGCGAGAGTATCTGGAATAACCCCAAGCTCCGTCTGGAACCTAACAGGGTCCATCAGTCGCTTGGGGCGGAGCCACCTGGTCGGTTCCTCCTCCCTACGGTGGGGGTTTGGCCTCCGGAAGTCTAGCCTCAGTAGGCAGTGGTCTGACCATGACAGGGGTATGATCTCATTACCCCTCAGACCAAGATCATAACTCCACTGCTCCGAGAGGAATACGAGGTCGAGCGTGTGACCTGCTGAGTGGGTTGGGCCTCGAATTACCTGAGTCAAGCCCATGGCTGTCATGGAAGCCATGAACTCCTGCGCTCCATCAGAACGTTCACCGAGCGAAGGCAAGTTAAAGTCCCCCAGAACTATAAGTCTAGGGAACTCAACTGCTAGCTCGGCTACTAACTCGAGGAGCGAGGGGAGGGCTGCTGCAACGCAGTTGGGAGGCAGGTACGTAAGCAGCAGACCCACTTGACCCTTGAGGTCCAGCTTCACCAGCAGGGACTCACACCCAACAAGCTCCGGAGCAGGGATCCTACGAGGTACTAAAGACTCCCGGACTACAATAGCCACACCGCCACCCCTTCCCTGGGCTCTCGGCTGTAGCACCTGAAATCCGGCTGGGCACATCTCAACGAGGGGGACTCCTCCCTCCGTGCCCAGCCAAGTTTCAGTAATACATGCCAGGTCTGCGCCCTCATCGGTTATCAAGTCCCGGATGAGGGGGGCCTTATGAACCACAGACCTGGCATTTAGCGACAGCAGCCTGAGACCAGGGTCCTGATCACTCGCGCCATCTGACCTTGGAGTGGGACTCCTAGGGCCGTAAGGAGGGATCTCTGTAATATAGCGAACCCTCCTTCCCCAATGATGGCCTGCCCTAAAGTCCCCGCCATATCTGCCTCTCCCTGTTATGACCGCAATGCTCCGACCCTCTCCCGTGGATATGGCCCCCCCAACCACCCCAATGGCCCCCATATAACCCGCCAGGTCCTCCGAATCATTCATACTCAAACTCTCACACAAGCAGTCCTCACTAATAAAATTAAAACACAAATACAACTAAATAAAATAAAAGTGAGATCATTCATACAACCAGACAATCCCATGCACTCAACATACCAGTTAAAATAAGAAAATGATAGGGTTGCGCAGGTTCAAGGTAGTATTAAGTTCGTAGTAGTCCAACGTAATAATCCGCCCTCTCCTGAGGGGGGGGTCACACCCTAATGGGGGGCTCCACTCTTCTCCTTCTTCTATGCCCCAAAGAAAAGTTCACAGCTGGAAGGTCAAAGTTCGATAGTATACAAGGCAGTCGTGTGTAATAAAGGGGAGGCAAAAATGCCTGATGTTTATAAACAAAGATTGTTCAGTCTTATTCCCCTTAAAGTCCCAGAAGAGATCAGCGGACCACATAGGAGAAAGTCTCTTTCCTAGGGTTATATAATGTCCATAGTCCGGTGGGCCAAGATCTAAAGCTGGCCCCAGCTGCTCAAGGCAAAGGGGAGGAAAGCGATGGTTTTCTTGATACCCAAACCTTGTCCCTACTGCTGCCATCATCTGTTGTTCCCAATATTCCTAATAAACAGTAACAAAGGAATAATAATTAAGGCAGCTGCGATGGTAAATGGGACAAGGCTGGGGGGAGGGAGGGGCGTCCAGACCTTCTTCCTCCTCAGATCGAAACGTCCTATTCAGGGCTCCGTCTTCCGTCCTCCGTTCAGTCCCCTAGCCAAACAGGCAAGCGGCCCAGGGACCCTAGGAGTGGACAGGCAGCTGGCAGCAGAGTCAACAGGGTAAAACGGGAGGGGGATGTCCGAGGGGGGGGGGCTACGAGATGGTAAACGCAGCCAATCACCCCAACCACCCCAACCACAACTCCCAATGGTCTTCAACAAATTAATCCTCGCCTTCAAGATGGTAAAAGATGGTAAAAAATTAGTTAATTGAGCCCCCCAAGCTCTCCGTACCACTCCAAGCCTGTCCCGACCAGCAGGGAGGGGGGGAGCGCCGAGAAGTTGCAAAACGCTGAAATTATCAGCGCGGCGTCGCCTTCGAGATGGTAAAAAGATGGTAAAAAGATGGTAAAAAAAAGATGGTAAAAATTAATTAATTGAGCCCTCCAAGCTCTCCGCACCACTCCAAGCCTGTCACCAGCAGGGAGGGGGGGAGAGCCGAGAAGTTGCAAACGCTGAGATTATCAGCGCGGCGTCGCCATCTTCTCTCCCGCGCCGCAGTCGCCGAACCAAGCCGCCGCAGTTCGTTACTCAGGGAGACAGCCACAAGCAGTTACCGGTAAAATGCTGAGCCTTGTAAAAATCCTGGGACCAAATCCTTCCAGGGGGCTCCGTTGGTAGTACGAATGGACTCCGGAGGCTCTAGATATTTTTAGTCTTTAGCACTGGCTTCTGAGGAACAAGAAGCCAGGCAGCCATCCGAGTCCCGCACATGCGCCCTTTGTTGTTGTCTGAATGAATGTTTAGAAAAAGTTGCTCTCCAAGGTTACTGGCTCAGCCAGAACTGATAGGGGAACAGTTATTTTACACAGGTGCTCACTCTGAAATTTTCAGAGCTTGAAATTCTGCCTGGAAAGAATAGATAACAACTGTAAGAGTAAGCCTGGAATGATCTTGAAAGGCTTTCATTTTATAAAAGTTTTGAATTTATTTTTCTTTTGTTTAGAGAACTTTAGCTTTACAAGAAGCCTTGAAACTATTTCTTCTTTTCTTTTCTTTTCTTTTGCTGGTGGCAGTGTTTACTTCTTTTTGCTATGAACTTGGGTTTTGTATTTCGTTATTTTCAATTTTTGTTTTTTTCAATTGGATTACGGCATAGAAAAGATTGAAGATTTTTATTATCTTTTATGGGTTTTTGGTTTTTCTTTTTCCTTTTCACATTTTTCATAGTAGGTTTTCCTACTGTCTCCGTTTTGCTTTCGCGTTTTACCCTTGGCTTTTTTTCCTTCCCTTTTTCCTCAGCCTTTTTGTTTTCTTTTTCTTTTACCTTTTTCCTTTTTTTTTAACCTTTGATCACTTTATTGTCACTCTGGATTGCAATTGACTTTTATATCAAGTGGATTATAATATAGAAAAATTTGAAGATGAGTAAAAGAATAATAACTACCGGCTCTGCAACAACAACAACATCCTCCTCACCAGCAGAAGGACAAAGATCAATACAAACAATGTTACATTAGGAAAAAGAAAAGAGAGAGAAGGCAGTTACCTTAGAGATGATTATGCAAGGAATTCAGAATTTGGAAGTAAAAACAGATACCATTGAAAAGAGAACAGAAAACATGGAAAAAAGAATTGTGGCAATAGAACAATGAACCGGAAGCATTGAACAACGAACGGAGAACATGGAACAAAAAGGAGTTAAAACTGATGAAAAAATTGATAGTATTCAACATATGGTAATGAAATATGAAGATAGACCACAAAAAATTGAAGAAAAAGGTGACCAAAGAGAGAAGAAAATTGTGGAGATTGAAAATAGACTGAGTGTGGTCGAAAAAGATAACATTAGAATACTGAATTGGGAGATGGAAAGGTCAGAATTTTTTCTAAGGTTCCAAAACATAGAAGAAGAAAAAGGTGAAAACCTGTTACAAATAATAATAGAAATCTTGACAAATGTCCTCGAGTTAACCCAAGAGAAGATGGCTGATGCTATAGATGAATTTCGAATTTAAACAAGATATGCCGCGAGAAATGACTTGCCAAAGGAAGTTTATGCAAGGTTTACCAAGAAAGCAATTAGGATGCAAATACTTTTAAAAAAGCAAGAGATAGAAAACTGGAGTACAAAGACAAGGAGAGTGAGAGAATTGAGAAGAGAATATCAATTTTTGACTAAAATTCTACTCAAAAAAGGTGTTAATTACAGATGGTTGATACCAGAAAGTTTAATGTTTGTATGGCAAGGACAAAGATAAAGAATAGATTCAATTGAAAAAGCAGAAGCATTTTCCGAAGAACATCTCAGATGGAAGGCTGAGGGAACTGGACATAAAGAATCTGTGGCAGAATCACGAGCGATGTCTTCAGCTTCGAATGGAAAAGAAGAAGGTGCTGTAGTGGCGTGGTTATTAGAGATCTACGAGAACCTAGAACCAGAGTAATAAATCCTATATATAAAACATAAACATGGAAGAGAATAAAATTATCTCAATTAACATAAATGGACTTAATTCAGCAAATAAAAAAAATAAAATATTTCACAAACTAGGAAAATTAAAATTTGATATAATTTGTCTACAAGAAGTGCATATTCAAAAGCAATATGAATACTTATTAAGGCAACCAAAGCTGCGGAAAACATTTACTTCATTGGCAACCTGTAAGAAAAGAGGAGTGATCCTTTATATTAAAGATATAATCCTAGTGGAACAAATTTATACAGATGACGATGGAATAATTTTGATGGTGGAAATTATGGACAATAATAAGAAAATGCTTCTAATAGCAATCTATGCGCCTAATTATAAGCAAGATGAATTTTACAGAAAATTACACAGGAAAATAATGGATTTGGGTTACTTAAATATTTGTATGATGGGAGATTTTAATGGAATTGTAGATAAGAATATGGTCTATAACTCACAACAACAACAAAATGAAATAGA
This sequence comes from Thamnophis sirtalis, assembly GCF_051295495.1. Taxonomy (NCBI): domain Eukaryota; kingdom Metazoa; phylum Chordata; class Lepidosauria; order Squamata; family Natricidae; genus Thamnophis; species Thamnophis sirtalis. Next base: position 32,164,811 of record NW_028261384.1, on the reverse strand, counting down.
AAGATATTCCCTAAATTCTTTTTTAAAATGATCGATGAGACAGGTTTAAAGGATGTTTGGAGAGAGAGAAATCCTACTAAAAAACAATATACTTTTTATTCAAACAGACATTTATCTTATTCTAGAATCAATATGATATGGGTAGCGACTAAATCGGCCTATAACATATAGGAAATTGAGATTGAAACAAGTACTCGGGCAGACCACAACCCAATGATAATTAAATGGAAAGGACAAAGAAAAAGATCTAGGTGGACATTAAACAACACTATATTAAAAGAGAAAGACTTTGTACAGAAAATGGAAAAGGAATTGGCCTTTTTTTTTTTTTAAAGAAAATAGAAAAGAGGAGACATCAATGCAGAACCTCTGGGACACAATGAAGGCCTATACCAGAGGCCTGATAATTGACTATACAAGGAAGAGAAATATAAAGAAAAGACAAACACTTAAAGGACTTGACAATGAATATAAGGGTCTTGAAAAAGAACTACAGAACTCCCCACAAAAGAAGGACATTAAAGTAATAATGGATACGATTAAACACAAAATTAGGTTAATGGAAAAAGAAGAATTAGCCCCCAAAATTAGGGATGCTAAACAAAATTACTTTGAAAATGCTAATAAACCAGGCAGATGGTTGGCATACAAACTGAGAAAAGAGAGAGATTCAAAGAAGATATTGCAGTTAATGGATGATCAAGGGCAAACTTGTTATGGGAATGAAGAGAATAAAAAAATATATACAAGATTATTACTGTAAACTACATGATCATGAGAATACAGAAGAGGCAAGAGTAAAACAATACTTACAGGAAGCCAACTTACCCCAGATACCCAAAGAAACTGTAACAATGCTAGAAGGCAAAATAACTATGATGGAGCTAACCGAAGCACTCAAAAAACAAAAGAATGTGAAGGCCCCAGGCCCGGATGGGCTACCAACGGAATTTTATAAGACCCTGCATGGTTTTATATTTTTAAAAGCATATCTGTGGTTATTGTAGTAATTGCTTTCTTTCTCAACAACAGTAAGTAGATTTACACACAGACACAGACACAGACACACACACACAAACAGGAACACAAAATTTCAAAAAGACGGAAGTAGATAAGGTGCATAATGTACATAATTTCATTTATATGAATGAATGAAATATAGTTGTAGGTATTAAAATAAATCTGACATTTATTTTAGTAAATAAGTAATTGCTAAATAAATAATATGAACAAGTATTATAAATTTGTTCATGAAGCATGAATGTTCTTTGTATATTATTTAAGTGTTATGTTTGTGAAATAAAGATTGCTGGAAAAAATTGTTCTATATAAATGAATAAACCCTGTGAGGGGGGTAATGAAAAAAAACTTCATTGAGTTTCTATAGGAATTTGTGAACCATAATAAGTGATGAGAAAGAAATGTAAGATACTAACAAAAAAGAGCAAGGGCAATTTTCTGTTGCATAACTATACATGAGTAAAAGATCTAAATATATTGATATAAAATATAAAATTCTGATATCAAATTACAACATTGCTTCTTAAAAACTCAGGTTATAATTTTTAGGTACTCAAACTAAAGGAGGAAAGGAAGCAGTGATTTGTTTGTGATCTTATGGTATTTAGAAAATGCAATCTTGTAGAAAATCTTTGGAATAGAATGCAATGAGCTGTTGATACAGTTTTACAAACCAGTTACTGACTGCAAAAAGAATGATTGCAACCAGTAAGACTTCCACAGAAAAGTTGTATATTGCACAGGTCAGAAGGAAACCTGCCTGAAAAAATACTTACAGACCCCTTACATTCTGAACATAAAGTTTCAATTCTGCAGTTTCGGTGCTGCACTAGGGCATTACATGCCAAAACAATTAGACACAGGGACACTTTCTTCCCTTGTGCCATCACTCTACTCATAGTACTGCCTTATAAGAACACTTAATTCTCAAAGTATTGTCTATTGTCTATGTACATTTATCTATATTGCATGATTGTAGCATTATTTTTATCCTCATCTTCTTTACTATTCTCTCTTATTGGTATTGTTGTTGTTGTTGTTACTCTATTACTTTGCATGTATACTGAGAGCTTCTGCACTGGAGACAAATTCCTTGTGTGTCTAATCACACTTGGCCAAACAAACCTATTCTACTCTGCTCTGCTCAACCCAACTCAACTCTATTGTACCCTACCCTACCCTACCCTACCCTACCCTACCCTACCCTACCCTACTCTACTCTGTGAAAAGCAAAAGCAAGTAGGCCGTTTTATATAATGGGCTGTTTTGAAGCTGTGCAAGTAACTAGACTGTCACTTGTGTAGTTAGTAAAATTCAGCTATGTGTATCTAAAATAAGTTATATATCATTTGAATGAATTAAGGAAATCCTAGATGGTATGTAGTCAGTATATTGTATTTACTCTGTACATTATTTTGAAGCTGATCTTCGCTAAGCAAGGAAGGAAAGAAGCGAGAGACTTATGTTTCTGAATGGCAAGTATCTCATTGAAACCTGAGATAAGGAAGTGGGTTCCTGAAAACTGCCAAGATACATGTGTGAAACCACTAAAAAGTAGCTCATGCCAGACATCACCAACCTGGTGTCCTGTAAAGTTTCAAGATTTGCAGCCTGCATAATTCCCAGGCATCATAAACTTGATAATATTATAATGTTTTTGGAATAGAAATCCTAAAAGGCTGGGGAAAGCTGACTTATACATAGTCATACTTAAATTGCAGCATAATGTTAGGTTATCTCTTAAAGGAGAAGAGAAAATGGAGAATCTGTGGTTCAGTATTTTGTAGCATACAATCTGTACATTGGATCGCAGATAGATGTTAGATTTATTTAAATGAATCTGTTCAGATAATAAATCCAATGAAAGAATAAATCAGCTTTGCTTCAGAACTGCTTGCACTAATTCAGTTCTTCCCCTTTTTTATTTTCTTTCCCAGAGGATGTTAAACAGGTGTTTGGCCAGACCACAATTCACCGCCGTATTCCTTTTAACTGGAACTCTGAATTTGTGCAGCTACATTTTGGAAAAGATCGGAAAAGGCGTCTAACATATGCAGAATTCACCCAATTCTTATTGGTGAGTTTTGACAAAACTTTAAATCTTAACAAAGAACAAGAAGAGTTTTAAACTGCTATATATTTTCCCATATAGATGTCTTTTTAATCTATAAGTAATTTTAGATTGCTAAATATTTGTGTGCACTTTCTCTGTCTCCCCACTCCCTCCCTATACCTCCCTTCCTCCTCTCTGGTGCGTGTATAATATACATACAAGTAGTTCTCACTTTATGACCATTTGTTCAGCAACCATTTGAAATTTCAAGACTGCTGAAAAAAATGGATTTCCTACCTGTGCCCAAAGTTATAGCAGTTGCAGCGTTCCTATAGTCACATGATCAGATTTATTGGGTTGGCAGACTGCCTGTAGCTTTCTGAAGGTAGCACAGCTTTCTGAAATCTCAAGACAACCTAGATTGGAATCATTTGCCAGAGAAGCTGTGTCCAAAAAGGAGTAGCAAACGCAGCAAGGCATTCCGCTTTGGTTGTGGTGGCTGGTTGTGAAAGCAAAAGTCAGTACAAGGAACTGGAAAAGAAGACAGCTAGGCAAAGAAATACTGGGTATTCATGGGTACTGCAACTTGGTGTCAAACTGATGAAGCAAGATATGAAGAACCATGTCTAAGAAGCATTCACAAGTATGGTGGAGAGCCTAGGTTAGCATAGTAGCCATGGACCCGAAAAGAAGACTGCAAAGGCAGCAAAGTGTTTCTTCTTTGACCATAGTGGCTGGACATAAAACTCAAAAGGTCAGTGAATAGAAATGGGAGAAAAGGCAGCTGGGTGACTGAATGTTTGCTGGCATGGGCTGAGCAACTGAAGCTCACCAAGACATGACAAAGAACCTCAGAACCATGTAATTTTTGATGTGTTTGATGTCCCACAAAAAAGGGTGATGATGTTCATCCATCATGTTCAAAGAGGACCTTGACATCTAACAGGTTGTGGGCTGTCCACAATCTGTCCTCAGGTGGCTGGTAAGGCCTATACGAAAATGAAATGTTCTGCTACATGTCGGGCAGACGTGGGGACCATTGTTGCAGCATTTGCTGCTCTGGCTTTATGGAATGCTCGCTTCTCTTGTGGTGTGGTTATTCTTCTGTCCTCAGATGCTGGTAGCCGTGGTGGATCAGCAGGCACCATGTGAACGATTTTGTGCCAAAGTTTCCCAGGAGATGATATCAATTTTCAGGGACTTAAAGGAGACTTTCAATGTGTCTTTTATCGCTTCCTTTGTTCCTGTGTGATTGCTTTCATTGAGACAGTTCACCATAGAGAAGCTGTTTGGGGATGCGATGGTCTGGCATCCTTGCAATATGGCCTGCACAGAGTGTCTGGGCTTTGATCAGTAGGGTGTGAACTGATGGCAGTCCTACTCTGGAGAGGACTTCTGTATCTGGCACCTTGTCCTTCCACCGGATCCTCAGTATTCTATGGTGGCAGGTCATGTGGATGTGGTTCAATTGCCTAGCATGCCTCCTGTATACAGTCCAAGTCTCATTGGCATACATCAGGTTAGTTAGCACTACTGCTCGGTGGACTTTGAGTTTTGTAGCAAGGCTTATTCCACGGTGGTGCCACATGTTGGTACCAGGTAGCTGAAGGGCAAAGATGAGGATTAAGCAGGTGTGTGTGGGGTAGGGGAATTGGAGTCAGTTTCTTATCTTATTTCAGCTTGGGGCTAAGAAGGACCCAATCTGGAATGGCTTGGATTAGGATGGGTGGTCTGCAATTCTTAGTTAACAACCACAGCAAGGAGTGCCACTATAATTTGGTATAGTCATGTAATGCCTCATTTTAAGACTACAGAACAATCATTCCAAGTATGGTTGTAAATCGACTGTCTGTATAGTATTAATATACTCATAGGTATAATCACCTATTATATGTTTTTAAAATCAATGGTTAATTTATATTTATTATAATAGTTTTTACTGTACATTTCACTGATATATGTTATGTTTCAATAGGATTCATTGACTAGAACTTACTTTGATTACATGTTGATACAACTACCATGTGTCTCTGAAAATAAGACCCATCCCCCAAAACAATCCCTAACCTGATTTTTGGGGCTGTGACTAATATAATCCCTAGCCTTAAAATAAGCTTGAGTGGATGGGTATGGCCAGCAAGAGAGGCGGTGAGCGCAAGGTGGCTAATGGTGTCTGGCAGCAACCGCAGCCCGCTTGCCCCTTGACACAGCACAAATACCAACAAGTCTGAGCATAGAGGCAAAGGCCGGGGGGGGGGGGTAGGGAAGACAGGTGTGCTGTGTGACTGCCTGACTCACAAGGAGGTTTGCAGGAGGCTTGTGCAGTGGCACTAGCTGTAGGAAAAGGCAGGGAGATGGGAGAGGCAGATGATCTAGATGCCCTGCGTGAGTTCCTGATCAGCACAGCTCCAGACAAGCTGAGAGACGGTTGGACAGAGTGGGTGATACATTGCGGTCACCTGTGCCTCTGCCTGGCTCTGCTGCACAGTTTTCACCCAGAGGGAGATGAAGCTTTGTCTGCTTGCAAACGAGACGCTTAAACAAGGAGCTAATCACTCCATTTCAAACCCATCCCTTTTGCAAACACAAGAAGCTTTGAGGCTCCGTCATTTCTCCACCCGAGCGAAAAGTGTGGTCACCTATGGAGAGATTTGCGCCATTCCCAAGCATCCCATAGGCGACTAAGCACTTTTCGCCAGACGGAGAAATTATACTGACAGAGCTTTGTCTCCCTCTGGGTGAAAAGTGTTTGGGAGTTACCACCAGCCCTGCCCTTTCTATCCCATTGTCGTATTGCCCGTGATGATAAGTTGCCCTGCCAGGAGGGTGAACAGCCCCTGCGAGACTAGCAGCAGCATAGACAGCCACTTGGTGGCCAGCACAGCATCCAGTGTGGCTGAGAAGTGTCCCAGCAGCAGGCAGGGCAGATGGAGGATGGGGCATGCCAAGAGCTTGCCCTTTTAGAGCTGCGGGAAAGCAGACAGTGGAATGGAAAGGGCAGGGCCAGCGGTAGCTGCTCTCCCACTCCCTTTGGGCCCGGCACCCGCTGTCTCCTGCACTTAAAAAAAAGACCTCCCTGAAAATTAGCCCCATTGCTTATTTTCAAGCCCAAAAGCAAATAAGACCAGGTTTATTTTCAGGGAAACACAGTATTGCTAATATATCTTGATATCATCAGAAAAGGCTAGATCCATGTTTCTGTTGTCTCAATTGGATGTGTTATAAAGAGCTGTTACACAAGAGAGTTTTGACAAAGGATCATATTTCAGGACTATCGAGTCTGTAATTTTGTTTACATAATGATGTTAGTTCACAGTAGGAAGTGTTATCATTTTGATGAGGAATAATTAAGATAATGCTGCTAGGACAAATGCTTCAAATTGACTTGGTGGAGTAGAGTCTAATTAATTCTTTGTTTGAAGAGGATGTTAGATGTCTCATATAATATAATCACATTCTATTAGTTGTAATGACTGTCATTTTACTGACTTCACTTGACTTTAGATCCAGCCCATCTTTATTGTTTGGAAACTGATTAAAACCTGATTGTCTCTTCTGTAACAATACCATGGAGAAGTGCTGTATTCATTTGGGAATTTCCAATCTGGTATGCATGTGACAAATGTATCTTTCCAACTCTCTTAATCCATACATATCATAATGTTTGTCCTTAATGATCTAGGTAAAAGGTTAGCTTATGTAGCCTTCTTGGGTTTAAATACATGGCTTCTATGCAGAAGAATCTTCTGTTGTAAACTTTGTTACAGACGATTGAGATGTTTCTTTGAAAAAATCTCTTTGCATGAGATTTAGCCTTATCTTTTAAAAAAATCTTGTTTTGAATTAAGCCAGTTTTATTATTTATCCCTTGTTCCTTGTAGCTTTTCTTGCATATGAATTGGTCACATCAAGACAGCAGGTCTCATAGTTGTCTCAGTATTTGAATTATTTGTTATATTTTTCATCATCTGCAACAGATATGACACCACTGGCTCTTTTAAGTATTTTTTTGTACATGCATATCCACTTTCTTAAGATATTTAAAATTTAATTGCTGGAGCAGTGAATGATTGGGCAATACAGAATAAAGGAGTTGGAAGGGACTTGGAGATCATCTAGTCCAGTGGTTCTCAACCTGTGGATCGGGATTCCTTTGGGGGGGGGGGTCGAACTACCCTTTCATAGGGGTCACCTAAGACCATCGGAAAACACATATTTTCGAAAAAATACAGAAAACGTAAAATAATTTTATGGTTGGGGTCACCGCAACATGAGGAACTGTATTAAAGGGTCACGGCATTAGGAAGGTTGAGACCCACTGATCTAGGCTAACCCCTTGCTCAAGTATACCATTTCTGACAAGTGACTATCCAGTCTTTTCTTGAAAGCCTCCAGTGATGAAGCACCAACAACTTCTGAAGGCAAGCTGTGTGAGAGTCTATAAAATCAACTGCTCAGCTCTAGTGGGGCTGCATAAGAGTGGATTGGACTTGACAGGGGTTTTGTAAAGTGGGTAAGAACACACAGTTATAGCTAATTGGTTGAAGAGAGCTGACCACTACATGAGGCAACCTAAGTTGTTATTAATTGCTGTGAGTGTAAAGGGAGAGTTTCCTTGTTTTCTGCTTTTTTTTCTCTTGTGTGTCCTGTGTGCTTTCTGATTTATCTCATGATGTTTCTGCAGTTGTGTGATCCAGTCCTTTACTGTGGATTGTCATCTTTATATTCTTTGACCTCTTTTTAGGCATGTGGCTTCCTTAAACTATTTTAAAAATGTTTGCATTCATGCATATGTATGACTAGCCATTTTAATTAATTATTAACTCCATTTTTAGCACTTAAATCCTTTAAGTGTTAAATTCATTTAACTGTTAAATGCACAAAATTATTGCTGAATAATGGAACAAGACTTTTTAGTTTTGTCTTATCTAATGTTAACTCCCAGATACATTGGGTTTCATTCTACCTCATTCTTCAGATAATATGAGAGTTGGCTAGCAGTTAGTAATAGAAGTTACTGTTTAGGATATCCCCAGTTAGGAAGTCTGTTCTATTTCATCTACCAGTTATAACATTTTATGGCAGTGACTTATGGCAGGTCTTTTCCCATGTAAGATTGACAGTATCTTGGCGATGTTTCGACGAGGTCACACTCATCATCTTCAGGCTAGTGCCTTTGGCTTCATGTTTGTGCGAGCAAAGCGTGATCAGAGCTGCCGTTTTTTTCTATAAATATAGGTGGGTGTATGTGGAATGTTAGCTTTGTTGCTTTAAACGGATTGGTTGGCTGTGTTGTCACAGCTTGATTGGTTGATGGAATTGATGTTTGGTGTGGGTGATTGGTGATGGTGTCCTGTGTTGTTCTGGGTCCTGTGTTGGTTTTTGTGGCTGGGACTTGTTTATTGACTAGAGCTAGTCTCCAGATGTCTGGTAGGTGGGAGGTATCTTCATATTTAATTCAGGTTGTGGGGGTGTTTCTCTATTTTGATAGCTTCCATAATTCTCTTGTTGAAGTGTTCAGTTTTGGAGAGTAATTTGATTCCTTCAAAATCAATTTCATGTTCTGTTGCTTTAAGATGCTGGAAAAGGGAGGAAGTTCTTTCTTCTTTTCTGAATGCGTTCTTGTGTTCTGCAATGCGTGCATTTATCCTCCTATTAGTTTGTTCAATGTATGTGGCGGGGCAGATTTTGAATGGTATTTCATAGACTTCTTGGTTTTCTAGCTGGATCTTGTCTTTGGGGTTTCTTAAGATGTTGGCTATTTTTTGGTCAGTGCCGAAGGCTGTCTTGATATTGTGTTTGTAGAGAATTTTGCTGATTTTATCTGTGGTGCCTTTGATGTAAGGGAGGGGGCAATGCCGTTGTCCTGTTCTGTGTCTCGGTTCTTGGGGGGTGTCTCCCTTTGGATTAGATTGGTAATTGTGTTTTTTTAATCCGTTGGAAATTAATACGTTTGTGAGGGTGTGTAATTCAGTTTTTAGGTGGTCTTTGTCACCAATATACTGTCAATCTTACATGGGAAAAGACCTGAGTACGCCAAGACCTGCATATTGTATTCGGGTCTTTTCCCATGTAAAATTGAGATTGTCTTGGCAATGTTTCGGTGAGATCTTACTTGCCATCTCCAGGCTGGTGTTTTTGGCTTAAAGCGTGCTTGGAGCTGCCGTCTTTCTATAAATCTTGGTGGGGGTGTGGAATGCTGGCTTTCCACACTGAAGATGGCGAGTGAGACCTCGCCGAAACGTTGCCAAAACAATCTCAATCTTACACACACACACACACACACACACACACACACACACACACACAATTTGTGCTGATAAATAAATAAAGAGAGACTAGTGTGGCTGTTGATTGCTTTTAAATTGTCTTTGTATTTTGTTCGCTTGTCCTTGTTTTTTTGTTGTATTAGCCCCTCCACGTGGTTTGTTAGCCACCCTGAGTCCCTCCGGGAATACAGAGGCATAAAAGTGAAATAAACCTATAACCTAGTCTCTAGAGGAGCCGAGGTGGCGCAGTGGTTAAATGCAGCACTGCAGGCTACTTCAGCTGACTGCAGTTCTGCAGTTCGGCTGTTCAAATCTCACCGGCTCAGGGTTGACTCAGCCTTCCATCCTTCCGAGGTGGGTAAAATGAGGACCCAGATTGTTGTTGGGAGCAATATGCTGACTCTGTAAACCGCTTAGAGGGGGCTGAAAGCTTAACTGTTATTGCTATTGCTATTTCACAAAGGCAACCTAAAAAAAAGGCTTTCTGCCTGGATGGCTCCTAGGGGGAGCAAAAAGACAGAAAAGGGAAGCCTAATGCTCCCTCCCATATTTGGGCATACAAGGGATTGTGACACAATGTGTGTGTGTGTGTGTGTTTCTTACACAGGAAAAGACCCGAACACAATAAGACCAGCATACACACACACACACACACACACACACACACACACTTATGCCATTTTTGAATTGCAGGTAATGTAACCTGCAAATCGGCCATGTCAATTGGCAAACAACCTGATGTTTTACTTATCCCCTTTAAAAAACAAGCAATGTCTCTGGGGGGGGGGGTAAAATAGTTGTTCCATCTAGAAACATCAGAATGGTTTACACAAATATATTCCTTTATCTAATTGTTAAAATCTAATTTTGGATATGTTAAATGCTGAACATCTAACCCCATGATGGCGACCTATGGCACGTGTGCCAGAGGTGGCATGCAGAGCCCTCTCTGCTGCCACGTACGCCATTGCCCCAGGTCAGTTCTCTGTGGCTTTTCTTTCATGAGCTTCTGTTTCCCTGAAAATAACAAAACAGAAGCTCATGAAAGAGCTTCTATATCTTCGGTATGGAAAAAGTGGCTAAAATAAATCAACTACTCCAATTCAGTAAGCAAAATAGGAACTCTATTAGGATGATTTCATTGGAAGCTCAGAGAAGTCCTATGAGTTATTCCTAATATCCTTTCCTTTCTGCCATTGCTATGAGATGTTCCCCACAATGTACAAAAAGGTAAGAGTAAGGGAAACCAGTGAAGTATAGCTTAAACTGACATTGCAAGAAAAGAAGATTAAAAGAAAAAATGAAAGAAGAATAGAGGGAAAACATGTAAAACTGCTTTTCAGTACAACCTAAACAGTTTGACAAATATTCTCTCAACTGCAGATGATATAATCCTCTTTAAAAATGGATGTACTATTAAAATAGTTTCTTTCTTTGATGTTTAGAGTCTGAATACTGTACTTAAGAGGCACAATAAATGTTTATTCGAAATTTATGTACAATAGTCACTGAGGTGCCATCTATGTGCAAATTCTTCCTTTTTCTTGCTATCAAACATTTACAAAGCTAATCCACTATCCACGCTGAAGAATTAAGTTCAGCCATAACTGATGTTTTAATTGATTAGCACTCACTAGACTCATCTATTCCTACTGCTGCATGTTGTAAGTTCCCATTGACAAGTATCATTATCAACAAGCATCCAGAATGGAATATTATAAAAGCATATATATGGAAATACTTTGAAAAGTCATAAAATAATAGTAACAGCAATAACATTTATACGTATATACCTCCCCTCCCCTTTATAGCACTATCTGAGCAGTTTACAATGTCAGCATTATTTGCATGTAGCCCCCAACAATCTTGGACCTCATTTTACAGATTTGAGAGAATGGGAGGGTGAGTCAACCTTGAGCACATCATGAATGAATTACCAGGATTGGTAATATTACATGATATTCTAAAATTTTATGAGGATCCAAAAATAATTTATTAAGCAGTCCTAAAATCTAGTGAGGTGTGGTAAATTGAATTTTGCCATTATTTCATTTTGCTTTTATTCTTAAAAATAAAAACAAGATTAAGCCCCCCCCCCTGCTTTATTCCTATGGCATAATCCCACCAGACTGGATTTATTGGTTTTAGCAGGAAGTAGATAGTGCTGAACATCCTGCTAAAATCTTGCAAATTTAGACTTAATTTCACTGAATTATATCTTGTATCTGAAATGTTGATAATTATAATTTTGTGTGTGGGTTGATAATTTTAATATTTATCATTTGTATCTTTTGTTATTTTCTGTAGAAAGAGACTGAGTGGATTTTACTGTATTTATTTCATGGATTTTCTCAAATATCAATCAAACTAAATAAAATATAACCTTATACTGGATCACTGCTTGCATTAGGTTATATGCACTATTCTGTGAGTGATGCTTTACTCATGGAATATAGCAGTGTTTCTCAACCTTGGCAACTTGAAGATGTCTGGACTTCAACTCCCAGAATTCCCCAGCCAGCATTCGCTGGTTGGGGAATTCTGGGAATTGAAGTCCAGACATCTTCAAGTTGCCAAGGTTGAGAAACACTGGAATATAGCACTTTGGGATTAATAATATGAAATCTGCTTTAATTTATGATAAAATAAAACTACAGACTGGCCGGTATTGACAAATAAACGCAAACTCAGAAATTCTAAGGATTATTACATGGGTATTAATTTAAAAGATGTAACTTCAATAAAGTTCAGCTTTATTTACATCTGGATTTGAATAGAAGGAGATAAGTTAAAGCATGAAGGGGTGTTCCAGCTCCCTAAAAAATTGTATGATTTCCTGGATTTGTGGAGCTGTCTTGTCTTCCTTGGAAAAAAAGACATTTGGTTTAAGGGATTGAAAATAGGTGCTACTTAAATGTTCATGCACTCTCTGAATCACCGTTTTGTATTAATCCCCTGCTACAAATACTATCTTTATAAGCTTTAATAAACTTTGAACAACTTCCTACTATGAGACAGATTGAATATCTACAGCGTGGATCAGATTTTCAGCCTGTTCTCAGAATTAAACACAACATATAGATGATAAAGGAGTAAATGTCTTCTAAAGGAAACAGGATAAAATCCCAATAGCTGACGCTGAAATAATCAATGTTGCAAGTTCCTTAGGTGATGTAGCTCACTCAGCAATAGATGGAAGTTCTTACTCTTGGTATAATGATGTTATGCTTGTTAAATACACATGCAATCCATTACTAAAATACGTAAATTGAAGAGGCATAATATAACAGAGATTAGAGATTAGATTGAACTGTTTTTTATGTCTTATAGGAAATACAGTTGGAACATGCAAAGCAAGCATTTGTGCAACGAGACAATTCTCAAGCTGGAAGAGTCACAGCCATTGACTTCAGGGATATTATGGTCACCATCCGACCTCATATGTTAACACCTTTTGTTGAAGAATGTCTAGTAGCTGTAAGTTATCTGCTGTTTATAAATTTATACTGATGATACCTTGTTTTTATTATTATCCTATTGCAATGAGATTACAATAGAGAAAGGAATAGAGAATTTGTGCCTATTTCAAAATTATTTTACTCTTCTTTTAATTTTTGCTATATTCATAATCCATTTAAATGCAATAGAAATTTATATGTAATACATCTATTTAGGTAGTTATGTTAGGTTTTCTTTCCCATAAGACTTTGGTGTTTTTCTTTAGGTCCAGAGTTTTGGCCAGCATACTTGAGCTGTATCAGATGACCTCTAGAACCATAAGGGTAAAATTATCATGCTGTCTCAACAAATGAATTTCATTCATTCCCCTGTTGGGACACATATGCATGCAAGTTAGTTTCTCTAAGACTAACTTTTTGCTTACTCACAGATTGGCAATTAATACGCACCAGGAACCAATCTGAAAAATGGATGGCAAGCTGGAAGTTCCCACATATTTTGCATGTTTTGATATGTGTTACCTTTTAAATGCACATAGCGTGAAACTTTGCATAATGTCTTAAATGTGATATAATACAATAGACATTAACAGTAATTGTAGAAATGTAACCGATTCACACCTGATCTTGAATAGGATTGAAGAGTAATATTTCATTTTCTGGGAGTAGTTTCTGCTTATTGTAAAAAAAATATATCTAACTGTCATTTATATTTTGCAACCTACTAGAAAAAAAAGACCACTATACAATTTAAAACTTTTATATGAGGCTATTTTCATGTTATCTATTTTCCAGTCTTTTTCCAAGAGAAGTATTAAAAATAAACAATATTTTAATCTCTTTTTTAAAATATCTGTACTCTCCTCTTAAAGTCAACTGATTCTCAAAAGGAGTTATAACAGTTTGCTATAATAATACCAAATCCCAAATTCGTACATATTAAAACCTCAATTTAGGAGTTTCTATGTAGAACCAATTTCCAGAATTCTCAGCAATAACCATGTTGAAAGGAAAATTTGGGAAGTTGAAATCCGATATTGGTCAAATGGATCACTGTAAGATAGTGATTTATAGCAATGTTTGGCAGACTAGAAATTTCTTCCAATAGATAATTCATATATCGGGAAGGCACCTTTGTTAGGATAACTGTGTCTCTCTTTTATATGATTCAAAGTCCGTTCTTTGAACATCAGGCTGTAGTTTTTTGAGAACGCTAAGATATGTCCTCCAGCCCAATATTTGTCTTTTATGTCTTCCATACATTAAAAGTAGTGGTGGGATTCAATTTTTTTTACTACTGGTTCTTGGGGTGTGGCTTGGTGGGCATGCCTTGCCGGGCGTGGCATGGGAAGGATACTGTAAAATCTCCATTCCCTCCCCACTGCAGGGGAAGGATATTGTAAAATCTCCATTCCCTCTCCTCTGCAGGGGAAGGATACTTTAAAATCTCCATTCCCTTCCCATTCCAGGGAAAGGTTACTGTGAAATCCCCATTTCCTCCTGATCAGCTGGGATTCGGGAGGCAGAGAATAGATGGGGGCGGATCAGGTCAGAACTGGTATTTACCGGTTCTCTGAATTACTCAAAATTTCCGCTACTGGTTCTCCAGAACTGGTCAGAACCTGCTGAATAATACCTCTGGTTAAAAGCTAAATTGATTGAAATGGGAACTAGTGCATATGATTCAGGAAGTTCTGCATTGCACAACTGAGTTTTGTAAATGCATGAACTCTTTCAGTGTGCTTTTTATTGGTAAAAGGTACAAAATGGCCGTGGAAGACTTTTTTATTGCTAATTTATTTGAAGGGGTTTAGTAGCACATTTCCCAATTGCAAATATTTATAAAAGTCATAAGCTTTAAGTAAAATGTATTATTTGGAAAAAAATGTAGACTAACACAGGTCTCCTATAATGCCAATTTACCTATAACCCTTAGCTTTTCAATTCATAGTTTCATTTGCCAAAATTTACAAAGGATATGGATTACAATATATATTACACTACATTAAGAAAGTTTGATTTATAATTAGTTGCTTTTTCTATTAATTTTAGGAAAACTCACCCATTCTTTCTTTAATCATTCATTTTATTACTTAGAATTCTGAGCATACCTAGCAATTTCATACTTAGTACTATTATAAACTTTGAGGTTTCTGTTGCTTTTAAAGATTGTTAAATTCAGTCACTCTATAGAATGTGGTACGTTTCTGAAAAATTATGTCCATGCCAACTTACCCAACAAAGCACATATCTGATAAGATTGGAAAACAAAAAATGGAACACTGAAACAACCTTATCCTTTATTAAAGAGTGATTAATTGTATTCTGGTATGAACACATCAATCAGAACACAGATTGAGATGCAGAAATTACAGAACAAGATGGAAAAAATGTTCCCCAAAAGCTTTTATAAGATTGTGCACAAAACCTTTAATTCAAAATTATTTGAAAATAATTAGTGTCACAGGAATGAACATATGCAGACTTAAGAATGATTTATATTCATTAGCAATATATTTCAATTCCTTTGAACATACAACGGTTTATTTTCTTTTAAAAATAATGCAGTGCTTATCAAGGAACTTATTATAAAGCCCATTTATCATAGCTTTTTTAAAAGGTAAAATATATTATCAGCTTCACATTTAGTTTATTTGGGCTAGAGTAGTAACATGGCAACCACCTTCTAATACATCTGTATTATATTTCTGTTCTTTCTTTGATTTTGATTTTTTGGGGGGGGGATGGGGGAGTAAAGAACAAAATTCTGCTAATATTGTCTTTTAGTCAGAACTTAAGATAGCAATATCAGTATATGTTGAGTGTGTGTGTGTGTATTTATGCATGTATATATACAAATACACACATGCGCACACACTGTATATTGATAAATAGACTATGTATGTATAATATCAGTATAATATTATATATGTAAGTGTGTATGCAGTGGTGGGATCCAGCTAGTTCGCACCACTTCGGCAGAACCAGTTGTTAACTTTCTGAGCAATTAGGTGAACTGGTTTTATATATATATATATTTAAAGTCACAACCCCTGGTATGCCCAAATATGGGAGGAAGGTCACTACTTCCATTCTCTGTCCTTCGGCTCGTCATAAGAGACCATCCAGACAGAAACCCAATATTTTTACTGTTGCCTTTGTTACATTTGTTGTGTTGTGTTTGTGCTGATAAATAAATAAAGGGAGACTAGTATAGATCTATTTAGCTCTCATCAGCTAGCCATACCCTTACTGGGATTCGAACCTGGGCTGTATTGCATATTAGGCAGATGTATTAACCACTAAGCCACAGGCTGTCCTCCGTTATCAACTGAGCATACACGAGCGCACATACACACACACACACACACACACACACATAGAAACATGCGCGCACACACACCCTCTGTGTATTGATAGATTATATATGTATAATATTAGTATTAAAATAACTCTTAAACTTAGAAAATATAACAACAAAGAAACATATATACACAATCTATTGATAAATAGCTTATACAGTATATATTTTCCAGAAAATAAAACCTCCTTGAATAATAAGCCCAATTGGGCTGTTGAGCATATGCGCTAAAATAATCCCTCCCCTGAAAATAATTCCTCCCCAAAAATATTGCAACGCAGCAGCCATGAGGTGACTGTGCCTCCTGCACCTAAAAAATAATAAGACCTCCCCAAAAATAAGGCCAGGCACTTATTTCAGAGGTCAAAAGAAAATGACCCTGTCTTATTTACGGGAAAACACGGTATAATATTTGTATTAAAAACACGACCTATTAAATTAAAGTAAGAAAATATAATGACAAAAACAATTCTACCAAATTTAAAAAGAAAAACTAAAAATGAAAAAACAGCAAATTAAAAAAATTATTGGAAGGTTATTGGTTTTTTTTTGCTTTTTGTAAGATTAAGGAGAAATGCAGTTAATTTAACATACTCGTTTTAACTGCAGTATTTACAAGGATAATGTATTAGAAAACATTCATTATGATAGTTAAGAAATAAATGACTAAATTTAATTAAACCTGTTCTTATTCATAAAACTCTTTAATATTATGTTTATGTTTCAATCAATTATTTTTATACCTCTAATCAAAAGCAAAAATGTTCAATATTTTATGGAATGAAAAATATCAGTTAAAAAAAAGGATTAAGAGTAAGGTACAGGGAAGGAAAAAATATGCGACTGGATTTATTGTCAAAGGTTATTTTGTGATATTTCTAGTTTTCTCAAATTCTTTTGTCCAAATGTAATGACTGCTTGGGCATTTCCACCAAACCTATACTAATAGTTTGCTTCCTGTACAATCCCCACAACCAAGCTGAGAAAGGGTACAATTTATATATTTTTAGCAGAGGATAGTACCAACCATGAATTAACTGCATGCCCAGTTTTTGATAAGTTACTGAAATAGATTTAACATGAATTCTATATACAAAGAGTTGAGTTTTTAAATTCAAAAATTATTTAGCTTTTAATATCTGAGTTGATGTTAAAAATAATATCTTTAATAAATTATATATTGGATACATAATTGAAATTATTTACTTATTAATCAGTATTTACCACTGAAGCCAAGCATAGGCGAAATGACGAATAACTTTAGTGTATATTGATAGTTTTTATTCAAATGTACACGTTTGATTTTTGCAGTTTTCTTTATACAAACTAATGGTCCAGTGGATCTAATGATTTCTATTTATATATAGTAGTCCTAGAACTCCATTTTAAGTTTCAACAAAAATGGATTTGGACGTGATTCACATTTGTTGGCCCACATGTGGCAGGAATGCCATGTAACTGCTTGGAATTTGGCCCTCTGACTAAAAAAGTTTTCATAGTCCCGTTCAACCTGATTCCTTTTGTTCAGGGTCCCTAGCTTAGTAGTTGAGTATTTGATTTGAATGCATGAGAGTTCAAGTTTCAATCCTTGTGGTTCCAGTTTAAGGAATTCAGGTAACAGTGTAAAGAAAGACTTTTTTTTTTGAGACTTTGAAGAACCAGTAATTGAAAACTTGCTGGATAGACCTATGACCTGATTAATTGTAAAGTACATTCATGTTGGAAATTGTATATATGTTTCAAAGGAGGGAAAAGTAAAAAGGGAACTTTACTACCCCAGAAAGTGCATACATTTTTTGCAACATCCCATATGTAATGCAACTTGCAATCTCTTTATATCTGAGGATATTTATTTTATAAAAATTCAATTTAGTAAGCGTTTCTTTTTGTATTATATAATTCTGCAGCTGCTGATCGGCGCAGTAGGTCATAGAAAGAGGATGATATTTGCTGGGCCACAGTTTTACAATTTAAGAAGCATAGCATTTATATTTATGTTGTATGCAAGACTTTTCATTAATGTGAATTTTTCCAAAATTATTACTGATGGATAAATTGACTCATTCATATTCTGGAATTATCTTACCTTGTTTAAAAAGTCAACTCAGTTTTTGGCAAAAAAAACCTGTTCTGTGTTTTAAGAAAAGCAACATGTGATGCCTTACCTCTCAGAATTATTTAGCATCTTTGAAATATATTCAACTTGCAAAAAAGCTTAATGTTTGATTAAAGTGGTATCTTTAAAACATGTATTTTAAAGATATGACTTCTTTGAGATCAATGCCACAATGGTAAAAGCAAAGCTTGAAAAATCTTAAGAGATATTTCATTGTTATTTATGTTATGTGATGTCCTCTGTACTTAAATATTCATGACATTCCCCCTTTCTCTTTTTTATCATATTTTATTTTTATAGTCCTAATACTAATAGTCCTATACTAATAAATGTACCTTTATTTACATTTTTAAACCTTTAATATTTGCTCATTTGAAGAAATAAAACACACTATAATATTTTTTGACTGCAACAGAATTGAAACTTGAACTCTGTAAATTATCACTGGCCATGTTGTTATAATTCTGCATATGTATTTGTTTAGGTTTCACTGGAACAGAGGAAAAGTTTGTGTGCTGGTCATGATTAACTTCAGTAACTTAAGAATCTATTATGTTTTTTTTTTAATTTTGCATTTTAAAAATCTTTTGCTACTTCCACTGGTGTTTTAGAAAACTAACAATCTTCCACAAACTCTCCTCCATGTTACAACAAACATATTCAAGTTTGAAATATAAACTTCAGTCTAATATCTTCTTTTTTTCTTCCTGCTTTTCTCATTACTTGCTCTGTTCTAGGCTGCTGGAGGTACTACTTCTCATCAAGTCAGTTTTTCCTATTTTAATGGATTTAATAGCCTTCTTAATAATATGGAACTTATTAGAAAAATCTATAGTACTCTGGCTGGACATAGGAAAAAAGTGGAAGTTACCAAAGGTTAGTTGAAATTCAATAATTAATTGGGGGTGGGGAATGTTCCATTTTCCTCATATTTTCAAGGTATCAGTGGGATAGGTGAACATTGATAAAACACTTCCCTCATGTAGTATGATAAACAATATAATTTTTTTTTTCTGGGAATAAAAAGAATTCCATGTGTCTATTATTTGTGCTTTCCTTTTTCCAGTTGCACTCGTATGTTACAATTAACTTTGACTTCTTATTTCTAAAGATCTTAGTTCTTAAATAGGGCTGCACACCAAGCAAACAGTGGACACAAAGATGTTTTTCAAGTATAAAAACTTCCTAGGGTTGATGCCAAATTGGCAGCCTATTAAAGTGACCTTCAAGGATTGTTAAAGAATTCCATAAAGTTGTACTGGCATTGCAGTAAGCTGATCTACAAGCCTGGAACAAGATGTTATCAGCTCTGTCTAACCGCTTTTATAGAGAACTCCCTCTGTAGTGCCAAACCTCCATTAATATAACCTACTGGGACACACATGGAAGCAACGTTCCACATCTCTGTCTCCTTCTCTTCTCTGTCTCTTTCTTTCCATTCTGGCCCACAACTGATTGATACCGTATGTCAAATATCCTAAATCCTGCTGTTAGCACTAAGCTGTAAAGTCAGACTGTTTTTCTTTTTTTTTCTTTTTTGCACGATGGATAGAGTATTTAAACATACATTTACACAGTGGCAGGCACACCATTTGTGGTATTTCCCCCCTTCTTTTACAGCATATTGGTTTCATACTAAATGTTGGTGATTCCTGGGTCCTTTGTGGATTGGTCTCCTTCTTGTTTGATTAGTTTTCCCTTCTGTATTCCACACCCACCACCCCTTCTTCTGTTGCAGAGGAGTTTGTTCTGGCAGCTCAGAAATTTGGCCAGGTTACACCCATGGAAGTTGACATCTTGTTCCAGTTAGCAGATTTATATGAGCCACGGGGGTAAGTTGAAATTACCCTTTTCTTTGCTGTGGAAAAATATATATGAAACAGTATGGTTGAACAAAATACCGCCCACCATTGCAGGTAGCTATCTTACTTTTTCATAATAGTTGATGCAAAATTAACTTTTATGATTGCTTGTTTCCCCAGACGTATGACAATGGCTGATATTGAAAGAATTGCACCTTTGGAAGAAGGAACTTTGCCCTACAATCTGGTTGAGGCTCAGAGACAGGTATCATAAGATGAGAAAAGAGGATGCAGATATTATTTTTACCTTGTGCAGTACTTTTTATGTAAAGTTCCAATTCTGTTGTAGTGAAGCGATACCAACTGTTTTTGTGGATTATATAAAACTGAGTAGTTTTGTTTTATTTAAATTGGATCACTCAACCACGAAACAAAAGTGCTAGGTAAATTTATATAGGATTTTGGCAATTTGTGTTGTACACTATACTCCCTCAAAACTAGTTTACAATAATTTAAGATCACATGATTTTTTTTTCTGAAATCTTAATTTGTATTTTTATACAGCTCTTGTATTAGAAGATGGTATGATGCAAAAGACAATGAAAATGTCTTTGCCAACTTCTGAATTTTTATATTGTCTGTTGTATATATTGAAAACTGACACAGACCTGGGTGTAGTTCTGTTTTTCTAAAGCTATCACTTAAGTCAAACCAAATTCTGTATGTTGAAAGCTTGGAAGGTTCCCCCACCCTCCCTGCTCTGAGTCTGAGCACAGACGCCAGTTTGACCACAATGAGTTGATACAGGCTACATTTTTGGGTGTAATAGGCCTTGAGCCAGGCCCTCCTCACTTGGCTGCGTCCTCCCTCCCAAAATCACCCTACAACAACAGTATATTTTTAGCTTTGCTTCAGAACTAAGTATGATAGGAGGATGTTTTTTCTACAATTTATTCAGAAAACCTGTATGAAAGATAACCCAAAGATTAAAGACCAGAAATATTAAATGGAGTCCATATTGGAAGCTGTTATAGATATCACCAGGATTGGGCAAAATTCAATAGCTAGGAATTCTGAAAGACAAAAGAAGTTTGGGCCCAGTGGGACAAATATTGAATTTGAGGGCACAGTTTACATTATTTCTACTTAAAAGAAAAACCATGATGTACAAGGATTTTCCTGACAAATTGAAATTCAAAAGGGACATATATGGTGTATGTAAGGAACATATTAACTAAAGAAAGAGCCAAAACAAAGTAGTAGTAGCCAGGATTGGTATGAATTTAATGCTCCCTTGGGGTAGATGCAGAATCTTAAAAATCATATTAAGAATTTCCAACCTCATTTCTAATTTAAGGAAAGTTTTTGTCCACCTAGACTGAATTGTGGGTTTCTGGCAATCTTTTTATTGACTTGTCTTCTATCATTATTTCCTTTTTTCCCCTAGCCCCTCTATAAGCTTTGATAAGAAATAATAAAAGCAAAAGTTCAAAATAAACTAACTGCTAAACATAATTTTAGAATGTACCTTTGTCAATATTAGGAGCAATAATTGATTGGGGGCACGGGAGGGTATCTATAAGTTACTGCAAAATCTCCCATGAACCCTGTTAACAAGATGGTAAAATATAGGTTGAGTGCTCCTAACATTAGCTGGCTCAACAGTGCTGAAGTTACTGTTCTAAAAATATTTCATTATTTGTCTCAACATCATTAGTAGAAAATGTAAGGATTCCTTACTGAATCCTATGCTATTTCCTAAACTTGAGATTAATATAAAGCCAAGGATAAATGGTAATAGATAATAATAGAATCAATATTGTAAAGAATTTTAATAGGGTAAAAAATGGCGAGATTACATTCTAAAGGAGATAAATATAAAGTTCTGCATTTAGTTCCAAGAATGCTAGCTTACTGTAAGAGAATTGGTCTGAGTAGATCTCACTGTGAGTCAGTTGTGAGATGTGGCTGATATAAAACAAATTAGGCAAATTAGGCTGCACAATCAATGCTTCAGTGTCCATTTCTCAAGTATCACTTATAAATGTGAAAGTAAGGGTTTTCCCTATCCAGTCATGTCGGCTATAGGGTTATACACAGGGTGGATTTGATTTAAATCAAAATGATGTAAATCAGATTTAAATCACTGTAAAAAGATTTGATTTAAATCAACTTGTTTTAAATCATAATTTTTAAAGAGCAACTATGATCTCTGTTCCACAGCTGCTGCTCCTCTGACCTGCTGTTGACTCACCAACAGTCTCAATATTGCAGAATATACAGCCTCATGTTACATAACTAAGCTTCGTTTCATGCTGAATAAACTATTAATGTATCTTAAATATAAAATTCTTTAGATTGATTTTTATTTCAAAAGCATTCATTAAAATAAATTTGATCAAAATAAAAAAAATCAAATTTAAATTAAGAAACAATCCATTTTTGTTAAAAAAAAATTATCGATTTTTATCCACCCTGGTTATACACAAATATACCAGAAAACTAGAAAAGAATTACCAGGATGATGAGAAGACTGAAAACTATCAACCAATCATCCAGTTAGTTTAAAAAGTTGACATGGAGAAGAGAGAATTAAGGGGCACCTGAGGACTTGGTAGTTGCCCGTATGATGGACATATTTAAAGAGAGGTCAGGCAGCCGTGTTTGGGTATTGTACTATGAGAAAAACATATCATTTCCAAGGTATATTCTAGTTCCTGATACCATGATTTCCAAAGTATTTTGTAAATGTCCAATTTGATGAATATTCTATTCAAGTGATAGGTTCTAGATCAGCGATGGGATTCACTTACTTTCCCTACTGGTTTGCAAATGTGAGCGCACGCACCACGTCTGCATGCGCAGTGCTTCCGCATTATGTCGGGGTAGGTCCTCAGCCAGTTCTCTCCCCGAACTGGAGAGAACTGGCTGAATACCACCTCTGTTCTAGATCCAATATTCCTTTCTTGTGACATCAAAATTTTCTATGGATGTTACTAAGCCTTGCAGCTAGCACTGTGAGGCTCCTGAATAGAGAATTGTATGTTTGTGTGTGCTTGATCAACTGAGATTCAAAATAATAACAAAAAACGCATTGCAAGCTACAAATGGAGTGTTTCTATAATCAGGGAAAATGCTTTAAGTGTAACAAAGGCTTTACATACCCAGGGGGATTTTTCATCCCCAGCCATGCCTGTTCACTGCATTGAAAAAGTCTGAAAACTCCTGGGAAGCTTTATATGTGAGAATAGGTAAAAGTTTTATCTGGAACATATTTTAATATGATTTTGAACTTCCAAAACTTCCAAAACCTATTTGAACTTCCAAAACCTATTCAGAACCTAGAACCAAAGCACAACCAGCATGCTTTTATAGTTACACTTTTTTCTGAATATTGCAATGCATTTTCTAAATAAAAATGTATAGGTGACTGGAGATGTGGATAAGAAGGCAATTTATTGAGAGAAAATATATGCAAATACGCTGGGAAATCCACACGCAAGATTGAGCATTTGTTGGAAAATATGCATGAAAATGCAGAGTGAAAATTTCTATGGAGAAAATAGTAACATAGATGATGCAGAAAATTTGATGAGTATGTTGGAAAACTATGAACTTGATTAAAATAGAGTTTGACAGATATGCCAATTTTGCATGGTTTCTCC
Organism: Thamnophis sirtalis; assembly: GCF_051295495.1. Classification (NCBI taxonomy): domain Eukaryota; kingdom Metazoa; phylum Chordata; class Lepidosauria; order Squamata; family Natricidae; genus Thamnophis; species Thamnophis sirtalis. The sequence continues at coordinate 32,141,067 of NW_028261384.1, read as the reverse complement.
ACCCGAACTTAGGAATAATGCCCATCTGGAACTTAGAAACCACTCTTAGTCAATCAATGCAGACAGTACAAGACAGTTGAAGCAAGTGTAAAGCAATTTCCTTTTGCCTGACTGTGAAAATTAAATGCCAGAATTTTATGGAACAAAAACAAACTTTTTAAAAAATAGCATATATATTATTTTGGCTCTAACTGGAATTTCACTGATATGGCTTTCAACTAATAAGTTTATAAATCTTTAAAAAGCATTTTAATAATGTAAGTCAAATTACTTTATTAATTTCACCAATTTTAAAACAGTTTTTATTGGTTATAAATAAATTCTAATGTTAAAGTCTTGTTTCTGATTAAGATTAAATAATCGGCCAAGCTGCAATAAACTGAACAATAAATGAAGATTTCTTGAAATGGCTTAACTGTTGAGGTGGGCATTTTAATCCTCTTGTTGCCTAGGATTGGTATCTTTGATTTTTAGGCTATTTATTAATACAAATTTTATATTTTATGTTCGCAGTTTTTTATATTGTTATTTTTATTTTATTGTGCACTGCCACTTTCAGTGAGATGGTAGCTGTTGTGGCCCAGCAGGAGTCATTGGAGCTGCCGCCAGACTCCGATGGCGAGAGGTCTTATGAGTTGGCCTTGGAGGAGGTGGAGGACCCTGGACGGTGTGTCGATACCACGCAGGGCGGGAAGAGACGTGGTGGCCACCGGGTGAAGGGGGAGCATTGGATCAAGGGGAATGCTCCTGAAAGTATTTGGGAGTTATATCAGGAGGCAAACAGGCTGAGGGCATAAGGAACAAAGGAGGAAACACAGGAGATGATTGCGAGCCTATCATGCGGACAACCCATCCCGACCGCATCCAGACTGTCAGACCCGGGGGAAGGGCCCTGCTCTGAGGGATAATGTTGTGACTCGGCAGAAACCTCCTGTGAGTTGTTTCTGGATGCACACAGGAAAAGGGCTGACCGACTCACAGGACAGGATAATGAGCAGCTGTTGCTCGTTAGGGTCTCCTCCTGCGGATAAAAATGACTGATGGTGCCACGCCCTGGTTGCAGAAGTCAATGTTCCGTTCCTGTTCTAGTCAAGTTCTCTGTTTGTTTGCAATCATCAAGAAAAAGCACTTGGATAAGTGATTTGATTTATATAATCCTGTTTTGCTGGAGTTTACTTTTGCCAGAGCATTTATCTGTGTTTATTTTGGGCTCGCAGCCAGCAGGAGCTGGGACTGATAAAAACATTCCTTTGAACATTCTGTCTGGCTGTAGTTTCTGAACGGGCAAGGTGGGGGTCAGAACAGGTAGCTATATAAATAAATAATAAATATTTCATTGGTTTAACTTAAGAAATTGCATTACATTTCTTTTATGAAATTCTTGTCCTGAAAATAGGGCAAGAAGCAATGGATGAAAACTATTCAAGGAGATATCCAACCTAGAACTAAGGAGAAATTTCCTGACAGTTAGAACAATTAATCAGTGGAATACCTTTCCTCCAAAAGTTGTGGAAGCTCCAACACTGGAAGTTTTAAAGAAGAGATTGGACAATCATTTGATTGACATGGTATAGAGTTTCCTGCCTGAGCAGGGCATTGGACTAGAAGACATCAAAGGCTCTTCCAATTCTGTTATTCTGTTCCTCCTCTCTCTTCATAGCAGTGTTCCCTTAAGTTCCTTGCATATTTTAACTCTTTTCCCATACATTCCAGAGCTGCACAAATCATATAATGAAAATTAGTTAAGGAAAATCATTTATTTTCAGTCATGCCCCAAGTTTTGATTTATTTTTATGGAAAACACTTTTCAAGCAAATCAGCTATATAGTAAATGGAATATAGAGATATGGTATACAAGTTGGATTTTCTTTCTTTTAGGTGCTAATAGCCAAAAACCTGAAAGAGTTCCTTTGTAAATTAACAATAATTATGGGGGCAAGGCCACTTTGGCTTCCTTTGAACAATGCTTACTTTTTACACCAAATGAAACAAACAATATAAATTGTGTTGGCATCTCAAGCCAGCTTGATAGTACATGTTATAGCCCCTTTACTGAAGCGCAGCATGTCTCAATGGTTCAAGAACGGTACATTTTAGAATGAAATGTTTGTCTTTGTGTCTTTTTCGCTATTCAAATATTACTTACATATGCTATATTAATCTGATTTTTCTCCTATTCCTTCTCCTCTTCTCCCTATTCCTCCATTTCACTAACCTAAACCTTTCCCCTAAATTTTGCAGCATGCTCCAACTGATGTCGCTCGACCTATTCTCATCCAGATAGCAGAATCTGCATACAGGTTTGCCCTTGGTTCAGTTGCTGGAGGTTAGTGAATTAATGAATGAATGACAGAAATATTAGCTTGAATCCCCCCCCCCCCCCCGGGCATTGCTTTTGACCTTCATTATCCTTTTTTTTTTCACACAAAGCTTTTCATCTTATTGTCATTGCATCAAAAATAACTTGACCTTAGCTATTTCGATTCTTCCCTGATTGACTGATTATTGATTTACTTTTTAACATTTAGCTCCTTTTCATTAAAATCCAAATGGGCCTGGATCTTTCCACTTGTAATTGTATGCAGTATTCCTGTTCATAATTTATTTCAGCCAAGTCGCCCCCCCCCCCCCAAGAATCCTCCACTTTATTCACACAGCCGTCATCAGCTTCCTGTGCCCTCTGAATATGCACAGAAGGAACTGCTTGAAATATTTTTTTCCATTTTCATGTCAAAAGGCAGCTGCATGAATGGTGCCAATGTCCCCAACTCAGGCTGTGAACAAGCCAGAGCAAGCAGGTTTTTTTTCTTATACCTGAGGAAAAAATACCATAAATTCCTGTTCTTTTCTTTGGGATTAAAAATACAATAATAAAACTTTCGTTTAACAAGCTGTTCCTATTCTGACACTCAAAATTATCTCAGTGCTGTTGTTCCTTTTTTTCAAAGCTGATTTTATTGTTGTTATTATTACTATTATTTTTCCCTTTGAGTCATTTTGTCTACTGGCCATTGCCTGAACAAGTCCTGGCAAGATTTTTGGAAGTGGGGTTGACATTGCCTTCTTCCTAGAATTGACAGAGGGGCTGGCCCAAGGTCAAGCAGCTGTGCCTGTTGGGGATTAGAATTTATGGTGTCGTTATTTCCAGCTTGGTTCCTTTAACCATCATACCATACTGGCTCTCTGCTTTTATTTACTGAGAGTTACATGCTACTTCATTCAGGAGATTATGTGGATTACAGGCTTCTTAGAGTAATAAGATTAACAACTATAAAATAACAAGCAGCAAGGAACAGCAAACACTGCAGACACATTGTTCTGGCAACAGAAAAAGTGACAGCATATTAGTTTCTGACCAGTTAATGTTTGGGAGGATTTTTTTCTTTTTTTCAGTTGGCAAAACTGATACCTTACTTTTGTGTCCTGCTATGGTGATACTGGTAGAATTGAATTGGTACATATTATATGTGCCAACTAATATAATACCTTATATATTATAATAGGTGTGTATGTATAGATGATAAATGTATATGTATCTGTATGTATTTTTGTGTGTATACAGGTAGTCCTCGACTTACGCCCAACATTTATGTTGTTAAGCAAGATATTTGTTAAGGGAGTTTTGCCCCATTTTACAACTATTCTTGCTACAGTTGCTAAGCAAATCGCTGCAGTCATTAAGTTAGTTGATTGTTAAGTGAATCTGGCTTCCGCATTGGTTTTGCTTTCAGAAAGTCACAGAAGGTGGATCACATGAACCCAGGACTTTGTGACTGTCATAAATATGAATCAATGCCCAAGCCTCTGAATTTTGATCATGTGACCCTTGGGATACTGCAATGGTCATAAGTTTGAAAAATGGTCAAGTCCCCTTTTTCAGTGCCATTATAACTTTGACAGTTGCTAAATGAACTATTGTAAGTTAAGGACTCTTGTGTGTCTGTGTCTGTGTCTGTGTGTGTAGTAATTAATCCATATGTTATATAGTGTTGCTCTTAATATATAATTTCTTAATTATAAAGTCCTCTCTTTTATTCTTATTTTCATCTGTTATCACAAAAAAAGTTAAAGAGAGAAAGGATATCTGGCTTGTCCTTATTTAACTTTAAAAATAGCTCTTTTCTTATGGCTGGTTGCTAAATTAATGATTTCTAAAACCCATGCAGTTTGGGTTCAGATTCTGGGGCGGGGTGGTAGTGGTCATCAGTTTGACTCATAAATCAGGCAAAAGAAATTGATCTTGAAATGGGAGCTTCCAGGAAAGGCAGAAAAGATTCTCCCCTAGCCTTGTTGTCATTAATCCCTAACATCTTGTACAATTTTCACTTTTTTCACTCCTTGCAAATAAAAGCCAAGGGCAGTAGAACAAAATCTTTGAAATTCAGGAAAAGTATGATATTGCCTAGGAAGAAAAAAAGTGGGGGGGGGTGGTTTCAGAGAGGGGAGGATTAAATATTATGTTCTGGTCTAGTCCCTCATGCAGTGTATGAACTCTCAATAAACCTGAGGCTGCGAGGCTTAATACAGAGGTTTTCTTTCCTCCTTATTTAACAGCGGTTGGAGCCACTGCTGTGTATCCAATTGATCTGGTGAAAACACGAATGCAGAACCAGCGCTCCACTGGGTCATTTGTTGGAGAGCTGATGTACAAGAGTAGCTTTGATTGCTTCAAGAAAGTGCTACGTTATGAAGGATTCATTGGGCTATACAGAGGTCAGTATCCAGATGTTTTAGTTCTAGTTCAAGAGGTTTGATGCCTGTTTATATTTTCTTAGTTTTGTTCATCCATCTTGAGTCCAAAAGGGAGAAAATGCTTTTGGCATTTTCTAAGTTTTGTGCTACAAAATGTGAGCTGTATTGCACTGATTGTTATCAATTTGGATGATGTATTTTCACTGGGTCTGTGTCTGGCCCCTCACCCCAATTTCAAGAGCAGCAACGAATCTTCTCGCTAATATGCTGTATTTTTTTCTGGACATTTTTCCCCATAAAGCCTAACATAAGAAAGTTTATAAAACATTTAAATAAAACAATCTTGTCTAACAAAGCAAATCTTATCATAGTTTTTTTTAAATATTATGGACTGCTTCTAATATTCCAGAAGATTTTTATGCTTCCAAAGTATAATATTGTATTTTCTCCTTTGTGGTATATGATTGTAAGCATTTTTGTCATTTGCTAATTGTACTCTCTCCTAGCAGGTCTGATATATCTCTCTCTTAGCTAGAGCAGCCACTTCTATGCAAAATGCACAATTACTTCAAAGCCTGCTGTCAGACACATTTGAAGTCATCTGATGTTAATAATAGCTTCCCCTTAACATATTTCTACAGTACATATAGCAAGGATGATCAAGAGGTCAACACTGTAGTTTGAGAAAAAACCATAATAAATCATCATCAGTAATCATGAGCTGGTACATCAGTTGTATTGCCTATCTTTTTCTTGTAGCAAGGGACCCAGGTTGTATGTATGTATGTATGTATGTATGCATGCGTGCGTGCATATATGCATATATGTATCTGTGCAGGAAAAATTGTTTGGATCATGCCAAAAAGTAGTGTCAGTGTTCAATTTTTTAGTGTCTTGATGAATTAGTTGCCAGCAGTTTCATTTTTGACCATATAACCATTGGTAGATGGAGGGATGAAACTGAAATCACAAAGACATATGGCACCTGGAGCATTGGCAATCATGGAAGTATGCCATAGCCACCAATACTGTAGTGGATTCAGTAAATGCCCAGAAGGAGCATTTATTTTATCTCAATTCTGGAAAAATGATTATTATTGGAATTATAATTTATAAAGAGAATAAACATCATGGAGGGCAGTGTTAAAATGCAAGTGAGTCTGACAATAAACGTATCTAAACTTTGTCTCATAGGAATCTCAGGAAGAATCTTGTCTCAAAATGTATTGTTTATCTTTCTATTTGACCACTAAATGGCTCTTAGAGTGATTGGTTTAAATAGATCATGGTCTCTGAAGTAACTTCTACTGTTTTAGCAAATAAATTTAAAATGTGGTTTTATTTATTTAATAATCAAATTTGGCACCTATATCATAAAAGGTACTTTAGGCAGTGTATAATAATCCAATAAGTGTCCAATAAAGTACACCTTTATTTATTAAATTTATATGCCAGCCATCTTATTGTCAAGCAATTCTAGGCTCCTTATAGCATCATAAAACCAAACACGGAAAATATAAAAAATATTAAAATGAACAAATATTAAATTTAAAACCAGAATACAGTGGGTTGGAAAGGTGGGTTCTTCTTCCTAGACCATTAATCATTTGCACCAATTGATACAGCCAAGTTTTGAGATTCTTATGACAGGGTCAAGAGGGTGGAAGCAGATTTTACCTCAACAAACATGATGTTTCAAAGGGTGGAAACCATGGTAGAAAAGGCCCTTCTCCTGGACCTTGCCAACCAGAATTCCTGATTGACAGGTCTGCCACATGCCCCTTCTTCTGTCACCAGTGGATAGGCCAATCCTATTAGGGTGAGATGCTTTCTTAGGTATCCTGGACTCATTCATTAACATCATTAATGCAGATGAAATGCTATTTGTTTTAATAAAACCTTAACAGGTTTTCTTTCTCTTTTTAAAGTAAAAGTTATTTATTTTCTATGCTTTAAAAGCAATAATTTTGGATTAAATCTAATTAATTATATGTAAAGTGTAGGGTTTTCCCCCTAATTCACAATTTGTTGCTATGTTACCTTCCGTCTCAACATCGATATTTGGGGGTGTTAATACTTATTTTAACATAGCTCACTCTTGTTAAAAATTTAAAGGGTGTGAAGCCATATTACTTGGAAGCAGTTCACTGATTTTTTTTAATGCAATATTGTTACTGTGACCAGTTCTGTTTTCCAGCCATTTTACCTGTTTTAAAGCACTGAATGTGCTTAGGGTTGAACATTAGATTTTATGATGCAAAACATCTGCTCTATTGCAGAGTTACAGCTGCTTCCTTCTGGCAAGTGTTTCATTTCCAACCCCCCCTCTCAATTATTTTGCTTTTCTTCTGCTTTTGATGGTTTCTCAGTACATGATATAGAATGCCAGAATAATGTTGTGTTTTAAAATTTTATACCTCTGATTTTGGATGATTACTATAGTGCTAACAGAAAAACTGAACACATGTACACACATTTTTTAAAAAAGGTAGAATTCACATTTAACATCATACATGTATTAAATTCATGTGAATGCCCTGTTTATATGCATTTCTAAGTTCGCACATTTTGGTTGGTCTTAGAATTTTTTCAGGCTATTATTTTAAAACTTGCAGTTTATAGCATTGTTATTTATTTGCAATTAAAAATTAGTTTTAAATCATTATGATTGTAAATGAAACAAACTTATATTGTACTAGAAAATCCTTCAATGTTTGCCCCTTATATTCTTATGAATTGTATTAATCCAAGAAATTGTTCCAACCCAGGGCATTTAATGCTAATTTTCCTTTTTATCCATGCATGAAAAGATTTGAAAATTGTTTTGAATTGTATCCAACCTACTGTTCTATATATGAAATGCAAAAATGTTGAACAGGAATTCTAGATCGTAAAAAAAGTATTTCTTTGGATGAGCATGCACCCCAAATATAAATGCTTTGATTTAACTATGTACATATTTGGAATGATTAATTTTTATTTACCACAACATAGGACACAGAATTTGTGCTGGGGTTTCAAATTTTCTCTCTTTGATGAGCATGAATTATACCATCTTCTGGATCTTAGGAGGCTATTTAAAAACAGGAAGAAATCTGGGCCCTGTTGAATGAAAGAAGGAACAATTATTCCATACACAATTAATCCAATTGCGGCATCCATATAGAAATCCTCAACATTATGTTTAAGAATCAGTCCTTAATAGAGTAGCTGCCAAGGATTTGCCACATCATTTTATATTATTCACATCTCTTCATCATTATAAAATTTAATATGGCTTGCATCATATTCAGCACGATTCTGTTGTGTGCAGAAATATCCTTTTTATCAACTGTGTTTAATAAGCTATAAACTACAAAATTATGAAACATCAGCCATATCCCTAGTGTTGCTATTCTAATAGCAAGCTACAAAAACTTTATTTGCTCAAGCATTTGAAACATGTTAGCCTATAAATTCCTTGGCTGTTTTCTTAAGCTAAGTCTCATTAAATAATAGAACATGTAAGCCTAAGCAGATATCAAAGATTTATACTTAATAATTTATTTTATACACTGTGTGTGTGTGAGAGAGGGGGGGGAGGGTTAATTTATTATGTTTTACTCTGTCCTGTAAACAACTCTGGAAGGTCAATTAAAAAGTCTGATATAGGCTTTTATAAGTACATAAATATATCTGGCGGAAGGAATGCCTTGATAACCAAATCGGCTTATATTAAGCAAAACCATCAGTCCATTTTGCCTCTTTATTGCTGATGAAAGTTTTGGAAATAGCCAGTTTACCATCAAACTACAGAAATAAGATATAGAGAAGTGTCAGCTGTACAACTTCAGTTTGATTTGATCTTTGAGTCTATTGAACTCAATAGTCTAAGCTTCTGATCTTTCAAAGATTTTTAAAATTCAATTAGAATTGATATAATTTAAATCCAATGTTCTGTATTCTGCATTTGGAAATTATAATAAAGAGATCTTTAACTTTTTTCATAGACATCTTTTCCCGTTCTTGAGGAGTGCTATCCTTCAGTTTTTCCTTCTTAGGTTGCTCCTGTCAACCTTAGTAGGACTTAATTTATAGTCCTCAATCATTCCTGTTCCTCTTCCTGAACATAATACAGGTGGTCTTAAATTTTGGTATTGAGAAATTGATATAATATTTGAGATAGGGATTAAAGGAATAAAGCATTAATTCCTGTGATTTGGAAACTATACCTCTGTAGATGCAATTAAAATTGTTCTTCTTTTTAAGCTATTTCACACTCTTAACTCATATTCATTTAGAAATCAACTACAAGTTATTTTTAAGTACTACTACCAAGCCAAGAATCACCTATGTATTTCTATTTTTTAAGTGCATAGCTTTCCATTTCTCTATTTCTAAATCTTTTGCTTTCAATCTGTGTTTTTTTTTTGACTTAACGAGATTGTTCTGGTTCTTATTTCTGTCTTCTAGAATATTGTGTCCTATCCAATTTTGTGTCATCTGCAGCACTTTCTCTTTTTCTCTCTCTATTCCAACCCTAATTCTAAAATTTTAGTGTCTGTGTGTCAGATTTACAATAGTTCACCATATCTGCTTTACTTCCTTTTTATTTATATTTATTGAGTGTTGCATACAGTAGAAGTCAAAGGTGAAAGAAAAAAAAGGTGAAAGAAAAAAAAGAAATAGGCACAAGAAAGGAAAGAAACTAAAATTATGAAATAACCTAATAGAAAGTCCCAATCTTCTCTCCAGCAGATAATTATAATCTTATAGTCCTCCTTTCCTTTTAGATATTCTACAAATCCCTTCAACCATCACTTTGTCTACATATTTTTCAATCCTCAAAGGCATGAATCATGTCATTTGTTTTATTTTCAAGTCAAGATAGGTAGTCCTTGATTTATAACCACTTATTTAGTGTCTATTCAAAGTTACTTCACTGAAAAAAGTGATTTATAACTATTTATCATACTTAACACTATTGCAGCATCGCCAAGGCCTCATAATCATAATTCAGATGCCTGACAACTGGTTCATATTTAGGACGGTTGCAGTGTTCCAGGACATATGTGACCTACTGACAAGCAAAGTCAATGGGTAAACCAGATTCACTTGGCATTTGTGATACAAACTTAACAACTGCAATGACTCACTTAACTACTATGGCAAGTAAGGTTGCCATAGGTTGTAAAATGCAGCAAATTTCACCTAACTACTGTCTTGCTTAGCAACAGAAATTTTGGCCTCCATTGTGGTGGAAGGCCAAGGACTATCTGTATAAAGTTTCCAGTCTTACAAAAATTGTTATTGTTTACCCTTGCTTTCCCCATTTTAGGTCATTTGTTATGTTTCAATGATTCACTGTTTTATTATTTGTCCAGAATGTCCTAAAAGTAATAAATAACATTTTGACTAGATAATTCAGTATCCTATGATGCAATTCTGGCTCAGGAGATTTTAACTCAAAAATCAATAGATAATCCCTGGCCATGTTTCTATTATGTTCAAGCTTTTCATCCTTATTTTCACAATTGTTATTTTTACAAAAGACAAAGACAAAATATGAATTAAGTAATTCTGAATTATTAATGGTTCTCCAGTTGTTTTGGGCAAAGCAATTTCCTATCTTTTCCACATGATCCTTATAAAAGCAGTTTCTAAGGACTGGGTGTGGGGTTCATGGTTACCAACCTAGATCCACCCCTTAAAAACTGGCCAGTTTTGGCATTTCAGTGCAAACTTCTTTAAGAATAAAGTATATTGGTAACAACTATCAAGTAGCACATCTGCATGTAATTTCACTCACTGTAGCAAAAATAGATAATCTAATATCTCTAGTTTTTTGACTGTCAGCTTCCATCAGCTCTAACTGTAACATGTTAGGTTTCCATGTGGAAATCTGGAGACCATCAGGTTGCCTGCATCTTAGGAGTTGATAAATTAGAAGCTATTGCAAAAATTAGGTCGGATTTTGGAAGTATGGCTTCCTTTTAGACAACCTCTATTGCAGTTATTATAAAAACAAATTATAAGTTACTTTAGTATTAATTTTTGTCTTGAATATTCATTATAACAGAAAGGCAAAACATAATTCAAATAAATAAGTAAATGCCACAATGCAGGTTACACCAGCAATGCTCAGATCTATTTTGTGTATATTTTATGTAGTTGTGAAAGAGGAGAGTAAGTATAAGAAAAGAAGGCTGAAATAAGAATTTCAGAAAATACAGATACTTAATTATAGGAGCAAACAGCAATCATTCTATAGGAGAATGGCAATCAATCAGCCCACTGTCAGGGTTCCAAATAATAACCCCAAAGCAATCAAAACTCTGAGGCCTAAAGTTTCTTCGTAGCATAATTTTATTTGGGATATCATTTTGGCACAGTTGTTGAAAACCCCACTTTGAAGGACCCAGGGGTTTTCCCCACCCAAATCGAAGCCCAAAGTTCTTGCTCTCCAGGTCACATGTTCAGCACATTGTCCAATCAGGTCATAGTCCCAATTTGGCTGGCTTTAGTCCATGCCCTTCCAACACCTGATAGACTGTCCTTGGCTTCCATGAGAAAGAATGTTATTTTGGCTACATTTGCAGCTATCTCTACATCCCCCCTCACGTTCCCACAGCTCCACCCAGCCTTGCTGTGGCAGGCCTGAAGATGCTCCCCAAAATTGGCTTCAGGGCTGACACCCACTTTGCTCTGTTTGTTTTGGAGATATGGGTAAGAAGAACTAATACAGTATTTTTTATAAGAGTCCAAACAAAATTAAGTAAAATGAGTTTTTTCAATTATTTTTATTATTTTCTTATATTTCTAAGTATATATAATTATTGTTTGAATCAAAGCAATGCTGAATTGTGTGCATGTGTGTGTGTAAAGAGTATTTTATATAGTATCCACACATATAATCTTGCTAAACATAATAATTTTAAATTGCTGTTAAGATGCCATTCCCCTTAAGAAGAAAAAATAATAACAATCTATTTCTTGATCAACTTAACTGCTATATTTTTTTACATTTTATAGGTCTTCTGCCACAGCTCCTGGGGGTAGCTCCAGAAAAGGCCATAAAGCTTACTGTAAGTTCAGAAAAAACATTGGGTCATCTTAATATATTATTTTCAATTTCCAGTAGAAAGAGTTATTTTGGTTATATGCTTAAAGTATGCATCAGTATATTTTGCTAACTATACTTGTATAATATGTTGGTTGCATGTTTGTGATTTAGTTTCTTTTGATTCTTTTGACAGATTCTTTGAGGATCTTTTTTTATGTGGCAATTTCAGATTAAAAGTTTCATTCAGGACCTTTACATTTTTCTTTTAAAAGAGTGAAACATTTTATTGCTACTTTTTACTTTATTGCCCATTTAACTGAAATATTGTAGAAAAGGAGATTTGTTAAGATATCAATTAACCTGCTAATAAACAGCAATTCAAATATTAAATTGTAATAGCTTAAAATAAACTTTCTTTTTAACATTTTAATTCTACAAAATATTTCTACAAAAATATATTTGTAGAAAGCATTAAGTTCAGACTGACTAGTAGTATGTTTTTTGAAGTATAATTCAGAAACGTGTGGCTGTAAAGCTTAATTTTTTAAATGTATGAATACCTTCTGATATTTGAATTCTTCTTGTGCTATAAATCTGTTCCAAAGTGTGTAAAATCTACCCAAGGACACACCACCCACACATTATTGCTGATAAACTTAAAATTTATACTTGAAAATGTATATTGACACTTTAAATTTAAAAGTTTAATATGTTTATTTTAATTGTTTTTAAGGTAAACGATTTTGTGAGAGACAAATTTATGCAAAGAGATGGTTCTGTTCCTTTTCCAGCAGAAATTCTTGCTGGGGGCTGCGTAAGTATTCTATTTCTCTTTCACCAGAATGTTAAAGAAACACAATTATAAATTAAACCACAAACGTTAGGATTTAATTCAAACTGGATAAATAATCAAGCTGTTTTTAAATTAATAAGCTAATGACAGCAATTTAATATTGGAAGGGAGAACAGTTTTGGTGTTTTTAAAACCTGTGGCTTAATAATTATTTTGTGTTGGGAGATTGCTTTGCGTTTGAAGTTTAAGTGGTTATAGATATAGTTATTTACCATTGTATTCATCTAACAGCTTGTTTAAACCCACTTCCATTATATTATGTATCTTGTTTCCTTTTCTTCCCTATCTTGCCATTTTTCACTCATCCTCTTACGTTTTTATGGTCTAAGTGTGATTTGCTAAAGGCCACAAACTACCGAAATAACCTTGCTGTTCTATCATTGATAGTTTTATAATATTACTTTAAGCATTTCATGTATTTCTAATGTAAAGTATAGCTCAAATGTTTTATATGCATTCTGCTTTGTTTTCATAGTAAAATACACTCATAAAAAGTACTTTAAAAAACAACTAGTTGTTCATTCTGTGAATGTAATATTTCTGCTGATCAGTTCCTGTAATGATAACTTGCAATATTGGGGGAGGGGTGTTGGTTTTTATTTTGTTTGAGCAATTATAAATCCATTTTGCATGAAATGAACTATTGTTAAAGATAATGACATTTTAAAGACAGAGTGCTGTTCATTTAACTCACTTTGATCAGTGGGTAGGAAAGAGCTGGTGGAGCTCCAAGCTCACTGGTAAATTTCGGCTGTCATGAGAACGATGAGGTCATTCTTTCAAATCAGTTAAATTCTTGCTGAAAACAATGTAGAAATACAAAACCAATTGTACCAAACTCTCTTTTAATAACAGAGAAATTTGTACATTTTTTTCTTCCAAAAAGCACACTATGTAGATAATTGTGCAACTATGTTTATTCAGTGTAATGTAAATAGGAGAGACCTAGTTGCTTTTTGCAATTCACCCTAGATAAAGAGATGCTCTGTTTGATCAATGACCTGTCATGTACTGCCAAATAGCTTACCTGCTCTGTAACTGAAGAAGTATTTAAAGGAGGGGTAATTTAAAGTTTTTAAAAGTGTTTTAATTATAGACTTTTCAACTTATAAGCAGAATTAAAATAAAATAAAATAAATAATGTAAAATAAAAGTTATCAAATGAAGCCCAAGTAACATTAAAATATTATTACAGTATTTTGTTTTTATGTACATCGTCTTCATTGTGGTAGCTTGTCCACTGGGGTTATTTTTCCTAAATAAGCAATGTTATGTATTCTGTTCTATGTAAGTTATGTCCGGAAGAAGAGCAATCTCTTTGAAAACCATGTTTACTAGAACTCTCTGCTGGCATTTTCCTCTAAAATTAATTATGTGATTCTTCATAATTTCCTGGCAGTAGATGTTTGATGGCAAACAGCCCAAGATTTCCTTTGAACTGAAGTGTTTAAATAAAGATCAGTGCCAGGTAGATAGGATGAGGCTTGTGTTGTCTCCCTGTGGGTGGTCTTGTTTCATTATGTTTTGGTATCTTTTTCAAAGCTGGATGCACAGAATTGAGATAGCTAGATCCTGCATAATGTATGTCTTTCTGCTTGTTCTAAATTAGTTTCCCCAATCTGATGGCATACAGATATGCTGTACACCAGCTTTCATAATTTCCCATGAACAAAGCTTGTGTCCATACTATTGAGTTGCAAAAAGTGCAGGGCACCAGGTTAGGAAAGGCTGTTGTAAGACAAGCTTTAAAAATGCACCTGATGATTCGTCTATTTATAAAGAACCTAATCTTGGTAAAGGAATGCTTGTTTTATAAAAGTTATTGCAGAGCAATAACTCTGCATGTGTTCTTTTAGAAGGGATGGTGAGATATATTTTTATTAAATTTCCTTAATATTTTTAAAAAATAAAAGATAAGATGAAATGATGATTATGATCATGATATGGTGGTTGTGGTTTGAATTCTTTCCTTAAGTTCAATTTTGTCATCCTAAGGAAATCAGACTCTGTTTTATTTTTATTTTACACCAAAAAAAGCTACCTGGTCTTTATTTGGGGGGGAGGTCATCCACTTACTTGCGCATGTTGCCCCCGGCCTCTTTTTTGCTGTCGGAGACCTTCAGGAACTTCATCTGGCAAGGCCAGCAAGGCTTTCCTGAAGACCTCTGTAGCTGGGAGCAGAGCTCTGGATTGTTCCAGCTAATGGATTGTTATCAGCTTCAAAGGCCTTCAGGAAAGCCTTGCCAGCTGCAGAAGAAATGGGCCAAAGTGTGCGAGGCCTGGCAATTGTCAGAAGGTAAGTAGTAGGGCTCCACTCCACACGCTCCCCCTGGTTTAAGTTATACCAGTGCACCCTGGAGTGGGTGGAGTCTTAATTAGGACTTTTTGGAGGAGTAGGGCTTATACTGGGTACAAGTGTAAAAATCAAGCTAGGACTTACTTTCTGAGTAGGTCATATTTTCTGGGAAATTTAATGATAATAATAGTGTATTCTGTTCTGTTAAACTTTAGTCCAAAGTGAGAGATAAATGAGACTGTAATTATTGAACTAAATTTGATGCAGGAAAGACATAGTCTTGGATTCAATAGTTGCAGGTGACCATAGAAAGATATGGATAAAACCTCCACCATCTTTCTTAAAATTGCCACTAAATTTTAATGTGAAAGAAACAAGAAATCACTAAATACTTAAAAGGGAGGTCATAGTAACTTAATTCAATTTAAACCACATTTTCATTTTTATCTTGGCTTCTACCACTTTTTCATCCTAATCACATCTAATCTAGTCTAGAAGAATTTGTTTGTCCAAAGGCTAAAAGATAGTTACTTAATTTATAGTCATTCTTTAAATATCTATTCAGAATAGCTTCCTCTGTATTTGGTCTACATTTATGCCTGCAAAATTTGAGTTTTAGTATTTTGTTTTATCCTTAGATCATTATGTTTTAAGGATATTATTATGGTTGGTCACATAGTCAAATCAAATGTTTAGAATAATTTGGCATTTTTATCCACCTACCAAGGACCTGGGATAGGCAATTTTGTTTGTAGTGTTAAAGGTTTCATTGCGATGTAAGCTTTTGCAAATAAAGCTAGTCTTTGCAATTGACTGTTGATGATTTTATCAGTGCCAATGATGTTAATATTTGTATATTTGTGATAGGTAAGGAGATTTTCTTCTAGTAGTCCTGCAGCTGCTAGTTCTGGTTGATCTGCAAACTGTCCTGAGGTCTGAAGCTCATTTATTAAGAAATGTCTAAGAACTCCAACACCTAGCATGGTCCTTGTTTATTGGGTAACAATTGATCTGGTATGGATAAATTATGATCTTCAAATTACGTCTTACCATATTGTTTATGGGAGACATTCAGATGAAACCTGTCCAGTACAGTTGAACATGTGGCATAGCTTTCATCTCCCTCAGGGCACACAAGCCCTAAAGGAACTTCAAGATGGTGCCTCACTAAGCTAGGGAGAAAAGAATGCCTAACATTGTGAAATCACAATTCTTTAGCTGAAGTTAGTCTTCATATAAATCAAGTTCTTTCCAATAGTTTAGGACATTGTAATATATTGGTGCAGTATATGTTCAGATTGAACCTTTGTGACCTTTTTTCAAATGGGTCCATCAAATATTTTTTTGGTATGATACCCAGTATTCTCCTAGCCATTGGAATCGCCATGGTTAATTTAAGCCATAATGCAATGTTGGTATTTTTTCACCCTTTTCAGTTCTTCTATTCTACTATCCATTGCTATCCAATATTAATTTAAATATTTTAGTTAATCTTAAAGATCCACTCTCTAGAAAAGAGAGAAGTTTTTCCAATAGCTCAAGAGGTACATTGTCCTAAAATTCTAAATATTTTGATGGAGTTGGTGTCACACAAACAATTACACTTTGCTCTTTGTGATAGATTTGGCATTTTTTGAATCATTGGGGACCTCACCTTTCAGGATGATTACTGAGAATTAGTACATACAAGTGAAACTCGAAAAATTAGACTATCATGCAAGAGTTCATTTATTTCAGTAATGCAATTTAAAAGGTGAAACTAATGTATGAGATAAGACTCATTACGTGCAAAGCAAGATAGTTCAAGCTGTGATTTGTCATAATTGTGATGATTATGCCATACAGCTCATGAAAACCCCAAATCCATCTCAGAAAATTATAATATTACATGCAATCAATAAAACAATGATTGTACATAGAACAATATCGAACCTCTGAAAAGTATAAGCATGCATATGTACTCAGTACTTGGTTTGGTCCCCTTTTGCAGCAATTATTGCCTCAATGCGACGTGGCATGGAAGCTATCAGCCTGTGGCACTGCTGAGGTGTTATGGAAGACCAGGATGCTTCAATAGCGGCCTTCAGCTCTTCTGCATTGTTCAGTCTCATGTCTCTCATCTTTCTCTTGGCAATGCCCCCTATGTCCCTATGGGGTTCAGGTCAAGCAAGTTTGCTGGCCAATCAAACACAGTAATCCCACGGTCATTGAACCAGGTTTTGGTGCTTTTGGTGCTTTTGGCAGTGTGGGCAGCTGGAAAATGAAGTCAACATCCCCATAAAGCTCTTCTGCGGAAGGAAGCATGAAGTGCTCCAACATCTCCTGGTAGACAGCTGTGTTGACCCTGGTCTTAATGAAGCACAGTGGTCCAAAGTCCTGTTGCTCAGTGGTCCAAAGTCCTCTTTTCTGATGAGAGCAACTTTTGCATCTCATTTGGAAACCAAGGACCCAGAGTATGGAGTAAGAATGGAGAGACCAATCAAGCACAGTAATCCCACGGTCATTGAACCAGGTTTTAGTGCTTTTGGCAAAAGTTGCTCTCATCAGAAAAGAGGAAAGAAGTTCCTAATTTTCTTCTATCAGAGTTTTTAGGCTCCCTAAAGTTTGGCATGAAAAAGTGCGTATGTTTGTGTGGGAGGGGGGAGGAGAGGGATTTACAGTTTTAAACTTTACTTTTGTATCATTACAACTCTGCGTTTAGAATTGATTTGATGTAATTTCATCAAATTTGCCTGATTTAAATGCAGTCATTCTTTATCTGTGGTGTAAATAAATGGACTGGGTAATAGTGAAATTCCTAAAGGAATTGCCTCTCTTGAAACATTGGCTTTAGGAGCCAAATTATACCCTAATATGAGTTTCTTGGGAAGTCTCAAGGAACTTAAGGCCAGTCTGTTTAGGAATGTTGTGAAAGGAATTGGGAATCATACACACAGTACTTACACTTACATCTTGATCTATTATCTAAATAGCAATATATAACCTCACTGGAGATTTGCCATCTTGGATAAGTTCATTTCCTCAACATCAGTTTGGGACCACTGTTAAAGAGCAGAAGCTTCAGGATAAGCTGAAATTCCATTTAATTATGTCATAGTGGTCAACTAGGTAAAGAAAGACCCCGTGATAAAGCACACACTTTGTAGGTGTAATTCCATTATGTCTCCAGCAATTGTTCAACAGATAGATGAAACATAAAAGTGAAAATCAGTATCTTAAATTCTATGTTACTGACTATCTTGTATTTGAACTTTTGCAATGAAGTCATAGCAGATTTTTTAAAACTCAAAGACACTTGAGTAAGGAGGTTTTGAAAGAAACATTTTCCTTGATTAAACAACTTGTGAACAGAACAGTAATATTTAATAATACAAAATGTTTCAATCTAGGCTTATACATCCGTGTAGATACATAGTTATTATTGCTGAAGTAACAAGCAGAACCTATAATGTTATGTCTCCAGTAATTGTTCAACAGATAGATGAAAAATACAAGTGAAAACCAATATATTAAGTTCTATGTTGCCTGGCAATCTTGTATATGAACTTCTTTCAATTAAAAAAAGTCCCATTCACAGCAGGTAAGATAAGTAAAAATAATCATGTATCATATTATATATGATATTTCTATCATGTTGAAACCACAAACAACATTTCTATATAATATCCTGTAAGAAGCGCTACAGAATAATATGTTGTGTACCCCTATGCGCAAAATATACATTGCAACACTTATTGCAAAGCCTCTCAACTATCAAACGACAACCCGGCCTTCACGTGGTGCCCCCCGTTCCCACCAATCGGGCTCTGTCGACCCTTGGGACTGGCATCCCCTTGGGTATATCCAGCCGAAACAGCTTCCATGGATCGCCGTATTTTTTAATTTCCATGGAAGTCGCCTATACCCACGATGGGTGAAGAGGCATCAAGTACAAGTACAAGTACAATACTGCACCCACATGACCATTTATGTGGAATTGCCATATTTTGTGAGTACATGGTAGTTCATACAACAGTATCATTCAAATCTGCCACATTATTCTCATAGCAAGAGTGAGAGACATTGAGAATTATGTGCCTCCACCTTATATTTGCAACTCCCAATCCCCATTATTGAACCACTGTGATTCAGTGATAAAATGATGAATAAACAATGATTTAACTATTTCATGAGGACTCATAGGGTGACCTGATATGACTATTTTTCTAGACAATTAATTAATTGATTTTTTTAAATATTTGATTCCTGATACATACGTTTGTTTATAACATTGAATTTAATCTTACATTTTGTATCCATTTTACTCTAAGTTATATACCATTTCTCGAAAATAAGACCTCCCCAGATAATAAGTCCAATCAGGCTTTTGAGTGCATACGCTCAAATAATTTCTTCCCCCCAAAATAAACCCTCTCCAAAAATATTGCAACACAGCAGCAGCCTACTCCCTTCTGCACCTCAAAAATAATAAGACCTTCTCAAAAATAAGGCCAAGCGCTTATTTGGGGGGGAGGTCAAAAGAAAAAAGACCCTGTCTTATTTTCAGGAAAACACAGTATTTCTATGGATAACTGTGATTTAGAGTTGGTTGATTGGAGTGACCCATAAGCCATGTAAATGGTTACATTTTGAGTTAAATATTCTGAGGATTAAAATTCTTTAATAGTGTTGTGGCTTTTTTTCCTTGGAAAGCTTTGTCCTTATCCAAGAGTAGACTGAAAAAATGAACTCTTTAGTTCATTTGATCTGATGAATTACTTTATTTGGTAGGTGTTTTCAATGATGATCAAATAAAATCTTTTTAAAGCCAGGAAAATGAACTTGGGTGAAGTTATGTCTATGTAAATTAGTATACAGTATATACTAACTTCTTTATAGGAGCCAAGATTATATTCAGTCCGGAATGCTTCTACTTCATATGTAATATTGGCTTAGGTAGTTGGATTTGTCAGAGTTGTAATTTCAGTACCCACAAAGCCTGGAATGTTTTTTTTATTGACTTAATCACTCTTCAGAATTGAAAAAAGACACAACATTGAAATCAGCTGATGCTTGTTATGGCAGGGATGAGCATCGTAGCTTCTGGCACGTTTTTGCAGGGTCGAAACTGAGTTGATTTTATCTTCAGTCTAAATTAAAAAATGCTTTATTCACCACAGTCTAGCAACCTTTTGTTTTTTAACAAAAGCAGATATATTATTTTGCAAAGCAGAATATTATAGGCTTTGTTGGTGCCTAGTAATAATGCTTTCTCAAGGTTTAAATTTCATTGATATTATGGCTTAGTTCACATGCATGAGTTTTTTTAGCAGAAGCATTTAGCAAAAGGCAAATTAAATGATCTAATTAATTACTTAATTAGTTTTACTTAATTAGTTTTTACTTACTTAAAATTAATTGATTAATTAAATATATTAATTATTAATATATTACCCACTTTTTTGAGGGGGTCAATTGGGCCTTTTAGAATATAGAAATTTAGGTGATAATTGAACATAGAGCATATTCTTCCGTAATTGACAAACAAAAGATTTGTATCATGTCATACAAATAAAAAAACATAATTTTAAAAAAAATTGAATAAAAGTTTAGCTGTGGTCACCTATGTGAAACCATTTAATGCTGTGAAATTGTCATAATAAATAATGAATAGAAATAGTGTCATAGATTTAATTCAAGACTCAGACCTTAAAACACAGGTCTGTAAATCATTAAATGTTACTATTCTTCCCAACAGTCAAAATAGACATATGTTAAAGGCAGATCCAAATGTTAACATATTCAACAAACCTGCAACTTAGATGCCTTTATAGCAACAAACAAATAGGTTTTCCTTTGATTCCTTGGTTTCACCTTTGAAGATACTATATCTAATAAAATGAAAGTTATCGAGCCTTCTATTTTTACAGCATCAAACTGATCAGAGCTTGTAAAAATGTATTTTCCTACTTAGATATGCCATTAAAAATTAAAACGAATAAGCCTATATCTTATTTTTCTCAGTAACTAAAGACAATTTTAGTGGAGAGTTAAACATTTTGTAAAGTTTTGTTAGATTTTGTGTATTATTTAATGCAGTTTATTTTTAGTTTAAAATTGGCTTTCCTTTGCATATTTATTTGAAAAACTTGTCAAGAAACTCTTAAGTTGTGTTACATTCTTTTTTTTAATAGTTTAAATTCTTTTGTTTTTAAATACACTCCTCAGTATTACAGTTTTGTTTTTAAATAACAGCATTGCCATATATTCAATCATTTTTATCCTGTGCAGTAGAAAAGCAAAGTGAAAAGATTTTATTTCGGGTACTTATGGACAAACATGGAAAGAAGATCACAGATGAGATGTAGTGGAGAATAATGGGAATAATATAGTATAGTAGTAATGTGATGGTGCTTATTTTAATGAACTTGGCATGATAATCTATTCTCTGTATTTCTAAATTTAGTAATTTCATATCTGTTTTTGGATGAGATTTCATCAGGAAATCTCAAGCCATTAACTAGAATGAGATATTGAAAAAGAGCTGTGTAAATCTGTCAAAAGTGATACTTTGGAACATGTAGAAACATGTACAAAGTAGTTATTTTTCATAGTTAGTCGTTATATCTAATCTTATATCCACTCACGGAGATATCCAGATTTAGCTATAAAGCAGCCATATGAATGTGAAAAAAAGGTGCAGTTGCTTTAACAGTAGTAAAAGAGATGCCCCATGCTCCCATGTGTTCTGTGGCATTTCTTTTAGAGGATTTGCATTATTTTAGAAATAGCATTTCTGAAATAAATCTGTAGCAAACTACATCTATGTTTTTGAAAAATAAAATTACATGAATAGATCCATGAAGCAAGTATTGAGATTTTACAGTTTTATTATTTAGAAAATGGAAAATGATTGTGACATCTTGTCTAAAATATTCATGGTATCAGATATTTAAACAAATAAATTAACTCATTTTTTAAAAAAATCTATAGAGCTACAGTCTAATCTGTTGGTCTATCTGTCTTTCTGTTTCTATGTCTATCTACTCTATCTATCTTATATTTTATATATCTATGTTTTTCTATTTATATCTAATTTAAGTGTAACCTGATTCCTAATGACATCCAAGGTCATCTTTGAAACTATTAATTTATTATTCTATTTGCTCCTGTACATAGACTCAGAGTAAATCTAGTCAGTTTGCGCCTAGGGAATTCGGCATGATTACAACTGTTAAATGATATGCATATTTTTATATTAAAATAATTACTGTTCATCTACTTATAGAAGGCAACAGAACTAAAATATTTTTCTTCTAATTTAGAATATATTTTATACATTGTACTCACATAAAAATAAAATTATATTCCATAAAATCTGAATTTCAGTGCTTTGGCAGTTTTATCTTTTAGCCCTCTGTGTAGCCTCTTAAGATACAGAAAATGGGAAGTTAATAAAAGAACCTCATTTCATTAGGATGCAACACTTCATCATATCTCAATGGTTTACAATGATTTGAAAGTCTCTCTCACTCTGTAGTTATTTTGAGTTGTGGACACCTCTTGACCCAAGAAAATTAGCAAGTTTACTTTGTTGTATTATGACAATCAGCACAGCAGCACTGAACTAACACTTTCTATTGTGTCCCTAAATGATTGAATGCTGCTCTTTTAGACAAAGGATGAATATCCTGGGTTTTTCTCTTGTTGTTCTATCCTGGGGAGTGCAGAGGAAGAATGAAGAAGAAAGACAGACACATGTGTTCAAGGTTATACTGCCATCGAGAGGTGTCTAGTGATATTGTGATTTATTTGTGGGTTTTTTTAAAACTTAGTTTACTTAGAATTATCACTGAAAAAGTACAGAAACAATTTTGCATTTAAACTGTCTTAACCTATAATGGAGAAATGAATATTACTCTTGTTTTGTGTAGCCCTTAAATTCTGAAACACACTAAGTTTTTAAACTCATTTCACATTAAAAGCATAAAAAAAATCTATTTATTATTTATAAATGTAGAGCAATGTTGTAACATAACATTGTGGATGTTGCGCATAGATTATTGCACATTTGTGTGTGTGTGTAGATTATAGAAAGTTCAAAGTAAATTCTTTTAAAATAGCATAACAGTTTAAAGTTGTTGCACAATACATTACAGAGCTAATGTTTGGGGGAATGTTTATTTATAACATTTTTATCCTGCTTTTTCTCAAGTATTGTGTGGCATCTTAACCCTTAATAATTATTAATATTTATATAATTATTAATAACATGATTAAGCAATAATCTGTTATTGATTCAGGAGACTAATAAAGAGTTCCATAGGCATAAAGAGTTCTCATAGACAATTTTTTAATCAAAACTCAAAATATATTACTAAATATTGATTCTTAGAAAGGATATGTAATAATGTGAAATAAAATTAGGATTACAAAAAGAAATTGAAAATAAAATATTGTTTCATGTTTATTTCATGAATAATTGAACATTACATAACATTCCAAATTAATTTGGAATTGTTACTTTCCCTTTAACTTGAAACTTTTTCTACTTTTCAGATTTCCACTTCATCAAATTGATTGAGTGTGAATGTGTATATTTGTATACCAGAGAAATGCATATATGTAAGATTTATCTTCAGTTTTAAGAGGACAAAAATTATGCAGTTATTAGGGTTACTAAATTTACATGCTTTTCCTCCTGACTTCTTGTAAGAACATATATGGTCATTGCTTGAGACAGAATATTTATTTATATAATTCATTTGTTATTTTCATAATGCTCTACAAAAGACCCTTCTACTGTGTCTCCAGATGGGATATCAGTTTTGTACAGATATCTATGGAAGGACTTTCTCCATTATGGCATTGCAACTTTGGAAAGTCCTTGCTATGGAGCACCAAGCTGGAGGAAAGTTATATAACTACCCCTTTTCCCATTTTTGTTCTCCCTACACTTTCCTATCTTATCTAGACCTAAAGGCAATTTTTTAAATTATTTATTTAGTTTTTAAAGTATTTTGTGTGTGTGTGTGTGTGTCTCGGGGAAACCATTTTCCAGATTTTTATCTAGGGGGCTTTCTTGTTCTTGTTCAAAAATATGTGTGATTGCAAAGTGCATCATTTCTGTTGAGCACTCCCTTGCTGATTTTGTCACTTTTGTCAGCCTTCTGTTGAGATGCATTATGTAGCAGTCTTAAATTTAAGAACTTTCTGGTTGCTATAACATGCTTCATTAAATCAGGAATTCCATGTAGATAGTAAGTTTATGTTCAATGGCAGAATGGCATAAATTTATTTCTGAGTTAGAAAAAGGGAAAACTCCATCCCAGATCTACACAGATATTTGACAATTGCAGTGAGATTATTATATGCTCAAAAGTGTGAAGTTCTGATATCATCCGCAATAGAGCAAATGGTTGATGATGATAGAATTTAGAGGATGGTTATATTAACTTTTCTGATTAAAAAAAAAGACATCTACATTTAAAATGGCTGTAAACTCTATAGAATTTTTGTATGAAACAGAAAAAAAATACACATAGCTTGTACCTTAAATAATTAGAAAAAAGAGATAATAGGAAAAAAAGAATCCTTGTTTCCATAGTGTACGATATAACTTTATAAATTACATTTGTATTTGCAGCAAAGGAAATTAAATAGAAATCCTACTTCTTTTTATCTTTTCTTTCTGCACTTCTTTCTTTGTGTCTTTCCTTCTCTTTATTTTCTTTATTCTGTATTAGTTTTGCTTAATTTTATATTCTTTTAATATCTGTTGTATAGCTATCTATCTTGTTCTTCTGTTGCCAACATGGAAACCCCTAGCTAACCACCTGATTACTGTTGTTTAAGATATTAAAAGACACAAAACTGTTATTTAAAAAAGGAAGAATATTGTTAGTAGATGCATTCTTGTTTTAATTATTTCACTATAGGGACGATACAGTTGCAGCTCATTAAAATCAAATAGAAGGAAATGGCTAATCTCTTATCAATTGTGGAGAATGCTGGAAAAGAGTGGCTCAGAGTGGACTTTTAGTTACATATTTGGCTGAACATCAGAAACTAATGATTTGGCCTTTAATAACCCCAAGTATTTCTGTTGATTTCAAAGACTTTTAAGAATGGAGTATAATCTTTGCCATGTTAACGTAATCCATCTGTATCAGATTCCCTCCATCTGTCTGAAGAAAAAAATTTCTGAGACTATGTCAGCTATGGCAATATTCCCATCATGGTGCCTTCCAGATGTTTTGGACTTCAAATCCCATAACTCTCAATTAGTGGGTCCTTTAACCATTCTGACTGAACATTATGAGAGTCCAACACACCTGAAGGGTCATTTGAGATAAACTGCAGTAGTGATGACCTTATAAGTACAAAAAGATATATGGACTGATTTTAAACACTTTAGCTTTTTGTTAGAAACTCTGTTCTATTGCATACAATAATATTACATGGTAAATACAGTGAAAAAAGCTATCCTTCATGAAGTATCCTTCCTGAATTTGGATATTTCTTCACCAGTAGCCTTCCAGATCTACTCTAGGGGGTTGGTGACAAGGGCGTTCAGGGAGAGAAATAGAAGGAATGTTGCAGGGAGAAGAATAGAAGGAATGTTGCTACTGTGGTCTATGATGTCTTCTTAGTTTTTAATTAACTAATTAATTACTTCAATTAATCAGGTTTTTGCTCAGATTAGGCCAATCAGGTAACTGTTGTTTTCTCTTTCCTCTTACTAGACTAAAAATAATACATTAAATAGTATATAAGGAAAGGATATTCATTTCTTCCCATTTAGCATAAAATACAAAGTTATATTCTTGCTCTGTACAGTAAAATTGTCCTAGGTTCCCAAAGACTAGGGAGGATAAGGCTGAGGAAAGATGACCAAGAGAATAAGAATATAGATCTAGACTATTTACATGTTCTACTAGGACTACTTCTATGTATCTGTTTCCTCTCCCTCAAACCTTTCCAGTTGCTATGCATAGGAATAACATTATTAATGACATTTTTAGTCTTTCAAAATGTTCTTTTTAAGGATTATTAGCAATTGTTCAAAGTAGCCTTTTTAAGCAACCAACTCATTATCCAATGTTCAAATAGAACTATTAAGGAACTTTTAATTTATTGGGTTCAGTGATAGTACTCTGTTGGTTGGAGAAATGAAATAAAATAGTGCTGTCTTGTGCAGAGAGAAATGGTGCTCAAATCTACTAGAAGCAACTGCAAAATGCCATTTGAGATATACATTTTTTCAGTTCAATAGCTTTTGAAAAGCAGAGGAAATTAGTTGTTTAAATACATGTGTTCCACTGCACTTTTTGTATAGATGCCAAAATTGAGGAATTGCATGTATGTGTTTGTATTGGTGGGAGAATCCAGTAATTTGCCTTTTTTCCTCTAGTGCTGTAGACTTTTGCCAGTTATATTTTAGTTGTCATTGTAGATTTAAATATTTGTTGTTTGCTTTACCTTGTCTTTCAGTCTAGCATTTAAAAGCAGTATCTTGCAATCTATAAAAATAATTGATTTTAAAGAATGAATTCCCACGTTTAACTTTCAATTCAAAGTGCTTGGCACTATTGCTTTTGTTGATTTCAATGTAAAAAAACTCATGGCAGCACCAGTGAAACGAACACGATGTCCTGTTCCATTAGCATTTGGGGTAATTTATCTTCTCTTTGTGCTGAAGCAGTAACACGTTCACAGTATTGTTTCTTTTTTAGGCTGGAGGATCTCAAGTGATATTCACAAATCCACTAGAAATTGTTAAAATTCGCTTGCAAGTGGCTGGAGAGATCACAACTGGTCCACGTGTTAGTGCCCTCACTGTCTTGCGGGACCTGGGATTTTTTGGCCTTTATAAGGTAAATTCATTTTGACTGTACTTCTGAATTTAACAGCTTGCCTTTTGTAAAATAGTAACACTTATTAAAAAAATCTCTTGCTTTAAGATTAGAAGAGAATGTCTGTTGTCAATATTAAAAAACAAACTAAGATTGCCCTGTTTTCCTGAAAATAAGACCTCCCGGATAATAAGCCCCATCGGGCTTTTGAGCACATGGGCTAAAATAAGCCCTCCCCAAAAAATATTGCAACACAGCTGCAGCCATGAGGTGATTATGCCATCCACCTTCTGCACCTCAAAAATAACAAGAGCTCCCCGAAAATAAGGGCAAGCGCTTATTTCGGGGGTCAAAAGAAAATAAGACCCTGTCTTGTTTTCAAGGAAACCTAGTATGTCATGAGGCAATGCCAGCTAAGTGCAAGTAAATTGAAGCTTTTTTTTCTAGACTCAAAAAAATTTCAGGAATGGTGATTCTAGCCATTAAATATCTTTTACTAAAAAAGGCTATGATATATTTAAACAACATATTAAATTGCAAAAAAAAAATCAGATTGTCAGAAAAAGTATGCATTATCATCACCATGATTTTCCCATTTGAATATGTAGTTGGAACATTACAAAGGCAACTTCTCCTGTCTTTACACAAAGGGGAAAAACAGTTCAACCTATCAAAAACAGCTCCACAAAAAATAGATTAGGAACACAAGTTAAAATAGGAAAGAAAATGGTAAGTGAGCACCTGTCTACCCTAGATGAGTTCAAATCACCAGGACCAGATGGATTACCCCCAGGTTTTAAAGGAACTAGCAGACAAGAGAAGCAACTTAGAACTAAGGAGAAATTTCTTGACAGTTAGAACAATCAATCAGTGATACAACTTGTCTCCAGAAGTTGTGAATGCTCCAACACTGGAGGTTTTTAAGAAGAGATTGAATAGCCATTTGTCTGAAGTGGTGTAGAGTTTCCTGCCTAAGCAGGGGGTTGGACTAGAAGACCTCCAAGGTTTCTTACAACTCTGTTATTCTGTATTCTCCTGTAGATAAATAAGGTACAGGTAGCAATAGCACTTAGACTTATATACCACTTCACAGTGCTTTTCAGCCATCTCTTAAAAGATTTAGAGAGTCAGCATATTTCCCCCAATAATCTGGATCCTCATTTTATTGACCTCAGAAGGATCAAAGTCAACCTTCAGCCAGTCAGGATCGAACTGATGACACTCAACAGAATTAGCCTGCAATACTGCATTCTAACTACTGCACCATCATGTCTCAATTTACAACCAATTAATTTAGTGATCATTCAAAGTTCTGATGAACTTCCCCAGAAATACTTACAAGCTGATCTGGAAATTCTGATGCTCCCCTCCCTCCAATGGTCACATTTTGGACCTTTGGCAACAGTACGCATTTACTTCTGATTGCAATGTCCCATGATCAGGTCACCATGATTTACGAAAGTTTTTAGAAATGGCAAAAAATGCCCTCTGGCATTTGCCTAACAATTATGATGTTTGCTTTATCACCACATTTGCTTAACACCTACTGCAAAAAGGTCATAAAATCAGGCATGGACACATGGTGACCAACGTAAGGACCAATGGCAGTTATTTTATTTATTTATTCAATTTATTTGCTGCCATTTCATTTTGAAGTGATCTTGGATGGCTTACAACAGCAATTCCTAACTCAATTACAGTCATAAGTCGAAGACTACCTAAAATCCTGAGCATTATTTTACTGGTTTATGATCTAAGAGGAGATATTTGGTAGTCTGAGTATTCTTTAACACTTTTAGTACTAGAATATAAATTTATCTTCTCAAGTCCTGAGGCTCTGTTTTCCAACCTGATCACAAAAAATGTGCAATGCTTTAATGGTATTATCTTATAAGGTTTTAAACAGTTCTATCCTCTTGCTTTGTTGTAAGCAGTATTTTCTGAGGCCCATTTAACTTCTCTTTCCAGAGTGTCTGGCTCTAGTTCAGTCATCAAATCTTTATGTACAATTTAACATTGATTTGATTTTGCGCTTCTTTTGTGAGGTTCTTCTTTGTACTCTTTCAATCTCTTCTTGTATCTTCTTGTGTAGTAGATATTTATCTTTTATCTTGCTCAACTTTGTACAAAAGGTTTCCATAATTTTGAAGATTTTTTTTAAAATGTCTTTATAGTTTGTTTGATGATTACACTAAATTTCTGAATTATTTATAGAGATAATACCTTGCTTCTTGTTTAGCTCAAAGCTTAGTTGCAGATGGTCTTCTTAAAGTCCTTTGCTTTCAACCTTTCTTGATTTTCTTTTTTCAAAATATCAACCACACAACCATTTTACTTTCTTTGCAGATTGTTTTTGGTCTGCTTCATCTTTAGTCAGTGCCAGGATTTCTATTTTTGATTGCAGGGTATATAGTCAATTTTATTTTAGTATGCAGAATTATTATGGAGAATTTCTTTTAGGTTGCTGGGTAGTTTTCTAGGCAATGTTGTGTTAATTTGTTTCCTGCTTGTTTAGTATATTGAGGATAAATTTTGTTGCAAATGTTATTTGACTTCCAATGTTAGCATTCCAATTCACTTTATATTGTTAGTATGCTTTTTTTTTGATGCTGTATTGACAACCAGTTACTCATTATCATAAAATTGTCCTGCTTCTGCCTACATAGCACAAGTTGTTGGATCACTGCAATATTGTTGTCTTGCCTGGGACTTGAAACAAGATTATTCTATTAAATTTTCAGTTGTGTCCACTAGTGCTTCGCTTCTTTCACAATTTTGTTCTCTACAATAGTCTTTTCTGGAACTGCTTTGTTAGTTTCCTAGATGCTTTGTGACAGTTTTCCCCTGTGGAAATGGCAGCTGGAAGGCAAATTTTTACAAATGAAAAGGAAGTAGATGTGCTAAATATCTCAGTTCCCAAGGTGATTTAAACTTTAAAGGTGAATGTCTCAAGTCACTACTCGGGTTATGCCAAAGAGGGATCTATTCGATCTAATCCATTATACACTATATTGCCAAAAATATTCGCTCACAATTGAGTCTGATTATGTGGATTGGTGATGTATCTTGCATCCAATCCATCCTTGAAGCTACAGAATTGAAAACTGACCACATTTCTGTTATGAGAAAAACCCTAGAAACAATAATGCTGAGGTGAACATGTAAAAAAGAATGTGAAATAAAAAAAGTTAGTGAAATGAGATGGGGATCTTATAGCATCCTTGTCTTTAGATGAGTTAAAGTTAAAGGTTCCCCGGGAACATATGTGCTAGTTGTTTCCAACTCTTGGGGGTGGTGCTCATCTCTGTTTCAAAGCTAAAAAGCCAGTGCTCTCAGAATATGTCTCCATGGTCAAGTGGCTGGCATGACTGAATGCTAGAGGCTCATGGAACACTCTTACCTTCCCACCAAAGCTGGTTCCTATTTTTTCTATTTGCATTTTTACCTGCTTTCTAACTGCTAGGTTGGCAGAAGCTGGGACATGTAACAGGAGCTCACTCCATTACAATCCCTAGGTTGCTAGGGATTCAAACCACCGAACTGCCAACCTTTCTGATCAACAAGCTCAGCGTCTTAGCCACTGACCCAGCTTTTGCCTTTAGATGAGTTACTAGCTGCTATTTAGACCGTTGGCTTTTTTTGTAATGTATATACTATGTTGGAGAATGTATTATTACATAAAGTTAAAATGGTGTAAATTTTATTAAGTCAGAGTCTGGAGAGGATTGTCAATGGTACAATATAATGGCACAAATTGTGAACACATTCCATTAACTTTCTAGGTTTAATTAGTTGTAATTAATTACTAATTTAATAGTAGAAGCAGTAACTTACTAATTAAAAACTCAAGATTTCACTGTCTATGTCTGATGATGATAGTGACAGTAACCGCAAGTTTAATAATATAGAGACTAAGTATTTGTAGAAGTTCAAGAAATACATAGTTTCATTTTATATTTCATTCAACTTTAAAAGAATAGGTATGCAAATCATTCCAGTTTACAAACATGTATTTCATGAAAGGTCATAAATTTTGAAGATCACTATTTTTTTTTGTTTTATTCCTTTTCTGTTTCTAAACAGATATGGTATATTGCATTACTTTCCAATTACAAGCATTATTTTATTTCAATTTCAACAATCTTGGGAAAAAAATGTTACTGCTTACAACTGACTTGAAGAATTTGTTAAAAATCTTTTGAGAGTTAGATGTGAAATCAAAACAACTAATCTGATATGAACTGGGAAGATACTTCAAAATATAGTTAAATCAAGTATTTATACAAGATATGCAAGACATTGAATCTTTGTATTTTTTAAAAAGCTAAGATTGCCAAAGTCCAAAATTTCAAAACTGTTCATTTTTCAATTTCAGTTTACAAAAGCAAACATTTTATTTAGTCATTCATTGTAAACGTACTTGGCATTGGCAGCAAGAACAAATCACCAATTCTTGATTTGTCAGTTCCAACCTTTAAACCTTTAACTCGAGCATTTAATGCAAGATAAGGTGACTTGAAGAGAGTGTAAAAAGAGGTTGTCTCACGGCTGAATTGGAAGGGTTAAGTTGCTGGTGAAACCCAAGAAGAATGCTAACGGATCAAGAAATGACATGCTGCCTATTGTTTATTGCTATAGGATCAAAATAACAATTATACATGCCAAATAAATTCTAAACCTGTAAGGTAGGAAAAGAGGGGATGGCGGTAAGTACAGGTGCCAGAAGCATTAAATAACTCTCTCAGACAAGGTGTACCTCTGTTGCCTTGAATTCTGCGAGGTCCCACCAGTCTGGCATTTTTCCCCCTCCACCAGACAATGTGCATTCACTGCAGGAGACTAAGTTAAGCCTTCGTCTCCCAGACCTTCTGGCTCCTTGTGCAGAGCCCTGACACAGAGGTGCCTTTGTGAATGTAATTACCCTCCTGTTGTAGTAGAAATAATTTATTTAAATCCTTATTTATTTATTTGCAGGTAAGGCTGAAATAAACAGAAATTAGCAAGCTAAAGAATCTGTCCCAGCTGAACTTCTGATAGTCCAGGGTGGTTCCCCACCCCCTGTTAGTTATGCATCAAGATACAATCCAAAAGTAAAAAGCTTCTGAGGAGTTCTTAGAGAGATGTGAGGGAAAGTGAGGAGCCAATGATCAGGCAGGAAGAAGAGGCAAGCCTTGAGGGAAATATGTCATGCCTTACAGATCTGTGCCCAAGTTGCTAAACTATCCTCAAGTAGATAATCCTGACTTTTTATCAAGAACGATTGAAGCCACTTGTTGGTAGCTTGCATTCAAATGAGTATTAGTAAAGGCTATCATCTGAAAAGGCCTTAGTTCAGGATCACATTTTTAACAGTTTAAATTGAAATCATGATTCAGCTTCATATGATGCATTTGTTAAGCTGATTGATTGATTAGAAATTTGATGTACTTGGTCCATTCTTTTGTAGGATTGAGGCCTACAATGTTCAGCCTCCTAAATCTGGATCAAACCTAGCGTAATGAATGCATGTGTATACTTTAACTTCTCGGAATCCCTAGAGAGGACAGAATATAATTGTAATAAAAAGATGACCAACTTAAAATGTTTAAAAAATTTTATGTTTACAGTAATCATCTTTCGAAGATGGAAAGTACATAATTTATAAAAAATCCCTGGTTACATGCTTTCAGACATACGAAATAAAATATCTATCAGATCTAAATGGTTTATGTGTAAACAAAGAAAGATCAAATGATCCACTATATTAACCACAAACTTTGGCTCTATGCCAGTCTCTCTAACCATCTCAAGTTTCCTCTCACCCTTCTGTTTTAAACTCTGGGAAAGTATGTATGAAGGCAGGCCTCATTTATCTTCAGGTTAATCAACTGCAACCAGCTAATGACAATTAAGGAAGGCTATGGGAAAGCAATCTGAAATATCATAGGTAAAATAATTTTTTAAAACATAAAAAATGAACATCTTTTTCCTTCTGATGCAATAATGCTCTGAAAGTTCAAGAAAGGATTGAGGAGACCCTCCCTCCCCCACCAGTCATTTTATTTCACCAACTTGCATAGAACACCAGTAAGTACACAGGCTTTGTGAATTTTGATGTGGAACATATGGAAATAAATATAGTATGAGTCTATAGAATAGCTGCTCATATGCCTCTTGTTGTAAAAACGAGTAGATCTAACAACAAACTTCATCAACTATTACTGAAAATCCTTCAGATTTATTGCAGGGGGGTATAAAGGGTTAATACATAAATAAATATTAATCCATGCAGCACATAAAGGAAAGTACTGTTATAAAGGTATTTGAAGTTATCTTTAAAATCCAATAAGCATCTTGTCTCCTATTAAAAAACAAGAGATTTCTTAAACTGATAATGGCAGCCCAGAGAATTAAAATGAAAACCCAAAGGTAATGCAGAGTTCGACTAACTATATTTTTCATTTTAAATGAAAGTACTTAAACTCAACTTCCAAGAGCATGAAGTGATGATCTGGACGGAAGCAAAATAAATATTGAAAAGAAGTTTTGTCATGACCTGTTCAATCTGATGAATTCTTGCCAAATAATTTCAGAATTGCATTTTCTGCTGAAAAGATACAACTTAACAATTTAACAGGCTACTATGAAGTGTCATGGCAAATTCTTAGAATTTATCCTTTGCTAAATGTGAACTCATTTTCCACATGTAAATTCTTTCTACTCAAACTAGTGGTGTCCACAAAAATGGAGAAGTATCAGTAGGCTTATACAAGCTCCCAGGTTAATTTGCAGATCCTGGTCACCTCACAATTAAATTATTTCAATGCACTCTACACAAGGTTCCTCTTGAAAATTGTCCAGAAGGTGGTAGATGAGCAGTAAAGGATGTTTCTCAGTGTGCCTATTTATCACTGCTGCTATGGTGAGCTGCATTCATCTAGTCAACGTCTGAGTGAAATTCAAGGGTCTGGTCAGTGCTTATAAAGCTTTTCATGACATAGAGCCTAGATACCTAAGGGATCATCTATTTCCAGTCACTTCTGCCTGCCCAACACATTTTTACAGATTAGATGCTTTCCGGGCACGACGGTATGTATTAAATGTCATCTTTGGGGATTAGGGAAATTTGCCTTTTTTCCCTCTATGGACCTGCCCTCCAGAACAGCGCTCTCTACCGATATAGATGGCACTCTGCCTCTCACCTGTTTTATTCTTGGAGTTAATTCCCCCCAAAATAAGACAGGGTCTTACTTCTTTTGAATCCCGAAATAAGAGCTTGGCCTTATTTTTAGGGAGGTCTTATTATTTTTGAGGTGCAGGAGGCTGCGAGTATGGTCACCTCGTGGCTGCTGCTGTGTTGCAATATTTTTGGGGAGGGCTTCTTGTAGTGCTTGTGCTCAAAAGCCCGATTGGGCTTATTATCCGGGAAACTCTTATTTGGGGAGGAAACAGGGTATATTGTGTGACCCCTATTGTTTTTTTTATTTTAATTATGAATATTTTATTATAGACTGTTTTAACAGTTTTAACTAGGTTTTTTATATTTTTAAGTTGCTCTGAATCTATCAGGATGGGCTTGCAACATAACATCACTATCATGATGAGGATTAGATGATGTAATTTCCATAATCTTTGGGAAGGAAATTAATTCTTGTCACCATATATGGATTCTTCAGGGCAGTGAAAATTTTAAGTGTCATGAAATATTATTTGATTGGATAACTGGTGCAAATCCTACAAAAGAAATACTTTAAAGGTTGGAATCCTGAATGGAACTACTTTATGCTGCAGCATTTTTCTTCAGATTTGTCTTGTTTGTCTTGACAGATAGGCTGAGTTACAGAATCTAATGAATTCCTGAAATATTTCTCAGTAGCTAAAGCAAATGATTCTGTTGAATTCTTACTTCTCTGAAATGATTCACCTTAACCGGGCCAATTAAGATTAGTTATTAAAAATGTACTGGGCGAGTCCAGAGAATGAAGAACTCATTATGTCATAAAATAGTGGTCGTTGAGGAAGCAGAGCGGTCATTCTTGTAAAAAAATGACACAACAACCCTTGATATCAATCTAAATCAGGAAGTTTGTAATGGTCTTCCTGAGAGATAATTAATAATGTCAGTTCAGATGTATGTATTCTTTAAACTAAAGATAACCCAATGGCATTTATTTCTGAATGTCAGAATGACTGTAGGATAAAATATATCTTGGTTACTCTTATACTTGACTTTTCACAGTATAGGGACAAAAGAAATGTGATTTTGCTATTCTTGCTGAATCCTTCAGTGGCTTTCTCACATCTTCAATCTTTGAATTGTGTAATCTGTTATCCGAGTCCCTTCTTAATGGCTCCCCCATACATTTACAAGATTTCCACCTTCATCCTCTCATATATTTTTATCTGTTCATATTACATATTTTTTTAAAATCTTCTATATTTGTTCATTTCCTAGGGAGCCAAAGCCTGTTTCCTTCGCGACATTCCCTTTTCTGCCATTTATTTCCCTTGTTATGCTCACACAAAGGCTGCTTTTGCAAATGAAGATGGACAAGTGGCCCCTGGTTATTTGCTTCTGGCAGGAGCAATAGCTGGTAAGTGTTTTTATTGCATTAAAAAGATGGTCCTTTTTAAAACACATTCCAAATTGCATCTCTGCAGTTCTGAAAAAGGTGTTAAGTTGGGAGTAGAGAGATCTGGATTAAAGCCATCCTTATGCAAACATATTGAGTGACACTGAGCCAGTGATTCTACTATAACTCTTTAACTATTGGGCAGGATTGCCAGAAAATATTGGAAGGAGTGCTGTATATTTCTTCTTGAACTGCTAAAAAGGCCACATAATTTTACAGACAAAGCATATGAATGCATTATAATAATACAATTCATTAATATCATGTTTATGTACAGAGATTGTCCCTCTGCTTACATTAGAAAATATAACCTTGATTAAGGTTTCTGAAGTTATATTACATGCATTTATTCTCTGCATATTAATAATAATGCTATAAAAAGTAGCTAGTATTAGACTAAATAGAATTAGACATAAAATTAATTAAATGTTTTTGGATAAAACTGAAGTAAGGGAATGTGGAAAGGAGAGTTTTATAGATGTGCTTTGGAATAATAGTGATATGTTGAAGGGCAGAGTTGACAGAAATATTCTTTAGTATCCAATGAAAAATAATGAAAAGTGTTAACAAATATATAGTAAGATTGCATGTAAGATTGCCGTATAAATAAAGTAACTGGGGAAATATTGAGATATGGATGTGATTTGCTTATGGAGTGTCTGTGAGATGCTTAACATGTATGCAAATATTGAATCTGTACCTGATAATTGAAAAATACTATTTCTGTTCCCTTATGCAAAAGGTAAAGATAGTAAGAATCAAATTCAGACTTTACTAGTGTAGTAAAATACTTCTATTTCTTAATGCAAATGATGTATTATTAGTTGAAAACCTGAAAAATTTGCAGCCGCTATTAAATAGATTGTATGATGCAATGAGGTATCTTGGTGGCATATTTACTAAGATAAAAGCCAACTAGACTACAGATATGGTGGAAGCAATGATGGTTTGGAAGGCTAGTAAGATAGAGAGATGTGTAAGGCCACACTTGCAATACTGCATTCAGTTCTGGTCGCCACGATGTAGAAAAGATGTGGAGACTCTGGAAAGAGTGCAGAGAAGAGCAACAAAGATGATTAGGGGACTGGAGACTAAAACATATGAAGAATGATTGCAGGAACTGGGTATGTCTAGTTTAATCTTGACCCCTTCCAGTCTGGCTTCAGGCCTGGTTACAGCACAGAAACCGCTTTGGTCGCATTGACCGATGACCTCTGGAGAGCTAGGGATAGAGGCTATGCCTCTATCCTAGTTCTCCTTGACCTCTCGGCGGCTTTCGATACCATCGACCATGGTATCCTTCTGCGACGACTGCGGGAGGTGGGGGTGGGAGGCACTGTTTTGCAGTGGTTCTCCTCCTACCTCTCAGACAGGTCGCAGTCGGTGTTAGTTGGAGGGCAGAGATCGACCCCTAGGCCCCTAACACATGGGGTGCCGCAGGGCTCGGTCCTGTCCCCCCTGCTTTTTAACATCTACATGAAACCGCTGGGCAAGATCATTTGGCGGCACGGGATAAAATACCACCAGTATGCGGATGATACCCAGTTGTATCTGTCCGCCCCGTGCCAACTCAATGAAGCGGTGGACATGATGAACCAGGGACTTGAAGCTGTTAGGGACTGGATGAGAGCTAACAAACTTGTGCTCAACCCAGATAAGACCGAGTGGCTGTTGTGTTTCCCTCCCTCCAGTTCGGCAAATATTCCATCTCTCAGGCTGGGGGGTCAAACACTACACCCCTCAGATAGGGTCCGCAACTTGGGAGTCCTCCTGGATCCACAGCTGACTTTCGAACACCATTTGTCAGCTGTGACCAGGGGGGCATTTGCCCAGGTTCACTCGTGCCCTTGTGACCTCTAAGCTGGAGTACTGCAATGTGCTCTACATGGGGCTGCCCTTGAAGAGTATTCAGTGACTTCAGCTAGTCCAGAATGCGGCCGCGCGAGCGATTGTGGGTGCACCTCGGTTCACCCACATAACACCTATCCTCCGCGAGCTGCACTGGCTGCCTGTCGATCTCCAGATACGCTTCAAGGTGCTACTTGCCACCCATAAAGCCCTCCATGGTAGTGGATGTGGGTACTTGAGAGACCGCCTACTGCCGATTACCTCCACGCGACCCATAGATTTCACCGATTAGGCCTCCTCCGAGTTCCATCTGCTGGCCAGTGCCGACTGGCGACCACGCGGAGGAGAGCCTTCTCGGTAGCAGCTCCGACCCTCTGGAACGATCTCCCCATGGAGATTCGTACCCTCACCACCCTCCAGACCTTCCGCATAGCACTTAAAACCTGGCTATCCCGTCAGGCCTGGGACTAAGATTGTAACCCGCCTGAATGGTATGAATGTTGTGTTCTTAAAATTGTATTGTTCTATATGTCTAAAGTTTGTTTCTCCCCCTTCCCCTTTTTAAGTTGTAAGCCGCCCTGAGTCCCCCAGGGAAAAGGGTAGCATATAAATTTAATAAAATACAAATACAAATGCAAATTAATGAAAAGAAGGACTAGGGGAGACATGGTAGCAGTGTTTCAATATCTCAGGGGTTGCAACAAAGAAGAGAGAGTCAAACTATTCTCCAAGGCAGCTGAGGGTAGAACAAGAAGCAATGGGTGGAAACTAATCAAGGAGAGAAGCAACTTAGAACTGAGGAGAAATTTCCTGACAGTTAGAGCAATTAATCAATGGAACAGCTTGCCTCCAGAGGTTGTGAATGCCCCAACACTGGAAGTCTTTAAGAAAATGTTGGATAGCCATTTGTCTGGAATGGATGGTATAGGATTTCCTGCCTAGGCAGGGGGTTGGACTAGAAGACCTCCAAGGTCCCTTCCAACTCTACTATTGTATTATTGTGTAGTAAATGCTATTGGTGAAAAGTGAGTCTACTTATTTCCCCTTCTATTTTTCACAACTTTAATTTCTTCAGTGTGCTGTGATTTTGCACTTTTGCATAAAGAGCTTACCCCAAAAGGTGATGTCTGTCTGTCTGTCTATCTATCTATCTTCTTATATATCCGTTAATTCTAACTGGTATAATAAGGTACAACCTTGGATGAAATTTAATATGAACTATAGTCTTTTGGGCAACATGATGATGTATCAACTGATGAATAAACTTGAGATTTTAGAAGATTTATTTTGATTTAGGAAAAAGAGGACTAGTAAGTGGCAATGCTGAAAAGATAAAACTTCCTTGAATCAAGCTCCACCTCTGATGACTGTGTGGAGACAGCTATGTAATTTTCTTGACAGGTATAAGTGGTTTGTCATTGCCTTTTCTAGGGTAGTTTATTTGTATTTTCCAGTCTAGCATACAGGATATTTGCAATATCCTGATGGTTCTCCGATCAATTGTGAATTAGGTGGGATCCTTCTTAGCTTTTGGTGATTAACCAACACCAGCTATCAACTACTGCTGTGCAATGTAATATGGTCATTTCAGGAATGACCTACCCTAGCTGTTGTGCTGTGCTTGTTGACTTATATTAAAATAACCAAAATATCTTGTAAAGATATTTGTAAATATATG
This sequence comes from Thamnophis sirtalis, assembly GCF_051295495.1. Classification (NCBI taxonomy): domain Eukaryota; kingdom Metazoa; phylum Chordata; class Lepidosauria; order Squamata; family Natricidae; genus Thamnophis; species Thamnophis sirtalis. The sequence continues at coordinate 32,102,212 of NW_028261384.1, read as the reverse complement.
CTCCAAGGCATGTCACAACTTTTGAGCTCTCCTAATGTTTGGAAATTGAAAGTTGAAAAATTTGTTCTGTTGCATTTTCTTTCACTATAATCATCTGCATGCCATTGTCATCAATCCTGAGAGGTAAAAGGCTATCAGCAAAAAGGGGCACGTGTGTTTGTTTGTGTGTGTGTGTGTGTGTGTGTGTGTGTATGTGTATGTGTGTGTGTATATATATATATATGTGTGTGTGTATATGTCTGTGTGTGTGTGTATATATATACACACACACAGAGTTATATACAGTTATATATATAACATACAGTTATATATATACAGTTACACACACACACACACACACACAAACACATATATATAACTGAATTTATGTTCAGAATCCACTAGGCTTTGGTGCATATACAGATTAATGTTCTGAATGCTCAAATAAGATAAATGGTGAAATGATACAGGTAATGATTAGGAGATGGGAAACTGACTGAAAAAGACATTTCACCTGTAATATCTTAGCAAATTTTAAAATATTAATTCATGATAGGATCTAAATATGTCTCAAGGATGTACACTGACAGTGAAAGGGATACTCAATGACATTGATTTTAACTACTTTCTGTTGTATGGGAAGGAAGAGAAAAGTTATGTATAAAATAAAATAAAAGTTATGATTGTTATCATGTATAAGTAACAGTGGGTGAGCTACTTTAAACAGTATATTTGAAATGCTGCATTCTCCAGTGCACTGCTCGGAGAGTCCAAGCGTGGGTTAACACAGCCTATCTGCCCTTGGACTGAGTGATGTTTTTCTCTTGACCACGCCTCCCTTTGCCTCACCATGCTCAGTTTAAAAACTCAGTCCGCCCGTTTGAACTGTTTTTGGGAGTGCTTCAGTTCAAGGACAGATAGGCTGGGGTTTTCCCAAATTTTTGGACCACCTTGATTCATCATTATATTCAGTGATTTGTGCAGGGCTGACAGGTCACCCAGGCCAGCCCTGTCACCGCTGGTCGCAAGCGGCTGCTGGTGAGCTGCGGGGGTGGTGGGGGGCCCACCATGGCATTGGTTCCAGGCTCCCATCCCCAACCGCCATTCAGTGGGAGCTTAGCGGGCGTTTTTACCGCTAGCTGGGGCGGTTTCCAGTCTTGGAAAGCGGCGACCGTTAGCCACTTCGCGTGCTTTTCCCTGAGGCAGCTTGAATTTGGCGGGAGGAAGCTGCGCGCGCACCGGCCGCCATTTTATTTTTCCGGAGCGAGGTCGGCGAGAGAAGAAGGCTCTCAGAACTTCGGGAGAGTGAAGATTATTCAGCAGCCCAGGGAGAGAATCATCTTCCCCTCTCAGCAGCAGCAGAATGCCGTGGGGAGGCGCGGGATAGTCTGGAGCGCCGGCTGGCCTTTCCCTCCGAAGCTAAGTCTCGAGGCTCCGAGGACAGTGGGAGGAAGGACCCCGTCCAGCAGGCGGCCCTTCCCTCCTGAAGAGTCTGCAAAGGCGTCTTTGAGCCAGCTGGCCAATGCATGTGCCCATTCCAGCAGCAGCTAGCTTCCAGGCCCCGTGGGATGCTCTGAGCATGGCTGAGGAATGCAGGGAGGCCTTGGAAGAGCAAGCAGGGCCCTCCAGCAAGTGTAGCAAGCTGGATCCCATAGCTAAGAAAGGCAAAGGGCACAAGGGTCCTAGTGGCAGATCTTCCCCAGGGACTGCAGGGGCCACAGTAGAAACCAGGGAGGTGCAGCAGGGATCTTTCCCCCTCTGTTCGGGAGGCCCAATCTCCAGGAGGCAGCGAATTCCTTTCTGGGGAGGAGTATGGATCCAGGGATCCCTCAGCGGAGGCTTCCTGGGGTTACCCTGATTCCCCGAGTTCTTCCATCAGGGAGGAACAAGACTCCCTTCAGGACACCCTGTGTGAGATTCTAGCTCAGGCAGAGCTGGCCACCCCAGGTCTAGCAAACGTTGCCCAAGAAAGGGCAAAACTCGAGCCCTTTCGGCTTAAATGAGGATTAGGTTAGGTTATAGATTATAGGTTTATTTCATTTATATGCCGCCCTATTCCCGGAGGGACTCAGGGCGGCTAACAAACCCAGGGGAGGGGGGTAATACAGACAAGGCAAAAACAACAAACAGGATACAGAGAAAATTTAAAAACAATCAACAGTCACACAATTCGAGCGGGGAAGGGAACTCATCAATCCCAGGCCTGCCAGAACAGCCAGGTTTTAACGGCTTTACGGAAAGCCTGAAGGGAGGTGAGGGTCCGGATCTCCGCGGGGAGTTCGTTCCAAAGGGCCGGAGCAGCCACAGAGAAGGCCCTCCTCTGGGTGGTCGCCAATCGGCATTGGACGGTAGATGGAATCCGGAGGAGGCCTAATCTGTGGGATCTGATGGGTCTTTGGGAGGTAATTGGCAGCAGGCGGTCTCTCAAGTACCCAGGTCCAATACCATGGAGGGCTTTATAAGTGACGACTAGCACCTTGAAGCGTGCCAATAGGCAGCCAGTGCAGCTCGTGGAGGATAGGTGTAACGTGGGTGTACCGAGGTGCACCCACAATCGCTCGCGCGGCTGCATTCTGGACAAGCTGAAGTCTCCGAATGCTCTTCAGGAGCTGCCCCATGTAGAGCGCATTGCAGTAGTCCAGTCTTGAGGTCACAAGGGAGTGAGTGACTGTTGCGAGAGCCTCCCGATTCAGGTAGGGACGCAATTGGTGCACCAGGCGAACCTGGGCAAATGCCCCTCTGGTCACAGCCAACAGATGATGTTCTAAAGTCAGCTGTGGATCCAGGAGGACTCCCAAATTGCGAACCCTGTCTGAGGGGCATAGAATTTCACCCACCAGCTGAGAGATGGAATACCTAGCCAATTATTGGGAGGGAAACACACAAGCCACTCGGTCTTGTCAGGATTGAGTGCAAGCTTGTTTACCTCCATCCAGACCCTAACAGCTTCCAGGCACTGACACATCACGTCAACCGCTTCAGAGTTGGCACGGGGCGGACAGATACAACTGTGTATCATCCGCATACTGGTGATATTTTATCCCGTGCCGCCGAATGATCTCACCCAACAGCTTCATGTAGATATTAAACAGGAGGGGGGACAGGACCTAACCCTGCAGCACCCCATATTTCAGGGGCCTATGGGTCGACCTCTGCCCTCCAACCAACACCGACTAGGAGGAGAACCACCGAAGAACGGTGCCTCCCACCCCCACCTCTCGTAACCGCCACAGAAGAATACCATGGTCGATGGTATCGAAGGCCGCTGAGAGGTCAAGAAGCACTAGGATGGAGGCATGACCCCCATCCCTGGCTCTCCAGAGATCATCGGTCAGTGTGACCAAAGCAGTTTCCGTGCTGTAGCTAGGCCTGAATCCAGACTGAAAGGGATCTAGATAATCGGTTTCATCCAAGGACCGCCAGAGCTGAGAGGCCACCACTTTCTCAACAGCCTTCCCAACAAAGGGGAGGTTGGAGACTGGACGATAGTTATTTAAAATGGCTGGATCTAGAGAAGGCTTCTTCAGGAGTGGTCTCACCACCGCTATCTTTAATAGAGGGGGAAAGAAGCCCTCCCGAAGGGAGGCGTTAACTATCGCCTGGATCCAGTCCTGTGTCACCTCCCTGCTGTTCACGACCAGCCAGGAGGGGCACGGGTCCAGTGCACACGTGGAGGCACTCACCGCTCCCATGGCCTTGTCCACTTCCTCAGGAGTAACAAGTTGAAAATCAATCCAAAGATGTCGCTCGACCCCACCCACCCCCCGTACGTCGGCTGGCTCTGCGCAATTGGTCTGTCCGAAGCCGAGCAACTTTATCCGCGAGAAATTGGATGAATTCCTCAGCTCTACCTCGTAAAGGGAGGTGATCACTTTGGCCATTTCCCAAGGGATCGCGGAGGGGATCAAGCACAGAGGTTCCTGTAAAACTAAGGCCCCCAAAAAGAAACAACAGGCCAAGACCTTCACTTCTAAGGAGACGGCCTCTACATCTGCTTTATCTTCTTCCTCTACCTCTGATTCTTCCAGTTCTGAGCAGGAAGGGGCTGAGGGATTCGTGCTGTCTGAAGACAAAGACCTCCCCCCTGACAAGCCAGCCTTCACTGGCCTTTTCAAGCCGTCATTATTTAAATCGGTCCTGCACAAGGCTGGCTACGGAACTAGGCCCTACTATACAGACTTCTACATCCAAAGATGACAAACATGGCCTATTTAAAGAAACGGTTTCTGCCCAAGATGCAAAGTGAAGCACTGCAGGCTTTCCAGGTCGGTACCAATCGTCCAGCTGTCTCAGCTCTTGGGGATCATGTTATCCTGCTTAAAAGTGGTCCCCTGGGCTCGGCTTCACGCCAGGGAGCTGCAGTAATTTCTCCTGCCGATGCAGAGGGCGAAGATCAGTAATTCCCACAGGCGCGTTCGACTTCCGCGGAGGGTGATCCGGTCTCTGGCTTGGTGCAGGTCCAAAGCAATCAAGAAAGGCTGCCTATTCAAGGAACCAGAAAGCGTCGTTGTCACCACAGACGCCTGCCTTCAGGGGTGGGGCGCCCATTGTCAGGGTCACCTGGCATCCACTGGCAGGAACTGAGAGCAGCCCGACTCGCTCTACGATGATTTGCCAGACTCATAAAAGGGTCTCAAGTACTGTTAATGACAGACAATGTGGTGACAAAAGCCCATATAAACAGGCAGGGGGACACTCACTCAAAGGCTCTCATGCTCGAGGCAGAGGCTCTGGGCAGGTGGGCAGAGCGTATCTGGCTTTTATCAGTGCAGATCATATCTCCGGCACCAACAACTGGGAGGCAGACTGGCTGAGCTGCCAACGCATAGACCACTCGGAGTGGCGCCTGCACCCGGACCTGTTCCAGCAGATTGTGAGGAGATTCGGCAAACCGCAAGTAGACCTGTTTGCTACACATTCCAACACACATCTCCCACGTTTCTTCAGCTGCTGGCAGAGGGAACGAAAACACTGAGGTCCGAGTGGCCCCAGGGACTATTATATGCATTCCCTCCCCTGCCTCTTATCCCTCAGGTGGTGCCCAAACTCCTGACCGAACGAGCAGACCTTCTCCTGGTGGCTCCCTTCTGGCCCAGGAGGCCCTGGTACGCAGACCTTGTCAGTCTCTCCGTTCAGAGACCGTGGCGAATTCCTCAGGACCAAGTTTCCCTCAGCCAAGGGGCCATCAGTCATCCATCTGGCACTTGAGGGGGAACTCCTGAGGAAACAGAACATCTCTGACAAGGTCATACGAACGATACAGGCGTCCAGGAGGCCATCTACTACCAGAATCTATGATGCTACCTGGGCTGCCTTCTCAGCGTGGTGCAAGGCTAGAGGTATTGTGGACTTTTCTGCTTCGATACCTCAGACCCTGGACTTTCTGCAAGAGGGTCTAGATAAGGGTCTGGCAACCAGTACACCTAGACGTCAGGTTGCAGCACTGTCTACCATCCTCGACGGGGGATCTTCTCGTTCTCTGAGTCAACACCCTCAGATTAGGAGTTTCCTCAAGGGCGCAGCAAATATCAGTCCACCAACAGTTCACCGGTACCTGTCCTGGGACCTGCCATTTGTGTTGAAGGCTCTGACAAAACCTCCTTTTGGGCCTCTGCGCAAGGCCAGTCTACGCCACCTAACCATCAAGACTGCCTTTTTGGTGGCTATCACGTCTGCATGCAGAGTATCCGAGCTGGCAGCTCTTTCTGTCAGGGAGGATTTGTGCGTGGTTCACCCCGACAGGGTCATTCTGAGACACTATCCTTCCTTTACCCCGAAAATTAACTCTGTTTCACAGGACTCAAGAGATTATATTACCTAACTTTTGTCCTGATCCTTCTCACCCTAGAGAGCGTGAATGACATAAGTTGGATGTAAGGCGTGCCGTGCGTACTTATGTCAAGAGGACCAAGGAATTCCGCCATTCGGAGGCATTTTTCATCTCCTTCCTTCCTGCGTCCCTGGGCCGCAAGGTCTCATCGCACACAGTGGGTCGTTGGCTGCGCGCTTGCATCAAACTGGCATATGAGCACCAGGGCAAGACGGCCCAGTGCCAGGTCACTGCACACTCTACTAGAAGCGCTGTGGCATCAGCAGCCTGGGTAATCCAGGTATCTATTCTAGACATTTGCAGGGCGGCCACGTGGGCTTCCCCCACAGCCTTCAATAAAAACTATAAAATTGACACCTTTGCCTCAGCCGAAGCTTCCTTTGGGAGAAGGGTTTTACAAAGCGTAGCTGAAATTCCGGAGGCTCCGGTCCTTCCCCACCCAGGGACTCAATAGCTTGGGCATGTCCCACACTTGGACTCTCCAAGCAGTGCACTAGAGAAAGACCATTGGCTTACCTGAACGGTCGTTCTCAGGACACTGCGAGGAGAGTCCAATCCTGCCCGGGGTGTTTTTCTTACATGATGTGACGATTACTTACAGGACTCTCTTCCTTCGTTTTTAAACTGAGCATGGTGAGGCAAAGGGAGGCGTGGTCAAGAGAAAAACATCACTCAGTCCAAGGGCAGATAGGCTGTGTTAACCCACGCTTGGACTCTCCTCGCAGTGCCTCGAGAACGACCGTTCAGGTAAGCCAACGGTCTTTCCAATGGGTTCAGAAAGGAAAAAAACTCCTGTTATTATGATAAATAATAGAAATGTAATGACTATGGAGAAACCATGCCTTTTTTGCATGGACTGAAAGGAAAACAGTAAATACTTCTTCACTGTCCTGCTGTGATTCTGCTAAGGAAAATCATAGAGTCATCAGAAATCAGTTGTTTTTTTGGCATCGTGTTGCCCACTGTCCTCAAAAACATGTTTTCCTGAACTTTTTGCATTCTGTCTTCTAAATGGAAAAAAAAAAATCAATAGAAGCATTTTTGTTTTCTCATCTCTGAAATGGCAGGTATTAACTCCTGTATATTTCAACTTTGAGCTCTAACAAAATATACTGAATAGTTGGAATACTACATTGTCTCTGTTATTTTTTAATTGGCAAGTTTTTATACACAGAATCTCGAGAGGTATTTGTCAATCTTGGCAACTTGAAGATGTGTAGAGTACAAATCCTAGAATTCCCCAGCCAGCTTCAATTCTGGGAGTTGAAATCCATGCATTTTGAAGTTATCAAGGCTGCGAAACACTGCTCTAGAATCTGTTATATCAATTATTCCATGCAGCCAAATTGGCTTTTCGACTGATTCCTAGATTATCTGTTATTGGCTCTAGCAGTTAAAGTGATACAAGATACCACTACAATTCTTGACTCATGCTGTTTCTTAAAAGGAGGATCATAGAGCTTACTTTTACCCAAGATTTGGCAGTGAATTCATCATCAGGGATTGGAATTGCAAGACACTAACAAGGACTTATCTCCACAACATTTCAAATATTCTCACATCAGTGAGAACATCAGTGAAGATAGTCGATGAAATGGTCACCTATTGAACTTCATGATCAGATTGGGATTTGAAGACAGGTTTCTAGATATCAATCTGTCACCTTTAAGAAGCTGTTTGAGATATGCTATTAATGTAATAATTAATGGTTAAGAGCATGTACTAATTTACATGTATCTTTGGTTTGTCCTTCTCGATATCCAATAATTAATTTTACAATAAAGAAAAGGCACATGGTTCATATACCTTCCAAGTCAGTTTTTAAACACTTTATTTTTAAAATGCATATATTTAGTCAAAATACAATGGGTTTAAAGTTGTGTTAATTGTGTCATAAAATAAAAAGATTTTGAGCGATGCATTCTATATATGAAACTCAAGACTTTACGTAATTTCTTAGCATTTTTAAAGTATTCTTTGTTCTTTGTTAAATTATTGCAAACATAATAACTGCCTCTCTGAACTCCAACCACTGAAACAGTCTCTCATCAATTGTTATCTGTCTTTATAATGTGGATTTTGTCCCATATATATTCCCTATTTTTCCATTTCAGGTTACTTTCTATTCAAACCACCACTCTTTAAAGCAATGACTTGTCTCTGTTATTCAATATAAAATTGGATAGGTGGAAAGGAGTTCTAAGATAGATGATACAGTCTGAACATTTATTTGTATTCTCCAGCAATAGTGAAAAAAGACATTCATTTGAGGGGAGTGTTGGTGTATGTGTGTATTTTAGTATGCTTTTAGTTTTCTGTTATGTCTACTTTAAAGGAATTAAAGTCAATTAAGAACATCACAGGTAAATGTGGTTGGAAAACTCCTAGTTTGTAATTGTGGAATTCCTACTAATAGATGTTAGTTGGTAATTCAGCAGAAAAAAAACTGTTTAGCCATGGCATCACAAAGCTTATTGCACTTGCTGATTTCTACAAGGGGAATTCTTAGAAACATTTGTGGACATCAAGTAACTCTCATTCCAACCACATTTACGTGATGGCACAATTTCTGTGAACAGACATATGTCTTGCTGTATTTTCAAGTATTAACAAATTGTTAAAATCCAGCTTCTAATAAGTGTAAGCCAGAATAACTGCTTGTGGAAAAGTTTTAAGTTTTAAGAGCAATGACTCTTGCACATAAAAGAGCGTGCCTCTGGTTTTAAATGTGAAAAGTCACAGTAAAAAAAAGTCACCTTCTTTCTCTCTTGGTTTTGGAGAATGGACAAGCAGTTCTTATTTTAGTGATAAACACACACTTTTACATCTCTTTCAAAGCAGTCTACTAAAAAAAAAGTGAGATTGTGTTCTGGAGCCAAACCATAGTGGTTTGGATGAAAACGGTTACAGAATTATTAAGCTTTAGAGAGAAGAAGGAGGGGAAAAAAGCAAAAGAGATTTATGCATCTTTGTCTGACCACATTGGTTTGGAAGCACTGCAGAATGGAAAAGTAATAAAATAAGAAGAGACAGTGTTTTCGGAATACTGTACAATCTTTTATTTTTTATTCTCCCTCCCTATTCAGTTCTAAATATGGCAAATTCCATTATATTTATTCTCAAAAAATGTTTATTGGCATCCTAAAATTATTAGATGTGATGTGATTTTTGCCTTCTATTGACATACTACATAGGGACTGGTTTGGGGGATCAACCCACGCTTTCACATGTTTTAAATCTTTATTTCTTTCTATTGTTCATTGGCCAGCAATAGTCATCCAGCAAGACTATTCAGAAAATGTTATATGTTAAAATATATGTGTATATACACATAAGAATACAAAACACAAATGAATTGGGAGTTTTTGAATTGGGAAACATGTTCCTGTGTACAACATTCTGTTTCTATCCAGACATCTAATAAGCTGCATACCTAAATTGGGAAGCAAAGTGAACAAAAGACTGATTTCCAGAAATTTGTGCAGATGATTAGACAACAGAAATCACAGAAGAGTCCAATTTTAAACAAAACTATTTAAAGTTTAAACTTGCTAGTTTAAATATGCTTCATTTCTGACTCATTAATTGAAAATACAGCCAAATATGATATTACCTCAATACATTGGATGAGTTCAATGTGCAGGACAAAGAAATGTCAATTTACTTCTTTCTTTTTTCTTCACTTCACAAATATTTTTTCTTGAGGCAAACAAAAAGATTTAAAAAATATTAATTATGATCATATTTAGATGGAAAGGGAGAAAAGAAGCAAAAAATTTTCCTGAATTTTTTCTAATGTCAAATGGAAGAGAAATGTGACATCTGAATATTTTGTTTCATATTCAAAACCAAGCAAAATTTCCCATCCACAAGAATTGGCTGAACCAATTTTTCTAACCATGCAAGAGCACTCTTGAGATCCAGGTGCATTTCAAAGTGCTTTCTTTACTCATCAACCCACTTTCTTAGGAAGGACTGCCCAGTTTTCTTTTTATCAGTGGCTTTTAAATAGTTTGGTAAAATAGTTTTTGATAACTGATTACAATTATCTTTCCTGGAGGACTTTTCCCAAATGTTACGCATGGGGGGAGTGGTAACAAAACAATTTGTAATCTAAAAAAAAAATAGTGCAAACTATGACAGAAAAAATAAAGAAAATGTAGTTTAGATTTAATGCTTATCAATAGTTACTGGTTTATTAATACATTTACTGTGATATTAACAATATAAAACGTTGTGGTAAGATATCACATAATCTCTGACATAACAACTCATATTGGTGCATCTTTTGATTAGTACAAAATATTGCCTTTTCCAAAACAGTTTTCACAAATTTGACAATCATTCCTAGATATCTGGAATTTCATTTTTCAATTTCTCAAATGATTATTTTCTCTGCCATTCTGTGTTTGTTACAACCACAACTTCTCATAATGAGATTTCAAACGTATGGTATATAATTCAACATTGTATTAAGTTTTTTAACATTTAAAGATTACTTGCATGTTAGGAATCTTTAGAAGTAATGCAAGATCTTACTTATTTGGACTCAGTCTTGCTGACGATTTAGAGCAGGGGTAGTCAACCTTTTTATACCTACCGCCCACTTTTGTATCTCTGTTAGTAGTAAAATTTTCTAACCGCCCACCGGTTCCACAGCAATGGTGATTTATAAAGTAGGGAAGTAACTTTACTTTAGAAAATTTATAAAGCAGAGATACAGCAAGCCCACCATGAAAGCTGGAACGCCCACTAGTGGGCAGTAGGGACCAGGTTGACTACCACTGATTTAGAGTATATTTTTCTGTCTTGTTATTTCTACTGGGAATTTAATAGATAGCTTCCTTTTAAAATAAAAGCTTTATTAAAATGTGGATTTTGCTTGTCAAAATGCTTAGGTAAATCATATGAAATTGCATCCAACTGAGAATGCAAGTGACTCGTTTGAAAATGGTTTCTCTTCCCTTGTTTTCTTCAGGAATGCCAGCTGCATCTTTAGTGACCCCTGCAGATGTGATAAAGACAAGGTTACAGGTAGCAGCCCGGGCAGGACAAACAACTTACAGTGGTGTCATTGATTGCTTTGGAAAGATCTTACGAGAGGAAGGTCCAAGGGCTTTTTGGAAAGGAGCTGCAGGTAACAATTGAGTGGATTTAATAAGGGAAGGGAGTGTTTCTAAAAGCCTAAATGTTAATATGGCTGTTTTTCATTTTATTTTCAGCTCGTGTGTTTCGTTCATCCCCTCAATTTGGAGTAACCCTAGTGACATATGAGCTACTGCAGCGATGGTTTTACGTTGATTTTGGAGGAGTGTAAGTACCTTACATTAACTAATTTGTTCTAGTCAGAGAGAGCCAGATAATGAATGTGGTATCAAAGAGCAAAAGCATACTTTCAGAGTCCAAAGTGAATATTCAGATTACTCTGTAATATGGGGTTAGGGATCCCTAGTAAGAGGAAAGTGAAAAATGGGCTTGGGTTATAGAAATAACTTGTTTTCAAAGATATTTTAGTTAAAGGTTGCATTAATATTTTTTTTCTTGCAGAAAACCAGCAGGATCTGAACCAGTGCTTAAATCTAGAATCACCCTTCCTGCACCTAACCCTGACCATGTTGGGGGTTATAAACTGGCTGTTGCCACATTTGCAGGAATTGAAAATAAATTTGGACTTTACTTACCTCAGTTTACAGCAATGTCTCCTACCTCTAGAACGGCATTATAAGCCACAACATACTTATAAGTAATGGCAAAAGAACCATGTGTCTGATCAATCTTTATACTTCAATCCTTTAGTTTTTCTGTCTGAGCGAAGCCTTATCTAGAAATTTCTTTTCCTTTCCCACTTTAGGTGTACATTTGTGCTTCCCATGTCAAATCACTGTGATGTTTCTGCTAAAATAGTTGTTAATTTGGACCCATGAATGTATCCCCCTCCCCCAATTACTTATACTTGGAATTGTGAATGTACTTGGGCTGATTTTGAAAACATATTCATAATTATTTTTCTTATTGGTGGGCAAACAGGGAATGTTGGGATGGTAGAATATGGCCTTTGGCATCAGATGAAGATGTTCTGCCATCATGACTGCATAAATAGGTATTAGAGCTCAGCAGCATTTCAGATTTAAAGGCAAAAATACACTTTACAAATATGTGAATGTAATCCATCTGCAATGGCTTAATAAAGCTATTGGTTTTTCTGGGATCAGGCAGTTGCCCTGTGCAGGCAGTTCCTGAAAATATACCTAGATTCATGCATTCAGATATTCCAAGGCAAATACCGTATTTTTCAGACTATAAGACGCACCAGTGTATAAGACACTCCCAAGATTTTGAAGGTAAGTAAGAAAAAAAACTTTTTGTCCTCTCCGGTCCCCAGGAACACTCTGCAGGCTTCAGCAGGGCTGGGGTAAGGCAAAAACACCTTCACCAAAATGGGGGCATTTTTCCCTTCCCCCAGCCCTGCTGAAGCCTGCAGAGTGTTTCTGCAGGCTGGGGGAAGGCAAAAACATCCCCGACTTTTTCCCAGTTTTCACAAAAATGGATGATGGGGCGGGGCTTCGGTAGGCCAAAAATGGCTGAATTCTGTGACAATTCCACGCTTTTAGGGGGGAAAGGGTGCATCTTATACTCCGAAAAATACAGTATTTGCTTCCAAAACAAACTGCATGACTCTGTTGGATATATTCTTATATACATTTACATATGGTGTATATGTGTGTATATATAGTATACACACATGTATACTTATGTATGTATCTAGGGTTTTCTTATATGCAACAGAGATGATGATGCTATATGAATTTTTTTAAAATCAGATTATGAATTGGTTACATACTCTATGTGCAATAGGATTCAAAATGTAACAGAATGAGCTGTACCTAATTTTGAAAATGTAATTTACATACACTGCATTTCTAAATTATATTATAGCGCAGTGTTTCTTAAACTTGGCAGCTTTAAGATGAGTGGATTTCAACTCCCAGAATCCCCCAGTCAGTAAGGAGTTGAAGTCTTAAAGTTGCCAGGGTTGAAGAAGACTGTTACTGAGCTTTTATGGGCGTTTTGTAATTTAAACCATGTCAACAAATGTTAAGCAATTTACATTCCTGCTAACAGAATTATGACTGCATAAACCTGGGAAAGAAATGTAGATTTCCATAATCTATGCACTCTGTGGAAGAACGTAGCCCCGTTATTCACCGCAATGACATTTCACAACCCAGGCGAGAGCTACCAACAAAGTGTTGTATGCTCTCAATCATTTTCCATGCTTTGCTACATTGATGTGAATGGAGGCTGCACCCAACAGGTCTGGAATTTGTCCCTACTGATATTTGGAATATTTTTTATGTAATGCACTTAGGAATAACTGCTGCTTGTTTAAATAAATGCAATAAAAGAATTCAAGCACTGTATTAATGGTGTTTGCCTTAATTACTGCGCTGTAAGTAGAAAATACTTGTGTGGAAGTTCTTACTAATTTTTTTTAATTAAAATATTTTTGATAATTTCCAGAACTAATATTTTGCCTATTCATTTACTTTGAAAATTATTCACTCAGATCTCTGTGCATGGAATGGTGTGCTTAAAGCCAGTGGTGGGATTCAGCCAGTTTGCACCACTTCGGGAGAACCAGTTGTTAACTTTCTGAGCAGTTTGGTTGTAGGAAGAAATCATTAGGGTAGAGAACTGGTTGTTAAATTATTTGAATCCCACCACTGCTTAAAGCGTCCATGGTCATATTTTCATACATAAGTAGGTGGGATTTGGAAAAGAAATCCCAGAGCAGAAAGTTATATAACATTGCATTGTACCATGACAACAGATTTGAATATTTCTATTTCTAAACCTATAAAATTAAAAGTTAAGTCCTGATTTTGTCACTATTTTTTGGAGTGTAGTTTCCAATCCAGAAGTAATACACACATATTCTGGATGAGTAAAAATAATCAAGAATCTCCCAACACTGGGAAGGTGGGCACATAAACATCTGTAGACATGTGTACAGAAATAAAACTTTTGTTTATAATTCTAGCTTAGTAACTATTTATGTGTATAGGTTGTTCCACCTCTTCAGTGGATATGTATAACTTTTAAATTATGTGGTTATGCAGCACAAAGGTGCCCAAACTGTTATAATTTAAAAAAATATTTCTAATAGATTCAAAGTGAAAATGTTGGACACATTCAGATGTCTCATTTTTAATTTTCCATCTATGATTCTTGGAATATGTCACAAGTGCTTTCTTTGCACCTTCAAACATGCATAATGGTGCTGTTACATTTTGTCTGCAGGTGAGATGACGAACTTAAACTCCATAGGATGGGAAAATATGTGCCCCAAGGGCTACTTTTTACAGCCCCACATCCTTAGAATTATACCATTGAAATTTAACAGCATATTGATTTTTCAGAGCACAATTTGTCTTTTCTTGAAACAAAAATATCTAAAACAGGTTGTCGGGTTCTATTATATAAAGATACAATTCTTCATGGCCCACATCTATTGAGAACCAAAATGAAGAAAAACTATTGGATGTTGAGCTCTTATTTGCTATTGAAAAATCTGGGAGCCTCTTTCTACCTTTCTAGAGCATCAGTATAAAATGGATCTACCAATAGGCAGAGACACACAGTGCTTCTTAATTTGTTAAGCTTTCAATAAAACCATCTGTAAACTCAAAATATTCACAAATTATAACCTAAAGTGTTATGATGCTGCAATTTAGTTTTAAAATTTTGACAACAACAGAAGACTTGCTAAATTCTGTTCTGAGCTAAAGTTTAAATTTTGGAGCAAGCATTCTTTCCATTGACTGAACGTGCCTTCTACATGAAAATCCATGAATGGCCTTCCATATCCATGTGTCAGATAACGGTCTGAACAGAAAACCTATTTCCTGCATACCAATCCAAGTAGATCAGGGATGACATCTTGATTCAGAATACATGGCTCAAGGTTAAAACATCAGTTTTAGAATGAGACACACAGTGGGTTCACGTTATGGCCAAACTCTGAAGCAGGAGGCAAGTGTAGTTCACTCAAATACTCTGTACATGATTACAAACACCAAGACAATCTTGGAAGCGTAAGGCTTGGTTTTTCTGAGATGGCTCAGCTGTTAAGCAATTATTCAGCTAAAATGGCATGTGCTGGATGGCTTACAAGTAACCAAAGATAGTTTTGTTTCCTCATGTTGGAAGATAGGCCAGGTACTGTGCTTTAACTTATATGAACAAAAGAATTCTACCACATTAAGGTAAAGGTTCCCCTCGCACATATGTGCTAGTCATTCCTGACTCTAGAGCAGTGTTTCTCAACCTCAGCCACTTGAAGATGTGCGGACTTCAACTCCCAGAATTCTCCAGTGAGCATTGCTGGATGGGGAATTCTGGGTATTGAAGTCCACACATGTTCAAGTGGCTGAGGTTGAGAAACTCTGCTCTAGGGGGAGGTATTCATCTCTGTTTCAAAGCTGAAGAGCCAACATTGTCCAAAGATGTCTCTGTGTTCATGTGGCTGGTATGACTAGACACCGAAGGCGACAGAAAACTGATACCTTCCCGCCAAAGGTTATTCTTATTTTTCTACTTGCATTTTTACATGCTTTTGAACTGCTGGGTTGGCAGAAGCTGATACAAGTAACAGGAGCTTATTTCATTATGCAGTGCTAGATATTCGAACCAGTGAACTGCCAACCTTCTGATTGACAAGCTCAGCATCTCAGCCACTGAGCCACCACATCCCATTCTCTACCACATTAGTTTGAAGTAATTGGTTTCTGTGGGTGAAATGTACTTGGGATTGGAAGAGTTCTCTTCATGCAGCAAATTATCTTGAGCCAACATGGTATTTATGGTGGAACTGGATTGAAGTATATCTAATCACCAAGCCTTATTACAAAAAATAAATAAATCCTGGTATGGAAAAGAATTTAATTTCCATGCAGGTTGTTTCCTAAGGATGACATTAGAAGGAGATTGGAAGCACTTTAATACATAAGAATAAATTTGATTTATTTTCTTAAGAAAAGCAAAAAAAGAGGAAGTCATGTTACAACTATATAAGCCTCTTTATTCAAATACTCTCATTTACTGTTAAGAGATAGGTTTAATACAAAAAGAGTAACACATGGCTACAGCACACCTTTCAACATTGATTTAGTAGTAACAGCAATTGCAGTCCAATTCAGATGGTTACTACTGATATGTTAACAAGTATCAGTGACCAACATGAAATATTAAACTTCCAGGAAATGATAGGTTTTTAAGTTTGATTTGGTCAACCTATTACAGCTACCATTTTATTACAAAGTGACTTCCTGTAATTGTTATTTGGAATTAAAGATGATTCCAACATGCATGGGAAGACAATGAATGTTCTTTATACACATGCTTTACTGCTTTCAAATAAGTATGTTCCATGCGCAGACTGGAATAGATAATAATTCGCAATATTTATATAGTACATCCATTTATTATGTAAGTCACCATGTGAAACACCACATCTAAAAACTTTGGCCCAGTCCTAGGTCACAAAGCACATCACATCTGCATCCAATCATATCTGAATTCATATAGATTTACCCGGACTGGGCCAAATAAAAGGTTATGAACCCAAGTTTACCTAGGGGTTGTTTATTGCAATTACTAAAGTAATCAACTAGGCAGCAACATAATTCCCTTGCATTTTTTTTCTTATTTATAACTAGAAGAAATATGAGATGAAATAATACTTCCAGGCTACTAAGCTCAGCATGATTAGTAGGAAAGAGCCTGATGAGTAATGCTGGCAGGAACACTGCTATCAACAGTGTACTGAACTAATGCTCAATGAAGGTTTCATCAACAGATAAGAGGGAAGGACTAGGCTTTCTTCTAAGCAGCTATTTCCATGTTGCCTTCTTCACTGTCAGCTCTGTTGGCCCTGATCTCTACCAAAGTGCGTGCAAAGCGAGTCCATTCATCACTGTGAGGCACAGCAAGCTGTAAGGATAAAGACATTGAGAGATAAATGTAGCTTCAGACTGTGAAGAAATTAAGAAAAGTTTCAAAGCAACAGTTTACAGTACTAATCATCATTAAAGGCAATTATTGTTTGGAACTGAAACCTAGAAGAAAATTTTGACAAACTAGTTTCAATATCTAAGACAGGGAAGGACTGACTCTTTTTTACAAAGGCACAATATCTCCTACCTAAATGTGAATCTTTGAAATCAACATAATTTTATCCTCTATAAATTCAAAAATATTTACTTTTTAATAAGTGGACTGGAGGTCCTGTAATGGTAAGATGTGATTTCCTAAAATAATCTAGATATTTGCAATTTCTACCTTATAAAATACGTGGAGAAGCCATATTGGTACAACTGCATCTGACAGGCAGTTTTCAAGAAAGTTTTTGACAAATGCATTCCACTTTCTCCAAAAACAGCTGACTTCATTAAGTCTGCCTGGTTTTCAACCAACAAACAAAGATGGATGAAGGAGATAATTCAATAATTTTGAAACCAAGAACTACCACGCATAAATAAATGGTTGGCACAGCTAAAGCAATTAGTTCAAGAGCTTTGTGGGTTTGTGTGTGTCAGGAGTTAAAAGCAGTCTTTTGACTTTAGTTCATTTGGTTTATCTATGTCCACAAAGTATCCTTTAATTGTCAGACCAGATAATTTCCATATCATGCTGAGCAAGTCAAAAACAACAGTCTTGCAAACTAGTTAAATTTATCTGTTGAATTCCTACAACTATTATTGCTATTGTTCAAATTCAAAATGGCACAAAGCCCAACAAAAAAGAAATTAGAAAACCTTGAACAAACTATGTCCCTCTGTTTTTATATATTACACTAAGCCAAAAGCAAACTAAAAAGATAAACTTCAACCACTGGTTCACTAGTTAAAAGCATGCATAAATATCTTATCCTTATGATGCTTGAAAAAGGAAGGTCAATTAAATCCCAACTACTTATTGTTATGCAGTTACAATTTTTGAAAATGCAAACTAAAATTGAAGTTGGTTTCTCTGTGTATATTTTCGTAGACTAAGACTTAGAATAGGTTTCAGACCAATCCAGGGTAGTCTGGGAGCCTATATCGCTTAAAGCTGCCGAGGCAAGCGACAAAGAATTTAAATCAACCATGATCTTTTGTGATTGAGTGTTTCTCCCTGGGTGCTTGTGAGAGAACGGAACTATTGAAAGTTGTTAGGCACAGTATAAGCCTTACTGTACAGTAATATGAATATATACCTCTAAGCCACAAGATCTCCTCCCTTATCAGCTGAGCCATGGGAACGATTAGATGTTTTGTCAAGGCACCTAGTAGGCTGTACCCTAGGAGCCTTACAGGCTGAAAGTAAAAAATTCAATACAAAAATGGTTTTGGCCTGAAAGGCTCCTAGGGTGGAGCTGAAAGGCAAAAGGGAAGCAGTATGCTCCCTCCCATATTTGGGGCATACCAAGTGCCTTGACAAAACATCTAATATATATCTATATCGATATTGATAGATAGATATAGATATAGATATATTTTTCAGGACATGAAATTGTTGTTCATGCTGGAAACCTCTGTGCGTATGTGTTATCTGTGTGTCTGTTTGTGTATATGTTCTTTCACAGCCATTAAACCCAGCAATGTTTCTAGTAACTTTCCATAACATAATATTCTAGATTCTAAAGTAAAGGAATATATCAGATTATAATAATTAAATTTTAGTTGTGTTAAGAAGTGTTTAAAAGATTTAGATCAGAGGCCACAAATTTCACAGACTTTTCACAAGCTTAGTTGCATATTACTTTATATACTTTTAGAAATAATAACAAGGATTTATTCCGATTTCATATAATGCAAAGCTAATTATCAATAACTTCCTTTCTAAATCATCTCAAAGTAAATAAAGCAAGAAAGGGGATGGGAACAAATAGGATAAAGAAGAGAAAGATATTTGGGTGTTGAAAATCATAGAGTTGGGGACATCCTATGGAATAAGGACTGGGTAAAGTAAGAACAATATTAGGAAAAGAAAGACAGAATAGATAAGATAAAATTATTGGGTAAACAGCAAATAATACTTCATAAAGAAATGATAATAAGAAAACTTGGAACAAAAATTCACCAGGGAGGACATGATAGGATAAAAGATTAATAATAACTAATAAAAGGAAGGACTTTTTAAGAAATGGTTAAATGATGGAATTTGCATTGCCCAGATTTGGCGATGGTCACTCCTATGGTTTTAAAATGCATGGAGGATCAGGTGATCTATGTTTGGAAGCTTAACAGCTGTGCACTACAGCCTAAATGGCAATGGAGAATGTGTGTGCCCAGCATAGGAAATATATGAGAATTCACACAAACTATAATCCAGGAAGCTGCAATATGCTGAGTAAATTAAAACTAATAATTTTGTTTGATTTTACTGCAATTTTGTATTTATTTCAGCACAAAATAGTAACAGAAAATGGGTCTTGTAGAAATCCATGCACTGTTGCTCCTAGAAATAACCATAAATGCCTGCTCAGGCCAAAATAATCTAAAATAAATTGGAATTGGTTAGTCAAGGCTAAATTATTGTTTTGTTAGTTCTTTTGAAATGCTTAAAAAAAATAATGTCCTGACACAGTGCACAAAAATTGGACTGTAAGTCAATCTGCTTTTCTATATTCTTAGAAAAGTGTCTTTATTGTACACAACAGCTTTGTGTTTCAAATCTCTTTGGCATGGATTCAACTATGGGAGTAATTTCCCTTCTCCTCCAGGCAATAGTGACTACACTACAAATATATAGTAAAAATACTAAAGGCTTTCAAGACCCTGCTAAAGAAAAAGTCATTTTGTGACTTACATAAAAATGCAACACATAATAAGCTGTCTTTCTAATGGGCATGCCTTTTGAGGAGGAGCAAAAATTCTGGTACTCTTTAAATTAAATGTTCCCAGAAAAAGTCATACAACTTCATTTATATCTTGCTAAGAGTATCGCTTCTTGCGTACAATTTCCCACTGAAAAACTGTCAATTGTGCCCCACGGGGTGAGGGAAAGAAAAGCACTAAATTTAAGTGGATACTCTTTGCATGAGAGAGAGTTTCTGATCAACTTAGGCAAAAGTGATCCTTTCTAAATTGGTCATTTAAACCTGGCACAATGCTTCAGAAAGTAGATACTAGATGCACCATTATATCGTTTTCTCACTTGATTCTTATCACTTGATCCACTCAGTGCTCTTTGGAGAAAAATGTCACAGAAGTGTCAATAATGAATTAATCAATAAAAATTAATACGATAGAATAGAATAGGTTTAGTTGGAAGAGACCTTGGAGATCTTCTAATCCAACCACCTGCATAGGCAGGAAACCTTGTACCATTTCAGACAAATGGTTGTCCAATACCTTCTTAAAACCTTCCAGTGTTGGAGAATTCACAACTTCTGGAGACAAGTTGTTCCACTGGTTAATTGCTCTAACTGTCAGGAAATTTCTTCTTAGTTTTAGGTTGCTTTTCCTTGATTAGTTTCCACCCATTATTTCTTGTTCTACCCTCAGCTGCCTTGGAGAATAGCTCGACTTCCTCTTGTTTGTAGCAACTTCTGAGATATTGGAAAACTGCTAGCATATCATCCCTAGTTCTTCTTTCCACTATACTTGCCATATCCAATGCCAGTAACTGTTCTTTATATTTTAGTCTCCAGTCCCCTGATCATCTTTGTTGCTCTTCTCTGCATACTTTCTAGAGGAAGGGTGTCAAACTGGCAGCCCCTAAGCCAGATCCATCACATGCAGTCCATGCTCACCTCAACTCCGTAAATGGGGAAAATGTCATGGAACGTCAACGTGACGTGGCAAGTTGACACCTGTGTTCTAGAGTCTCAACATCTTTTTTACATCATGGTGACCAAAACAAAAAATCTTAGAACATTCTGGAACACAGCAAGGCAGTAAGTCAAAAGAACACAGCCTTTGATTATTTCAGGAAATGTCAAGCTCCTGATATTCTTCCACAGAGGCCAAGAAACCCAATATTGGCAATAAGACAGTTAATTCCTTCTTTTAAGTGAGCAAGAAAATCACTTCTGCTTTTTATCACACGTTGCCTCATATCTTCAGGAAGCTAGACTGACATGGCTCACAAAATCTCATTAAGTGATGATAATCAAATTAAAGAGTTTGTTTCTCATCATTTGGGGGCAGAAGAAACAACAAAAGATGACGATCAAAGTAGAGTTGAAAGATTTTTTTAAATCCTAAAATATTTCAATAGTCTGAACAAAATAATGAGAAAACCCTAACTACCTTTTGGTTTGATGCAGCCACCCTACAGGTAGTCCTCAACTTACGACCACAATTGAGCACAGAATTTCTGTTACTAAGTGAAATATTTGTTAAGTGTGTTTTGCCCTATTTTACAACTTTTCTTGTCACAGTTGTTAAATTAGTAACATGGTTGTTAGGTAAAACTGGTTTCTCGACTGCCTTTGCTTGTCAGAAGGTCACAAAAGATGAATCACATGACCTCTGGGCACTGCAACATCATAAATATGAGTCAGTTAACAAGCATCTGAATTTTGATCATGTGACCATGGGGATGCTACAATGGTCATAAGTGTGGAGTCACTTTTTTCAGTGCTGTTGTAACTTTGAATGGTCACCAAATGAATTGTTATATGTTGAGGACTATATATCATTGCCACCTTACCCAGAATGCTCCTCTCCTGTGTTAAATATGCCTCTAACTCAGTGGGTCTCAACCTTCCTAATGCCACGACCCTTTAATACAGTTCCTCATGTTGTGGTGACCCCCCCCCAACCATAACATTATTTTATGTTTTCCATATTTTTTTGAAAATATGTATTTTACAATGGTCTTAGGCAACCCCTGTTATAGGGTCAGTTGACCCCCCAAAGGGATCCCGACCCACAGGTTGAGAACCAATTTCTTGCACTGTCCTATCGAGATATGGCTGGATATCTCTTTTGCACAATCTTACAGTTTCTTTTCCTCCAAATGCAAAAATATTTTTATATTTTTCAGCTTTCTAAAACTCAAGGATGGAAGGCACTTTGCCTTAGGAACTAAAATGGAGGCAGTGTGGCACTATTTTCAATGTTCAATCTCCATTTCTTTGGCCAGTTCACAAAACTGAAAATGGGAAAAGAGCCATTTTAGTTTTCTTTTTCAGATGCAAAAAAATGGTTTTGGATGGTATCTGTTCCACATCCATTTCACCATTTTTCCCCTCCATTTTCAATGAAAGAAGCCTTTATTTGGAAAGAGGAATGTTATTTTACAGAAATTCATATCTTAGCATTCTCATTTTGGTATTCTCTGTTCTAAATTATGTGTGGCTCCAAGACAACTAGTTAAAAAGATTTTGAAAAGCTGGCTAATTAAGGACCGCGAAAAAGAATTTAATTTCAGCTTGGTTCCTCCAATAGCATCAGCAAGATAAATAGGCTATAATGATTAAGATGAAACTTCCAAATAAAGTTAAAGTGTGGTTTACCAGTAGCCTTGTAATCTTTCAATTTAACAAAATCATTTCAGAAAAATTGTATCTCAAGAGAACATTAACTATTAACTGTTTGTTCTAAACACAATTTCTATCCTATTTACACGTTGCTCTAAGAAAGGCATTCAGCCTTGAAGTTTACAGTACAAATTTCCTCTTTAGTCTTAAAAGCAGCTAAATAGTTTTTAGAACATACAGGTAGTTCTTGACTTACAACAGTTCATTTAGTGACTCTACACAGTTACAACGGCATGGGAAAAAAGTGAAATGACCGTTTTTCATACTTACAACCATTGCAGTATCTTTATGGTCATGGGATCAAAATTAAAATGCTTGGCAACTGGTTCATATTTATCACAGCTGCAGAGTCTTGAGATTATGTGATCAGCTTTTGTGTTCTTCTGAGCAAAGTCAATGGGGAAGCCAGATGCACTTAGCAACCTTGTCACTAGTTTAACAAATGCAGTGATTCACTTAATAACTGTGGTAAAATGGCACAAAACTCACTTGACAAATGTTTCACTTCTGCTTTCCCAGCTGAGATTCTGTAGAACATAGGAAGCAGAACTATTAAGTAGCATTAACTCATTTCTAGCTGCTTGACTAGTCACTTGACTGTGGCTGGATTAACATCCCTGGAAACTGTCAATCCACAACGGTATTGTATGTGAGAGGGGGAAAGGGAGGAAGAGAAAGAGAGGGTATCCTGACTGTTCCCAATTCTGTATTGCACACTGGGAAAATCAGAATCCTCCTAGACTAGCAATCAATTCATTTCTTGACCTTCTCCCACACATCTATGCAACTTCTGTAACCGGGCCAACCAAAAATAAGAGCCACGCTGATAGAAAGGTGGGCCAGTTCATTCCAAAAATCTAATAGTCCTCCTCCTTTCCTCCCTCATCACAGTATTTTTTTCCTCAACAAAAAAGATATCAGGGTTGTTTTTTTTAATAAACCTCTTATGCACAGTTCCTACCAGACATATTAGAAGGGAGATGCCACCTCTTATGCACAGTTCCTACCAGACATATTAGAAGGGAGATGCCACACAGGATCATGGATCATGAATCAGAAACAGAAACAGCTCTTCTGTCCTGCCTCAAGTTAAAAGCCATCTTGAATTGCTTTGAGACAAGCTGGACACTTTATTTTTGCCATTACTGATTTTATACAATGCTAGAGCAGAGTACAACCCTGTGATTTACATCTCGGTTTCTGCATAGACTTTTTTTCTTTATAAATTTGTGACAAGGACCCAGTTGACAAAAAAATTATACATGGATAGTTTTCACTTCCTTTTGACAATAATAGGCCCGATCCTTTTCAATCTTACAGCACTGCAATGTCGTAGGGAAAAGTTTCCATGTCACGTTTTTTATTCTGGCTGTAGAAAGTGGTTTGATTAGTCTGAGGCCCGAGAAGATATTTTGCTGCTAACTCAGTTACAGGCAAATGTATACCATTATATATACTACCTATTCTGTCTTTGATCCTGTGGTGGTATCAAAACTCCTTCATTATTTTTCTTTATATAGAGCTTGAAAAAGTCAGTATTTTTCCAGGCAGCTCCCAGTGCCACACACATGGCTGGAAACAAAGTGGGAGGTAATCTAGAAGAAAAAGGCCACCAAAGGAACCCAGAGCCTAACAAGCGCACCACTGTGCTTAACTCTCAGGGAGCCCAGCCTCCGTGCTAACAATGGATGAAACCACTGGTAAGGAGGCTGAAGCCAGAAAACTGCATGCAGATGATTTTAATCAGCTCTATGTATACACTGGTGTGCATAACTGAAGGGGTGGAATACCACAGGCAGACTGAAGATTGCCTCCATCCACTGCATAGCAGGTATCAGAGGAATTGTGTAGACCGCCCTTTCTCTAAATTTAATTTGCAAGGGTTTGTCTCAATTAACTTCTGCTGTGAACTCTGTTTCTGTATTGTTCCAATGGACATGGCAGCAGTGCAATAAGTTATGAATTAACCGCTACATGAGACTCAACACTGGACCAAACTTCATGACTAGCATGAAGGCATTACTGAAACTCCCATACCTTACACTGAAAAATTTAGATCTGCCTTCTCCATCCTGCTTTCTAGAAACATCATACTGACTAAATTCTTGAGAAAGTGCCCTAACAAATGACCCTATGATCTTGGTTCCTAATCTGAATCTGGTAGGGCTGATATTAAAAAGCCTTTCTCCCTTTAAGTTTACTTTAAAACCAAAGTTTTTAAAAATCAAACCAACGTCATCTCTACAATGCAGTATACCATGCTCGATAATTCTACCTCCATTAGCAACACTTTATGCTATGTGGGCTAGAGTGGCAGCCTAATCAATAAAGCGTGTGCTATAGCTCTGAACTAAACGCCTGCCCTGAAATCATTTACTACTTTGGATCACAGTTATCTAAATTTTCATTTGTTAGTTCTCTCTGGAAATTCTGCCATTAAGCTTTTGCTTCAACTCAGCTAACATAAACTGTTTCAACATATGTTCTTAAATATGTTGTAACATATAACAATTTTAATATGAAAAGCAAAAAGTACCAACAGCGAATCAATGACAAGCTTATAAGTAGGTTTAATGAAAGTGGTAGCAAAAATAGCAATAATGTATTTCAAATGTTAATTCAGTTTACCTATGCTTTTTTTCCAGGGCCTGTTCCATCATGGGAAATAGGCTCATTTTTTTATTCTTTTCTTTTATTTACATTCTATTTTTTAGTTTATTAAAAAAAAAGTTAAAATACATAACTCCCCAAAAAGAACAAAAAACAAGAAAAACACAAAACAGTTGAAAAATTTAAAAAGTGCATCAAAAGGAAAAGAGAAAAATCCAACATAAAACACATTATCTCCTAGTTGAATACTGATTAACATATTACTACAATATTAGGTGAAACAGTCCCCCTCCCAAAAATTTTTTTAACTAGTAAATATATTTACAAATTATCAGCCTATCTTTTATATACTATATTAGTGACAAAATAGTTAACAACAAGTAACAACAAGAATAACAATGTAATAATAAAGAATAAGAAGTCAAAATTAAGGTTTCAAAACTCTCTGTTAACAAATTGTTACATATGCATACAAACTGTAACCCACTACTAAAAAGTTTGCCACATAATTTTATATCCCAAATTGTCTCAAAAGTTAAAAGTTAATTAATTCTGGATCAAATATCCACAATTGTTTCTTAATCATATCTTATAAATTGTCTAATTAAATATAACATATACAGTCTTCATAGTAACAAAGTTCAAAAAGAATTAATTTCTAACTAGGTGTAAATAAAGCCATTCTTTAATTTCTCTCTGTCTTCATAGCGGGGGGTGGGGGGAGGGAATTGTCACTTCTCCATTCAGTCAGGCTCCTAGCATTGTAACAAGTAGTAGAAATTACTTCTATTTGAACTTTGTTGGGAAGATAGACTTACTATTAAGACTGTATATGTTATATTTAATTAGATAATTAAACATGCAGGCTTGAATGTATAGGATCATCTCAATTCATCCAACATGAGAATATTTCTTTGGTCTGCAACTTTCAGATCAGAGTCCTTTTCTGAATCTTTATCCATAACTAAATGCTTCTGCATATTTTCCATGACTATTATCAACTCTTCAAACTTAAAAAAACCAAACATTTCATAAAAAGCTAAGAAAAACTAAGAAAAAACTGTTGGGTAGTATTATTTCCAATGAATATTCCATTGTAAATAATCTCTCCTGGCCAGGGAATTCATATTAGAGGACTTCCAGTTCCCTTATGCTGCCCAGGACCTCATACACACAAAACATTAAGAAAAAGCAGAAACCTACACAGAGGTGCAACATAACTCTTTTAGGTAGAACAAAACATAAATGCTTCCAGTGATCCCTAATAATAAAGGAGATGGAAAGAATTCCAGGATCCGTGTTCTCCATACTTCCTTTAACTATTTTTATGACTGTTAATGCTGCCATAGACATTCTGAAAAGACAATTAGAGAGGATGGTACTTAACATAATGCCTATGGGGGGAGGGCAGAGTTTTAAAGGATAGAAGCTTGGCTGTGCATGAAAGATAGCCCTGCTACCTATCCTAATCCAGATGGCTGGCTATGTTTCTCCACGGTTTGAGGAAAAAACTTATTTTGCATAACTAAACTAATCCACTGAAGAACATTTTATGAAGACGAACTTATTTAAGATGATTATTCATAGGCTTAAAATCAGAAGTTATGTGAAAAAAGTCATACCATGCCATTGCAAAACAGGTTCTACCTCTTTTGTACATCACTACCATGTTTCCCCCAAAATAAGACAGGGTTTTATTTTCTTTTGACCCCCAAAATAAGCGCTTGGCCTTATTTTCGGGGAGGTATTATTATTTTTGAGGTACAGGAGGTGGCAAGCGTGGTCACCTCATGGCTGCTGCTGTTGCATTTTGGGGAAGGGCTTATTTTCAGGGGAGGGCTTATTTTAACCCATGCGCGCAAAAGCCCGATTTGTCTTAATATCTGAGAGGTCTTATTTTTGGGGAAACAGAGTACAAAAATATAGCTTGCAATGGGATAATGCCATCCTTCTGATCTTTTGCCCCTGCCAGATGATTGCGCTGATTAAAATAATTTAATTTTAGGCTGTCCAAAAACCAGATCAATATCATTACATACGACGAATACACTAAGACTAATAGACCTGATATAAAGGCCAGAACAAATACTTATTATCAGGCAGAAAGAATCAGGACCATACATAAGTTGCAGGTAAGAAGATTTTTTGTTTAAGTTTATACACAAGAAACTGGTAACTATTATTTGATACTAAGCTGGCACTAAATAAGGATCAATGGAATTCAAAAGGGGTTGGGTTGGACTTAAGACCATTTGTGAGAAAATAATGACTCTAGGCTGATAACTCATTTAACTCTGCCTCCCCTTCTGCATCATTTTCTTATTTTTATGTTAGTTTATTTTCAAAATTGACTGAATACTGACAGTCAGTTTGATCATTGGTTAGGGCACCAGGCTAGAAACCAGTGTGAGTTCGAGTCCCACCTTGAGTACAAAGCAAGTTGGGTAACAGTCACTTTCTCTCAGCTCTAGGAAGAAGCTAAAGACAAACCACTTCTGAAATTTTGCCAAAAAAGCTACAGAGTTTTGTCCAAGTATTTGTCATATGTCAACACTGATGTGAAAGAATCAAAATGAACAAATGATAAATAAATAAATTCCAAAACATCTGAAGAATCTTTTAAGACTGGGTTTGACTCACTAAAAGAAAGCTGCAGTTTTAATTTCCCTTTTCAATTACCATGCTTTGTTGGCCCTGTATTACTATTAAACAAAGTTTTGTACTGCATTAAAACCATGTTTTGTTTGAAGTAGGTATCTGTGGCTACGTGCAAAAGTTTATTTCCAATTTCCCAAATTCCAGCAGTCATGTAAGACTTGTTTTTAAAATGCCATCAAACCTGGCTATTAGAGTTATGTGCAATCTGCAAAGTCTGCAAATACCTTAAAATTGTACATCAGGCACGATGCTCCTACATTTTTAAGGAACACATTAATAACCTGATTTGTACTTTAACATTCTGTAATTTTAAGATAATCTCTCCCTTATCATAACAAACCTCCATCTTTCTTACAACTTCACCAATCATTAAAAAAGTTTTTAACACTGTAATTAAGTGATCTGTCATGACCAAGGTTGCTATTGAAAGCAACAGTTTAAACCGCAGAAGAACATAAAGATGATTAATTATACAAACTAATTCTTGTTTCAGAAGACATTTCTCCGGAAAACATATGCTGATGCCAATCAGAAAGAGCATGTCTGTTAGCTTGAATTGTGAAAATAATTATTCCACTACATTAATGCAGTACAGTCTTACTCCAAATTTGGTGCTGATCATTTTTTTTTTCATTTAGCTCCCCATACTACAAATAGCTGTAATTATTTCTTAGTCAATCTGCTTTATTTTTTGCAAAAAAAAAACCACCCCAAAGTAACTATGATTTACTTTTGCTTCTGGATAATTAGCATTTTAAGTGTTTGTCTTATAGTCTCTCATTAGGATGCTCTACAATGTTATGAAATTGTATTATCTAAAATATGCCTTTTAGCAGCATTGTGCAGCATAAATGTATATATAATGCAATATTATAAAATATTTGTAATGCAATATTATAAAATTCTATGGAGTTAATTATCAATCGAGAATTTCCACCCAATTCCATTTTTGGAGAATATTTATTTTTGGGACTTTAGATTCAGGCATTTGTGTAGGGAAACTTTCTTAAGTTTCCCTAAAAAATTGGAATTTGGGAATAAGTTGGATAGATTTTTAAGCACATCAGACAAAAAACAACTGAGATACCTTTCTTAGTTCTATTACATTTGTGTAGCAGAAATTGGTATTAATAGAATGTGTTAGAGGATTTTTCTTCTGCCATCAAAATTTTTACAATACAATTGAACTTGATATTTCTGGGACTCACCAGAGCCCAACCAGCTTTTAATACAAAGCTTCATCATAAAGACCACTTATTTACAGTGGTCACAGTATTAGGCAATGCTTTTTTATGTATACACTCACAGACACCTCAAGACAAAGAAGCATTTGCCTTTGAAGGCAAATCTTAAATATAGAACCTTAAAAAGACAAAGATATTTCATTTTACTTATGTATGCTGAGTTAAATGTAGAAAAATAAAATAAATAAGCTTAGCTATTTAAACTGAAAAATAATTGATATTAACAAAGAATGATTGAACTCTGCAAACCAGTAATCTACATGCTGATTCAGTTTTCTATCCAGGATCAACATAAAGCTTCTGACTGATCTTTTTAGGATTTTTTCAAATTTTCCAAGAAGCTGTCTTCTTGAAAGCAGAATTCTCTTGCTAGAGATAGGGACAAAGACACTAATAGACTTAAGTTGCCTTTTTGCTGGTAACTTCTCTTTTTATACAACATTTGATGAGGGAATACAAACCCTACAAGCTGCAATCATCCTGATCACTTATGGGAAACTAGAAGATTTCCTTAGTGAAAACTAATTTTACTAATTTCAACAAGACTAATTGTTATTAGTATTGGTTTTATCATTACCATTTTTACTCCCAAATGCCTAGCAGCTAATTGAAGGCAATGTGTGTCATATTCTTTACTTCTGCTAATCTTGAAATGCTAAGAAGAAATAAAAAAAACACCATCCCCTCTCAATGTCTGTGGAGATTCTCAGTCATCCTAGTCATGGTTACTTTTTCAAGAGGCAACTGGACTTTCTGGTTTTTCTTTGAAGAAGTTTCGCTTCTCATCCAAGAAGTTCCTGGTTGAGAATGAAATATCTTCAAAGGAGACTCAGGAAGTCCAACTGCCTCTTGAAAAAGCACCTTTGGGACATTCCCTCTAAAGTTGCTGAAGATTAAACAGCAACAAGATCCCTACATACACACACAATAAGCAAAAACAAGGTTAAAAAAATACTTCAACACTTTGAATTTTGCAAATACCATTTGGAAAGAGAAGGAGAAACCTGTCAAGAATTCACCTGTTCCAGTGAAGTTCCAAAGACAAAAGCAATTCCAGCATTTCCCTTACAGGATTCTATCTTCCTTGGTTCTCTAACAGCCTGGCATTTGCAAAAGTTGCAAGAGGTTCAGCACAGGTCACCATGCATACCCCAAAACCTCTTCCAATACTACCAACTAGTACAAAGTTGGGAAGAGACTCACATAGATGCACAGCACTCAGAAAATGTTCACAAAGTAATAGGTGTGTGCAACAAAACAGAAGTGTTTAAGCTAAATTATTGGAAAAGGACAATAAATATCTTACAGTAAGGGTTTTGCGCCTACTGCAGAAAGTATAGAAGAATTTTCACAGGGGATGCTGTACAAAGAATACAATTACACTCTATATAACCACTGATTTTGCTTTCAAATGCACAGTAATCTTTCCACAATTCTCAAATACCCTCATTATTGTTGATCCAGAATTTCATAAAAATACCAGGATTTCGCCACCCCAGCTCCATTTCCATCTTGTTTCTTTATTATTGTGAGGAAAAATCAAACTGGCTATTGCTTAGGGAACATGAATGATGTGCATCTTAAAAAATGGTCAAAATTGATGGAGAAGCTTTGTGAAGTGCCATGATTCTGGAGGGGACGGAATAGAAGGAACTAAGACAAGATGTGAGTTCCCACTGGAGATCTGCCACATAACCATAGTTGTAGAGGAAATATAAGCAATCCTCAACTGACAGGCTTTTGTCACCACTGACATAACTGAAAAAGTGACTTTACAACTAGCCTTTGCAATTACAACATTTGCAGCATCAAAATGTGATGAAAATATGGGCACTTGGCAACTGGCATGTCTTTATGCTTAATAACTGTGTTGATTCAGTTAAAGACTGCTGCAAAAAGGATCCAAAAATCACGTATGAATCACTTAATGACCAGATCATTACAGAATGCAAATTCTGGTCTCAATTATGGTTGTAAGTTGAGAACTACTAGTATCTGCACTGCAAAACAGATTTGCAGCATTTTCTTTGAAGAAGGAGGTGAGCTGGAAGTCAATCAACTAAGTTGCAGAAGGGAAAGAGAGAGGATCCCCAGAAAAACACAGTAACATGAGTAGAGGACCATTCTAGAACCAGTGGTGAGCATAGTACTTAAGTCACCTAGGGTATAAAATCCCATTCTACAGATCAGCTAATACAAAGGAGGCTGATACATGAACCAACTGAATTCTGATTTTAACTTCCACATGTCTTGTATTTTGCATTGGACTCTAACTCTGCTCCTCTAATGAAAAGAAAAATATAGAAATCAAAACCCACAACATAGATAAAACATAGATAACTCTATTTTAATGGCTTATCCAAAAAAGATGAACTCAATATCCCTAGTAGCTTGAAGTGTGAGAAGTCAAAAGAGGTATATCTCCAACCTGTCTAGACTCCAGACAACAGGCACGAAGAGATTATACTGTCAATTCAGGTATTTCAAGTGTCTGTCAGATCACTCAGAATGAGAAAAAATTGTATGTATATATTTCAGAACACCCACACCCAAATCCAGATAATAAATAAATAAAGAAAATAAAGTCCTGCCAGTGCCGTAGCAGAAATTTGAGTGTAATGACTTCAGACAGTTTAGCAATTATGATAACGATACACCAAGATGTTTTGCAGTCATTTGCAAGCCAAAGCGGCTCCCACGAAAGCACGCAAAAGCCAAAAATATGAGTCATGCTCAAGCAATTTTGCTATGGGCCATAAAATCACTTTGTGTAAGTTAAAGCTAAATCTGTATATATTCTATAATATTTCCCTACTGTGGAGAGGCGGAGATATCAGTATACTATCACAGATAATGACAAAAAACAAATTCTGTCTATAAAAGCTGATTGCTGCACAAGTCACCCTTAACTGTTCCAGGAACAGTAATGCAGATGGTATACTTTATGCTGCATTCAGCAACAAAGAGACACGGTCCATCAAGCACACACCACACTGACTTCAATTTTAGCCTATTGTAGGGAAGAATTCAGAACTGCGCTGCCACATGGTTTATTCCATTTGCTAATTTCTATTATACTTACTGTTCACTCTACAGCTTACTGCTTTTTTATGACCAATTTCAGATTTTATTTCATCCTTACCTAGCATGCACATTTAAGCACAGCATTATGGCCCATTTTATTTATTATTAGTAAGAAAGATAATAAAATGAAAAATACCCCAAAAGGATTATGTAATATCATGGCTCATATATGGCTAAGAAACCATTTCTGCAAATCTGTTTCCTACAATGTAGAGAAAGCATTTTTTCCCATTTCAATATCCATATGGACTCTGGCGATAACTGTGGTGACTTGCTATATGAACACCTATAGATTACATACAATGAAGTGCTGGAATGGCTAAAAAAGCATCTATTTTGGTGAACCTTTGGATTAGAACACCAACATTTCTGACTTTTCTACATTACTCTTTGAGCAATCTCATTATATAATTAGAATTATATGAGTATGAGCAAAGAAAACTTAAAACAGTATTATCTCTCCATTCAACAATTATTTAAGTGATTACATTAAAAAAAAGACAGACCTAATAATTTTGATATAGTGTCACAGCTATTTATTATTTCAGATTTTTTTTTCACGTTAACTTTTGGTGATTTGAGATTAAGTTAGTAAAAGTGTGAAAGTTTTATCTTATTATGAACAATATGGAAGACTGTTTAGAGGGGATTTTTCAGACAGCATGTGAAAGAAAAATAAAATAAAATTTCTCTCCATTTTGCAGTCTAGAGGCCACTGAATGGATCTCCTTATTTCAGTTATTAGAGAACAAAGTTTCTACTGACTACATTATTAATCCAACCAAAATAAGTTCTGAATGTATTGCCCATAGAAAGAGGATAAGGGGCATTGTTTCGATAATTTTCTAAGCATATTTAGAAATAGTTGCAACTATTCAAATAAAAATAATAATTTCCCCATGATAATAGACAATTAATTGGTTTATCTTTTTACCTACTTTTGTCAGCTGTTCAGATGTTAATGGTTACCTTCTAATGATTCATTCTATATTTATAAATGCAATCAATCAATAAATTCTTTATCTTTGCTTAACTTTGGATATATAACCAATAGTAATTCTGGCCTGGAAGGTCTGGAGTTATACCTTAAGATATCGAGATTAGCTGTGGAAGCCAAATATTTTGACACAGCTAGACTAGTTGGGAAGGCCAAATGTAAGCCAAAATTATCTTCTGCAAAATAGGACACAAGGATACTGTGTCCCAAATGCTTATAGAACATGTAGAATCCATTATTTCTAGAAGCTTGCAGAAAGAAAGACTAAAATTAAGCAGTAAGTCTTTCCAAGAAGCTGATTACCCTGGCTGTAATTTATCTTATAGAATTAAAAGGAAGCACTTTTTTCAGTGCACTATCTTTTGAGCTTGGTGTAAAACGTAGAAGTTCAGCTGGGGAAAGAACCTATTTTAAAATATTAATGAACTATTTTTATTGCGTAATTCTGAATGAATGAAATCAAGGTGTTACATACATTCTAAAATGAAATCAATGGCAAGAAATAGGAATCAA
The DNA here is from genome assembly GCF_051295495.1 of Thamnophis sirtalis. Classification (NCBI taxonomy): domain Eukaryota; kingdom Metazoa; phylum Chordata; class Lepidosauria; order Squamata; family Natricidae; genus Thamnophis; species Thamnophis sirtalis. The sequence goes on along the minus strand of NW_028261384.1, from coordinate 32,068,766 downwards.
GTTAACAGCATCAATAATTAACTATGAACATATTAGCATCCGTTTAAAATGTGCCAGGTATTTCTATTGAAATTATCTTAGTAACTGTAGCATACAGGAACATTCCAAGTACTTGTATACTGCAAACTGAAGTTCCTCTGGTTTCACAAAAGGACTTATTTCACATTGCATCAGATAATTATGCCTCTGAAATGATACACTAATTTAACTCCAATATTAGGATCTAGGTCAAGCCTCTTTTAACTCAAACTCAACTCCTGATAATTACATGAGCACCTCCACGTAACCTGCTTGGCAATAGGGTTTGCTATTGCCTTCTTCGTGGTTGTTTATCTTTTTTCACTTCACATTCTAGCCCTTTGCCATTCCTTGGTGGCCTCTTATCTCATAAGTGCTTGCAGGGTGTCATGAAAATAAGGCAACAAAATTTTAGGTTGCAAGTATAAAAGGATTATGTTTCTGATCTTGTATCATCATGGGCATTATTACCTTTCAATCATTATGGCTTCCTGCATAAAAAAAATTCTATTCAAATATTAAGTAGGCTCTTTTTAGCTTCCCAGACTAGCAGAGTTGACTGCATGAACATTCTTTGAAAACCTATTACAAAACATTTTAAAAGACGATTAAGTACCTCTCCAACATCATAAATCCAGATCCGTCCTTCAGAGTCGCCAACTGCTACTTCTTTCCCAGCCTGACTCCAACGGACACGGTTGAGGGCAGCAGCTCCTTCAATGGTCACACTAGCTGTTGGAACCTATTGAAGATATTATTCTAATATGGATGAGGACATTTATAAAACAAGTTTGTAGGAAGGAATTCATTGTCTTTTACATGAAGAATATGAAAAGGAAAGGAATAGCGGAGGAAAACCAAACTTTTAAATAGCAAAAAGGCTTATGGACAATACATAAAGACCAAGGGACACAAATGTTGAAGTTGGGGTTTTTTTTAATCCAAGCTTGAAACATGCTAAAACCAGCCCTGCTTTTTTCCCCTGTGTGGCCTAATAGAAGATCAAAAGATGACTAGCAAAGACTAATGAGCTTACATGTGGTACCAAGCTTAAATTGAAAACTGAGAGATCCTATCCTTGTAGGTTTTATATAAACATTTTACTGACCTCAAGCAATTAGTTTAGAGGACACAGGATGAGGTCAGAAATAAACAAACAAACAAAAAAGAGGACTAAAAATGGGGCATTAATAACTTTCATGTTATTTTTTTTACTTTTAATAGGAGCTATGAACCTAGAATCTTCATATAATATGAAATCTGAGGACTGATGTTGAATCAACTGGTTTCTGAATTTAAATCAGTTGAGATGAAATTCATGTACCAGGTGGAATACCATCTGAATCGTCATGTACACATAATTTCCACTGCTTTATGAAATTAAACTATTCAGTAACAAGCAAACAAATAAGTAAATATCATAGAAATGTATTCAAATTTTAGCTCATAGGTTCGTTAGTAAGATAATTTTGAGCAAGATCTACTCAATTTCTTACCAGCCAATAGTCATTGGCAGGATTCTACAACCCTCAATCTAATAGCAAACATTAAGATAAAGGAAAGGATTGTAAACTGGACACAATCAACTTTGATGTTCTCTTTTATAGGATGGAAGCTTTGTGTTTCTTCCTGAAACTTTGCCTTGCTTATCAGAAATAAGGTCAGCCTGCTTCAATTGGCAGATTTACACCTCACCCCACCCGCTCAAAAAAAGAATTTATGATGTATCAACTTTACTGGTGAGATTATTTTCAACCAAATTTGTACAAATAAAAAAAAACTTCTTAATATTTTCAACAGAAAATATGACTCCTTGCTTAAAAAATAAGTCAAAGCATTTTAATTCTTTCAGGTGTCAATGCTTGCTAAATATTTGACAAATAACACTTCTACAACTAAGAAACAATTTTTATTGGTATAAATTTGCATTTAAAATCACACAAATATAACTAGAGTATATATGAAGACCATCTCATGGAGTTTCTTTGATAAGTGAATTAAGAGGTTACAAAAATACTTTTTCAGAAGTCCCCAACCAGAGTTGGAATATTATCTTTAGGATCAACATTGTCTTCTCCAAAACATCTCATTAAAACTTTTTAATTTTCCAAGGTTTTTCTATTTGTTGTGTTTAATGTCACATGTATTAATTGCTTGTGCACTGCTAAAATGCAGGCTGGGGAATTCTGGGGAGTTGGGCCATATATCTTAAAGATGCCAAGTTTCTTTCCCTTCCCTTCCATCATTTATATTTATATACATACATACATACATACATACATACATACATACATGCATGCATGCATGCATGCATGCATGCATGCATGCCTGAAACAATTTCAAGATAATTGTAATTGTATGGAATAATTGTATGAAGTTGCCAAATACAGCCTTCACTGATTCTGTTGAATTGTTTTATGCTACAATGCAGACATTTCGGTTCTTTGGTCCTGCTGACTACGAATTCTATTATCGGTAGTGCCAACACATCTGGAAAGCACCAGATTCAGAAAATTGTTATAAATTATGCTGTATTACACTTATAGCCATCTAAGATTTGTCAGAAACGTTTTAAGGTTGTGAGTCTTGTTCCCTTTCCAAGAGGCGATGGTTCATTTTATCAAGCTTAATATACCTGAACTATAATGTTCATGTTTTGGTGTCAACTTTTAGTCTTTGCATTGTTTTGATAGTCTTACTAATTTGTATTTCTGACTGCTCTTGCTATCAAAACAATATCTTCTTCATCATTATCTATTTTGAATATTTAAGGGAAAAGCAGAATAGAAATGTTGAAACTAAATTAATTAAACTATGAACTTGGAAAATTGCTGTTATTGTCCCAAGAGTTCGACATTGCAGCTTCTTCCAAGCATTACAGCAAGAAACCTTTCCAAGACCTTTTCGTAAATACCACAAATATTTAAGGCCCATTTTATACCAACTATGTATACATATATAATCTGTTCCTAATTAGCTTTGCCATTATTTACTTGAATTTCTCAAAGCAGCTTCTAGGAACAAAGGTCCTATGACCTGTCATTTCAAGTTGTGCTATGGCTCAGTAGATTCACTGTACTCAACTGAGAATCCATATTGCATATCTTTGTTACAATAAAAACACACAATGTGGCATCTTACAAGTTATATATTGCCAACACTCTTGTCTGTAACTGAGTTGCATAAAAATATTTAGTTTAAGCTGATTAATAACTTCATCCCAAACTTGTGGAAAAACAAGTTCAATTTAAATCACTGGGAACTGAAGTGGAAGACTAGTGTTAAGATTTTTGAAATTCCCAATGATTTAAACTGGAAATTTGAAAATTGTTAACACCAGTTCTATAGAAATGTCTGTTTTACCACAAAATTATAATGTTAACCAACTTACCTCCCAATAATTTTGCCTGTTTATTAAACAGATTATCTATTAAAGCTGTGGTGTTGCAACCATGTTATTAGTCTAAGATAAATCTATGTAACAAATCACCTTTTTCTGTGATAGACATGTAGAATTAAAATCCAAATTATTAAACTAAGGGTTTGATTCAAACTAGGGCTTTTTAAAATTTTATTGGGAGTTATCTAAGTTTAGGACTGGCTTTGCTTTATCTCTTAAAATGGTGCCCAATGTACTTAACACTGCCTGGATTGTGGCCCAATACTTCTCAGGGAATAAAACCATTGTTTTGTACAGTTTTAAATTGCCAGGCAAAGGATCAAAAAGAAAATCGCTTTCAGTTGTTAAAGCATTTTCTCCTTGGTTGCTACTGTGGGTCTCTGATTAGTTTTTACTGGCAACATGCTTGTGTTGAATTTATTCCTGCTGATGTCCTAACGGGGAGGGGGGAAATGGGGGGGGGGGGTCCTGACATTTCTTCATGCAACATACACTAGCAGTCCAAATTAAACAAATGAGAGTAAAGTAAATCCTATCGCTATATTCTTGTTCAATTTCACAAGCTCTTTTCCCCTGATCAAAGAAAAATTTCAACATTCTACGTAAAGAAGACTAGCTGTGTCAATTAAAATGGGGACACATTTCTTCCCATTCATTTTAAAAGCAACAAGATTTGTTCTTAAGAAATTTTAGAATATTGATAGTCAAATCTCTTAACAATAACATCTGTAAAGATGTGTTCCCTCTTTCCAATTGTCCCCTTACCTCAAAGTAAAAACTGAAAGGGAAAAAATCCTCCCAATTCAGCTACTTTATAATTAAGCTGCCTCTGAAATTTCCTGCTAAGAGCACTTCAAAAGATCTACAGTCTCCACTTGACAAGCCAGTTTTCAGCATTTGTCCTTCCTTACCTGTCTTATATGATATACAGCCAAATCGGTAAAAATGTGTATTTTCTTTCTACTATGAAATACATTATAGTGATGTGAAAGGAAGACTAAATAAAAAGTGGAGAAAAAGAAAATCAATAACATATTGCTTTTGCTATGTTGGCTGACTTAATTCTGTGCTATATCTCCACTTATACATAAAATCTTTCTCAGCTGCCCACTTCACGTACCATCCAATTTATTAAAATTTGTCTTGCCTTAACAGTTCCTGCCTCACACATGAATCGTACCAATGCATACTCTGCATTGATTTTCTATTCTTGCTAATACAGCTATTCTTCTGTAGCTACAAAAATGAACTATGTTATCATTATTACTTACTTTCATATAGCTGGTTTATAGGCCTATTGCTTTATTCTGTATTACCTTATTGTTATCTTACAATTCTGTCAGAATTTCAGCTACAGAACACTTCAAAAATGCACTGATGTTAGTTTGTATGAGGTAATAGTTATCAGTACTCAAGTTCAAACCTTGGTTGTAGCATTGTTTCTGAATGGCAAGATTGTTCTTGAAAAAAAAATGAAGTAAAAGATTCAAGAGACCATTTCTGTAAAAATAAAGAATACGTACTCTTATTTCACAATGGGGAAAGAGGAAAAAAACTGCACATCTTTTGAATTCAGAATAAAATAACATGAGACAAAATAATAAAGGACAGCAAAAACAACCACAGCAAAAATATTGATTTTCATGAACCAAATGTATCTTCTCAAATTCTCCCTTTTTATTATCTCCCATTTCAGCTCTTTCATGCTAAATACGCATCAATCTTTTCTCTATCTGTTTCCTCTTTTTATATTTCTGGCTGCTACTGGAATGGAAATCTTTGCTATTACATTTCAAAAATTTTATTGCAAGAGAAGCCTTGCAAAGGAAAAAGTATATGTGCTTCGAAAGAGAAAATATATACTAATAAAAGGGTGAAATATCTCAAAATATTTATTTAGAACATGTATAACCCACATCTCGGTTTAAAAACAGAAGACTCTCACAGCAGAACATAAATAGGAACTAAATAATAGTGGCAACTTGAAGTATAAGAATGATATTAATTTGACTTAAACTACAATATACTTTACAGAAGCACTTGTTTGCTAAACATGAATTCAGAATATCTCAAGAATATTTCATTTATTAATTTTACTTTTGCAATAAAGCAAGGTTTTATTGTGTAAGCCTTGTCACAATAAATGTAAAATGATAATATATCTGCCTTTATCAGGCTATGTACTTGCCTGATAGTTATGTACATAGTTTCCTGAGAAATCACCTCCAAATAGCAAATGAACTTTACAAAAGTGAGGCTTTCTCCTGGTTTACTTTTCAGAACAAAACCATTAAGTAATAAATATCCTAGCTTAGTTCATATCTTTAAATGTAATATTGTGAAAGAGAAGTTCAGAATAGACAGAAAACCCTTAAGAGTCTGCAAGCAAAGAATTTTTTTCCCATGCATTCTTTTCCTCAAGAAAAATCTGAGAAAAAGTGGTTCTTTCAAGTCTAACTTGTCTTAACTAACGACTGGTATTCCACCTGGGTCTGCTAGTTGGTTTTCTATAAAAGAACACTAGAAAAATATAACTCATTTATTATAATAAGTGAACATCCTTCTGCTGCATGTGTAAATCAGACCTAATGCAGGACGCTACCCAGGATTTGCACAGAAATTGTAGTCTGAAGTAATATTATACTTAATATTAGGTATGTTCACTGCCTTGAGTTATATATAAATAATGAAGGATAAAAATCTAATCTTAAAATGCTTCATGTTTTTAAAATAGATAATTTAAAAATTATATTTTTAAAAATAGTTGAGGAAAAAAATACTATAAATCAATTTACTATAAAAGATACAATATTTTATTGAAATTCTCGGCTTATTTTCTCTATTAATCACTATAAATTTACATTTCTTCAGAAGCAATTTTTCCTCTGCTTGTGTATATTAATATTAAAATGATGTAATTCACATCATTTTATCACTCTACTCCTGGCTTTAGCGCTTCCATGTATTTTTATTTTCCCCATATTACTATGAAGCTTAGAGGAAGTTCACACATTGCACTAAATCAAAGTTTATCATAGTTTATTGAATGGAAAAAAGTGGCTGGATTCTTGTAATACACTATGCGATAAACTATAATTTGCAAATCACAATAACTAGGTTCATAAAGCCACAGTAAAATTATCCAGAATCAGGATTGCTACTTAATACTGCAGTACAAAATACTACTAGAAAAGTAGTAATAGCCAAAATTCAAACAGAGGTGCACATACAAGCATCCATATCCAGGAAGATGCCCCACTGAATTCAGCGGGCTAAATACTGAGTAAATAATTCAATAGAACCAGACAGTACTTATACTTAAAATGATAGCTAATATAAATTCCAGAGAATTTAACAAAATTTGATCTGTGCCAAATTATCTTTAAACCCATCTTTCTACAGGTTTAGCAAGCTTTCAGGCCTACTCAATTTAATGAACATGTTAACCAAGTGAGGAAAGGACTGAAACCATGCAACCTTTGCTCAAATTCTTTTGTTATGAAAAGAACATAATTGTGGAGATTTTTTTCAGGACATTGTTTTTTACAATGTAATGTTATACACGGTCACTCAGAAATACATATCCCAGAATTCTTGGATTGAATTCATCCACTGAACAAAACAATAGTTTTGCCTAATCAGTGTATACAACTCAAATGAGCTATCTTCAAATACACAGACTTGAGATTTCCAGCATTCCCAGTGAAGAATGCCAAGTGGAGAGAATTGTAAAAGATGCTCTACCAATGTCCAGGTTAAGCAAATCCGGTTTCCTGAATAATTACACCTGGCTGGGTTATCACCATGTTAAGCTATGGGTTGCAAACCAAAATGGCTGAGTTATTATTGTAGCACAATATTAAGCTAAAAAAAAGCAAGCTGTTATGTCTTAATATATTGAATCAGACACTTGAATTATGCATGCAAAGAACTTGTTAACAAGTTTCTTTTTAATCCATGATCCTATATAAACTTGTGCAGTAAAGTAGAAAAATATTAAAGGAAATTTGTCAGAATACATTCTGCATTTAACACAACCACAAATGTCATCATGTAAAACAATTAAATTACAGTTAATCAATTTACTCTGAAGATCTCTGCTTGTGTTTCTGGATCAGAAAATGAGAACCGTGTTCTTGAGTATTTGACCATAGTTAATCCTGCTATTTACACAAGAACATAAAGCCTAGACAAAAATCTTCTTTATAACATAGAGAAGCATGGTTAAATAGGGGGTGGGGATTATTACAAAACTAGTTATTCACCTATCCCCAAAAAATCACTTTTTGCTGCCATCTATAAACAGATAAAAGTGAGGCTATAGATGCCAGTTTACACTTCCCATCATTTTCAGTATAGCCTTCCTGGCTGGGAATGAAGGGAAATGTAGCCCACCACAAACGGGAAGTTACCCTAAAGGAATCTGGTACAGTCGAGTGGGAGGAGTAGGTACTGTCGCCCATTAGACGCCAGCCCCTCTGCAGAAGAGGACAGCTGCCTTCACGTGGCGCACCGGGCCTCGTGTGGTGATAATAATCGAGTATCAGTGGCAATGTTTTTCCACAAATCAGCAAAAGCGACTGTGCAACCGGGGGGGTCTTCTCCTACACTTCTGGTAGATTTTCAGGCTTTTCGATTTGCCAGAGAGAAAGAAAAAAAAAGAATAAAGGGTGAAAGAAGTGTTTAATTTAGACACCGTGCATAGAGAGAGCAGCGAAAACGCTTCCTGCGAGGAAGACTACGGCTGGTCTTCTCCCTGAAAGCCTAAGGCGTGGGAATCTGTGGCAGCTTTGGGTAGGGACATGGAGCAGTCAAGAAGAAGGAAAAGTCCACTCCTCCCTCAAATGAATACACTGCACAAGCCACGAACAGGCTTAGTCTGAGGAGGGCAGCCCACTTCTCTTCCCCGCTTTCTTTGCAAAAGTTTTTTTAAAAGAAATAGGCAATAAAGTCGCCAGCTCCCTCCTCTCCCAAGCCCCGATCCTCTCCCCGCCTCACCTCGGTGTCATTATTCAGGTTCCAGAGATCCAATCGGCCCATCCCGTCGACGCAGGCGAAGAGCGCGGGGTGCACGGGGGACCACATGACGTCGTAGACATAGTCGGCATTGTCTTCAAAGGAGTAGAGCGGCTTGTTGTGCTGCAAAAGGGGGGGCAAAAAAGCAGAGGGGAAGGGCAGGAAGACTTCGTGGCGCTACTGCCGCCTCGGGCTGTCTGGAGAGTCTAATTAAAAACTTTGCACATTCAACCGAGTGTCATAAAACTTTCCGCAGATGAAAGGTCCGAGGACGCAGAAGGCGGGCCTGCGGCGGCGCGCTCTCGGGGAGCAGCCACCGGGGTGGGGGTGGGGGGTAAGCGAACGAGAAATTATTGGGAAGGGGAACTATTTCCCAGACTTTGCATACTGTATAAATAAAGGGGTGCTGCTGCTACTTGCTACTACACCGCCGAGGAAGTAGGGGAACGCTACCCGTAGTTTATGCTATAGGATCGACTAGACGGCTACTCGGAAAATCTTTTCTCGTTCCCTCTTTCACATAAGCTCCCGCGTACACACAGAAGTCTCCGGAGAGGCTCCCGCTTTGCAAGCGAAGACGGTGACTGCCACCTAGTGCTCCTTGCGCAAAGTCGCAAATAGCGCAAACAGCTTGCGCTAAATTCCCAAGCCCAGCACAAATTTTTTCTATTCCTCGCCCCCTCCTCATCAGCTAAATTAATGCCTGAACTCGGTCCCCTAAAAGTTGTTCTCTGTACTATCACCCTACGCTAATAGAACTGCCTAATCGAAATGCATCGCCTTAATTTCAAGCGTTTCTTTTGTTCTCCCCGTTTTTCCTTTTGAAAGAGCAATGAGTCTAGATGGGTTTACAAATCTCACACACCCCCAAACTTCGTGTTTGAGATTCTCATTTCAGAAAAGAGGTGGCGAAGTTCAGAGCGTGCAGCTGCCAAGAGTGTGGCGCTGCCGCTTGACTTTTACGAGTTTACGCATCATTTCATTTCACAATAGACAGGCGGGCAAGACAAGTTTAAAAGTACATGGGAACTGTAACATATAATTGGGTGTCATGAATAATTCATTATACTTACTTGCTTCTCCTTATTCTCATTTCTGAATAATGGCTTTGCGTAATTCCCAAACAGTTAACAGTAAAATAACATTTAAATGACAATGAAAGTTCCAGAAACTAAAGAAATTAAATATTCTTATTATCCAACACAGAAATCTAAACAACAGGACTTTTACATGTATGCAGATTAATGGGTGAATATTTGTGTATATCTGTGAATATGAATGCATAAATATACTTGCAAATTTTGGGAAATTTCAATATTAAAGTTATGAGGATTTAACACTTTTTTATAAGATGGAATTGATCATGAATCAAATATTCAGATATAGGACTGAACCTTTTTAAGTATGACCAGTTTTTCAATAGTTGTTTAGCGTCAGAAGTGTTTTAGGGCAGCTATGGAATACCTGTCGCCTTCCTGATGTCAGCAAGCTACAATTTACATTTCTACTATTTAAGGCGAGAAATGCAAGAAGTTGTAGTTTCACATCTCAATGACCACAATTCTCAGTATGATCTAAAAAAAATTTAGGATGTTCTTCATTTTGGTAGACAATTAACCTTATAGGAATTGAGTTGCATAAAATATCTAGCCAGACCAGACATTTTAGGATATCTAGATATGGACACAGTGACTAAGACGCTGAGCTTGTCAATCAGAAAGGTTGGCAGTTCGGCAGTTTGAATCCCTGGTGCAGCGTAATGGAGTGAGCTCCCGTTATTTGTTCCAGTTTCCGCCAACCTAGCAGTTCGAAAGCACATGAAAATGCAAGTAGAAAAATAGGAGCCACCTTTGATGGGAAGGTAACAGCGTTCCATGGGCTTTGGCGTTTAGTCATGCCGGCCACATGACCACGGAGACATATTTGGACAGCGCTGGCTGAGACTAGCCTTTCTCAATCTGATATTTTCCACAAATGTTAGACTAGGGTTTCCATCAACATTGGCAAGGAAGTTATGAGATATTGTCCAAGACTTTTAGAGACTGTATCGAAAGCTGACCTCTGAAATATCCTTTTCTCAAAGGTTCTGCATGAAACTTACTGTGCAAATGCCTTGGCTCATACATGGCTTTTAAAAAGACCCCCCCCCCCTTGTTTGTCACTTCCCATAATTTTTCCATTGCTCTTTTTCATATCTGAGAAAGAGCATTAAAACCATAAAGTAAAAGAACTGGTGGGTGGGGGGAGGATAGACTACATGCTACCGATCATTCTTAAAATAGAATAATAAAATAGAAGGAAAATAGGACTTCTTTGTTTCTTTAATGAATTTTCATTTTGCTTGCCTTTTTTATTTTCAATTTTCTTCCCAAAGGCAGCAACTCATCAGGTGATGTTTAGAATTGTCAAATGATGATGTTATAAAATCTAGATGGAAACTGAGCTCATGAAGAAGAATTTAAAAATATTGCTCAGTGTTTTCTCCAAATGTTTAAACTATGTATCTTATAGGAGAACACATTGCATTATAAACATCCATAATCTATCCACTCACTTAAGTCTTCTGTTAAATCCTGCTTCTTTTATTCAGACAATCATAGATGAATAATAACTTTTCATGTGAAGTAATAGGATTTGACATAATTCTGGTGGCTTTAGAATGAGGTTAATATGATCAGCTTCTTAAGTACTGCATGTGAAGATACAAGTTACAAAACAGGCTCTGTTTAGGTCTTTCCCCAATAGGAGAGCTGCCATGTAAATGCCAGAGTTAGCATGCTCATTCTATAAGGTTTTCTAGCAATTTTTGATAAACCCCTTATTTTGATGGCCTACCTCAAAGAATAGTATGTACACAGAAAGATGAAAATAAAACTTGCATCTAGCGGTAAAGTTTCAGCTGCCTCCCTGGTGTATCTGCGTGGATGATCTTTCTTAATCCAGGAGGCGCCATTCGTTAAGAACTTCACTACTTAAAGGAAATCATGTGGACATGTTCACAGGTTTTAACTAGCATTTAACTGCTTAAAAGCTAAACAAAATCTATCAGATTTGTTTGTTTCATGAGACAAGTCATTTCATAGAAAGAATAATTTAAACACATTTATGAATTGTTTTTCCAGCTTGCAAATTTTTTTTACTGTACTTATCAGAGAGCCATATTGTTTTCCCTTTGCCTTCATTTGGACAAATGTCAATGGAGATTCTCAGTCATTCAGGTCATGGTTCCCCAGGGTGCTTTTCCAACAAGCAACTGGACTTTCTGGTTGTTCTTTGAGGGCGTTTCATTTCTCTTCCAAAAAGCTTCTTCAGCCCTCACTGGATAGTAGGGAATGGAAGGATTTATGCTCCTTGCAGACAGCTGGTCATTTGTATTCTTTTAGCAAGTTATTAGGGCCACCTGGAGGTTTATCTGTGTCCTCACTGTCACCTGACTAGTGCAAATGGGTGTGGAGCCGTCTTGGAATTGTTGAAAGGACTTTGTTGTAAACTGGAGATGGATTATGTTGTATACCTCTCCTCATTCAATTTTGACATAGATGTCCTCTTTGACCTGTCTTTCAAACCAGCGGTCCTCTTTGTCCAAAATGTGGACTTTGCTGTCTTCAAAAGAGTAACCTTTCACAAACGTCTTCAAAGAAAAACCAGAAAGCCCAGTTGCCTCTTGAAAAAGCACTTTAGAGACATTCATTCGGACAGCACACATAAATGTTCCCCAAATGTTCTTGGTTTATTGAGTTGCTTTTTTGAGTGATTTTTTGTATCACTCTAAATTGGAATTTTTCCTAAACAAGATTCCCTGAAACTGTTCTGGTAAATGATGGAGATGTCTAGCAAACAATTGTTAGTCTTCTCCAAAAATCAAGCAAGTTCCAGAATATTGATTATAATTAGTGTTCAAACTGCTACAAATAGTTTGTATAATGTACAGCCATAATTAAGCCTGCAATTTTGGTCATAAGTGGAGATGGTCATAAAACGGTTACCAAGTGATCACATCCGACTTTACAATCTTTACTATGGTGGTCATTAAGTGAGACATTGCCCATTGCCATGTGTTCAAAATACAATAACATGATCTTAAGGTGGGGCCCAGATGTTAGAACCTAGCATCCAAATCATAAGTAGCTTTTTGGAGTGCATTATAACCAGTGGTAGGTTTAAATTTATTTTACTACCTGTTTGCTCATGCGCGCACGTGCACAGAAGTGTCTGGGTGGGTGGGTGGAGTTTCCCACCGCCGCTACTACCGGTTCGGCCAATCCGGAGCGAACTGGCAGAAACTCACCTCCGATTGTAACTGAACAGTTGCACAGAACTACCTGTACAAATTTGAAGTTGCCAATGTCATTTCAATTATATTTATTCTAAATTGTGTATGCAGTTAAGTACATTACCCCACTTTCTCATTCCTGCATCCCCCGCAAAACTCCTGAGAACACTTGCTAATAATATTTAACAAAAGAGAACATTTTCAAGAACTAGAGTTTTTCAAGATTTATAGTGCTGAGGCGCTCTTTAAGCTTAATAAGGGACTTAATTTGGGGCCAGGTAAACACTAATTCTAATGTTGGTAGGTATGAGTGGCTATGAGAGAAGGGCTGAAAAAAGTGCTTTTTGAATTTGTTCCATTCTTTCTTTAAAAACTGTCATACTTCTCTATTTCTTGAAATTTATGCTTGAAGCATGAAGGGAAGAGAGCAAAAGAATATATAAAGGTTATGGTTGTCTTATCTTCATCTGCTGCAGAAAAAAGACAACAGGTTCAAAGGGCAAGAAAGAGGGACAGATATCTGGCATTCTTCTGGACTATCCATCATTAGCCTTTCCAGATTAGAAAAAATACAAAGGCAGCAGAAAGCACATTGAAGGTAGTTGCCATTGTAAGAGAAAAGGTGTGGCTTGTCATTTTCAACTCAAAATGCTCCATTGGTAAAATCAGTTCCTATGCAAGATTGTATAGCACTTTCCTGATTATCCCCAAAACAAATATCTTTGCTTGAAGTACTCTTTTTCATTTATATAACCTTTGTCAAATGCAATAATTATTATCCTTGGGAAAAATTCTGAAAAATGGAAGATGAATCACACAATTAAGATAGTGCTACACAAATGAGGTTGTATTAGCTTTTTACTTAGTACATGATCTGAAATTATATCCATCTTTGATAGTAGTAAGAAGTACCAACTTCTTGTCTTTGCTTTGCAAGGAACTCATATATTCTGATAAAGTTAAAGAGGAAGCCGAATAACGGGGGGCTTTGTTTTCAAACTAGAACAGCCATTGTGTCTTATTTCCAATAGCTCCTAGTGCAACCTGACACTTTTGTTTTGTACCTGGCAAAGTTTTATCTAATATGCTGTGTAATCCTGTGCATATTTACTCAGAAGAAATATCCATTACTGTCTAGTATATCGGACTTTAGTCTTAAACTTCACTTGCATGGACACTTATAGTATTTATTCTAATTCCTCACAACTTCTTTTTAACATTCATCCAGAACAAGAATATTAGGTAACCTGAAAAATTACTCATCTTTGGTCATTTCTTAAAAAAAACAAAACACCCTCTACTTTGGAATAATCTAACCCTCCAGATCTTCAACACTTAAGGACTCTTTGTAAATTTCTATCACATACTATGAGCTAATTTGTATGTTATTTATATCTTCCTTGATAAGTTTGGACTTTGTGTTGGTTTCAGAGCAAGACTATTGCAAGCTTACTACAAAATTGTTATGAGGAGTTTGCTTTATTGTTTATGTCCTGATTTACATCCTAATGATACGAAACCTGTACTACTTGCATGTGGAAATTATATAAGAAAGGCAAGACAAGGAGTCCAAGATAACATAATAATTAAGTTTTCTGTTTTCTTCTAACATCAGCCCAGCATAGTTAAATTTATAAAAAGTAATCAATAAAAAGAAGAATTTGTTTCCACATTAGATTTACAATGCAATCTTATTTATTTTTATTCAGGAAAAGAGCCCAAGCATCAATCATTCCTATTAATCTCTTGGAATACCAATAAATTCTTAGTCATGCAAACAACACCTTTTATTAATTCATAAATAAACAAGAGCATGGCTGAGACTCCTGTTTCCTGACAATACTGACATCTATGATAATTTTTTCTCAGTTGCCATATATATTTAATTTGTATTGTTGTTAGTTAAGAAGTCGTGTCCAACCAATCACGATCCCATGGACAACGTTCCTCCAGGCCTTCCTGTTCTCTGCCATCCTCTGGAGTTGATTTAAGCTCACACCTACTGCTTCGGGGATTCCATCCAGCCACCTATCATACTTTAATTTTTAAAACTATTTTGTGATTGTTTGCCATTCAGAGCCACTTGCTTAAGATGGCTGGCTATCGAAAATGAATGAAAGAACGAACAAATGAATGAAGAATGAATGAATTTGAGATCTTATGTTTTGAACCATTGTTGGTCTTTACAACTGTACTTGAAAGGGTCATTTTACTAATACAATCCACTTTTCTTAATAATAGACTCAGCTTCCATGAAATGAATTGTGTGTGTGTGTGTGTGTGTGTGTGTGTGTGTGTGTGTGTGTTTGTAAAGGTGACAAAAATACTAATTGGAGGAGGGTTTTTTTTTAAATTGAATTTAACTTAATTTTTATAAATGTCATTGATTATTCTAATATTTTTTTTAATTTCCTTCTTCAACAACCTTAAAAAGTGCTGTTCTTGGAGGAACATGGGCTGAATCCACAAGTACATTTTTTAGAGTTGCATGAAGTTTATGCATGCATAGCTATGCCTAACCTATTATGTGCAAGCTATTTCTAATTTTTGTTACCCTGCTGTGTACTTCCTTTTTATTTTTCTACTATTAAGACAAAAATCAAACAAAATGAAATGTTTTTATATTAATGTAACTTAATTTTAATTATAACATAATTTATCATAATCTTTTTTTGTCAGTGGTTAAAGCAAAAGAAGAAAACAAAAATGTAACATCTCAAAAATAAAGTCTCCCTTGGGTTTACATGGATTTGATTGTTGTTATCATAGCAACATAAAAACAATTAAAAATACTATTCAAATAACTGGAAAGGTTTGATTCATTGTCTGAAAAAAGTAAAAATTAGCAGTGGAGACTATAAAATGTAGTGTTAAGCTTGGACTAGCAATGCTGCTTCAGATTGATTGGTCTGAGTCTATTGCTTTTTCTCAACCTACTTCATACTGTAAGATTATTGTAAAATAAAATGGATATATTAAAAAAAGCAGCTATGTGAAGCAGTAGTGAACCAGCTGAAGTTTCTAGACCGGAGATGCTGAAGATATGACAATAATAATTGATTTTATACGTGGCTGCTGCCCTTGAAGATTAAGAAAATGGTACAAAATGCATGTTGATCAGCACTAACAAGCTTAGAAGAATACCATCCATTTTCCTGGTGCTCCACTGGTCATCAGTAGATTTCCCACCCAATTCAAGTGATCCCAGCACTATTTCTATTTATTACCTATAAAGCTCTGTACAGCTAGGGAACTTGCTATTTTCAGGAACTCTGGCTAGGAGAAAATATTGGGAATCAAAGATGTTGAGGACAAGACAACTTGTGTAAAATAGTTGACATCCTGAGGTCAGACTTACTGCCATCTTCCAACTCTTTATAAGAGTAGTAAAAATAGTTATGTCCCACAGAGATTTTGGAAAGAGATTTTTAAAGCTTCTTCAATCAGAAACAGCAAGTGGGTTTTTAAAATTATTTTTACATTATTATCTGCCTAAAGTTTGACAAGCAATCAGCATTTCAAATTACTTAAATTAATAAAGCCCATACAAGTTAGACCACGGTTTATGCGATAGAAAGAGCTGAGCCTTTTGCTCAGCAGTGCTACTTTAGGAAAGTCAATCTTACAGAAGCAGAAATCAATGTGTTTGAGAAAAATTGCAGTATAATGGTCAAAAGCACTCTGATTTTAAACAGTTAATAGAGCCAGTTGGTCTTATTTCTTTCTCATTCTTTTGAGCTTTGATGCTTTAAATTACTGTTTTGTAGTCTTGATAGATTACCCCATTCTATTATGCCTTATCTATCTTTGATGGAACATGACTCAGATTCTTCAAATCTAAGTACAGTGTGGATTGAAATTTTTAAAAAAATACCTAAGAAAAATGCATAAATATATTTAAAAAACAGCCTCTATGACAAGTACCTTTTAAAAACTGAATACAACTGATGAAGTGTCAGATCAGCCTGACAAAATATGGTCTTACTCGAAGACAGAAATTATGCTAGCACTGGGGGTAGAGAAGTTGAAGACATCTAACTCTATACTCACCACTCTGCAAGAACACCTATTAACTTCAGAATAGGTTCTCTGTGAATAAATGGTTTTACAATTACTGCTGAAGTTTAAGCCTTTTGCTCAATATCCAGTTTATCTATTAAAGCATTTCCACAAATTTATTATCAGCAAATGCAAAAGTTCTGAAGCTTATCTACAATTACTTGTATTTTATTTATACATATTGCTCTGAATTTTTAGGATAGTCACTTTCTGCCATTTGCTGAAGCAGTATCTTTCCCTGTTTTAAATATTTATTTTTCTGCATGCTTGCAGCCGTTATTCTACCAATAACGTACATATAGGTTATCCTATATGAAGAAAACTGTTATTTTGCACATGTGACTGCTCACGAAGTCTTTTTTAAAAATACAGTGATTACCGTGGGATAGATAAGCAAATTCAAGAAAAACATTGTGGAAAAACTCAGTGCTGACTTTTGACCACCCGTCTTCGTTTTGGTTTTGCTCCTTCAAATTACCTAGAGAAAGACCATAATCTTCTCCTCATACAGCTGGATGGAAGCCAGACCTCTGGCTCCAGAGGTAAAGGGCAAAAAGTAAAAAATCCTGCCTGAACAAGCAGCTCCACCCATTCCTTTGAATCACTTTGGCTTTTTGACAACAAAATTGAGCTCTGAAGAAAATTCATTCATTGCTTTAGTTCTGAACAAAACTCAAAACGCTGAGCTTATACAACAGACAGAACTGTTATCATATAAGCCAATATGCTACTTACCAAATAGACGGACACATGGTTCACTGAAATGATTAACATGCTCTGCGTACATGCATGACTCTTTGCTGTGGGACATCATAAATTTAATTGGAGCTTCTTTTCTTTCCCCCAAATAGTTTGATTCCCCCCCCCCAGGGTCCATTTCAAGATGTTTATATTGTCACAGAAAGGCAACCTTGAGTGCAATGGCCAAAGATAAGACCAACCAATTATGGCATTGTAGGACACTTATTCTGGCTTAAAATGAGTAAGCTTATATTGTGGTACCTATTATCTACTGCTCTATTAGTCATTTGGGACCTAAACATTGTGAGAGTGTGAAAGAAAACCCAGTTTTCATCCCATAGAGATAATTCATACTGTCCAACAAGAGATTTAACTGAAGTAAATGGAAATATATAGGTATTTCATGCTAATAAGTGGGTTCTATACTATGAATCTAAGGCCTTTTGAATTGCTGATATTAAAAAAAAATGAAAAGTGATTTGTAAAAGTAAATACTATCCTTGAACATATTTGGGGGAATTTGCTTTTCACACAATTCAGAGGATTTTTAATAAAGCTAACAATCTGATAAACATTATGCTTTATCTTTTGTGCATAATGCTCTTAATAAGAGCATTATGAATTGATTTTAGTGTACATATTTTTGACAAACAGTTTTTTCAAATAAAACATATTTTTGTGCATCCATTTTCTGCATCTATACATGTTCTACTTCCCTTTGTACATCCATAAATGTTCTGGAAATATTGTGTACATTATAAAGTGCAGAGAGAAGTATATTTTTCTGCATATTTTCTCCATGAGATTATAATATGTTTATTAGAACAATTTTTTTTCATTTTATATTTTAAAATTTCCTAGCAAAATGTTCAGTAGATTTTGATTCCCAAGGTTGCCCTTAGTAAGTAAATAGAAGACTGAGACCAGAAAAATCAAAATGCCCAAGATAATCTATGTTTTGGTAGATTTTCATGGTTGTAGGTATGCTGGTCTTGTTGTATTCAGGTCTTTTCCCGTGTAAGATTGACTTCCATAATTATTCTCTTGTTGAAGTGTTCAGTTTTGGAGATTAATTTGGTTCCTTCAAAATCAATTTCATGTCCTGTTGCTTTAAGGTGCTGAAGGAACCAAATTAATCTCCAAAACTGAACACTTCAACAAGAGAATAATTATGAAAGCCATCAAAATAGGAAAACATCCCCACAACATGAATAAACGTGACGATGCCTTCTGCCTACCAGACATCTGGAAACCAGCCCTAATCAACAAATGAGGCCCATCCACCACCCAGGTCGTTACAACACAAAAGAACAATGGACACACAGCCAGCACCTCAGCATAATATGAAACAGCCGACCAATCTACAAACATCAACTCCATCTACCAATCAGATGCAACTACACAGCCAATCAACCCACTTACAGCAACAAAGCCAGCATTCCACACTCCCTCACCAAGGTTTATAGAGAGATGGCAGCTCTGACCACGTTTTACTCACACAAGCACAAAGCCGAAAACACCAGCCTGAAGATGGCGAGTGGGACCTCAGCAAAACGTTGCGAAGACAATCTCAATCTTACATGGGAAAGGACCCGAATACAACAAGACCAGCATACGTATACCCATGGAAATCAGTTTTTATTAAACATTTTTACCTTTAAAAACAGGGGGGGGGGAAATAACCAACCCCCCCACAAAAAAACCCAAGACAAACATAACAATATAAAGTACTTATACAGTCTTCTGTTCATGTTTAGCCTTTGTAGTTCTCCATTTTACATTGCCTTCATATCAATTTTAACTTCTCTAATAGTGTAATAACAGTAGTACTAACACTTGTAATAATATCAATTGTTCATATCACCATTATATTCACATTGTAGTCAATATTTTAAGTTTGATAGTAATTAGTAACTAATTTTTATTCAATACTAATCTAGAAAAAAAAACACAAAGACTATTCCCTGTTTTGACTTCTGTTTTCTAGCCACATAAATTTTATTCTGATTCTTCACTTTCTTTTAATTCCATGATCATTTTATCCGTCTCTGCACATTCAAGTACCTTTCCAATTATTGTTTCATCTGCGTGTATATTGATTTGTTTCCAGTTTTGAACAAAAGCTGCAGTGAGTATGTGTAGTATTATGTATTGAAATTGTTTGTCCATTTTTGGGTATAATATTCCTAATAAGAATGATTCCAGTTTCAATTCTATCTTTTGCTCCATAATTTCTTCCAGCCATTTCTGAAGTATATAATGTATATTATATAATTTACTTTTTAACTCAGGAGGCTTATGTTTTTCACAGTTATCTTTGTTGAATATAAGGATAATAATAAATGGGGTTTCCTTAGAATTTATTTATCACATATATACAGGGGTGGTATTCAGCCAGTTCAGACCATTTCGGGTGAACCAGATGCTAATTTTATATCTGGTTCATCAAACCAGTACTTGCAAGGTCTTGTTGGCTCCGCCCATCCCACCGCTCCCAGGAGTTTCCATGCAGCCCATTTTGGATTCCAGGTAAGTGCAGGACCCACGCGAAGGCTCTGGGACGGTGAAAAACGGGCCTCCTGGAAATTCTGGAAGTCTAGAAACGGGCATGTTTGGAGCCTGCAGGAAACCATTTTTGCACTCCTGGAGTCTCGAGAAAAGCCTCCAGTGCTTGCAGAAGGCGAAAGTGCTCTTCCCCCGCCGTGGTTAAGGAGGCTAAGTAGGCCATACCCACTCAGCAACTGGATAGAGAACCGGTTGCTAAAATTTTTGAATCCCAGCCCTGAATATATATCTCACTGGCTCAGGTTTGACTCAACCTTCCATCTTTTCAAGGTTGGTAAAAGGAGGACCCAGATTGTTGGGGATAATATTCTGACTCTGTAAACCACTTAGAGAGGGCTGTAAAGCACTGTGAAGTAGTATATAACTTTAATTGCTATTGCTATAACTATCACACACACTCTCAGAAATGTACAGTAATGAAACATATGAAATAAGATATTCAACAATTATCATTATGACCCCTGGAATAAAAGTTCCAGAAAATCATAATTTTCTTATTTTGATATTACTGCAGATTTTACCTTGCTAGTCGTGAGTGACTGACTTTAGGAGGTGGTGCTCATTCTCGTTTATTAAGCCAAAGGGCAGATGTGTTTCTGCAATTATGTTGCCAGCATCACATCATGATGCAGCACAAAGTGCTCAGCAATTCATGGAACACTGTTAGCTTCTCACATGCGTGACGCCTTTGATCTACTTGCATTTGCATGCTTTCGGACTGTTAAGTTGAGAGAACCTGGAACAAGTGATGGAAGTCACTCTATCTTGCAGCACTCGGGTCTCAAACTGCTGAGCTGTAGATCTTTAATGGTATAAGACTCAGCGACCTAACTACTGAGCTATTGTATCCTTATAATAGAAGATCTAATTTCTAACAGAAAGTTTCCTCATCCTCTGTAATTCAGTGATGGCTAACCTTTTTATCCTCGCATGCCGAAAGCATGCAATCCCCCCATATATACACCCATAATGCAATGTGTGTGCAACATCCCCTGCAGGCCCCTCCCCTGAGCATGCACACATGACACTACCCCCATTTTAGGCCTAGCAGGCCTCCCTGAAGCCTCCTGGGACTGAAGACGGGGCACAGGGGAAGGATTGCATGCCCTGCATTCCCCCTCACCCTACGCGTGCCCATGTAACCTTCTACAGGCATGTGCACATGTCTCCTGCATGAGTGGCAAAGACCTGAAAATTAGCTGGCCAGCGGGAGGCGCACACGCATGCGTGGTGGAACTCAGCTAGGCGATGGCTCGTGTGTCCACAGAGAAACCTCTGTATGGCACTAGTCTGAAAGATCATCAGATGTTTTTCCTGTAATATATAAACCCAACACATCAGTCCTAATTAGAAGAGGGTACCTCAGAAGGTATCTAATTAGAAGAGGGTACCAAGTAGAGCCTTATGGGTACCTCAGTGGCAATCCATGTAGATGTTCAAAAGCTGACAAAAAGCATTTTAAATTGTATTTGGGAGCTAATATCATCATGATGGCCAACCTATGGCATGCATGCCACATGTGCCATGTGGAGCCATTTCTGAGGGCACGCAAGGGGCATGACCCATCAAAACCGCGCTCGACTAAGCCGTGCCCGATTAAACCGCGCTGATGTGATCAACAGGGCGACAACAGCCAGCGCGGAGAAAGAAGGGCGCTTTAAATAGCGCTTTGAAAGCAAGCAATTCAACTTAAGGTAAGGGTTAGGTTTAGGGTTAGGTTAAGAGTTAGGGTTAGGGTTAGGTTAAGGGTTAGTATTAGGTTTAGGGTTAGGTTAAGGGTTAGGTTTAGGGTTAGGATTAGGTTTAGGGGGGTTAGGTTTAGGTGTTAATTTTAGGTTTAGGGTTTACAGTGTGCTTCTGTCTCCGCGCTGTTGTCGCCCTGTTGATGACAGCTACGCGGTTTAGTCGGACGCGGTTTAGTCGAGTGCGGTTTTGTGGTGGAACCCGCAAGGGGTTGCCCTGTCAGCTCCAACACATATGCGCATGCTGGCTGTATAATTTTCGACCTTCATTTTTGACCGTTTTTCCGCCTGCCTCTGGAAGGCAAAAAAACCACCCAACGCACAAACCGGAAGTTTGGGAAAGGACTTCTGGTTTGCACATTGGTCTGCTTTTTGCCCTCCAGTGAGCCCGGTAGGTCCATTTTTTGTCCTCCCCAGGCTCTAGAGGCTTTCTGGGGAGAGAGAAAAACCGGCCAATATGTAAACCAAAAGTTTGGGAAAAGACACTTGATTTGCACGTTTTTCGCCCTCAGTGGGGAGAAAAATGGCCCAAAAGGCAACCGGAAGTCCATTGCCGAATTTCCAGTTTGCATGTTGGTCATTTTTTGCCTTCCCAGGCTCCTAGAAAGCCTTCGGAGCCTGGGGAGGACAAAAATGGACTTACCGGGCTCACTGGAGGGCAAAAAACAGACCAGTGTGCAAATCGGAAGTCCATTCCCAAACTTCAGGTTTGCGTGTTGGGCGGTTTTTCGGCTTGCGGAGGCAGGACCCTCTGGAGCCTGAGGAGGGTGAAAAATGGACCTACTGGGCCCACCATTTCCAGCCTCTGGGTGGCAGAGGATGCCCTTGTTGCCCTCACTAGGCTCCAAGAAAGCTGCTCGTGCATGCACAGGGCAGTGGGGCAGTCTCACATGTGCATGGGGTATGGAGGGAGGCATTAAATTATGGGTGTGGGCATGCAAGCATGTGCGATAGCATGCTTGGCGTGCTTTTGGCACCTGAGGCAAAAACGGTTCGCCATCATTGTGATATCATAATATATAATATTATATATAAAGCTAATATATATATGGACTCTTTTACTGATAAAAGTAACAAGGTGGGAAGCAATGAGAGGAAAAATTACAAACAAACATTACTGCTCTCTAATAGGTATATGTGTTCATGTGTGTACTGAAAATTCATATTGTTCTGTGGAAGAATGTAGAAATCAACTAAACTAATGAGAATTACCTTAATTTATTCTAATTTGGCAAAATAAGCCTGAAGGAATGAGTACTTTCAAGATTCCATTTTTGCATAACAGGTAAAACAAAACAACCACTTCACAAATGCATGCACAACATAGGAGAGCAAACTCTCAGGACAAGATTTAGCAGTCCATCAGCATTTGAAAAACAAAGGCTAGTCTTTTGAAGACAACAAAGTCCATATTATGGATGGAGAGGACCACTGGTTTGAAAGAGGTATAAAAGAGACCGTTTATGTTAACATTGAGCAGCTCTCACTCTCAATAGAGGGGGAAGAATAAAACACTACCTATCTTCTGTCTACAACACAGTACTTTCAGCAGTTCCAAAAAAGGTCCCACCCCCATTTTCACTTTCATACAGGTGACCCTGAGGGCACAGATAAACCCCCAAGTGGACTCAAGAGCTTTAAGGGAAAGTGCTAACAACCAAAGGACTGCAAAGAGATATGATCCTTCCAAGCCACCCACCCCCAACCCCCATCCTGTGAGAACAAAAGCTTCCATCTCTCCCACCATCCTGCCAGAACCGATAAAGCTTCTTGGCGGAGAACTGAAACACCTTTTGTTTCTCAAGGAAAAAAACAGTCTCAGCTACCTTTTGAAAAAACATCTTTGAGACAACTGTGACCTGGATGACTGAGAATCTTCACAGACACACATATGTTCTGAAACATTTTAACTTTACCTATGAGCATAATAATCCATTCTGGGAAAAGGATTCCAAAGCTTGAATAATCATATAGGACTGTTTGGTTTTCATTGTATAGGAATGTTGTGTCCTACTAAGGTGAAACTTAGATCACAGAAGAATCAATCATGCATCTGTTTAAATTATTTTGTTGAAACAAGTTAAGAGAGGGGGGGAACAGATTAGGAGGAAGGATGCATGAGTATAAAACAAATATGTGCTTGCTTTGGGAATACCAATTGACCAAGACAGTGCAAGTGGGAGTTAAAGGAAATTCATTTAAGAAGAAAGAAAAAAATCAAAGGCAAAGCTTCCTGCCAGTCCAACTGTACCTGACCACATGGAAGAAACCACATTTAAGACTCCAAGCATCTCTCTCTTCTTAGATTTTACCAGAATCCCCACTCCACCCCCAACAAGGACCAGAAGCAATGAAAAGCAAAAGATTAGTCAGTATATTATGTCATCCACAGACAAAAAGAACAGGAAACTTGTGTTTAAGGAGGAATGGCTTATTATTTGAACTGTGACAAAATATTGTAAAACCGTGATATATTTTTAGCAAGCCATATCAATTAATACGCTTTTAAATGTCTCTTTCTATGTAACACATAGAAACACATAAAAATCCTTAGCAAAGTCAGGGGTTGAACCTTGGAAAGGCTGCAGGAAGCATGAAGAACCTAAGCCTAGACTCATTGGCATCAATGGGAATTTCTTCACAAAGCATCATTTCAGATTAAGACCTTTACTCAGGATTGGAGGGCTATTTTTCCATAGTTGCTATTATTCTAATTAACTAGGGATTAACTAGTCAATCCCTAACTATTTGATGCAATTTATTTATAATTTTAAAAACTAACCATTATATGGTAGTCTTCAATCTACTACCACAATTGGGACCAGAATTTCAATTTGTTATCTTAAGTAAGTCCTTCCCAAATTTATGAGTTTCTGACCTCATTGACTTTGTTTATTGAAAGATCACAAGTTTCTCATAACCTGAGAAACTGCAACCATTATAAATATATGACAATTGTAATTGATGCTGTGATGGTTGTAAGTCCAAGGGCCGGTCACAGTTACTTCTTCAGAGTCATTCTAATTTTGAATGATCACTAAATTAATGGTTTAATTGAAAACTATCTGTAGAAGCCTCAATGATTTACGGTAATATCATTCAATATTCTTCCTTCCCCCTTGTCTTTGAGTTCCTTTTTTACCATGTTATTATTTCCTCCATCTAATTAAACCTTCTTTTCCATGTAGTCTCTCTGCTGTCTAATATGAAGCCTAAACCTAAATTATATTTCTTATTAATTTCTGCATAGGTCAATTAAAAGATTCTTGCTAGGAAGTAGGGGAAGACAGATAAGACAACATAAGCATATTGTATCAGAACAATGATGTTGCTTAGAAATATGTACTTATGCGAAAGTGAAAACTGAACATCAGGGAATAATAATGACATATTTAACAGTGTAGTATAGCTTATGTAGTAGTACCCAAATGTTCCTAACAAAATTTCAATATTTATATTGTACTGCATACAAAATCTATATACATCACAGGATAAAAATGTTGACTATGCTGTATATTTTCCATATAGAATTAATGGATGAATAAAGCAGTTAAAAATTGCATTTTGAAACCCTGTTTGAACTTGTTCAGTTTGCCAAAGCAGAGTTATTCCTTTTGATGCATGGCAGAATAAAGAAATGCTCTAACAAAACAATGTCTAAGTGATGCAAATCTGTTTTTTCTTCATGTGGAGTAGTATAATTCTCCTGTATGATAACAGGGTACATAGCATAGGGATTGCTGTACGTTAACATTAGCTAATAATCCGTGGTATCTATTAGTGAACAGGTGGTCTTTAGAAAAGAGTTTACATGTTCAAAGCACTAATGCACTGAAGTCTTAGCTAATACCAGGATATATCTTGATTTTGGGGGCATTTTAATTCAGCTTTCATGAGTGTGCTATGATCTCATGATTCAGTGATCAAAATTATGTTGGCTTCATAAACGAAAACTGCATCCTAGACAACAAAAACAGGAAAATTTAAATAATTTATGTAAAAAAATGAGCATTTTACAGTTATTATATACTTCAGAACAAGGTGTCTTTTCCCGAATTATATGTTAACATTTCCCTATGTTCGTAAAGATTATGGCTTCTAGAAATTGCTCTCAGAAGATTAATGTTTTGTAGGGACCTAAGAGTTCTTTCCCGTGATACATTGCTTTAGTTCTTAGAGATATGCTATAATTAGAGATGGTCATGTAATGGGTCTGTCTTGATGTCTTTGAGAAAAAACTAGAGTTGGGTGATTGAGAATGTGCTTTGTATGGAAAGGCTTGAAGTTTACATTTTTGTATCACATAGATGGCATTCCCTAACATTTTTGGTCTGTTGGGAAGGATTCAGGAAACATTTGCTAGATAATTATATTCAGCACTTAACTTCTATATAATTTACAGACTACCATCATTTGATATTCATGATACAATGTTGATAATATTAATATTGATGGTGTCCACCACTAGTATTGCTACATAGTAGTGTGTATGTGTTTCAATTCAGGAGTATGCAACCTGTCTGATTATCTAACATCTGACCTTCAAAAAGAATTTAGAAAAATTTATATTAACTTCATGTATTCATTCACTCAAACAAGCAGATTATTATGGCCTTTTTTAACTTTCTGAAATTGGAATATAAATAAAAATGTCATATTAAAATCTAAGCTCTTCAGAAAATTCATTCTGTTTTGAAATAGGCAGTTTTACATCAATTTGTACAAGCTTCATTGTTTAACAAATACATTCATAAACACTGTAAAAAAATACCAAGCTATTTACATTCATGTTTATTGTGTTTGTAATACAATAAACTTGGATTTAAATCCAGATTTCAGTAAATGGCCTTATACAGGTCCCTATCTCTCAGCTTTTATTTGCAGCTTGGGAAAAATGGCAATATAGATGCCATAGTCATTCAATTATATTATAATGAGTTAACCTAATTCTTATAGCTTACTAACATCAAATGTTACATACTATAGACAAGCTCAAGCTCTATCCTTATAGAAATACCAACAGTTAGAATGACTGTTTCCTCCCCAGTGCATAACACGGGTGGGAGGATTTGGATGAAGCTCATCCTTTTCTCCTCAACCTGCATGCTTACTTCTACATCATAGTTACCTTATATGAATGGAAACTTTTTCCTAAGCTTCAGTCAGCTGAAAATGGTAACCTCTTCTGGCCCAACAATTCTGAGCTCTGGAGGAATAGTAATATGAGTTTGTGAAAAAAAAAAGAGACTGGAATGTTGGATAAATAAAATGCCTATATGCCTATATATGAATGTGTGAAAAAGACACAAAAGGAGCAAGGAAGTTATATAGTTTTCTGGGTACACTTATTTTTACCCATAAACTAGTGGAAAATAGTTCTGAAGAAGTTAAATACTAAGGTATTTTTGTGGAAACATCTATTATATCAGGTATAATATTGTAGAATGGACACCATCCATTTTTGCTTAGTACTGAAAGTTGGCGGAAAGGACAGAGACCAAAGCTAGCCTTCTAAATATTACTTCTTACCTTTGTGGTCCACAATTTGACGGTCCAATCAAATGATGATGTAACAAATAGATGAGAGAAATCAATTGGACCCACTGCCATGTGGCAATTGATTCCTGTCACTGGGCCCTGGTGACCTTCAAAAACTTCTCCAATCCCTGCTTTACTGTAGAAAAAAATAATTTCATTTAGAAAACCTTCATATTTTTCCTCACTAAAAATGCTATGATATAAGCATTCCATTTTCAAAATCTGTAACAGTAAAGTCACCTGTTCTTGCAAAGAAGATGTCCATAGCAAACTAACAATGTCTGAAATGTTTTAGTGTAGCCTGAGATATAAGCTCTGCTTTCCTATATTGAATAGCATCCTATGGCTTTTTCATCTTGACTCAGTGAAAAAGTCATAAAATATACTATGGTTTGGATTGTATCTCTATTACCTGTATACATATATCATTCAAGTGTTAGAAGCACAAACATCTTATTGCCCTGCTAAAATTTCTATAAATAAGACTAATAAAATGTACAGAACATCCCAAATAGCAGAATTTTTATGATTAAAAAGAAAGCTAATGATTGTAAGGGTTAAGAAAGTTCTAAAAAGGAACAGTACATGAACATATTTCACTTATAAAGTAAAAGTTATTATTTCCTATTCATTTTTGGAGACTATTCTAAAAAGCAGCATATGAGTTTTACTGATATATATGCAGTCACTGATCATCTGATATTTTTCTCTTCCCTACACAAACAGCAATTATGGAGATAAGTAAGAACTTCAGTATTCCATAAGAACAAATACAGCAACAACAATGAATATTTGTAGTATTTTAAAGACAAGTAATTGAGAACCAGATCATTTTAGTGGTTTAGCACTACCAGTAGGCCAGAAATTGGGACAATGTGAGTTCTAATTTTACCTTAGGCATGAAAGCCAACTAAGTGATTGTTAGCCAGATACTTTCTCTTAGCCCAACCCATGTCACAGGGTTGTTGAGGGGAAAAGTAGGAGGAAGAAATCTTAAATATATTTGGTGAAATGAATTATTAATAAAAATAATAAGTGATAAGATAGATAGGCAGATAAAGATTGATAAATCATAGATAGATGATAGATAGATAGATAGATAAGATAGATAGATAGATAATATAGATAGATAGATAGATAGATAGATAGATAGATAGATAAGATAGATAGATAGATAGATAAGATAGATAGATAGATAGATAGATAGATAGATAGATAGATAGATAGATAGATAGAGTCATGAATATTTGTGAACTCACATAAAGTCTCTGCTCCAGATAAAATCAGAAATATTTAAAAAAATTACCTAAAGCCATTAATTACTGGAAGATCTGCATGATTTCAACCATTTTACCACATTGTAACCTACAGAAATGCCATAAGCACAATCATATAGCCAAAAAAAAAAGGTGGGTGGGAGAAAGTACCTTCCATGGCGACAAGCTGTGTAGACAGTGCCCTCTTCACTTCCAACTACAAAGTTGTTAACATCTCCAGTTGGGAAAGCCATTCCAGTAACTGCCACTGGCTTGGATTTATTATATACTAGCTCCATACTCTCCTAAAATAAGTTAGAAACATTTCTTTTCAATTGGTTGTTTCTAGAGCACAGTAAGATTGGGACAAGAGAGAGACGTAATAAAACTTCTCCAGCCCGAAGAATTTATCTGCAGATTCCTGAGGATCTAATCATATTAAAAAGTATTGCTGGGAAGCTTAAATGAAAGGACACACTAAGTCTTTTTTTACTTCCAGAAATACTCTGCAGGTCATAGGTTTTTGCTACTAATGCTATTTGTTTCTTGCTGATCAACAGATTATGCTGAGATTTAGTGGTGAAGAAAATGGAATGGGATCTCTATGGTTCTGGGGAAATCATTGTTTTTCTCCCTTCTACCACAGGTGGGTTGCTACTGGTTTGTCCTTGGTTGGTTTGTTGGCCTGGGTCACTATTATATATATTGTGTGTTGTGTGAGGGATAGACGCAGGAGCCATGGATGGGAAAGACGCAGGAGCCATGGAATCAGAGAGTAAGATGTTTATTGCGAGATGACAAGCGATTCAGAATGTGTTACAACTGTCACAGTATTTATACTCTCAGGTACCAACTGTCATTTAACTGTCATTACAACCACCAATCACAGGCTGTGCTTCGCCCGACCAATTAGAACACAGCACAGGCTGTTGCTGGGCTATAACAGTCACAGAACCGGCAGCGACCCAGGTTGGCCACGTCTCTGAACCGGTTCCCTGGTTGCCACTCTCATTGCCTGCATGGTTTTTTGTCCTTTTTAAAATGTTCTCCACATTCACAGAACATTTTACAAGTAACTGTCCATGTGTGCACAGCGCACGAAGCACGCGTGAAACGAACCAGCAATAATGGCGGTAGCAATCCACCCCTGCATTCTACCTATAAAAATCTTGCCTAGAGGTGACACTAATTATCAAGGAAAATTGCAGCCTTATTTATGATTCTGAAAGAGTATTTAAATCTATGTGCTAATATAATAATCTTCCTTTATGGTGTTCTTGCACTCAAAATTTCACTTTGGTAGAAACTGTTCTAAAATTACTTTCATTACCACTTTTTCTTTGTTTCTTTCATCTGGCTTCCACCATTTCCTACATAGGTCTTCCAATCTTTCCACAATTGACAGTTCCCTTCATGTTTATCATATATGTAGTTCCTAAGCCTCTACCTGTAGGTATAATAAATTGTATCATACTTCTATAGCAGTGGTGGGTTTCAAATTTTTTTAGAACCTCTTCTGTAGGTGTGGCCTGCTTTGTGGGAGTGGCTTGCCAGCCATGTGACCAGGTGGGAGTGGCTTGCCAGCCATGTGACTGGGTGGGCACGCCCAACTTGTAAAACGTGGTGAAACTCACTTAACAATGCTCTTGCTTAGCAACTAAAATGTTGGCTCAGAAACTCTGGCATTTGAAGCACGCAAGCCTTAAAGCTGTAAAGTTACAAGACCCTTGCACCCCTAACCCTTTAGAAAAAAAAACTCAGGGGTGTTCAAACTTGACAGCTTTAAGACTTATGGACTTCAACTTCCAGAATTCTTCCTCTCGCTCTTCATCTTGATGATGTCCGGACGGGCAGGGGGAGGGAGCTGGAACCAGTTCTAAATGGCACTGTAAATTTGTGGAACCTCTTCTATAGAAGAGGTTAGAACTGGCAGGAACCGACCCCTGCTCTATAGGATCACCTCTTTAACATGGAAATTATCCATTATTATTAGTTGAAGGGAAAGGCTAATCTTACTAATTAATCTTAGTGCTATTAAGCATGGCCTAATGTGACCACCCTTTCACTCTCAGGCCATTTACAATAGGTGGTAACTCTTTCAAACATAGTAAAATAGGCTTCTGTGTTGTTTTTTTATTTGTTAACTTAGGAAATTTGATATCTTTGTGACCAACTTCCCTTTCTATATGTTCTGAAATCCCTAGAGGTGAATAGGTCTCTCCTGGTGACCAGACTGTAAGTAAGTCTATCAGACCCCTAAATCTTCTCATTTCTCTTTTACTCTTTTCCATTCTAGCCAATCTTTCCTCTGGGTCTCCCCCCCAAAGCTGGTCTTCTCCTTCTTTTTTAATTAATTAAAGCTTTTCCTCTTGCTGCTGCTCCAACATTTCTGTAATGATATTGGTCCAAGTACCCAAACCTAATCCCTTTTTTTGACTGTGTAGTTTTCCAGAAGGATGAAGAGGGCTCTCTACTAGACCTGACCTAAGAAAAAAGTGGTTCAAACGGTAAAAGTACTGGAATTTGGGGCTTGACTGTGTCACCTTGAATTCCAGACATTACATAAAGAGAAATCGCAGCACAGTTATACATGCAGATCAGCTATAGCATCTAGTTTCAATAACTTAGAGAAACACAAGTCAGGAATGGCATGGATAGAAATTAAGTCAGAGAGAGATCAAGGGAGAAAACTTAAGGTACTTAACTGAATTTGAAAATCTTATCAGCCATAATTTGAAATAACTACTGGGACCAAGTGTAACTCAGAAATGGAAAAAGTCAAAGCTGTACTGTATGTACAGATGGGGCCCAATTGTTCAGTGATATAAGAGTCAGTGAGTTTCAATTATAAGGAAGTAGACTTCCTTGGACACTTTGGCTGGGCATCAGAAAAATATCTCTTTTATATGTAAGTGTTTTGAGATACCCAGACCAGACACATTCAAAAAATGCTATACTACCTTTATTGTAAGCTTACAGTAACAGAATCATGCAATTCTGAAAGAACTTTTACTCTCCCTACCTAGGGACAGTCTCCTTCAGTCTCAGATTTATCTGATAAATGTCTATGCTGCTTCTCTTCCTCTTGCCTCCCAAGGTCATTCTCAAATTCCATTACATTGTGTCAGGAATGTTCTTCAAATGAATGGGTGGGCATTGAGAGGGATGATTCCCCAAGTCTCTTCCAATTCCTACAGTCTGTGAGTACTAACTTTAGTATACTCTATAATTTCTTCTCTTACCTAAGCAAAGATAGACAATTTAGAAGTTTCCTATTTCTTATATTTTGCTAGAGCTAGCACTGCTTAGTTCTTCAATTTTTACCTATTTATTTCAGTCTTAAGTTCCATCCCAATACTGTACTAAGTACACTATTGTATTGAGTACATTTTCTATGACTTTCAGATGGAAGAGACACACTCACATACACAGAGATGGAACACACACAAAATTGCAGCAGGAGCCTAAAATGAGCTTAGTAGTTCTAGAGAACAAAAGTTTCTACTCCAGCATAAAAACACATCACACTCTCTCTCACCCCTTTTGTATGTATGACAGAGATCAACCCATTTCGCCATCTATCAATTGGTGCTCTGCTCATTGGCCAATGTCTTTAAGTGTAATCCAGTTTTTTTTAAAAAAAAATACAGGCAGTCCTTGACTTATAATCACAATTGTGCCCAGAAGTTCTGTTGCTAAGATAAACATTTGTTAAGTGAAGGTTGTCCCATTTTATGACCTTTCTTGCCACGGTTGTTAAGTGAATCAGTGCAGTTGTTAAATTATTAGCATGGTTGTTAAATGAATCTGGTTTCTCCATTGACTTTACTTGTCAGTGGTCGCAAAAGGGATTGACAAGATCCTAGGACACTGCCACCATCATAAATTTGAACCAGTTGCCAAGCATCTGAATTATGATCACATGATCATGGGGATACTGCAATGGTCATAAGTGTGAAAAATGGTCATAAGTCACTTTCTTCAGTGCTGTTGTAACTTAGAATGGTCACTAAATGAACTGTTGTAAATCGAGGACTATTATAGCGCCTATCCGTGTTCTACATGAATGTAACTTGATATGGGAGACAAACACACTCCTATCAACCTTTGTCTCTCTTATATTTCACTGTTTTCATTAGTTCAATAAATTTATGTAGCAGGTTCATTTCTGGTATCAGGAATGGAGAGAATAAACCTGCTTAAAATAACAAACTATTTTACCAAGGAGGAGGAATTGTTTTCTCCCTATCCTTATATGAGTTACTTCACATAAAGAATAAATGTCAACGTTGGCTATATATAACTTGAACAAACCTGTGGATTCTTTTTCAGAACATTTGTTAATAAGAATAGAATAGAATAGAATAGAATAGAATAGAATAGAATAGAATAGAATAACAGAGTTGAAAGGAACCTTGGAGGTCTTCTAGTACAACCCCCTGCCTAGGCAGGAAACCCTACATCACTTCAGACAAACATTTATCCAACATCTTTTTAAAAACTTCCAGTGTTAAAGCACTCACAACTTCTGGAGGCAAGTTGTTCCACTGATTAATTGTTCTAACTGTCAGGAAATTTCTCCTTAGTTCTAAGTTGCTTCTCTCCTTGATTAGTTTCCACCCACTGCTTCTTGTTCAACCCTTGGAGAATAGCTTGACTCCTTCTTCTTCGTGGCAACCTCTGAGATATTGGAACACTGCTAACAATAATTGTTATTTTCTAAAGTGACAAATGGTGACCTTATAAATCACTCCCCCAATTAATACTCACCAGATAGGTTGGAATCCAACTCCCAAATTCCTTATGCTGGATCATATTTGTTTGTTTTCAAATTGGGAAAGATTGCCTAACAATAATATTTAAGAATATGAAAACGCATTTGTCTAGTTTTTGTTGTGACTTCTTTGTTTATGACTATTTCTAGATTCGATTAAAAATTTACACTATATGCTACATTACAATGAAATCTACATTGGGTAAACGGTGTTATGAATAAGCTTGATATACCACAACATGCCTGATTACCTGTATTTTAGAACAGATTACTTCATTTTCACTTGAAACTGACCTGCGTATTAACGCATTACTCTAATTACATGATTTCAGACAGAGGAAATGGGTTTTGGCTCTAAGAGGAGGCAATTGCTGGAAGCAAGCTGAACTCTTTAAAGTACATCCATGGGTTTTAGTCTGCATAGGATGTGAGGCTTTAGCTTTTACGAATGACATTCCATTAATAGGTATCAGCCATCACTTTCTTCTTGTGTAAATAAAAACAAACCCACCTGTGGAGTTGAAAGCATATCCAAACTCCAAGAACACATTTTGCCATCTGTAGAAACGGTAATGAGATTGTGAGCATTCTGTGTTCCAACGACATTTACACAGTAGACTGGATGCTGAAAACACACAAAATACACACAAAAAAAGTGTAGATTAAACGTTTTACAAACTATTCAGAGATTATGTGCAATGGAAATGGGATAGTTATTCAAGACTTCAGTCTTCTCCTTTTGCCAAAATATGATGAACCTGTATAAGATTCAAAAGTTTCCTTTCTCTCTGCTCCTTCCTGTTATGCTGTCATATCTAAATAAAATCATTATTACTATGAAAATACAGCATTACATAGAAGCATAGATTATATAGGTAGTCCTTGACCCACAACCACAATTGAACCCAAAATTTATGTTGCTAAGTGAGACATTTATTAAATGAGTTTTGTCCCAATTTACGACCTTTCTTGCCACCATTGTTCAGTTAATTACTTAATTAAGTATTAAGTTAGTAACATAGTTGTTAAGTGAATCTGGCTTCCCCATTGACTTTGCTTGTCAAAAAGCTGCAAAATGTGATCACATAATTCCTGGACACTGCAAGAGTTATAAATATAAGTCAGTTGCCAAGCATCTGAATTTTGATCACGGGGATACTGCAATAGTCATAAGTGTGAAAAATTGTCATATGTTACCTTATCAGTGTTGTTGTAACTTCAAGCAATCTCTAAATTAACTGTTGTAAGTTAGACTACAAGTTAGACCTGTACATACAAGTATATGTTATCATGTCTATGGAGATTCTCAGTAATCCAGATCATGGTTGTCCCAAAGGTGCTTTTCTTTTCTTTTCTTTTCCAAGAGCCTGAAGAAGCTACTTGAATGAGCAGCAAAACGTCTTCAAAGAGAAACCAGAAAGTCCAGTTGCTTCTTGAAGGGAAAAAAAGGCACCTCTGGGACCTATATGTCAGCATGTGGATGATATTTGAAAAAGTAGAAGCTAATAAGCTTCAATGTGGGGAAAAAACAAGAGGAAAGGGACAGAGGAAAAGGAGGGATGGAGGGAAGGACCTCTGGCTTGTATAAAAGTAACTCTTTATCATTTTCTAGGTGTATAGGGATGAATAGGATAAGTTGGGATTCAAGACCGTAACTAACGCGAGGAATATGGTTAAGATTTGATCAGCTGCATGTGATGTGGCCCAATTTTTTGTGATCTGAGGTAACACAAGAAATCAGACTACATCATATGCAGTTGATCAAATCAACCCGAAACTAAACCATGACATCTCAGAAGACATCCAAACAACAATACCAGCACCAATTTACACAGATGGTACTTAAAATCAATGACTATGACTCAGCAATTATAGTCAGCCAATCACATAACCTGAAATCAGACCAGGACTCAGAAAGGTATTTAAAGGCTAGGGCTCCCCCAGACAAGCGCAATCCAAAGCACACTGAAGATGTCTCCTCGAATGGTGATGGACCATCAAACCAACAACATACTACCATTCCGCCCTACTAATATTCAAAGAAATTTCAAAGGATTATCATACTTATTTATTCTTGATTCTCCAAATGGCCCACCACTTTTTATGTAGTCTTCAATCATTCATCTCAAAAATTTTCTCCTGAATCATATAAATTCAGAGAATATCCCCCCCCCACCCAAACTCATATCTGGTTATTCCATTCTCACTAATCTCTATTTCATATGCACCTGCAACAATCTTAAAGGCACCCATTCTTACTTTGGATCATACATTTTTGCCCTTCCATTAATAATTTCCTATTTACATTCATAGATTTCACTCACTTTACATGTTCATTCAAAAATGTTTCATACTTTTAATGTGTCTTAGTTTTCTGTCCTCCACCCTTGCTTTCATTTATCAATCGTTGCTGCTCTTTCTTTAAAATGTTTCTTTACAAATATATATACTGGAATTTCACAGAGGAAGAATACTATAGATAGTTTTATGGAGATGCAAAACACCTCATCTGCTTTAAATCTTCTTCCAGATTTTTTTTCAAATACTGACCACTGAAATTTATTGATTTATATGCCACCCACTTTCCAAAAATCCAGATGGTTTACATTAACATTTAAGAACACATTTGCATGTAATATTTTCATAGTGATTTGAGAAGAACTTCATATACCTACATTTATTTCTCCCTACTCCTATCCCTGAAGAAATAAACTTCATAAGCTTTTGGAACCATAAACATCACATAAGAACTATAATTCAGTTGGTACATGTGCACACATGCATTCAAACCAAACTTCTTGATTCCGAGACTCTAAGTTTTGAACTACTTTTTGATATGTCTAAATATCTCTCCATTTGCCTCTTACTCATTTGTCTGACAGAAACGGTCTTTCACATGTACTCTGTATGAAATAACCCAAACCTAAGTCATTTCATATAGAAGTTTACTGGACATTTGCCCTCCTCACTATGGTGCTTATGCAAGCTGGTAATATAGTCTTCAAAATTGGGAACTGCAAGTATGGAAGAGGCTAAAGTTCATATAGGTGGGGCAACATTCAGTAGCATGAAAATGGATTCCCATTTTCCTCACAGTACATTCTTGGGGAAAGCCTGGCTTTAATAAGCGCTGTCAGCTGTCAATTTCATAAGCAATAAATATCACTGCAGATTGAAAATGATGTTTCTAATACCAAGTGGGAAGCAGGGAAAAAGAGGAGGGGATGAAAACTACAACTCTACTTTTCAGAGAGAATCTCTGAAAGAACTCACTTTCCTGTCCAAGAAGAAGATGCCATCTTGTTTTTATTTATTTTGGAAATGAAATCATCATGCCAGAGGTTTCATTTAAATAATAATAATTAAAATTTCCTGTTATTCCCAATGCAGATTTGTAGTGGGCGTGAAAGATGATTCAGAAGTAACATGTGGTACAGATCTTTTCTTGTGAACCTTGGCATCAATATACAGGAATATACTCAGGAAATTTAGAAACCAGTAGCTGGTGGTAACAAATTATGTATGTTCCAGTTTGCATCAGAGAGAAATTCTTATTTAGTACTACAGTAAGCTTGTACATATGGTTTCATTCTCAAGGTAAAAATATAACATGTCTAGAGAATTGTTATTATGCTTTGATGGTCTTGTAGTATACTGATTGTGGAACTGAAGTTCACACATCTTCAAGTTCCTAGTCCGAAGACTGCGAAACACTGGAATAAGCAATACCTGTTTCAACAGTAGAAACTGAAAGAAATCTAGATGTCCTAGTGGACCATCACTTAAAATTAAGCCAGCAATTGCTGCAGATACCCAAAAAACCAATGCAGGCCTAGGATGCATCCAGAACCATGGTGGCACAGTGGTTGGAAAGAAGTATTGCAGGTTAATTCTGCTGAATACCAGTGGTTTGATCCTGATTGACTCTAAGCTAACTCAGCCTTCTATCCTTCCAAGGTAAGTAAAATGAAGGCCAGACTGAGGGGGAAATATGCTGACTTTATAAACTGCTTAGAGAAGGCTGTAAAGCACTATGAAACGATATTTAAGTCTAAGTGCTATTCCTAATAGAGTGATAGCATCAAGATCACAAGAAGTAATAATATTAATCTACACTGCACATGATACACCAAAGATGCTGAGAGACTACAAGAAAGCAGAGAAGAGCAACAAAGATGAGAAAGTGTCTGGAGGCTAAACCATATGATAATGGTTAACGGAACGTCTATCCTATAGAAGAGAAAGTTTATGGGTGACATGTTAGGTGTCTTCCAGAACTAAAAGAGAAGAGAAGAGAGGGGTCAACTTATTCTCCAAAGCACCTCAGGGAAGGACAAGAATGATTATTCTCAAATATGACATTTTGTGTTGAGTTATATTATGCAGACAACAATGATCTACAATATAACAAATTGAAGTTCCATTAAATCAATATATCAGACCTGCAGCCATCTTTTTATTGGATCTTTGGCCTGCCACACTTTCTATGATTCTACTATGCATTTTCTATTATGGGAAAATGGGAAGGGGGATTGTACGGAGTTAGATAATAGGTAGCCATAACAAAATTATTTCCAGAAAGCTGAGGTCATCCTTTGTCCTGACCAGAACTGGATGGGTTGAACTGCCAGCATGGCAGTGGAAGATTGGACATATGAAGACCTTGTGGGTATGGGGGCAAGATCTTGAACTTTCAACTGGGTCGGGAAAACCGGGAAGCTTTCAGATTCAGGTTTTCCCAGATCAACATGGCTCTCTTAATAAATTGGAACTTTGAGAAATACTTTGCCTTGGACTCTGATTTATTTTTGTATGATATTTGGAACCCTAACAGAATATACATTTTGAATAAACTTTGTTTTAAATATTTCTTACATTCTGAAAAGGTATATCTTCATTATCAAGGTGTATACAGGTAGTCCTCAACTTATGACCACAACTGAGCTCAGAATTTATGTTACCAAGTATGAAATTTGTTAAGTAAGTTTTGTCCCATTTTAAGACTTTTCTTGACATATTTGTTAATTGAATCACCACAGTTGTTAAATTAGTAATATGGTTGTTAAGTAAACCTGGCTGCCTCATTGACTTTGCAGCAGAAAGTTTCTAAAGATCATCACATGATCCTGGAATACTGCAACCGTCATAAATATGAACAGTTGTCAGGCGTCCGAATCACATGACTATGAGAATGCTGCAACAGTTATAAGGGTGAAAAATGGCCATGTCATTTTTTTCAGTGTCATTTTTTTTTCAGTGCCATCATAATTTCAAACAGTCACTAAAAGAACTGTTGTATGTTGAGGATTAACCATATTATATTTTAGTATATTAACATATTTTACTGTTCAGTCTTTTTGTAACAAAAAATAGCTGAAATGTGAGCATCCATTCTAAGAATACTTACATATCATGCGTTTCTTCCTGATTTTCCCTGGAATGTGTACAAGGTAATTTGGCAAATTTTGGAATGGTGGATTTATCATGATTTGAACCAAACAAGATTTTAGGATTATCAGGCTATC
The DNA here is from genome assembly GCF_051295495.1 of Thamnophis sirtalis. NCBI lineage: Eukaryota > Metazoa > Chordata > Lepidosauria > Squamata > Natricidae > Thamnophis > Thamnophis sirtalis. The sequence goes on along the minus strand of NW_028261384.1, from coordinate 32,029,859 downwards.
ATTCCATAATCTTTCTCACTCATTATCGCCCACCCCACTTTAAAAGAAGAGGGAGAAGAGAATGGACCAAAAGTATAGCAAAGCAGTTTAAGACTTCGTTAAAACAAAGGGAATAATCCCTGTCCCAGTCACTTGCAACCCTACAATCCCACCTTTCTTTGACAATTGAATATTTTTATTTTTAACAAGTAACAGCTTTACATGCTACATCCTGCTAATTCCATAAATCACTAGATTATTTTTTACCGTGTGCGCAGCTGCAGAAAGAGGTGTACGCTGAACTGGTGTCCTCCTGTGGCTACGGTTGTCCCACAGCACAATTTGGCCAGAATAGGTTCCTCCAACAACTAGGTTTGGATGAAAGCGGGCAAAACAGACGGACATCACAGAGGACTAGAACAAATGAAAAAGTGTAGAAAATATGGGAAAAAATTAATTTTACATCTCTTTATTTTGTTTTAGTTATGAAAATGATTCAGATTTAATATCTGGGACAAACATTTATTTGATGCTTCATTCATTGAAAAGTTTCAAAAATTTAATAATGGAATGGTATGCTCCCTCCTTTTTAAATTATTGACTTAATGGCACATGTACCCACATCCAAAAAGGGCTATTTAGTTCCCAGCTTGTCTTCTTCTTTGTTAATATCTGTGATAATTTAGCTGTTTGTTGCACCAGACATATATACATTTGTGTCAAAAGATAATAAATAGCAAATTGTTAGTGAATATAAATGGGAGGGAGAAAAGAACTACTTCTACTGAATATTACAGATGTAAAATTAAGTTATGAAAAAGATCTATTTAGGGTGCTAGATCTTCAATGGCTTAGTCAAACCATCATTGAATTTTGCAAATATCAATAGATGAAGTGCCTGTTGAGTTGACAAGAATTTAAATGACAGCTGATATAGGTAAAACCTCAAAGCTATCCATGGTAAAAGTATCTTAGACAGAAGTTTTACTTCATGTGGGCCAGTCCCATGCACTAAAACAATCGGAAAATACCCAATACCCTCATATACCATTACACGTTTCATGTATTAAATAACTATTTAGTATTTTATCATGTACTCAAATGCCAAATAATGTGTCAAAAAAGCAATAGTTAACATTATTTTCAATGGGTATTTTTTGTCATACAATGGGTTGTAGAAATACTCAGCAGAGAGTCTTTAAACTTCAGTAGCAGTGTAATCTGCCATCCCATGTTTGCAAATTATAGCAAATCGAAAACCAAAAACCAGATATGAAATATATCTTTTTACACTGAAGTTAGGAGGTAGTGTAATCAGATCGTATTTTTAATCACTAATCTTGCATGAAGTGACAGTAGACAGATAATTTCAAATGTAATATCTGCAGTACAGGATATATTTTATTTCCTTTTCCTTCACACAAACACACACATACACACACACACACACACACACACAGAGACATAGACATATAAACTACACTGAAGAAAGTAGCAAGAATTTTTCAACAAATCTAAACCATCTGAGATTTGTGTTGGTAACAGTTCAGGGGAAGGTGACTTCACAGGACTGGTTTTCCCCACCTCTGTGTTAAATGATACAAGACCATATAACATACACCATTTTCTGGTGTACAAAGCTGTTCAGCATTTATCTGATGCACTAAATGTAGAATGGAATATACGAAACCCTGAATAAAATCATGATTTGAAAAGGAACAAGTACCAGGTAATTATCTGTTGATCTAGCACAACTAGCCCATGGAATTGGCTAACATGAACTGATTGCAATATGAACTTTTGAAAAATAATAGAATTATATACTTTTAAACAGTAATTCATAAGCTTCCCACTGGACTAACATACTAGACCACATGGGATTGGTCTAGAATGAATGCTGCTCTCTGCTTTTTTTACACTGCTATATATCACTGAGTTAGTAGGAACAGATCTGAAGACGCTCAGTTTGTACAAGCTGAGGCTGTGCTGTCCTGTTTTTATTTTGGTTAACTAATGCAAAGCAGATTTGGATTAGTAATGGCTCATCTCTTTAACCACAGATGAACACACTCATAACAGATAGCCATTTGCATTATGTTGGATAGGAAGCTGGTCTCAGTGCCCACATCTGACAAACACATGTTGAGTGTGAAGTGGAAGCTTATATCAGTGTTTTCATTTGTAGGGACGGCTCTCCGCCAAAAAGAAGAGTGCTAAATAAAAATTATACTAATATAAACAAGACTTGGGTTTGTGTTTGCTGAAGTTCTTCAACAATATTGATGTTGTTTCCTGGGTTATTTATTGTGTGATGAAATACTATTTCATTTGAGAATTGTGGAAATAGAAAGAGGTACAGAGAGAATATATTTATCTCCCAAGATTTCTCATTTCCAAATATTGACTTGTGAATTGGAATTGGGTGTTTGTAACATCCTCTCAGAAGAGAATATATGGCTGAAAGCAAACAAATGGATGGGAAGTACAAAAAACTTCTGACACTGAAGGTTCAACCTGAATGCTTGCCTGAAGAATTGCAAATCTTTTTCTAATCCCTGAACATAGCATCTCCTCTTCCAGTTAGTTCTTTTCTTCCCCTCAACTCCATCTAGTTTGTTCTTTCCCTCCTTTCATTCTAATGAAGGGATCTAGAACTCTCTTAAAAAGACTAAGTATTTTTTTTCTTTTCTTTCTTATAAGGCCCAAAGTAGGTCCACAAACAACCTTCAAAATCATTTGTCAGACATGATTTTCTGAGTAGGTGGAAGGGAGGAAAAAAGCTGGACAACTGAAACATATCTAAATGAAGCACATTTCTCAAATCTAGTAAGTTAAGAAATAAGTTATCATTCAAGTTATATTTACCACTGATATTAATTTATAACAATGGAAATTAAGATACCACTAATAAAAGCTGATAGAATAATTGCTGCACATAACTTGTATCTACTGTAAATATATGCATTGAACACACTGAATAAACTAATAAAGGAGACTATTTGTAACTTAGAATTAAAATAAGGGTACTCGCTGTATTTGCTTGTTTTCTTGCAGATGTTTCATTACCCTAACAACATTATCAGTGCTTGTAAGGAGTGCTGTTTGCTGTCAGTATATATTCTGGTGTCTTGTCTGTCTATGTGGCTGGAGCGGTCTTAGGGATTCTTTGGTTGAGCTGAATATAACCTGACAGCAAACAGCACTCCTTACTAGCACTAATGATGTTACTTAGGGTAATGAAATGTCTGTAAAAAAACAAGCAAGCTCAGAGAACACCAAGGACCCCACAATGAATAGATCTCCCTAGAAGTCTGCCTAGCATTTCAAAGTGGAATGATGCTCTATAGAAAAAGTGTTCCACTGGTAGCAACATTCGCCTCCATATTAGTTACATTACAAACAAATGTTGGATCAATTTGAAGAACGCTCCTCATTTCTAATTCAAATAGAAAACATTATGTATTAGAATACTACAGGATTTTACAAACATTATGTATTAGAATATCAGTATATCACAGAACTTTAGAAATGACAATTATAGCTCAGATTCTTCAGGTCACGATATATTTTGATTTTTAGCTTATATTTATAGATCCATAAATTCATATGAGATCATTACTTTCCCTCAAACATCTTGTCAGCTATATGAAAAGATAGGATTACAGCTAGATTTGTACATTTCAAAGTATATAGTAAAATATCCTATGAAATAAATTGTACTGAAAAGTCAATCTTTCTATAATCATCACAAAGAAGACAATTTCATTCAATTCTAAATAGCATCATTACATAACAGAATTGATTGAAGTTTCTTTTTAAAAAAAAGTTTACTATCCATTAGGGAAATACCAAAAGTATTGACAAAAAGAAATACAGCATTTACTTGAGAAAAAAGCATCAACTTTTAAATAGTTAGGGAAGGATATTGTGGATTTTGTAGCTGGAAATTACTTGTGGTTTCAGAGGGAAAAGTGAGATTTTCCCCAATAAAAACAATTCATAGATTTTGAATATTTTTTTTGTATTTGTGTGTGCATATGCAAAAAAATGGGAAATAAAAGAAAAGCAAACACTTCAAACCAAATGTAAAAATCCCATTTAATTAAAAAAAGGAAGTTTAGACTTTCATATGGCATGTGTTGACATCTATTCCTTTGATTTACAAGGATATGGACTGGAGGGAGCAGATTGCTTTATTCAAGAAAAATAATATGGGAAAGCAGGGCAATTTGACAGGAAAGAGTGTAGGCTGCCTTAACTTTAGTGCTTGTTAAAACATGAAGGATTAATGGTAAAAAGGGAGGGATGAATTGTGAATGTCTCCAGTAGAGGATCTTCAAAAATGTTTGGGGTTTCTAAGAATGTCTCATGCAACCACATGAAAAGAAAGCCAGCCATACAGCTCTCTAAATCCAAAACTGGTATAGCTCTACTCCTACCATCAAACCAACTGACTTGAAATAGAGCCACAAATTGAATTTATTTTTTATTGAAAAAGTATTAAGTCCCTGAAAGAAAGAGAATGGTGCATCAGGAAATTCAGACAATTCAGAGCAACATTCATAATGCAGGTATGCAGACATGCTGCGATTCAAAGATTTGCCAATGTCTGCCTTTCCTAAAGAATTAGAATTCTAATTATTTGTTCACATGAAGCTTTCCAAAGTGGGCTACCTGCATTATAAAGAAGGGAAAGAACAAATTTATCAAATATGTTACATTAAATTGCAGAGCTCTAAGTGGATAATTTCTTACAATGGTAAAAAAGATTGGAAGACTGAAATTTAGAATACATAAGAGTAATTTTGAAAATGGACAGGTCATTATTATAAAGAGTAGCCCAATACATTGACTCTCTGTACTACCATATTGCTCTTAGGTGCAGGAGCTCTTTTCATATTACAAATGTACTCTTACTTCGCTGCAGACCCTCATCACATCTGAGGGAAATAGGCAAAGAGGGAGGCTGGGTTAGTTTGTATTGCGTTCTCCATTTCTTTGTTGCTATTCTTTGACAACTCTGGCATCTAATTCTGAGGTGACTACTCCATAGCTGATAGGGCCTGACCAATCAGCAACATTTTTGGGGGTCACAGACTGGTTAGAATACACCATCAGACATATCTTCCTTGCCAAATTGTTGCAGTCTGCCATTAAGTTAGTTACCTACCAACTATTTATAAACTTCAAGCATATTAAGAGCTTAACAAGACTTGGAATATGGATCTTTCATTTCTGTCTCATTCATAATTATATTCTTGGATATAGACCCAAGTTTCATTTTGTAAGTGCAGACTCATATATAAGACCAGTAAATAAACAAATCAATTTTTTGCAAGAAGTAAAGTGAACTATAGAACCAAAAAGTGTAACTTTAGGATTACATTAGATTCCAGTTTTGTTTTTACGTGTCGTAATGATAATTATACCTATTTCTAAGGCACATGGCATTACTTTAAATATGCTTAAAAAGAGGTTATTTCGATCTTTCATCTTATTTAATTAAATGCCAATTTCAGTGTTCCAAATATCATCAAATATCACCGAATCTGAAAACTTCCTGGGTTTCCCACCCAGTTGAAAGTTCATGATCTTGCCCCCACCCCACAAGTCCATCACATGGTCCAATCTTCCACTGCCACGCTGGCAATTCCACCCATCCAGTTCCTGTCAGGTGCAGAGGTGTAGAGACAAAGGATGACCTTGGGCTTCTAGAAAGGATTTTTTTTTATTTTGACAACAACACATTTTACTCCTTATTATTCCCCCTCCCAATGCCTTACTATTGAAAAAAACATAGTAAAATAATAGAGGGTGTGGCAGGCCAAAGATCCTAAAAGGAACCGGCTGCAGGCCTGACAATCACATAATCTAGAAAAAAAATTAAAGTTCAATTTTGCAATAATTTATAACATGCTTTTATGCCCTGAAATCTACAGCCTGATTTTTTTTAAAAAAAATATATATGATAATAGGAAACCTCATTTTTTCTTCCAAAAGGGCATACCACAATTTTCAATCTTCATTTTTGTCAAAAAACATTTGATTGAACTAAGCACCTAATGTTACAAAGGTTAAGTACAACACAGGTAAACTACAAAATAACCTCTTCAGCTTGTCAAAGAACACCGTTCTTCCCCTGTGAGACCACCCTCCCTTCAAATAAGAAGTAACTCAATCCCTATGTTAGTTTAGTTGTGTTTGGGCATCCTCCAAGTGAAGGAACGCAGCGTGATAAGTCATAATGAATTGTCTATAATAACGCACAAAATTTTCCTGTTAAATAGGCTCAAGTAAAATGCCTTTTACTTTGGGTTTACAGATCCTTTTTATTTTTAATTTTTCCCAGAGTATTGAAACATGAAAATCACAGAGCAAAATGTTCATTTAAACTTCTTTGCTCCTTTTTTTTAATCCTATGTATTGACATAGGATGTGTATTGACACATTCTATGTCAATACATTATTTTTCCTTCACTTCATATTCTCTATTAAAGTCAATAGCCCAGTAAAGTGAACTGTTGTGACTATATATTAACAGGTTAGTAAAATCAGTCAAAATATTTGTTAAGAAGTTATTACTATTCAGAGAAGACCAGGTTGAAGGCCCTAATTGTGGAAATACATTCATTTATTTTGGCTCATTCTACTCAGCCCTACTTTGCAGGATTGTTGGAATAAAAAGAGAGAGCTCTGTGTATGCAATATTTAGATGACAAAAAAGAGAAAGGAAGGTGAGAAGAAGGAAGAAAGTACTGATCTAATAATAAAAATATTTAAGAGAATACTATAGCACCATTCATTTTAGAAACCACAAATTTAATATTCTTCATTTTGAGCCCAACAGAAATATTGCTCTCAACTTTCAGAAAATTGAACTGGACATAAAGGACTGTCAAATTATGAAACAAATACAGGTACTCTTACAACTTACAACAAGGTACTTAGCAACTGTTCAAAGTAACAATAGAATCAATACCCCAATTGTAAATACCATGAAAAGGTATTTACAATTCAGGCTACCAAAGCCTTCCCTGGTCATGTGACCACATTTGGTGCTCAGCAACCAGCCCACATTTGTGACAATAGCATGACCGCAATTTACAACATTTTGCCAAAGACCTGAGTTTATTTCTGGGTTTTGGCTAAAATGCCCCATAGCAAACAAAAGATTTGTTTAAAGACCACTGCATTCATTTAATGACCATAGTGATTCATTTAACAACTGCCACAAAAAGGCCATTAAATCAGGCTGGTCACATGATGACCCATTTTGTGACTATCACAACATGAGCAGATTCCATTACAGTCATAGGTCAAGGACTAACTTTAGTTTACAAATTAAATGCAACTACTGCTGTCATCTGAATTCTAATTCATGCAAGTCTAGTGGATTTTTAAGAGGTCATCAATTAAACTGAAAATGTAAAAGCAGACCTGAAGAAATCTAATGATAGATAAGCACATGTTTATCATGTTAAATTTACATTTCTTGCTTTGTTTTTAATTCATTAACATTTATAATTCTACACTTTATCACTTGGACACATTTTATAATTATAGTAATTCTTTCCTATCTTTTAATTTAAATGTTGCTTTTACATTCGCCCCAAGCATTCTCTTGCATTAATGCATCATTTATAAGTCATGTCAGTAACTAATTAGGCATAATCTGAAATTAATTGAACATTACACTGTTGTATTGATAGCTTGGGAAATAAGCTTAAATAAGTTATGGTAATAAAATAGCAAGACTATTCCATTGTGAGATATAATTAAATATGTAGTCATAAAACAAATATCAAAATTGCAAAAATCATTAAGGTGATAATTGGCAGGATATTATTTATCTCTGTTCCTGATATGAGCAACATTTGAGGGTGTTAGCCTTCAATTCCCTTGCCCAAACTTCAAAATAATTATAGTTCTACATATTTCTTCTACTTCCTTGTATGGCAAAAGCCCACATGGGATATTCTGTTGCCAATTTCTACTGATGCCAACTAAGAATGATGGGAGATGGTAAATACCACATGTTTATGTTTATGTTTATGTTTATTTAATTTGTATGCCGCCCCACTCCCAAGGAACTTGGGGCGGCTAACAACCAAAGGAGGGGGGGGGATACAAATAGGACACAAGACAGGCGGAGTAAAGACAACAACAGTCATAACGATTCAAGTGGGGCTGGAAATTCATCAGCCCCAGGCCTGCCGGAACAACCAGGTCTTCGTGGCTTTGCGGAAAGCCTGGAGAGTGGTGAGGGTCCGGATCTCCACGGGGAGATCGTTCCAGAGGGCCGGAGCAGCCACAGAGAAGGCCCTCCTCCGGGGATTTGCCAGCTGGCATTGGCTGGCGGATGGAATTCGGAGGAGGCCTAATCTATGGGATCTGATCAGTCGTAGGGAGGTAATTGGCATGTCGATGTGGCTTGTCGATTCATCATCCAATTTCTAAAGGTTAGTTACTTTTATGTTATTTGTTGTTAAATTTAGCGAGAAAAAAACAGATGAAAATAAGCAGAGAAAAGTAAACCTAGAATTTTGTTAATGAATCCATGTGTATCTTCAAATATAGTGAAATCAGCAATGATCATTTATCTCAGTAGCTTTTGACAAAATCCTATGTGAAATGTGACATCATCTTAGTATCTGAAGGAGCCTAGTTCCAATGTTTACAACACACTCCTACATAACATACTGTCCATATCCATAACAATCCCTACACTGCAAACAGAACAAAAGATTATTAGTGTTCTTTTTAATTAAATTATTTAATAAATATGCTGCCCATCTCATTACCCAAAGAGACTCTGTACGAATGTGCTGATGAGTATATGTTACAGTGAGTGTGGTGGTCATGGCTGGGAATCCTGATGGCACCAAGAATAGTGAAGCTAAAATGCCTTAGGGTGCCCAGCTTCTCCTTCCAGGTCTGGTTAAAGAGGACAAAGGGAAGTTTTCCATCTTGGATCTTAGAAGGCTCGGATATAGTAATAGGGTTACTCTATGGGGCTGGGATGGAGGCACACATAATATAATTGTGGTGGCAGGCATAAGGAGATATAATGGAAGACAGGAAGTGGGGCATTCTGGGGAATGTGGGACTGGTTTTGCATTCCAGCTCCTTGATCTCAGTGCCAATACCCTGTCAGGACACCTTCAATGACCCTGGCTTCTGACTACTGTTTATAAGTGCCAGCTTGTTCTGTTCCTCATTAGTGATTTAATAATTGATGAGAAGATTAAACTGGCACATATCATCAACACCTGGCTGAATCCAGCAGGTAGTGAAGCCCTTTTGGAGATAGGACTTGAGGTCTTAGGGGAGTTTGATATTTCCATTTATAAGGTTGTTGTCTTATGACTGTGATCTTATCCACCTGCTCTTTAGATTCATGTTCCTCCTAGCTTATTAAACTAGCCCAGATGGTGCTATCTGAGTGGGTTCTAGTAGTAATTAGTTCTTCTCTGAGTGAGTAGGTGTTGCTTTACCTCTTAAAAGGTTTTGGTACAGTCTCTCAAGAAGCCATCACTTGTCCCTGCTATACTAGACAATATCTAGTCTCCCTTTTGGGAAGATGATTGGGAATTTAGTTGCTGAGCAGCTTCAGAGATTTTGTTGAGATTTAGGCTTGAGTATGGGACAGAAACAGCGTTGGTTACACTTTTGGTTGGTCTCTCAAAAGGACAGCATCCTAATCCTACTTGACCTCTTAGTGAGTTTCAATACCATTGGCCATGATATCCATCAGGATTGACTCAGAGAATTAAGGTGAGTATTGTTACAGGGTTCAGGGTTCTTTCTTATTCAGCATCTATATGGCACTTGCTCATCCATTGCCATGGGGTGAGGTATCAGTAGGCTGATGATATCCAATTACTCTATCTTTGGTGAATTAAGTGATGCTATGAGTATCTTATCCTGATGCCTAGAAGGTATGAGCATATGGGTGGGGAAAATAAGTTTCAATTGAACCCTGGCAAGGATGAGTGGCTTTGGATTTTGAGGCCTGACATTTCTAGGATTATGCCACCTTTAGAGTTGGACTGGGTTACACTGCCCTAGACAAACCTGACATGGAGTCTCGAAGTCCTTTCAGACTTTATTCTCAATCACTCATATCCAGTTACCACCAGGTTGGAATGTAATAAACTCTAAAGATACTATCCTTGAAGAGTATCTGGAAACTTGACCTAATGCAGAGTTGCAATGGTTGCCAGTTTACTTCTGGGTCAAATTCAAGATGTTGGCTTTGATTTTTAAAGCCATTCATGCTATGGGCTATCTTAGGGACTGTCTCTCCCCAATTATATCTGCTCATTGCATTTGATCTGGCAGAGTTTTGGGTTCCATCTGTTAGGGACTGGTGGATTCCAGGAGAGAAGCCTTTTCTTTTCTTTAAGTTTTAAATTTTATTTATAAACATGTAAAATACACACACACACAAAACTTAAGATGTATACCACATTTACACAATACAATACAAACAGGAGCTTCCTATTCTTTCTAATAGCAATTGCCAATCAATATCACTCACCTTATATTGTTTTCCCTTCTATTATATTTCATTTGTATTTCACCATTCTTAACCCTCTTATCTTACTCCTCTGTCTGCTTTATTGGCTGATTACCTCTAGTACGTTTAAACCACTTGGAAACATATATATGTGTTAATTCTCCTTAACTACTATTTTTGGGTTTTGTTGTCTTCCTTCATTGACCCTTGTTTTTTTTTCTCCATCCACCTATACCATTCATCCCATATCTAGTAGTATTCTGTTTCTTCTTGTCCCTGGATTTCTTTTGTTAATTTGTCCATTTCAACACAGTCCATAACCTTTCTTATTATTTCATCTTCGCTTGGAATTAATTTGTTTTTCCATTTTTGGGCAAAGGCAATCCCTGCCGCTGTAATTATATGTAATATTAAATACTGAATTTCTTTTTTATATTTCACAGACATTATTCCTAATAAAAAAACTTCAGGTTTCCATTCTATTTTAACACCTATTATTACCTCTAGCCACTTTTTGATCCTTTTCCAAAAACATTTAGCCTCCTCACAGGTCCACCCTAAGTGGTAGTATGTTCCATGTATTGATTCACATTTCCAGCATTTGGGGGAGATATTTGTTAAGATTTTAGCTAACTAAACTAAACTAAGCTAACTAAACTTGAGAGACCGCCTGCTGCCAATTACCTCCACTAGACCGATTAGATCCCACAGATTAGGCCTCCTCCGAATTCCATCCGCCGGCCAGTGTCGACTGGCGACTACCCGGAGGAGAGTCTTCTCTGTGGCTGCTCCAACCCTCTGGAATGAACTCCCCGTGGAGATTCGAACCCTCACCACCCTCCAGGCCTTCCACAAAGACCTTAAAACCTGGCTGTTCCGACAGGCCTGGGGCTAAAGAGCTGTTGCCCCTGTCTCGAATGGTATAACTGTTGTGTGTTTTAAATTATGCATTGTTATGCTTTGTTTTTTTAATTTTTTGTCTGTATCCCCCTTCCCTGGTTTGAGTTGTGAGCCGCCCTGAGTCCCCTTCAGGGGAAAAGGGCAGCATATAAATATAATAAACAACAAACAAACAACAACAACAACCTTGTTGGTGCCAGGTGCCATCTGTAAAACATTTTGTACTGATTTTCCTTGTATGCAACTGATAGTATCATTTTTAAGTTTGTTCCCCAAAATTTTTCCCATTTATCCAATTCAATATTATAGCCAAAGTTCTGTGCTTTTATCATTTGTTCTTTCACTATTTCCTTTTCCATTTTATGCTTCAGATGTCAAGCTGGCCATGCCATGGCAGTTGCCATATGGAACATTCTGTTAATGTTCTGAAAGCTCCTCGAGATCTGATTAGGTCAGAGATTTCAGCTAATGATACTTTAGAATAGGTGCATTGTGGTGCATATTTTATTCTTCTGTACCAGGCAGTTGGTATTCTATAAGTGACTTTTATATTTTTAATAATATTGTTTTTTTCTATATTTATTATTGTGTTTATTGTTGTCTTTAACTAAACAACAAAGTCATAGTTTGAATATCAGCATGGTCTCCATTTTTAGTTTGGAGTCTTCTATTGTTCATAGGAAAAATAGGGTACAACATTTTACCCGAATTTTTAAATATATTTGTATAATATTTCTCTGTACTCAAAGAACAAGCATTCTGGGACATGAACACCTGAGGGAATTTAGGAAAATGTGTCTTCAGAAGCACCTTCTTGATATAATCCTAGTTTAATTCCATAAGCAGATCATACACATACTAGCATGTTTCCTGACAAAACATAATATAATTGGAAATGCTTACTGTAGAAAAGGAAATGCCCTTAGAACAGGGAGGGCCATATCAATATTGTGTTTGACCTTAGGGGCTGGGGGGGGGCATGGTCAGGGTAGGAGTTGCCAGGGTGGGCATGGCCAGCTTGACATCACTTGTTTCAGGGCCACCTGTACTGACCAAGTGCTAAGGCAGGACTTCCCTCAGACCCACCCTCATTCTCATTATAATCTTCCTTCCTTCCTCCTTCCCTCCCTTCTTCCTTCCTTCCTCCTGATGAAGCATTCTAGAAAGTGAATAGGTGACTACTGTGTGAGTTTGAACTAATAACTTCTCTAATAATAGTATTTGGACTTCTTCCTGTATGGTTATCACCACATTCAGCTGTAGCATCTTGCTTAGATTTCAATTCTATATTGATTTTCTTGCTAGGAAGTTAAAGCCCACCGAGGCTTACTTCTGAGTAAGCCTGTATAGGACTGCACTGCACATTGGACACATGGATTTGATTAAGAATCTGGAGCGCTCTCATGGCAACTGTAACAGCCTCCAGGATTATCTAGTGCTGATTTAATTGGAAGTAACCACAAAGAAAGCATCAAAGAGATGGAAGAGTCAAACAGGAAGTATTGAACAGCAGGGCAGAAGAATGAAGCAAAGGAAAGTCTAGTACATACAAGATGATTTATTTACTGCTTAGTTATCATACTCCTTAATATATTTTATCATAATTGCAGCAAAATATTTCACCTATGTAATAAAAATATATCTGGGCTATAGAGCAAATATGTGCATATCTTATCCCTCTTTTACAAGGTTTTGAAGGCTTGGGGTGACTAAGAATAAGTGAATTAAACATTCCCAGACTAATATCATTCTTGTTAATTTTACTGTTATTTTTAATTATTGCACATTACCCGGAGTCTCAATTAACTGGGAAGATAAATTGACAGAATTTCAACAAAAGAGTCAAGGTTTTCAAGCCATGCACTATATGTGTTAGGCAAATATACAGGGAAGATTATAGGAGTACAGGGAGTCCTTGATTTAAAACAGTTCATTTTAGTGACCGGCATTGAAAAAAGTGACGACCATTTTTCACAGTTACAACCTTTGTAGCATCCCCATGGTCATATGATCAAAATCCAGATATTGGCAGCTAGATCATATTTATGACCATTGCTGGGCCCCAAGATTATGAGATCACTTTTTGCAACCTTTTGACAAACAAAGTCAATGGAGAAGCCAGCTTTACTGTTAGTAACTTATCAACTATAGTGATTCATTTAACAGCTGTGGCAAAAAAGATTGTAAAATGCGGCATAATTCACTTAACAAATGACTTGCTTAACCAAAATTTTGAGCTCAATTGTGGTCATAAATTGAGGACTACCTATACTGCCTTGGTGATAGTTCCTAGGCTATTTAGGAAACTGCATTAAGCCTTAGAGCCAAACATGAACACTTATTATTTATAAAATATATCTGCTAGGTGAAGAAAACAAGCAAATATTCTAGAATACTATGAAAGTATTATTGGAATTTGTTGGAGGAGGGGGAGGAGGTTAAAGGCTCTTAATTTGTTTTTCTACATCTGGATGCATGGTACGATCACAGTAAGTGGAGTGTGAAACAATTATTACCATTTGCAAATGTAGTTTAATTTTCATCAGAACCTTGCATAAACCATTTGGGAAAGCTGGTTTACATACATGAAATATACTCTTCATGTCACATCCTATTATTAAAATTGTAGTCAGTGTCTTATCTGTACTTGTGTCTGCAACTAAGTTCAACACAATAGAGATTCCTGTGTGAATTTAAGCAACTAGCAAGACAAAGAGTTACTACAAATCTTTTATCTACTGGTGGCTTAACTCAAATATTTCTCTTTTCAGAACCCAGAATAATATTTTAAATATATGAGCATTAGCATTGACTATGTTGTTCATTATAAAATCTCTAACCATCTATGTATTCATGAAGAATAAGGTGGTGCAGTATTAAAGAAAAGTTATAGCCAAAAAATACCAAACAAATGTATTTTATCAGCTGTCAAAATAATTTCAGGATGGATCTTCATCTACATTTAATAAATATTATTTAATGGATAGTAAAAAAATGTTTTGATTGCTCCAATAGGAAGAATTCTTATGAATGAAAAGACACTAGGTTTTTTTATATGTTACATTTGTTTGCAATTTCCTCCTTATATTGTTTTGACTTTAAATCTTGCTCACACACTTTCTTCATTTAAAATCACTTTAAAGATAATTTGATGAAAAATGTGTATGTAGGAGATGGGGAGATTCAGATTCCCTATTATTTTCTCTATATTTTCAAAAGGTCCTGCAGAGATATGTGCTTGATGGAGAAATGGGGCAAAGGATAGGGCAGGAATACCTCCCAAAGGTATGTAAAAAATATGTGGATTCTTAGATTCTTTTTAAAAAAGAAACTGGAGTTCCTAAGAACAAAATTAAATTCTTCTGTTCAAAATCATTTACTGGGTGAAAAAAATACTGCCTTGCAATTTAAAGAATTGAAGGTAAATGTCTTATGTATTGCACTGAAGATGCCCACTTTTTATATGGCATGTGTATAATGGAATACATTTTGTATACTCAATATTTGTATTCCTTTAGAGAATAAATATTCAAAGGCCACAAGTGGCCTACTGATTTAATTTGCAAGTTTTGTTTGTTTGTTTACTGAAATCATAGAGCTGCCCAACTCAAATTCTAATGTGACTCTAAATGGCATACAAGAGAAAAACAATCAATTTAGAACCACATTATATTCAAACATACACAATGTAGAAATATAAAATACAAATTATAATCTGGTAACCAAACATCATAATAAAAATAACAAAAGGAGTTATTAAACTGGACCCAAATGCTTCTGGGGTTTTCTGGGGAAAATTGTTTTCATAAAGATGAGGAGAATTGAACCCTTTTCTATATTTGTGTAGTGAGGGAATGGGGTGAAGATATTTTAGAGCCCAGAGGTAAAAAACAAAAACACATGCATCTTAAATTTTGTAAAATGACAGCATTCAATAGAGGGAACTTGTAACATGCTCTCCTTTGGGAGCATAAGGAATAGAAAGATGTGAGAATATAATCCTAAAAGTAACCTGGTCCTATGCCATGAAGGGCTTTAAAGGTGATTGCCCATTCCTTGATTTACAACAAAAATCTGCTGAAAACTAATGCAGTTCACACATAGACATAACAAATTGTTGTTGCAAAATGCTGCATTCTGGTTCAACTAAAGCTTCTGAATGATCTTCAAGGGCAGCCCCTTGTTGACATAGTCCAATCATGGGGTGATTAAGGTAGGAGTGGCCATGAACAAAGCGTCCTGTTGTGAATGAGCACACGTGACACATAAAATGAAGTTTTGCCAAGTTATGTTGACTGAATTATGTTCATTGGGACACAAAGATATTGATAAGGCTAATACTCAGCTTAGAGGAATTACCTGGCTGTAGAAAGGGAGGGAATGCTCATTGTGGATTCACAGTTATTCAGAAAGAATTCATGAAGCTATTCATGAAGACCTTGCTGACCAGACCTGTTCCAATTATTATATTGTCACAAGTATAATTTTATTGCACAAGATTTTCAAGTAGAACCTACTACAGTATGGATATATGAAAAAGCATTGAATTTCCTTCAGATCAAAATATTGCAATGTGATCCTGATTATTCTTACTTAGTATAGATATAGGTGGGCCTTCCTTTCTCTAATCACCTATTTCATAATTATGCATTAATATAATTAAGGTGCCATTGAAGACAATGATTCTTCTTTGGGCTACCAGTACAATACATATTTATGCAATATTGGTGCTTGTGAGCTGAGGAAAATGATCATGCAAAGCAGCACATCGAAATGGAATATGAAGCTTATACTCAAGACTGTTCACTGCTGGTTTTGATTCAGACCATAACATCCGTTCATTGCAATTAATCTCTTGTTGAATTAGATTCCAGGCAAGCCCATAACCCAAAGGGTGCTCCTTGGAATTTAGCTAAAGACAATTCATGATTTTTGACACATCAAACTATTTAGAAGAAAGGGCCATCCCAAAAATATTTTATTAAATCTTCTACATATAAATGAAAATATATTTATACCTATATACTGACAGTACAAGTTTAATATCATATATGGGTAGAGCATTATTTGTAAGTAATGAAAACCTATGGAACGAAATGACTGAATAAGCAATTCTCAATGGGAGTCTTTTTATTCTTATAAACGTCAGCTAAATTGGGATTGTGATTATCTTGAAATACTGAACAAGTTATTTTGACTGTAGCCTCTATATATTTTATTACATTACATTTTATTACATATTTTATTTTATTATTTTCAATCACACGAATTCATTGACATATGGTATTTTAGCAATGAAACATAATGATACAATAGCCTTGCTGTGATGAGCATATTTAATGTAGATTTTGTCTTTGTATGGTTCAGCATAGTGTTCTTTTCTTCCTATTTTCAATTTCTCAGTGCTGAACCTGAATGTTTCCAACTCTGTTAATTTTTTTTTCAAAGATCATAATGTCTCTGTAGAAATCTAGAATTCTAGAAAATTTCCAATGCTTCAACTAGTGACTTTTAACTTTACATTACAGAGTTATGGTATGTGAATTATAATTAAGTTAATGTACAGAAACATTTTTGGGGGAAGCCAGAATTAACTGTTCACAGTGGAACTCCCCCAAGGTAACTTACATAAAGCCAAACCACTGATCAGAAATTAGACCAAATTCATCTACTGAAAATGAGAATTAAGTGATGGAATGAGCTCAATAAAAAGTGTATCAAGAAAATAACTTAACATGCTCGACAGCATTCTGATCCTTCTAAGTCTAGTAAAATAAGTCAATGAAACAGTTAGCCTAATGCCTTCAGAATAGCAGCTATTGACATTATACAGTGGTGGAATCCTGCCAGTTTAACAACCGGTTCGGTGATCGCATGCTTTGAGCGTGTGCACAGTTTTAAGAAAACTTATTTTTTGCATTAGTGCTGGGGAGTAACATAGTTGAAGTGTGGCAATGCGCTTGCTGCACGAATCAACCAAGAAGATATAGGTCAGTAAAGTGCTGGGATGGGTGGACGGGTCCACCTGATCACTCCCAGCTGATCATCGGAGCTTCTGGTTCACCTGAACCAGTCTGAACCAGTAAAATCCCACCCCTGACATTATATTAGGAACAGGTAGTTTTGCAGGCAATTTCTTTTTTGTAGGGAGCAGTGACTCACTACAAAGGTAGCACTGATTAACATTGAAGATTTTTCTAAAAAAGCAAAGGAACCTAAGACCACCCACCCACCCAAGTTATACGGGAGAGAGGAAATAAGTCACCCAGTTGTGCAGATTGAATAGCAGTAGGTTTTGCTTTTATTTTGTATGTGCTCATTTTTCTTCACAACTAGTCTTTATTGCCTAATAACTATTTTTCAATATATCTATCCACTGCTCTGATTCACATACTCTCAAGGCCCAATGCTTTTCTTTAAACTTATTACCCACCCATGATTCTACATGTTATTACGTGTTCTCAATAGGCCTAAATATCAGTCTTGGAGAACTGTAATCTGGTAACATGCCCCAGAAATCCAAATGCTCTCCAAATTATGAGTTTGTAGCTTAAAATGCTCTAGTGCTTTTTCACTAGCAGAAAAGGAAATGTAGTCTTCATTTCTTTGTTTGTGAAGAGGGGGGGGAGGAGTAGCAATAAACTACAGCTGAAGGCAACAACTGTTATACTATTTTGATTAAATTGGGGAAATTTATTTCTTGAAAAATACTGAAGGCTATAATCTGGGCACGTCTTTTTTTTCCTACATAAGTTATAGAAAGTTCTTTATCAAGTTTGCCTTCACATCAAGGTTCAGTCCTAGTGACTGCCAGGTCTAGGCCTGCAGTTTTCTTGTCAAGAATTTCAGAAGTGGATTGCCATTGCCTACTTCCTAAGGCTGAGAAAGAATGACAGCCCGAAAGTCCCTCAACTGGTTTTGTACCACAGGGAGAACCTGAATTCACAATATCTGGGTTTCTAGCCTGGTGCCTAACCACTATACCAAACCACTAGCTAAATAGTTCAGAAAGACATACTAAGAACAACAAATTTAATTATAAAATTTAAAAAAGTCATCATAAAACAGAAAAAACTAATTTGTAGAAAGACATGTATTTAAAACTGGAAACCAAAGAATAAAATATACACCTCTGTGACAGCCTAAAGGCATAAAATTATGTAAGAGGCAAATGAAAGTCAAGATATTTTTGCTTCGCACCAGAAGAAAAACATTAACATAGATACAGATAGGTCTATTAAGTGATCCCTAAGGGGGAAAAGCTCTTCTAATCGCTAGGTGTTATTTCACTAACTTAATGGATTTCACTAAAGTTAGATGCTGGAGGAGGTTATTACTAAACCAGTGCAACATTTACCTGGCTGGAAGCAATTCTAGATAAATTCTTTTCAAACAAAACATCAGGCAGCTCATGAAAGACATCATACATTATCTTGCCAAGGTTAACTACTTCAAATTCCCATTGATTCTCACTGCAGAGATTAACACCTTAAAATTGTTTATCTTGCTATTCCTAATGATTTAATAAGGGTGTTGTGCCAAAATGTATTTCAATCAACAAATAATAAACTACAGACCTTACCTTGTTTGATAAAATAGTACTATACCAACAATGCTACAGACGATGAGGACATATTTATGATTTCAATCACTGGAGCTTGCTCCCGCATCTTAAACCAAACAAATGCTGTGATGCACTTTAGGATATCCATAATATAAGTCATATGTAAAAGACAGGTCTGGTTGTTGTTTTTTTCAAAGACATACTTTTTAAGATGTTCAATGATTTTGTCACCATTTGTGGTTTAGCACGTCATCAATATTTTTATAATTTGACCTCATAAAATATAGTTTGTGAATTGGATGTTTTAAGGAATAGTCAAAAGATTTGAAAACATGCCAGGCCTGTTTTCACAAATGTAAACTTTTGCCTTTAATCAAATGTTATTTTATAGCATTAGTTGCTTATCTTGGAAAAGGATATCCAATAACCTAAGAAGTGCTTGATTTGGGCAGTTAGCAGAAAAGTTTGATAAGAGTTTCTCTTATTAGGTTGACTGGGCCAGATAGCTCATTGAATTATTTTATCTTCCCATGCTGGTTTTTTGTACCCTTCAGGTTTTTGTATCAGGAACTTTTTTCATAAAAGGCATATGTTACCCAAGAAAGGAATACAACAAATGTATACTAAATCAGAGGATTTACTACACATGCCAACCAAAATGTTGCTTGGTCTGACCATGAACAAAGATGAAATTCCTCTTTTGCTCTTTTGATTATTTTTGAAGCTTTATAGTGAGTAATAACTGATACAGAAGAGAGAAAATAATGGAGGGACATCAGAACACTAAACTAACTAAAACATTTTTTCCAAACTAAAATGAAGCTGCAAAAGAATTTGTTCTTTTTCCCCTTTCTTTTTTTATATCCAGACACATTTTATAGAAACAGAAGTATGCAACAGAGGTTAAGAAGCTGTATTTCTCATATCCTCACAAACCAGGCTAGTAGATAACTGTATATAACAAAAGTGACATATTTTTATTTAGGAGGGAAAAAATCAGCAAAGAAGAAATGAAAATCAGTGGTAGGGAATGGAGAAGGAGAGAACTCTAGCCAATGCTGGCCACTAAATACAGATTTTCAGTTAACTTCAGTGTGTTTAATTCTAAGATAGGCATTTGTGATTCCATCCACCCAGTTTAAAAGGAAAGACCACACCAGAATAAGCAATGAGGGGTGGTCAAATGCATAATTTAATGACAGTGTATGAAAACCACTACAGAAAACTTGAGGCCAGGCACAGGAGGGAGAAACATTCCACAGTGTGGTTAAGCGGTTTATGTCTAGAACCAAACCACAATATTTTCCAAGCTTGGGCAGCTTTTATTGAAATTAAAATAGAAAGCCTAAGGGCCATGTCCCACATAGAAATTGACAGCTTAGCAGTGACATGGAGCCTACCAAGCGCGGATCACTGGATATTGGTACTGTAGAAAGAACCAAAATAGATGCCACTCCCAAAGTTTTGCTGCTGTGCCAAGTAATCTATCAAGATGGCTACAAAACCACAATTCATGGCTGCACAGGGCCATTTCCAGATTTTAGTTTCATTGGGTTGTGCTCCATTTAGTTCCAAAGATCAACATATGAAGTTACATTAAAAAAAACTATATGTGTTCTTTGATTGCAGGATGAGGAGGAAATGGACTCTCTTACTATGATAAACAATGATCTCAGTTTGGTCCTCTTTTCCTCTAGGAAGAATAATCCATAGATGGAAACTATATAAGAAATAAGAAGCCATAACACTCTGGAATTAACATATCATATAGAAGAAATGTCTATGGAGGATCTCAGTCATCCAAGTCATCATTGTCCCAAAGATGCTTTTTGTAAGAGGCAACTGAAGTTTCTTTGTTTTTCCTTGAAGACATTTCAATTCTTCATTCTCCACCATTCATTCTGAACTCAAGAAGTTTCTTGGATGAGAAGCAAAACAACTTCAAGGAAAAACAAAAAGTCAGTTGCCTCTTGAAAAAAAGCACCTTTGGGATATATATAAGCAATGCATTAAATTGAAAATTATACATGTTCTAGTAACCATGATTTTAGAAGATGGACAATACTGAGATAATTAATTAACAAAAACATAAAGTACTGCACTAGTTATTACTTTGTACTGACTTTTCAAGTTCCAAACAATTTGTATTTGTAAAGAAACACCTGTTCATCTCTTGCTGTTATAACCCTGTATTATACAATTCTCCAGATAACTATTGCAACATCTGAAAAACTTTCTAATTTTGGTCTTTTGTTGAATAGCTGCTTTGAAATGGAGTCATATTACCTGGCCAAATATTGTATATTATGAACATATATATAAAGCATGTGGAAACCATCAATTGTTTTCTATCTGCTGTATGCTATCTCAGGCAAGAATGGTCACAATGACCATATCTCTTTGCCCCAAATCCTTCACAGTGGGAAAGTTTATTTTCTTCTTCTGTCTTAATCTTTTTACTTTGTAGGAAGAGTTCCAGGAAAAGAAGAAGTGGGTATATTTCTTTCTCAGAAACATTGCACGAAATGAAAAACAAAAGTTTTGATCCAGAATGTTTTGTTTATTCCGCCCACAGAGAGAAGAGAAATCTTTCATGGGCTGGCAGCAGGCCCAGGTTAAAAATGGCCAGTTCATGTAAGGCTTCATAGCCATTCATTCATTGTAATATGGATTCTTGGATTTGGAATGCACGTATCCCTTTAGTGGAGGTCTATGTAAAATATATTTTATACGGCGCTTTCCATTTTTAAAATGAAGATATTTTGCTTTGTTTTATATCACTCCAAGTCATGCTGAGGCTATCCCTGATAGTTTCAGTACCCGGAACATACTTTAGCACATGTCATCTGCATGCTCTAAGATTCTTTTGATCCTTCCACTCGCCTATTGGAGATGCTGCATAACCTGAGTGAAAAACCCTTTTGCTCCTGGAACTGCTGAACAAGACTTTGTGAAACAACACCAAGTTCCCTGATAAGGCAAAATATGAAGCAAATTCTCTCACTAAAACTCATTTCTTTTCCATGCTTGAAAATAAGGAAGTTCTGATCTTATTGTTGACATATTGTGCGTTGTTTCTAGAGGAGTGCTTTGCTTTTCATTATTATCTCATCTCAAAAAGGCAGAGATTATTTTCCAGAAAATCTGAAAAAATTTCAGGTACTACTAATAACCAAAGGTTGGAAGCTTTGGAGTTTCATACTGCCCATCCCTGCTTAAAGTAACCAAAAAAATGATTAACATTCAGAATTTTTAAAAATGGCACTAATTGCAATTTCAATTTTATAAAAAACTAGCCAATAACCTGGCATTGCCTAGGTATTTATTTATAGAGGGGAAATGTCCAGACGAAACATAATTTCTAATGTTGGATTTTCCTCCTTACCAGATAAAACCCCTTGTGGAATACTGTGAAGTTATTACCATGGCAACTCCACTCTGCTGTACAGTAAAGCCGGCAGAATGACACAACAGGCTGTATCTTAACAGAACACACATCCCGAGGGGTGTTAGGGGTGTCTTATCTCCACAGTATTTGTTTCCAGAGAATAAGTCATCTGTGTACCAAGTTTGGTTTAAATTGCTGAAGGCATACCCGAGTTATGCTGGAACACACACACACACACACATACCAAGGAAACTGTGGGAAAATAGTTGGTAATAATGAAAGTAATAGTTATCATTGTACTGAAAATGCCTGGTGATGTTCAGTATGAAAACATATTGAATAAAATATAAATTTAACCACATAAAATTTTGCAATGCAATTTAGACTTATTTTGAAGATTCCCATGAAGAAGAAAATGTTTTTCTGCTAAGCAGATTGCCTTTCCCTACCTACACTTCCTGGGCACTTAGAGAAGCAAAAAAAAAATACCAGTATGGTCATAAGCATGTTTAGAAGGCAAATAAATGAAACAAGGAGAAAAGATATTATTATTCTGAATCGAAGAATCTTGATTCTAATTTTTTTTAAAACTCTCATCTTTTCTGGTTTCACCTTTATTTTCTGATCTCACATATTATAAGTATATTTTTATCTGCATAAATCAATATAAAGGGGTTTGCATTCCCACCATTTTCAGTTAGAAATTGCAGCCTCCTGCCTCCTGTACTAAAGTAAACTTATTTAGTACAAGAATACTAAAATAGGCTTTTATAGATTGGTATTCTTGACTCCACTATTAAACAAACTCATGCAGAATAAATTTCAGCTGTGCCTATTTGAGTTGTTCTTGTACTAATACCCAGTCAACCGAACTGCATTATTTCTATCAGCTTAAGAAGAAAAGCACATACAATGCTTCAAAATTGGTGTTTCTGAGCTTTTGAATAATTACATTTTATTCTGCCAGGATTTCTTTCCTAACTTTCTGCCTGTTATCTAGCAGTGATTTTATTCATATTATTGATTGTTTCTTGTTTTATCACTTATTAATGCTTATCTACAATATTTTATTGTAAAATAAAAACAAAAATAGAAAAGCATTTATAACCAAGATAAAAATGACTTCTTTTGGATTATGTTTTGATTCATTATTGATCTAACAGTAAATAAAATATTCAGAATTGCATTAAAAAACTAAATATATGAAATAAAAGTAATCTTCTACTTCATGTTATTGTTTACTATGTTATGATTTTTGTGATATATTTTATTTTAATAATTAATTTTATTTTTTATTTCTAAGAACGACTAAATAAACTTATTTTTTCAATGAATGTAGATATATTAACGAAAACAATTGTATAAAATTAGAGTCAGAAAGTACGAACTGAAGCAGTAGAAGAAGCAAGATGGGAAAAAGCAAGTTATAAACATTTCTCAGATGTTGGTCTACACATTTCAACATACAGATTACCTATAGTTGAATAGAATTCCTAAATTCTAATAAATTATATTCCAGAATTCCTATGGAAACTCTGATCATTATACACCTGATTTTTTTCTTAGATCAATCAAGGTTTAGGTTGTCTATGCAGTTAGGAGGACTTAAACCTCCATTTAGATGTAATTTATTTTATTTATTCCAATATTTTACATGCAGCTAATGTACAAAATTTTAAACATGACCATAGAGCCACTCGAATTGTTCATTCGCACAAAAAATACTACCTATTTCTTTTAAATGTGCTAACCATTTGCATATTAATAGATAAGACGCCAAATAAATTTTAATTTGATACATATATTAATAAGATTAATAATGTTTTGGAATGAAAAATGGGTGCATTAAAACACTGAGTAGAACTGTATATGTATATTGTAGAAGTCATAATTTACTACCCAAATTATTTTTGATGTGCACTCTCATGGAGATGTACTTGCTGACAGTTTTACTCAACTTAATAGGTTCAGGTTTTTAATGCATATTAGCTTTTTTTTAATGAGACAATTATGTTTGTTCAAATAAGATGTAATAAACATGACTACATTTATTTAATCATATGCAACAGCTACCACCAATTACTATAGTTTTTGCAAAGTGGACATGGTAAATAAGAAAGACTGTGAACATTAAGAGTTGAGATACAGGTTAGGGATCATTTCCTTTGCAGTTTTTTAGATACACAAATATGCGACTAAATAATAACATAGTTGGTTTCCACCAAGTAACCAAAACATGACATCATGATAATCTGTAACACATCTTGCCTCTCTTCCAAGTTCTGAGGTAAGATGAAATATTTGAAAGTTTCTGTTTCTGTTTTCCAGCTGACTCAAGGAACTCAGTCTTTGAATATAGTTTTCTTATTAAATTAGACTGTCCAGATCATGTATTTTATTAGCCCATCCACCCATCCACCCCAAAAAGGAATATCTAGATCCATCTTCCTTCTAAGTCTCCTCCCACAATCTTCCCTTTATAAATATGGCAATTCATATGTGATTTTCATTATAAACGTACTAGGGAAAGCATTTAAGATAGTGTAGAGTGTTTTAAGGAGTGACACAATATTTCCTAGTACTGTACATTTTTAGCTACTTTATGGTCTCATTCAGATTGGTTGAAGTTTGAAACCCCACGTAATTTTCCATCAGAAACAGAACAAAAAGGCTGACTCTCATCAAAGATCTCAAATGATTCCACTGAGCCATTTAAAGTTTTGATCTCAGCAAACTGTTCTTATTCAAACAAAACCTTGAATATATTAATATATCATCATTATATTGGCAAAGACAAATAATTATGTAATGAAAATGTCAGAGATGTTCTGTAAGTCTTCAAGGATTAAATTCTCTCCAAATGAATAATCTCCCTGCAAATTATTCTAAGCAGAGAGGGCAGTTTGAAGTTTCAGATCTGAATAATAGATATTCAAAGGTTATCAAGCATCTAATTATCAACTGAAACAATATTTGTAATGACCTTATAGAACAAATTTTTAAAGACAATGATGACATTTGAAAGTTGTAGTTAAATAGAGCTTTCCCTTTCTGAAATATAATGCAATCATAATAAACTAGAGATAAAAAAGTAGGGAGAAACTATAAAGTACTTAGCTCTAGGCTAAATATTTTGATCATGAGAAATATGAATCTGATACCTCATTAATCAAAACAGCATTAACTTGTATTATTTTCAGTTCAAAATAAGTTTATTATTTCAAATTGAGGACAAACTAAAGAGTTTCTGCTTGTTGCAGAAAGTGAGGAGATAGTGAAATTATAATAGATTGGAATTTTGAGATTAAAAACTGTAATTTAGCTAGTAAAAGGAGATGTTGTGCCTTGTATCATGTTAGATCTCAGATAATCACCACATACTTCCTTACCTTGCAACAAAATTAACTAACACAAAATTAAATCAGTAAAGGACCTTGTAGATATTATGAGTATGGATAGTCCTCAACTTATGACCACAATTGGACCAGAATTTCCATTGCTAAGCAAAGTGAGTCATGCCCAATTTTACAAATTTTCAATGGATGTTAAATGAATCACTGCAGTTAAGTAAATCACGGGTTATTAAATGAATCTGGCTTTCCCCATTGACTTTAGTTTTTGGAGCCTACCTGGGAATATAGTAAATATTGATCACATGATGCTAGGATGCTGCAACCATTGTAAATGCATGTCAGTCACCAAGCACTAATTTTTGATCACATGACTGGGGAAGCTGTGACAGTTGTAAATGCAAGGACCATTTATAAGTCACTTTTTCCAGTACCATCGTGACTTTCAACAGTTACTAAATGAATGGATGTAAGTTAAGGTCTAACTTTATTGCCACAAATATTCTTGGCTCAAGATGATCTTGAAAAAAAGCGGCTAGGGATACACGTCTTTGAATTTCCAGATATACCTCTTGATTTTTTGCCTCAATTGTTACACTAGGACCATGATGGCGAACCTATAGCATGTGTGCTACAGGTGGCACGCGGAGACATATCTGCTAGCACGTGAGCCATCAGCTCTAACGTGCAAGCGCAGGCTGGCCAGCTTATTTTCAGCTGTCCGTAGGGATTCCATTTTTGTCCTCCTCAGGCTTCAGGAAAACCTTCGGAGCCTAGAGAGGGTGAAAAATAGGCCTACCTGAAGTTTGGAAACAATCCGTTCCCAGCTTCTGGAAGGCCTCTGGGGGACGTTTTCACCCTCCCCAGGCTTCAAGAAAGCATCCAGATCTTGGGGATGGCAAAAAATGGGCCCAATAAGCCTACTGGAAGCTGGGCTGGTTTTTCACCCTCCCCAGGCTCTAGAGGCTTTCCTGGAGCCCGGGGAGGGTGAAAATGCCCTCCCTCCCCAAGCTCTGCATGGAGGTGAGCAGTGCGGTGCGTGTGGTGGGAGCATGGGGGACGTGTGTGCCATGCGCATGTGGGGGTTTACATTATGGATGCTGGTATGTGTGTACGCTATTGCACACACTCGCATTTTTGGCACCCACTAACAAAAAGGTTAGCCATCACTGCACTAGGATATTGATGGTGATCTTAGAGACACCTGTGCCTGGACTTGAAAATCAGATAGTAATTGGTGGAAATGCAGTGATCTCAATTCTATCCTGCCATTGGCAAAGCTAATATTTGCAAGTCTTTTCTGTGCTGATGCATTGTAAAGCTATAATATCGTTCCAAGCAAAGTGAAGCAGAGCACAGGCTGCTTTGAAATAGAAAACATAAGGGAATTTACGTGGGTGGGAAAGCATATGTTGCCAGCTGGAGGAGGAAGTGGTATACCACATTTACTTCATAAGTGTGAGGTTTTTATAAATAAATTCTCTTGGGGATTGTTTAAAATAGACAAAAAAATGACACACAGTCTCCAACCAGCCTATGTTGTTTTAGAAAACTGAATGCATTCTGAAAATATTAGCATACTTCCTTTTTTTCTTTCTATATCTTCTATTTTTAACTCTTCTGAATTGTGGGCAGATGGGACGTACAGTAATCCTCAGCACATCTTTTATCAAATAAGCATCTTAAACTGTCTCACCTGGCAGTGAAAAACATACTCAGGAGTTGTTTTTTTGAATTTCATGTTCCAGACCAAGGCCACCCCATCAGGTTCATGTGGAGCATCTTCATTGTTGTTATACGAAGCAACCATCAACTCAGGATACTGTAAAGAAAATAACAGGCAGTTAAATTTAGATAAACAGTAGTGGACAAAATGATGTATGCTGAGTAAAAATCACATAAACAGATAGGTCCATCCAGAAGGTCTGGCGAAAGAAAGACAGAATGGTCTATAAAGTAGAAAATGTTCCTTCATCACTAGATCTGAAATTAGGAGAATAGAGATGAAAAGACAGCCTCTGCTATATTGTCTTCATCAGCCAATTCACTCACCTGATTGAAATCCTTACATTCACATCTGCTTGACATATGTGGCACTGTTGATGATTGGTGAGTGGTTAAACGTAAGTGCCTGTGTATACTAGAGCTTTGCAAAGTATTCAGAAGGAAACAAATGCTCTTTCCTCAAAGCACAAAGTAGACTAATCTTTTTATAGGGTTGACTAGCTACTTCATGGGCTTTCCCAATGAATGACTTTGGCCAGCTGCTCTGCTTTAGTGGAGCTTACAACAAATGTGAAGTCTGTGCAAATGGAAGCATGTGGCCTGACTGCCTTCAAAGAAATATTTTTTAATGCAGCCAAGCCATATAGCTACTTTAATGCTCCAGGGAAGGTGTATTTTGTGAAGTGCACACAACCATTAAATGTCTGTGTATGTTTATTCCACATAGTGCAAAACTAAAAAAATAAAGAAAAACTGTGGTTTATATTTGAAATTACTGAAACACACCAAAATATAAGGATCTGGAATCCATCAAGTTTAGTTTCTATGTCACACAGCATCCAGATTTGCATGAAAGAACCAATATCCATTCTCACTTCCTAGTAGCTGATACTAACAGTGTGCTGCCTGTGATGCAGGAAACAGTATTGAGCCATCAAGAATCACAACCATGGAATGATGGCTTGATCTTCTATCTAGCTTTTTTTTTATATAAAAAAAAACTATTTAAATTAACAGTTAACAACACATCTACATTTCCCCCTTAAATTAAAGGCTGTGCTGTTCTTGACAAAATATTAATAGAGACTATTGGAATTATACTACCTATTGTAAATTATACTAACCACTGTAAGGCTTCCTAAGTCGTTGAATATAAGATGTACAGCAAATAAATTTCATAAATAAACAAACAAACAAACAAACAAACAAACTATAATTTATAATTTTACAAAGGAATTGCCAGCTTTTATCCAACAGACTTTTTATGGCTTTTACAGAAACACAATAAAACAAACTTAGTATGTGAAGATCCAGTCACTGATCCATTTCTCTTTACTTGTTCAATGTTTGCTTGTTTCCTGACCTATTAGTCATAGAAATTATATTGTTTTATCTATATCTGTAGTTATTAAATATATTTTTCATTATTTCCTGTTTCCACAATATGAATTATTTCAACTACTATTACACATTTTACTTGGTTACAATGTACAGAACATTTTAGTCAGTGATGGGCTGCTGCTAGTTCGGACCGGTTCAAATGAACCGGTAGTTGCGACCTGCGGGTGATCCCGCCCACCCTCCCTGGCACAATGCCATCCTATTCAGCTGTGTTTTTGAAGCCGCATGCATGTGTGCAAGACGCACATGTGAGCAAAGCGCCTGCGCGGAAGGCTGCACGCAGGCATGTGAGCACATGCTCACATTTTTGGTGTTGGATGAACTGGTTGTTAATTTATGTGCCACACACCACTAATTTTAGTAGTATATATTATAAGCACATTATGCCATGATGATTTAATGGTGATATCTTCTGCTTGCAGTACAAGTCTACATCTATAATTATATCTGTATTGGTCTATGAATAAATATGATTTAGCTCAGATGTAGGAGACCCTTCAACAAAGCTTCATTTGATAACTCTCAACAGCAGAATAAAATGGCCACTTCAAGCATGAAATTTTGAGCACATGAAATGTTTTTTTTTTCATTGTGCAATTGATTCGTCTTATATTTTTTCAAAGTCATTTCAATATCTTATATGTTAAGTATTATAATTAATCAACTGGCTTTGAATTTACACCTTGAATTGGGGAAGAAAGCACCGTTTATTGCTCAAAGCAAAACATTGCAATAAATCAGATGGGCCTGGCAACCTAAAAGTAACAATGTATCAATAAACACAGGGAATATCAGGGAAATTAAGTAAAAGTCAAGACAGGTTTTTCTCTGAGGAAACCGTTTGGGGCAATGGAAAAGAAAAACTGGCTTTACACATGAAGATATTTTCACATTTCTATATTTATTTCTGATGATCAATAACATGAATGCTTATCTGCATTATATAATCCTGGTTAACAGAAAATTACATTGTGTGGCTTTCATTGAGCCATTCAAGCATTGTAAACAATACACTGTATGAGGCCACATAATTATTCCCAAATGGACACTTTTCAATTATGACAGTCAGCATAACTATAATATTCTGGAAATTGTAACACCATTCTCAAACTACCAGAAAAGGAAAGACTGGAACACATCAAAGTTTATTCTGAGTATGTCTGCCTATTTAACTATATGTTTGAAGCATGAAACCTAGGGATCAGAAATGGCGGCAGTGAGCGTAGCTGAGGTGAACATCTAAGAGAGATAAGAGCTGGAAGAAAAGAAGGTGAAACAAGGCCACCCAGAACAAAGAAAGAAGAGACAAAATACTCTGTATACTTGCCTGCCTGAGGGAATGAACAATTATATTTTGGCAGTTGCCTTCCAAGTTGGGCTTATCTTGCTGTTGCGGGAATACTATAAATGCTGCTTGTTAAAAAACTATCAGATAAGAATTCCATGTAATTTCCACCCCCTTGAATAGTCCAAGATAAGTTTTTCCTCAGGCTTATTTCCTATTTCTGTGAAATCCACATAGGCCTATCGGCCACCCACGTACTTAGTCATATCTGTTGCAAAATGGATTTAATTAAAACACATGGATGCAAAAACCACTCTGGCAATAAAGATGAAGTTACATACTATAAATAAAAAACTGAACTTCAATATCTGCATTATTTCTCTCAAGCTGGATGCAGGTTTGCATCTCTTAGGCCGAAAATAACTGATTCAAAATATACCAAAGCTGTTTGTTATCTTGAGAATCAACATTATTTGTTACTTTATGTTAGCATCACAATAATCCATAAAGGCCTACTATTTGAACAACAACTTATAAGTAAGCAATTTATAACGCAATTGATATTTTTGAGGACTGTCACCAAGACCCTTGAATCAACAGTCAGTTGTGTTTGTGTTCTTATGAATGGCATAGTCTCAGAAGAAGATGAAGAAAAGAAAAAAAAATGGAACAATAACATGACATGATTGTGGAGAACAAAGTGAACAGGTATTTGTCATATAAAAACATCAGATTAAAATTAAGAAGGAAATAAAAATGTCAATTCGAGAGAGTAATTGGAATAATTTCTTCCTTCTGGATTTACAGAAGAGAAATGTTAAAGTTTTGAAGACACTCGAGATAAAACATATTAATCATTTAAATAGATTAAGACCAAGATAGTTTTATGTAGAAAAAAGGAACACATTTATCTTGTTTAATCAGGATTAATGTGGAATATGTTGTTATTTTGAATGGTTCTTTCTGGACTAGCTGACATCTGGATTAGAAAATACACTGTGTATTTGATTTGTTTATAGTTAAGAGTAGAGATTTGGAAAAATGGATTTTGTATTTGTTAACTGGTTTACTGGATTGCCCAAATTGCTTATTTGATTTCCCAATATTTAAACATTGAGCTATGGTATGAAGAGTTTTATATCTGTTAAATTAAAAGTGAAGAGATACTGAAACTATTTAGTCACTTTTTTAGGGATTTCCCCCCCCCCTTTCTCCTTTCTGAATGTGGGAAGTCTCCTTTTCTTTTATTTGCTTTCTTGCACTTCTTATTTTTTCTTTCTATTTTTCTTTTTAGTTTGTATTATCTTTTACTATTGTAGTTAAACTTTGAATAAGCTTATTATAAAACTCATAAAGTGCAAATTTTAATTCCCAGTAGAGTATCTAAACCCCATAAAATAATGTTTACTATCTATATCTGATATGTCTCAATAGGACAAAAATTGAAATATGCTTATCTGTAGTCAATGTAACAAAACACTTCAATGAATAGTGACTCTTCCACAAACTTCTGCTTGCTGTATAATTTCTTTTCCCATTGAGAATATTGAGATATTCTGCATGTAGAACATATATTCAACAATGAAGTTATACATCCCTTTCCAAGGCTAGATGTCTTCTTACAAATGACTGTGCTAATATGGTTATAGCTGTATGAACTTGTGTGACTTGCTGGCATTTTAAATCTTATTTTCTTTGAACATCCAATATCACAAGTTTTTCTCACTAGCAGCTTGACACATATTATTGTAATCTTAGTGCCTGCTCCTCAAAAAGTTAAATCGAAATACTTGGAATTTCTAGCATAGTAGTGTGCTTATTTATTTTATTATCTTTTAGACAGTCTTATCCAAGTGTGTCATCTAGTTTAAGTTATATATGTGTTCCAACACCCATGGATGATTACAAGAAAGGAAAAGTAATTAAATGATCACAAAGTCTATTTGTTTTCTTTATTTAAAACATTTACAGTATATAGTTGTCTATTTTTCAGTCAACTTCCAATCTTAAGATTTAAAATAAACATGTAAAATCATTTTAAAAACTATAAAACACAACTATTGAAAACATAAAATATTAACAAAACAAGTTATAAATCTTACCTGTAGGGACCAATCCATACAAGTGACAACACGATGTTTGGACCAATGCTCATCATAAAACTGTCGGCTGAAGGAAAGGTTGGCTCCAGCTTGGACATCACTACATGGATTTTAACAAGAATTATGTCACTTAAAATTAGGGCTGACATTTTAAAATAATAAACTGTTTTGCAAATTATTAGTTCTCATTGTTCTCTTTTCTACTACATTCCCTTAGCTATTTCATTTTTTTCTGTTTCTTAACGTGATGACATCTGTCTGTCCTGTCCATAATTTAAACCAAAGGAAAGAAATAGGCTAAGAATAAATATGTTATATCTAAACAATCTAAACAAGTGGAAAATAATGGATCTATATTTGCCTATATTCCTTAATTTACTCAGGCAGTAGAAAATTACAAACAATATTGAACAACAGCTGAAAATCTATATAGTTTACTTTCTTAATTTAACTTTAACTTCAAACATCTCATACAGTCTTCGTTGGCCAACATAAAAAATAGTTTCCAAAATATAGCACAGGTTCAAACTGGCTTAGTTGTGATGCTGGGTTTCACATTATATTAGTTAACACATGAACTTTATATAGAAAACTGCCTCAGAGGATGTCACATATTTGTGCATGCTGTGAGTGTTGTTTATTAATTATTCAATAATATATTCAGAAGAGCCCTTCCAAGGTGGCGCAGTGGTTAAATGCAGCACTGCAGGCTACTGCTAGATCAGCAGTTCAGCGGTTCAAATCTCACCGGCTCAGGGTTGACTCAGCCTTCCATCCTTCCGAGGTGGGTAAAATGAGGACCCAGATTGTTGGGGGCAATATGCTGACTCTCTGTAAACCGCTTAGAGAGGGCTGAAAGCCCTATGAAGCGGTATATAAGTCCACTGCTATTGCTATTGCTATATTATGATTTGGAACAAATTAACAAGAAAACCAGCTTACACAATCTTTCCCAAAGTGCAATTGGATTCTGGCTACAACTCTAAAAAAATTTCAGTCAGCATTATAATTGAAACCGGTATTCCCAAACATCTGAAGGACATTGAGCCCTATTTCCTTCTTAGGGAATATTTTGAACAAATGCTGAGTCTTTCCATGTAGATTTAAAAGTTCTACATCTTATGTAAACTAAGATGTGAAGGATCTGAGAAAAAAATGGATCTGAGAAATATACACAAGTATAGTATAGATGGT
Source organism: Thamnophis sirtalis (assembly GCF_051295495.1). NCBI lineage: Eukaryota > Metazoa > Chordata > Lepidosauria > Squamata > Natricidae > Thamnophis > Thamnophis sirtalis. The sequence continues at coordinate 31,996,452 of NW_028261384.1, read as the reverse complement.
ACCTGGCTCAACGGTAGTAATTGTGAGAAAGTTCTTGCAGTCCTAGTGGACAATCACTTAAATATGAGCCAGTAGTGTGCTGAAGCTGCCAAAAAAGCCAATGCGGTCTTGGTTTGTATTAATAGAGGAATAGAATCACATGTATTAACATGTAATAACACATGTAGTAACATGTTTAATACATGTAGAATCACATGTATTAACACATGACGTGTTAATACAACTTTATAATGCCTTGGTAAGGCATTTGGAATACACATGCATCCAGTTTTAATTACCACGATGTAAATATAATATTAAGACACTAGAAAGGGTACAGAGAAGAGCAACAAAGATTATTAGGGGACTGAAGGCAAAAACATGAAAAACAGTTGCAATAATCGAGTATGTCTAGTTCAATGAAAAGAAGAATTAGATATGACATGATAGCAGTGTCTCAATATCTATGGACTGCCACACAGAAAAGGGGATTAACCTAGTCTGAAGGCAGGACAAGAAGCAATGGATATAAATTAATCAAGGAAAGAAGCAACCTAGAACTAAGGAAAAATTTCCTGACAGTTAGAACAATTAATCAATGGAGCAACTTGCCTCCAGAAGTTCTGGGTGCTCCAACACTGGAGAATTTTAAGAAGAGATTGCACAACCATTTGCCTAAAATGGTTTAGGGTTTCCTACTTGAGCAGGAATAGAAGACCTCCAAGGTCCTTTACAACTCTGTTATTTTGCTGTCTTATAATACTGGTTTGAATTACAGTAATGTAATTATGGTGGCACAGTGATTCGAATGCTGCTGACTGCTGGCTACCTGCAATTTGGTAGTTCAAATTTCACCAGGCTCAAGGCTCATTCAGCCTTCCATCCTTCTGAGGTGGGTAAAATGAGGACCCAGACTGTTGGGGGCAATATGCTGACTCTGTAAACCACTTGGAGAGGGCTGTAAAGTACTGTGAAGCAGTATATACCGTATTTTTTGGAGTATAAGATGCATCTTTTTCCCTCAAAAAGAGGCTGAAAATCTGGGTGCGACTTATACACTGAATATAGCAATTTTTTGCCTCCTGAAACTCCATCCCAAATGGGCCATTTTTTGTTCATTTTTGTCCCACCCCCCACCCCAGGAACACTCTAGAAGCCTCCTAAGGTTCATGCCCTTTTTTTGGAAAGAAAAAAAAAACGGGCCCGTTTTCATGAAAAATGGGCCATTTTGGGGAGGTTTGCAGAGTGCAAAAACCTTTTTTAAAAATTTGCCTCTTCAAAACTTGGTGCGTCTTATACTCCAAAAATACGGTAAGTATAAGTGTTATTGATAATGACTGGAAAATTTTGGCACTTGTAGTCTAGAACCTACTTCCATTTTGGGGAAATTTGTATCAGCTGGTTTGCTTGTTAATTTGTTCTGAATTATAATATTTTGCTGAACAATTAATAAAAACACTCACAGCCTGCATAAATATATGTAACATTATTTTTAGCAGTTTTCCCTGTGTACAAACACACTTAATAGATTATAGCCTGTAGAATCATTCAGAGCAAAAGTGATATTAACCCTAAAGTTGTGTGTCTTTTAGTTTAGTCTAGAAGATGTAATTGATCTAAATCAGTATTTTTCAAACGGGCCAACTTTAATATTTGTGGACCTTAATTCCCAGAATTCCCCACCATCTTAAAGTTGTTAAGTTTGAAAAGCACTAATCTAGATAAAAGCTGGTATATTCATTTCTTCTCTGTTTCAATATATTACAATAAGATTATGCAGGATAAAGATAATTGTGAACCACTAGAATTAATGAAGAAGATCCAGTAAATGTATTTTATTACATTATTAAACTCAGAAAGTTTATCACTACAGATTTTTGAACGCTGAGGTGTTACTCTTTGTAAGTCATTTTATTTACTGACTGTTTTTTTTTTTAAAAAGTGGGGTGGTAAGGAGGGAGCACTGACCCATCTTTTTCCTCAACATCCCGGCCACTGTAGTCAAAGAAAATGTCCGAATCTTCAGCTAGAGCTCGCTCAATCACGCGTATTGTCCGGTCAAAAAATATGAGGAATTCTTCTGAATGTAGAATCTGTTGCTTTTCTTCCTCTGTCAATTCTCTAGGAGGAGCTTCCAAAAGAATATTGGCAGCATTAAACATACAAGCATTTAAATATTTCCAGATGAATCTAACTCTTCAGAAAAGAAATGAGATCTTTCTATGAAACCTATAGTGAAATTGGTAAGATGGATGGTTTGCTGTCTTTTAAAGGAAAAAAAATGAATTCATTAATATAGCACTACATAATCCTAGAATGTGGCTTCTATACCAAAGAAATCTTATATCTTGCATATTTATTGTTATTAAGAAGAAAATAGTTAAGCTCACACAAAAAAATAAACTTCACATTTTGATTGATGCTTACTATCCTGGCAAGATTGGAAAGACAGTGAAACAGGTTTAACAAAAAATAGCCTTAATTGCTTTTTCAATACAGAAGCCATCTTCAATTTCAATTTCTAAATCAAACAAATTTTAAAATGTTCTTAAAATATGAAATTGAGTTATACTCCTGATAGCTAAATGAATATATCATGTAATTTTATTGGCAATAAATTGGAAGTAGTTTGTTGTTGCTTTCTTCTGCGATTTTTATTTTATTTTTCTGTCTGGAATTTAGACATGACTTCTTATCCCAGTATTAATAAAATATAATTCCATTTTTTTTTCAAATTAAATGATGGTCAGATATGAACTGACACTTAGCAAGATTAAAATATTCTTAACTGATTAAAATTCATGCTTTGCTCTATTTATCATAAAGAGAAGTTACATAAAGAAAAGATCTGGAAACAGTTTTATAACGTTTTGGACTACTGGAAACACATCATGCCCAATTTTTGAAAGTCTTAAAAGAAATTCAATTTAAAATACAGGGACCAGACTGATGTATTAGAAAAATTATAAAGGTAGAAGTTAGTGAATATATTTAATACAGAAATATATTCCAAAATATCATTACCAAGGCAAGATGATAAATTATAGACTGTAAAACTGAATGAAGATGGAATATTTTTTAGTCAGTGATCCCACCGTAATACCAAACATTTTCTTATTATGTCCATAAACATTTTCATCCTTCTTTTCAATAATACAATAGCAGAGTTGGAAGGGACCTTGGAGGTCTTCTAGTCCAACCCCCTGCCTAGGCAGGAAACCCTATACCATTTCAGACAAACGGCTATCCAACATCTTCTTAAAGACTTCCAGTGTTGGGGCATTCACAACTTCTGGAGGCAAGCTGTTCCACTGATTAATTGTTCTAACTGTCAGGAAATTTCTCCTCAGTTCTAAGTTGTTTCTCTCCTTAATTAGTTTCACCCATTGCTTCTTGTTCTGCCCTCAGGTGCTTTGTAGAATAGTTTGACTTCTTTGTGGCAACCCCTGAGATATTGGAACACTGCTATCATGTCTCCCCTAGTCCTTCTTTTCATTAAACTAGACACACACAGTTCCTGCAACCATTCCTCATATGTTTTAGCCTCCAGTCCCCTAATCATCTTTGTTGCTCTTCTCTGCACTCTTTCTAGAGTCTCCACATCTTTTCTACATTGTGGCGACCCAAACTGGATGCAGTATTCCAAGTGTGGCCTTACTAAGGCATAAAGTGGTATTAACACTTCATGTATTCTTTACTTAATACTTAAATTAAATCTAAAGGCCTCTTATTACATTATAATAATTTAGGTCATCTTAAAACAAATAATGTGCTGCTATCTCTTCTGAGTTATTTCTATTACATTTGAAATAAGACAGTGAATTCTATCCCATATACCTCACAGAACACACCCAAAAATCCCAGATAATTTTAGGTGTGCAAACAGGTAATAGGTCATACATTGCATTATAACATCAGTGAACCTATATTCACCATACCAATTAGAATCAATCAGAAAGGCTTTAGATAAATAAAACAGAGAAGGAAAAGGGGGATAGCCTTTATCTAAAAGTAGTATTATTGTTAAGGTTCATATTTCATCCTAAACCATAATGCAGTTTCTTAGATTTTGACATAGCACAATCTGCAATTCTAAGACTGATTAGCAACAGCAATAGCCCTTAGACTTATATGCTGCTTCAGTGCTTTTACAGCCCTTTCTAAGCAGTTTAGAGCCAGCCTATTGCCCCAACAATCTGGATCCTCATCTTACCCACCTCGGAAGGATGGAAGGCTGAGTCTACCTTGAGATGGTGAGATTTGAACTGCCGAACTGCAGTTAGAAATCAGCTGAAGTAGCCTGCAATACTGCACTCTAACTACTGCACCACCTTGGCTCTATAATATAGATACATCTGGTTTAGATTTAAACCAGAGTGTCCCAAGCTTTCGCAAATCATGGCATCCTTAATGTCTTAGTAATTTTTTACACAGTGCCTAAGGTTGCACGTTGTCTGGCAGATGTCAAAGTATCATCGTCTTTCCCTCAAAAATTTAAAATATCCCATGGTGTTCATCTGAGTTCACTGTGAGCACAGTTTGGCAGTTGTAGTTGTAAAGCTTAGCATTAAGTGAATAAAGAAACTGCACCTTTTTCAACAAACTATATTTGAACACAATCAATGTGTGCGATATGACTACAAAAGTATAATTTCAGCCTTAATAATTGGAACATTAACTTAACCACACTTTGTATTGTTTTTAAACCTGAAAAACCTGAAAGAGAAGCATAGAACATGATGGATAAAAAACATTTTGGCAAACAAGTTTTATTTTAATGGCACAATCACTGCAAACAACAGGTATCTAGAAATTAAAATTAGCTATTATTATGTATAAACATAAAGGCATAATTGTTTTAGACAATGAACAAAATGTAATCAAGAAGGTAAACCTAAAATGTGTGCATTATCTCAATGACTGAGAATCTCCATACACATTTAATATGCAGCCCTTTTTAAATATATATTATTCTAAGCATGAAATCATATGCTTTTTGAAGACCTGAAGCCAGGAAAACTTTTCTGGAAACTTGAAAAGCTGTACCAATTAGTACCAATCAATATTGGACAAAAAATCTAACTTAAGATGTAGCAACCTTTTATATTTTTTGTTACTATTCAAATTGCAAAAGATAAAATAGCAACGTAGCAGATAATATTCCATAGAAAGTCATTTTTAAAGAAATGTCCAGATATTTGTTTCATGGGTTTACTTCCTTTAAAAACAACAACCCCAGATTCTAATGTTTTGAAGTAGCAAAGAATTTTAATTTGGATTAAAATTTTACAGCAGAGTTATAGAATCTTTCAAAACCAAGTTTCATAGTGGAAGGACTGATCCAGCTGATCCATCTTTTAGAAATGTGAATGGTACTGCTAAATATCTATTAGAAATTCTGCAAAGGTTTTTTTTAAAGGTATTTTGCTTTGCATGGAAAAAGAAACTTGGGCATTTTATGCCAACAAAAACATGCATTTAACCTATTAGATACTAATTTTCAGGAAAGCCCTTAATTCAGAATAAATATTGCTGAACCCAGTAACAGCAGGAAATATTAATCAAAATACATGTGTTGCCTCTAACATACTTGTAATCACTGTCTTGAAGCAAAAACAAAACTTACAAAGTCAGAAAAAGAAAGTCTGTATGATGGAATTATGTGATTAAAAATATTGATAAAACTGAAAAGTTTAGTTAATGACAAATATCTTTGCTTGCTCATAGTTATTTATATCATAATCTTATTTCTACATGTTTGTGTATAAACTTTTAAATCCACAATATTCTCAGTGACATGAAATTAATCTTTTCCATTTCAAATGCTGGATGGCTAAGATTACTCAAGGAAAAATACTCTGTGCATGTAGATGGGCACTCTTATAATATTGCTGATTCTTATGTTCCATGTTCAAGCAATGGCTTTCATAGGAGGAGTCAAGCAATGAGCCCAGATTTAATTATCCTGCGATAAATTTCATGAGAAAAAACCTACATGTTTCACCTGTCTCGTGGGACTAGATTTTACGGTGATAAGCTTTTTTGAAATATTGAAATGGTACAGAAGGAATTGAAATGGTACAAAAGGAAGTGAGGTAGCTAACTGAAACTCAACCAACTTTGTGTCAGTTCCAGTGTCAGTTTCAATTTATTATTTTCTTTTCAGTTGCTAAAATATTAACATCCTCACAAAGTACTGCTGTCTCTGATTCAACTACCAGACTTCCTTTTTAAACCTGCGGTCTGAATGTCTCAAAAACTATTACTACCAAAAAGAAAAGAAAAAAGTGGGGGAGGGATTTTATGACTATCATTTGCTTGAGATCTGGCTTAGGAAGACAAGAAGAGGAGCCAGGGGAAACACAAAACACTTCAACTAGACTAAACTATAACAAAAAAGAGATGATGTTAGTTATGGCTATCCTTCAAATACAGCTGAGGTATACATAGAAGTCACTTGCAAGCCCGTGAAAAGCTAAAATAAATACATGTCTTTCAGGAGTCTATTTAACTTGGCTTTTAAAAAGTATTCACTCATAATTCACTACGTCGGCTTCCAGAGATACACGAATTATGGTTGCTTTCATGTGGCAAGGAGAGGAAACTTGACCCAAATCTCAACCACAGTTGAACAACTGAGTATAGTTCTTCTGCTCTCACCAAGATTATTGGCTTCTCTTCTGATAAGAAGAGCTGCATTCAAGTAAGCAGAAACTCTTTAAGTGTAAGCTTAGCTTACCAGAGTTCAGGTGCACCCACACTAGTTATTAGTGCTAAAGGCAAAAGGTAAAATCTAGGAAACTACTTTTGATCTGTTCAGACCATTTATCCACTGAGTTTAGTCTGACCCCTAACCACCCTCCAGAATCAAAAGTTCTCCACACTAGTGGAATCTACCCAATCCTTTTTAACTGTAAACGTCATGGACAATTCTTGGCCCTTCCATCTAGGAATATATTTGCTTATTTAATTTATATAATGCCCTAGCAGGCAATAAAGCTAGCTAAGACAAAACAAAATATGAAAACTTAATAAAAATTAACTTGAATAATGGCATAGATATTAAAAGCATCTCAGGTCGATAAGCCTGTCAAAAGAAATCTGTCTTCACAGGTTTCTAAATGCTTGAGAGAACTATCAAGAAAGTACACTTCATAGCCAGAGCAATGAAAAGATGACTCTAGTCCACGTGTCAGAAATATGGGCCTCTGATTATGAGGCATCTATTAATTTTAATAAGTCTTGTAATAAGTCTTATTAATTTTAATAAGTCTTGTATTTTAAAAAAAATACAAAACAAAAAACAAAAAAAAATAGTGTAATATATTTCTAGACTTAGCAGAAGTCAAATCATTCAGTTAACTTGTTTTGATCAATCATCAAAGAAAAAAAGGTAATATACTAGTTAAAGATTTTAGATGTTGTGGTTATAACCTTAAACATATATATTTTATTCAAACTATTTATATGGTGCCTCAGCTCATTAATACAACAGAAAGTGACTTAATAGGGCTTAAACTATTAAAAAAAACCATAGCAAAACATATAATGACACAATACAGCTTAGCTGAGACCAAAGCTTACTATGGACATCTAGTATTTAATTCCAAACAATCTAGTTACATACCTTCCTTCACATCTTGTGTCTTTTCTTGAGTTTCTATCTCAGCATCATTTTGAGCTTTCAATTCCACCAATTCATCATCTTCCTCATCCTCTGAAAAACAAAAGAGATCCATATTGAAATTGAATTTGGAGAATCAATATGTGAAGTGTTGCACTATCCAAATGGTAAAAAAAATTGGGCATAATAATATAATGCTTGAACAATGAAAAATCATGTGGACAGGGAGTTTCAAATTTACATTAAATGATAATTTTAAAAAAAAATTATAATATGATAGATATACTGTTTATATTAAACACCATATAAATTGTCAAAATGTATAAAGGTACTTCAAATGTATGTTGGAAATGTAAATGAAATGAAAGAACTTTTTTTCATCTTTGGTGGGACTATAACAAAACAAAAAAAAATACTGGGGTAAGATTAATATTTTAATACAGAAGATTCTTAAAGTGAATATAAAAATAAAACCAGAGACTTCTTTCAGGCTTAATGGACAAAGAACTTGGGGGGAAATGGAACTTTGTTATTATATATGTTTATTACAGAAAGTATGCTTTATGAACAAAAATAGAAAGATATTTTAATTCCTACAATGGATGATTGGCTCAAAAAATGATTGGAACTTGCAGAAATGACTAAATTGACTGACCTAATCAAAGAAAAGAACATTATTTCTACTTGAAAACTACTTCTGGATTTTGTGCTTGAGACAGGGAAAAAAATGAAACTTTGACTCTGGGTTTTGATTATTAGATAGGTTTGCTATTATAGAAAAGGTTGGATATATTAACATGTAAAACTAAAAAGTTGAGGCTGCAAAGCAGAGGCAGTATTCAGCCAGTTGTGTCCGGTTCGGGTGAACTGGTAGTAGCGCCTGTGGGAGGCTCCGCCCATCTGCCCGATGTAATGCATGAGCACTGGGCATTTGCAGCGCATGCTCACACTTGCGAACCAGTAGAGAAGGTAAGTGAAAAAACAAACAAACCTAAAAGGGTATCAGGAATATTACTAATTTTATTCAAGATATAGCTAGTTAGACTACTTCAAGGATTATATCCACATCTGGGCACCAAACTTTAAAAAAGATCAGACACTCTGGTTTGCTAATATTCCAAAAGACAATGAAATGATCTGGAAATTAGAAATTACGCCCTATAGGGAAACTGAATTGGATATATTTAGCCTTGAGGAAAGAAAAACAACAGAATAAACATGATAGCACTTTTCAAATTACTTGAAAAAAATGTCATATAGAAGTCAAAGCCTATTATATTTTATTTCAGAGACGGCAATGCAGAATAATGGATTAATTTATGAATAATGAGTCCACTGGAAGGTAGATTCCAATTAAATGCTATGGGGAACAGATCCCAGCAGGACAGGGATCTTCTACAGAATGTGTCCAAAAGAAAATCATCTGCCTGGAATATTTTTTTCAGGATCCTACACTGAGCAAGAAATTGGAAGCAACAGCCTAAATGTCCCCTTCCAAACCTAGGAATCTGTTTTTCTGCAATTTTTCCAGGAGTCTCTTCAAATAGGAAGGACCTGATTATTCTTTAATCACTCTGCCTCACTCATGAATTTTACATAATTATAACATCATCTTCTCTTCAATACTCTCCCATGTATTCCTACTATTTCTATCATCTTTCTTCTTATCTCAGAAAAACTATTACAGCAGAAATGCAAGAAATGTAATATTTCTGGCAGATTTTAATATTCAATTATTTTTTTAATTTGTTTGCATCTTTAGAATATTTTTATTTTGAAATGTGAGGTATATACAAGAACATAATTTACATAACTGAATTTCAAAAACAGTAATTTTTCTTAAGAAATACACATAACCAATTATTATTATATATATTTATTAATTCTGCAGCTCTTGGTGTGTTCCATCACCATGAGACATGTACTAAATGCTTCCATATCTAACATTTTTTTGCAGTGTGATATGAGAAATTCTATCTATATAGAATCACATGAAGAATGATTCCAGAATAATATGACATTTGTTGTTTCTTTTGTCAGTCAAAACCCACGACAACAGCTTTTTAATATACCAACCCAGAAACAAAATAGTCATAAGCTTCAAATATTGTTAAATTAACTGCCTGCTATCTTCTCATCCTGCAGCATACTTCCAGTCTCAGTGATCTTAAGTTTGAATTTGTTTCCCTGAGGTGCTTCTTTATGGCCAATAAAAAGGAAAGAAGGTGGAAAACAAGTTCCAGTTTTAGTCTGGCAGCTACTCTATAAAGGGACACCTGTTATTCAAACAATTCAATTCTCAGTAGATTAATTCTTCTTTTGACCTACAACAAAGGGTTAAATACAATACTGACCCCATGTCAGATGCTACTGACAAGTAAACAGGATCGGCACAGTTCTGAAAAGTGACCATCACCACTCAACTTGAGATGACAGCAACTGGGAGGTACATTTGGTGTTTAAGAGTGGCTCAGCATTAATATGAATTTAATGAGCACTGAAAATTGACACATGTCAACTACTACTAACAGATGTTTTACTGCCCTTTTTTGACCTATGCAAATTATGCGTGCCTTGCTTTCACTTCTTCTACTCATATATGTTTCTTTTTCCTGTTTGGTTATGTTTGCCTTAAATTATATGAAAGTTTGGAGACTCCGGCTGATACCCACTATCAATTATATCCTCATAAGCCCAACTGAGTACATTTGAGGAAGGAAGTAATGCTGTAGCTCAGTGGTAAACTTGTCTATTGCATCTGTGAGGTCCTGGATACAATCCCTGGCTCCAATTTAAAGGCTCTAAAATAGAACACCTCCCTTAGGCATGAAGCCAGTTGGATGACTGTAAGCCAGTCATTCTCTCTCAGCCCTAGGAAGAACCACTTCCCAAAACATTGCCAGCAAAACTTCATGGATATTAGCCATGTGGTCACCAGGTGTCAGGGTGACTTGAAGGACCATTAGAAGAACACTAAAACAGAACATCCTCTTGCACTCAAACAGCCTATTTTGGTGAATCATCTGGCTGAAGTACCAGACTACTTTATTTGATTGCGTAATTGAGTTGAAGTAGAATTAGCCAGCCTTTGCTAGTACCTATAAAAAACAAGACATCAATAGACATAGTGCTATGGTACCACTTATGTTTTGAACAGAAAATGGTCCAAGCTTTTCTTTTTTCATAATATGAATATCTAGAACAGTGATAGCAAACCTTTTCGGCACCAAGTGCCAAAAGGGGAGCACACGTGCATGTGCTCATCAAGGCTGCAATCCAGAAGAGGAGCTGCCCAAAAGGCATGCATGCATCAGAAAATCAACTTCTGCTAGTCTTCCAGTTACTGGCGCATCTGCGTGTTTGACGATCATCTGGCTGGTGTATGCTCACGCTGGAAAAGAGAAGACCAGTTCCCTGAACTGCTGCACGCATGAAGGCCGGCGGAGCCTTGTCACCTGGCACACGTGTATCGCACATTCCTCTTCTGGGTTTCTGGCGTGGCATGTGCATGTACGTCAGAAACATAGAAGAGGAATGGGTGATGCTATGTGTGCCAGGGAACAAGGTTCTGCATGTCACTTTGGGCACATGTGCCACAGGTTCGCCATCACAGATCTAGAACATCCTACATGACCGTGTATTTTGAAGCAGAGTTGATGGATTTAGTACTATGATGGTAATTTGTAAAATGAATTATTGTCCTGGAAAAAGAACTGAAAAGACTGAGACAATTTTATTAATAGAGACAATAACATCATATACTGTATTTTTCTGAGTATAAAGACATTTAGATTTAGATTTTAGATTTTATTGAACATTTATATGCCGCCCTTTTCCCTGAGGGGACTCAGGGCGGCTTACAACAATGAGGGGAAGGGAGTGCAAGACAAGACTTAAAAGAAAAAAAAAACGTGAGTAAAAAAAATTAACCATAAAAACACAACATTCACTCAACATTCGGGCGGGGTGAGAATAAATCCTATCCCCAGGCCTGACGGGATAGCCAGATCTTGAGGGCTGTGCGGAAGGCCTGGACTGTGGTGAGGGTGTTCCATAGCGTCGGAGCTGCAACTGAGAAGGCTCTCCTCCGCGTAGTCGCCAGTCGGCACTGACTGGCGGATGGAATTCGGAGGAGGCCTACCCTGTGCGATCTGATGGGACGCAGGGAGGTAATTGGCAGGAGGCGGTCTCTCAGATAGCCAGATCCACTACCATGGAGCGCTTTATAGGTGGTAAGTAAGACCTTGAAGTGCACCCGACGATCAACAGGTAGCCAGCGCAGCTCACGGAGGATCGGTGTTATATGGGCAAACCGTGGTGCGCCCATGATCACTCGCGCGGCCGCGTTCTGAACTAGCTGAAGTCGCCGGATGCTCTTCAAGGGCAGCCCCATGTAGAGCACATTGCAGTATTCCAGCCTAGAGATCACAAGGGCTCGAGTGACTGTTGTGAGAGCCTCCCGGTTCAGGTAGGGCCGCAACTGGCGCACCAGGCGAACCTGGGTAAATGCCCCCCTGGTCACAGCCGACAAATGGTGGTCAAAACTCAGCTGTGGATCCAGGAGGACTCCCAAGTTGCGGACCCTGTCTGAGGGGTATAAATTTTGCCCCCCCCAGCCTGATTGATGGAATGTTAGCCGAATTTTTGGGAGGAAAACACAACAGCCACTCGGTCTTTTCCGGGTTGAGCACCAGTTTGTTAGCTCTCATCCAGTCTTTAACAGCCTCAAGGCCCCGGTTCATCACGTCCACCGCTTCATTGAGTTGGCACGGGGCGGACAGATACAACTGTGTATCGTCCGCATATTGGTGGTACTTAATCCCGTGCCTCCGAATGATCTCGCCCAGCGGTTTCATGTATATGTTAAATAGCAGGGGGGACAGAACCGAGCCCTGCGGCACCCCATAGGTTAGGGGCCTCGGGGACGATCTCTCCCTCCCCACCAACACCGACTGCGACCTGTCCGAGAGGTAGGAGGAGAACCACTGTAAAACAGTGCCGCCCACCCCTACCTCCCGCAGTCGTCGCAGAAGGATACCATGGTCGATGGTATCGAAAGCCGCTGAGAGGTCAAGGAGAACCAGGATGGACGCATAGCCTCCATCTCTGGCTCTCCAGAGATCATCGGTCAATGCGACCAAAGCGGTTTCAGTGCTGTAACCGGGCCTGAAGCCAGACTGGAAGGGGTCAAGATAGTTAGCTTCCTCCAAGGTACGCTGAAGCTGTAAGGCCACCACCTTCTCAACAACCTTCCCCACAAAGGGGAGGTTGGAGACTGGACGATAGTTATTAAGAACTGCTGGATCCAAGGACGGTTTCTTCAGGAGGGGCCTCACCACCGCCGCCTTAAGCGCGGTGGGGAGGTGTTCCTCCCGAAGAGAGGCGGTAACAACCGCCTGGATCCAGCCTCGTGTCACCTCTCTGCTGTTGGCAGTCAGCCAAGAGGGGCACGGGTCCAGTATGCAGGTGGAGGAACTCACAGCTCGCATAGCCTTGTCCACATCCCCGGAGGCAACATCCTGAAACTCAACCCAGAGATGGTCTACCAAGTCATTCCCTTGTGTCTCGGCTGGATCTGCAGGGGTGGAGTCCAGTTCTGATTGAAACCGAGCAACTTTGTCCGCCAAGAACTGACCATACTCCTCAGCCTTACCCTGCAGGGGGTTCCCCGTCTCCCTCCTATTTAGGAGGGAGCGGGTTATCCTAAACAGGGCGGCTGGGCGGGACTCGGCGGACGCTACCAAGGAGGCAATGTGTGATCTTTTGGCAGTTCTCAATGCCCGAATATACTCCTTGGTGCAAGCTGTCAACAGTGCTCAGTTCGATACGGACCTATCGGACCTCCACAGGTGCTCTAGGCGTCTCCTCCGGCGCTTTATCTCGCGGAGCTCCTCGGTGAACCAAGGGGGTCTCCGCGAGCCGCTGACCCGGAGGGACATACCTTAGTAAAAGACGCACCAAGGTTTTAAAGAGGCAAATTAAAAAAAAAAGGTTTTGCATTCTGCAAACCTCCCAAAAACAACCTGTTTTTCGCAAAAACGGGCCCATATTTTTTTTTCAAAAAAAGGACATGGATAGCCCCTAGGAGACTTGCAGAGTGCTCCTGGGGGGTGGGGGAGCAAAAAACGAGCAAAAAAACCACCTGTTTTCGTGAAAACGGGCCTCTTTTTTATCTAAAAAGGGCATGGATAGCTGTTAGGAAGCTATAGGGTGCTCCGGGGGGCTGGGGGAGCACAATTGAGCAAAAAACTCCCCTCCCCAGCCCCCAGGAGTTCTCTGAAAGCCTCCTACAAGCTATGCACAGCCATTTGGGTGAATGCTGTATTCAGTGTATAAGATGCAGCCAGATTTTCAGCCTCTTTTTTGAGGAAAAAAGGTGTGTCTTATACTCCTAAAAATACGGTAGGTTACCTTTTCAGATTTTCCTGTTTTCTCAGAATTTATTGACAGCAATACTGGAGGAATATTGTTTTTCCAGTAGCAAAACATCAAAATGGGTTAATCCTATTGTAATGCAAAATATGATACAAAATGCAAAATATCTACAGGAAGCTTAAATTCAAATGAAATTATTATGTTGTGTGTCTCTCTCTTCCAGAGCACTTATGTCATATTAAGCCTATGTACACATACATACCATCATACATACATACATACATACATACATACATACATACATACATACATACACTTTCAACACATGATTTAGCACACTTGAAATGCACTTGCATTTCAAAACTCACTACAACAGCCAAAATCTTCAGAAGCATTCCCATATTAGGTGACATTTATAAAGATTCTTTAAAATATATACAATTCAAAAAAATAATTTTTATACAGCAAACTTTTTTTACTTAGCAACTATATTTTTTCAGGGCTAGTATCAAATTACTTAATGGAATTAGAGGCAACAGATAATTTTACTTACCCAGGATTTCCTAGATCTTAATCTACAAGCCCTCAGGATTCAATTTTATATTTATAAACATTTGCAACTCTCTGACATTTTCCTGACCTGGGTTTATTCATTTAGAATTTCTTTTTCTTTCCTAGTTCTTTCTTTGTTACTTTCTTTTGCAAACAATTGGGAGACTTGACAATTGCATTTCTAAATTCTTTCCAGCCCCTTTGAAAAGTCTCAGAAAGAAGGCTTCAGATTCTAATCCTTTTTTTATCTCTTCCCTTTAAAGTTGTCTGAAATCAGGATTTCATGACCTGAAGTAGAAATTTCCTGCCAGAAATGGAGGCTAGCAGAATGAGTTGGAGAAAGCAATGGGATTCAAGCCTCATCTCCAATTTCAAAAGGAGAAGACCAAAGAAATATATGGCTATTGTAGAAGTCTTAAAGCTATACTATTAATTTCTAAAATTGTAAATATTGTTATAGTGTCATCGTATACATTACATAGAAAACAGTTTTGTTTCTATTCTGGAGACATACGTTCTATCTGCTATGGTAAATCCTCTCTCTATGGGAAATGATATTTTTATTTGGATATGTGTTTTTAGTTTCTCTTGCAGCTAGTATTGTTGCTTTGAACTAGTTTACTATGGAGCTAATTATTGCATAAGATTTATGTAGGACAGACAATCCGCTTTGCTGCTGTATGCACCACCAGTTCAACAGCTATGATCTATGCTGCTCCCCAGAGTATAACATTTACTCTTCCATAGATTTGCACCATGACAGTACTTCTGCATATGTTTGTGAAAGCAGAGCCATGGGGAGTATCATGTTTTAATTTTATATAATTAGAAATTACTCCTCTCTCCACTTTGAATAATAACCAACATACTAACTGTATATGGACAGCAAGCTATATATCTTGTTTCATTAAACAGTAGTCTATATAGTATGTGAGTTAGTACAAATGTAATTAACTGAAAGTATATCCTGCAAGATAGCAATAGAACTTAGACTTATGTACTGCTTCTCAATGCTTTACTGCCTTCTCTAAGAGATTTACAGAGACAGCATATTGACCCCAACAATCTGGGTTTTCTTTTTACCGACCTCTGAAGGATGGAAGGCTGAGTCAACTTTGAGTCATTCAGAATCAAATTCCTAGAGTAAGCAGTGAGTTAGCCTGCAGTACTTCATTTTAATCAATGCGCCAACATGGCTCTTATGGATGGTCAAGTCAATGCAGATTTGGGCTAAGGGAAAGAATGTAAATTCAAAGTTGTCTTTCAGCTCCAAAACCACTACCCTGTTTCCTGAAAATAAGGCCTCCCCAGATAATAAGCCCGATTGGGCTTTTGAGCTCGTGCATTAAAATAAGTCCTCCTCCCAAAATAAGCCATTCCCAAAAATATTTAAACACATGCGCAGCTCGTCCCTGCCATTTTCTGGGGGAGGGGGGAACATGTCCCACATGCACCTGCCTTCCACGCAGAATGGCCTTGCAGAGATGCTCCCACAAACCCTAGCTACAATGCCCCTTCTTAGTGGCAGCCACAAAAAGAAGGGCAGGCCAGGCAACACTAGGGCTGGAAAGAGTGTGCCACAAACAGACAGTTGAGGGTAAGGGACCTCCTCAACTCAAAAATAATAAGACCTCCCTAAAAATAAGGTCAAGCACTTATTTCGGAGATCAAAAGAAAATAAGATCCTGTCTTATTTTAGAGGTCATGGAGCCAAGGTGGCGCAGTGGTTAAAAGCAGCACTGCAGGCTACTGCTAGATCAGCAGGTCAGCGGTTCAAATCTCACCGGCTCAGGGTTGACTCAGCCTTCCATCCTTCCGAGGTGGGTAAAATGAGGACCCAGGCATATCGGAAAAGCTTCAGCCAACATAACATATATGCACGTTCAAATCCAAGGAATAAACTAAGACAGAAGCTTATCCACCCACCCCAAGGATAAAACATCCAGGCATAAACTGAGCAATGTGGTTTATGCAGTATAATTCAGTGAGCTATCTGCAGATCTGCACATTGGGGAAACAATAGCAATAACAGTTAGACTTTTATACCGCTTCATAGGGCTTTCAGCCCTCTCTAAGTGGTTTACAGAGTCAGCATATCACCCCCACAGTCTGGGTCCTCATTTCACCCACCTCGGAAGGATGGAAGGCTGAGTCAACCTTGAGCTGGTGAGATTAGAACCGCTGAACTGCAGATAACAGTCAGCTGAAGTGGCCTGCAGTACTGCACCCTAACCACTGCGCCACCTCGGCTCCAAACAAAACAACCACTTCATAAATGCATGGTACAACATAGAAGAACAAATACTTTAGGTCTAGATTCAGGAGTCCATCTGCATTTAAAAGACACAGGCCATTCGTTTGAAAATAACAAAGTCCACATTTTGGACAAAGAAGACCATTGGTTTGAAAGAGGGGTTAACAAGGCTATCTATGTCAAAATTGAGCAGCCCTATCTCAACAGAGTGGGAGGGGTTATGATATCATCTATCTCCAGTCTACAACACAGTCCTTTCAACAGTTCTAAGAAGGCTTCACACCCATTTTCACCACTCAGGTGACCCTGATGACACAGGTAAACCTCTAGGTGATCTTAATGACCTGCTAAAACAATGCAAATGACCAGCTGTCTATAAGGAGTATAAATCCTTCCATTCCCCACCATCAAGTCAGAGCTGAAGAAAATTCTTGTATGAGAAGTGAAACATCTTCGAAGAAAACCAGAAAGTCCAGTTGTACCTTTGGGACATATTGATCATAATGTAATGGTGAATGCATCCTATAGATAAATTGACAGCCAAACCTATACCCATAGTAGGTCAAGTCCCAGTCAGAATGCATAATATGGTATGTCAGATTTTTAGTTTATAAAAAAACTATTTTTCCAAATAACAGAATATAATAGTTTGATCCATTTTGGATTGGTCAAACATCCACTATTAGTACTATGTCCAGTTTTAGCACTGTGCTTTTAGAAATCAGGATAATATGTATGAGGCCTTCCTTTTAATCCTCACAACAAACTTACCTGAAAGAGAAAGTTAAGATTCAAAGCTAAATATGGTGTCCGGGTGAACTGTTAGTATAACAGATATTAACTTGAAGTTACCATTAATATTCCTACACTGTCCCAGAACCCGTGTTTTCAAAACTGCCCATCCATTGATAAGAATCATGGGAGTGTTGAATAAGCTATTGTCTAATTATCTATAGAAGGCACCTCTGTATACTTTAACTAGGGAAGTTTCTGGGGACAAAGTATGACTAATACACAAATAATTATACAAATAATAACTAAGAATGAGGTTACTTATAAACAACTGGGAAACAATATTAGCAAAACACACATACAAAGCGATAGAATCTGCAACTATCCAAAGATTTTTTTGCAAAATTAAAATACACACACACACACACACACAAAATGAATTTCAACAATTTGATTGCAAAAGAATTTTGCATTAATGAATGCCTGTTGCATTAATTATCCTTAACATACTATATTGAAACCTGAAAATATAATATCCTGCTAAGACTCTTCCAAGTTAATTTTGATTCATGTTACTATCTATTGACCTTTTTAAGATTACAGCATACACTATTTCTGGCATGACTATTCTCAGTTCTTCTGGTATAGTATTTTGCATTTTCATCTTTTGGTTTTTCACTTTACCACTAAGTGTTGATTTTATGTTTTCAAGCAGCTTTGGTTTCACTGCACACAGTCACTGCCCTAGAAAGGCAGGTCTTATATTTCACCATTTTGTGAAAAATGATGGAGTATGGTGGCCAAATGGCAAGGAAACGTCTCTCAGTGTTTTGTTTATGATTTTTCTTCTGGCATCTGAGAACTGCCCAATAAGCCATATTAACTCAAACCCTGGCTACAAGAATTTGCAGTGCTTCCTCTATTAGATCCCTCAATATAATTATTTTCCTATTAATTAAATTTGGAAAGCTGCCTATGGTTCTTATGGAAAGTATCTATTGAATCCCAGAAACTGATTTTTCTTGGCCTGACTTCATTTTTCTTGGTTGCCACAACAATCTCAAAATTCTTTGTCCCTTGGCCATGGCTATAGACCAACTATGGCCCTTTCTTTTTGAAATACTTCAGCATAACTTTCTACTAGTGAAAATGGCAAAGACATTGGTAAAATAATTCAACTAATGAGGAAAATTATTTAGGCCTTTGCAATTTTAGTTCCACATGCATTAAAATGGTTAGAATAAGACATTCACAGTAGCAGTCAGAAATAGGTCATTTTCCCTTTAATTCAGTGGTGGGTTTCAAAAATTGTTCGAACCTACTCTGTAGGTGCGGCCTCCTTTGTGGGAGTGGCTTGCCACCCATGTGAGCGGATGGAAGTGGCTTGCCGCCCATGTGACCGGATATGAAGATGCCGACGACACTTGTCAGAACCATTTTAAACTACCTCACACACAGCACTGGCATGCATAGGAATATGATGTAAACTTGTTTTTTAAAAGGCATCTTTGGTTTGCGTTAAAACAACTTCAACACACGCAATGTTCTGATTGCACCACAAATGCAGTAGTCATCCTTACCTTTCACAGAAGCACTGAATTTTATAAATATGAGCTTGATAGTGTAGAATAATCATATCCAAGGACCAGTGGTGGGTTTCAAAAAATTTTGGAATCTCTTCTGTAGGTGTGGCCTGCTTTCCGGGTCCACTGGTGGAACCTCTTCTAACCGGTTCAGTAGATTTGACGAACCGGTTCTACTGAATAGGTAGGAACCCACCTCTGCTTTAATTGTATTTATTTACTTATTTACTCCAAGAGTAACTTATTTACTCCCTTCCAACTCTTTTATTCTGTTATTTTTGGGGTGTAGTGACATATAAAAAAAGAAGCAAGCAAAAAGGTGCAAGCAAAATGATAAGTTCCCAAATCCAGATCAGGATTGGTCTTTTCTATGCATGATCCTTCAATTTAATTCTCTTGAAGGACCACAAGTTGCATTCAGCCTCTTATGTTGATCTCAGATAAATTTTAGATCTGTTTGTCATGAAAATGCACATTTAACAGAACGCAGTGTTTTCTTAAAAACAAAAAAATCTGATCAGACTTAGGTCTCAGTCAACCAGCTTGCTGGGGGAACTGCTAGGCAAACACCACACCAATGAGAAGAGTGCAAACTGGGAATAATTGTGGGTAAGCCAAAGCTTTCTCAAAACAAATTGGACTGTTTTCAAAGGCATGTTTTGAACCAAGAGTAGAAGTGGAAAAATGTAACAGCTCCAGAATAACACAAACCAATGTTTTTGTTCAATTTATTTTTCAATTGCCCATAACAATGGAGAAACAATGTTGACAAACCAATTGAGATTATAACGATAGATTTAAATCAAGGCTGTCAAACTCATGGCTCGCAGGATGGGTGTCATGCTTTGGCCACACCCATGCCTGGTTTAGCAAAGGGGGGGAAAAGTCCCGATATGTCATGTGATGCTGCCATGATGGCCTGAGTTCGATACTCCTGATCTAAATAATAAGAAATGTAAATTTGGAGTGCTCAAGTCAACATCTTTTTGCCTTCTAATTATTTTGCATTTAAATCTAAGTACATTTAATTAGTAGAGTAAGGTTAGAACATTAATGGAGGGTACTGAACTGTAACTATCTTTAAACAGGACTCTACTGGTAGCTATCATTTAACTTTCCAAAGATTCAGGCATAATATGCTAAACCACATCCAAAACTACTAAAATTATTTTTGGGGGGAGCAAATTTTCACTGAGGGAAGTCTATGAATTTGGCATCTATTTGTTTATCTAAGGTATTTGTAGACTGCTATGAAAAATAATGTATCTTAGGTGGATTGCAAAAATGTTTTTAATATGAAATAAAAATATATAAAAATATAACTTAATAGAACAGCAATATCTCAAGTGTCAGGATAATTTTACAAGTTTTTGGTGTTAGAAAAACTGATACATGTTTAATTTCCTGAGATGGGAATAGTGAGTCAAGGAAAAATAATTATATCACAAGGTAATGGAGGTTATTTTAATTAAAAACACATTCTTTTCATGAAAGAAAGTTATTTTTAAAAAAGGATTATTTTAAAGGAAACTTTTAAAAAGCCATAATTGTGGCAATCCCTTTAGTTGTACTAGCGTCAAATCTCATTTCTCCACAATTCATGGTGGATATTTACAATTGCACTGATGTTTATGTAAATTCAAGCATTTTATTAAAATAATTCTGTATATTTTATTATTTTTCCTCTTTTTTATTTGTTAGTCTCCAGTAAAAGTTGTATGTTTCTTAAAAGAGTTATAGAGACTCCAGATATGCATTGCTAAAACCACACAAACTCCACTTTGTGTTGATTGCTTTGTTGTATGACTTAAAGAATATCATTTTTTTTTCTATGAAACAGTGTCAGCTGAAATACTTCCTGCTCCAACAATAAATGCTAGGAGGAAAAAATACATTCTTCTACTATAAATCGGATACTTAATCTCTAAATAGAAAAAGGGAGAATCCAAGCCTGTATGCAGTTCACAGCGTCTGCCCTGAGAGTTTCCCAATTGTGTCTAGGAGCATTTGAGGCAAAGGTGCTCTATACATGTTCCAAGATATTCTCACAAATATATGCTGATTGGTAAATATTCTTTAATCTAAGTGCAGCCTATACAGAGTAACAAAAAAAAGCACTGATAGATAAGCAATGATTATTATCTAGACAAAAAGGGCTGAAACAATTTTGTAAGTTCAGAATAATGAGATAATATTCAGAAACAGATCAGGTAGGCACGGAATATGATTTGTAAATCATATCAAGATATCATTTACTGTTACATATAAATTAAGACTTGATAAGCCACGATTATGGTTACTTTACCAAAAGACTGGTATTTCCTGGAAATGTAATACAGAAATATATGACATTGATTAGGTTCAAGTATCACATTAAAACATGAATTTGTTAACATTGTTTATTAAATAAGCCAATTGTTTATTGGTGTTAAATATAAGCCCATGTATTTGCCCACATTATGATAATACCTAGTCAAAATACATATTCACATAGGTTCATGTTTGCAGAAGGAAGTCTATCTGTAGATATCAAGTAGGCAGAATTAGCAATATGAATGACATTAGGGAAACGCTACCAATTCCTTCAATTATTATATACTTATATTTACAATATATATGTGAAAAACATTTAATTTATTCAATTAGGCACTGTCTAACTCCAAACAACTATTCTGATCAGGCTCCTCTTAGAAGCTTTTGAACTATATGGGACATTTTATTTGAATGTTATGATGGATTCCATTTTAGTTTTTAAAAACAATTTTGTATAGTACACATTTACTTGAGTATGAACTGCCTAGAGCAGTGATGGCGAACATTTTTTGGCTCACATGCCAAAAGCAGGGGGAGCACGGGGGGGGGGGGTGCATGGGCTTGCCACACCCATAATGCCATGTGCATGACCCGAGCATGCATGCAGCATGACCCCAGCATGCATGCGCACATGACCAGCACTCCCCCCATTTTTTGGCGTGCTATTTTTTGCCTTCCTCAGGCTCCAGAGGCTTTAAAGGAGCCTGGGGAAGGCGAAAACAGCCCCCCCATACCCCCCGAAGGCCCTCCGGAGCGTGAAAAAAATGGCCTTTTGGGCAAACCAAAAGTTCGGGAACGGCTTGTTTTAGCCCTATGGAGCCTTCAGTGGCCTTCAGGACGCTTCCCTGAAGTCTCCGGAGGGCAAAAAAACAATCCTATGAGCAAACGATTTCCAGTTTGTCCATAGGGCCAGAGGGCAAAAAACAACCATACGAGCAAACCAGAAGTGATGTCCGGTTTGTTCGTGGAGCCATTTTTTGTCCTCCGGAGCCTTCGGGGGCCTTCAAGGAATTCAAAGAAGCCTTCATAGGGTGAAAAATGGCCTAAAAAAAAAAGGCCAAAGTCAACTGGCCAGCATGCATGCGTGCTGGCCAGCCGACAGGGCAACGCCTCGCGTGCCCTGACAAATGGCGCTACATGCCACGTGTGGCATGAGTGCAATTGTTCACCATCATGGGCCTAGAATTTGGCAAATAAAATGATAAATATAAATTGCAAATAAATAATTTAAAAAATAGTCCTTCAAAACAGTTTATGCGCATATATAATGGACAAAATAAAGAGAGGATAAAATGAAGAAAAAAAATTGCACTCCCACAGTGTTTATGTAAGCATTTGGGTCTATTCAGAGTTAACTATAACTGTAGACATTATACTTCCATTATACTGTCTCTGAAAAACGAAAATATACTTAATTTCAAGCTGGTGAGACACCTGTCCAATTCTGTTCAAATGTTAAAATAGTAACACTTTGAAATGTATGTTTACTTTCACTTTTCATCAGCCCATTCCTTAAGCAATGAGCAATGAAAAAGCACTGTGTCTTTTGCTCCCTTTTTTTCCAAAGTCACAACTAATGAGGACATATGGCATTAAGGCAGTCATGATAGTATTTGGTAAACTGTCCTGAGTCAAAGGGCAAGATTTGGATCTGTCTAAAATTAAAGCACAACTTAAACACTTTATTTTGACAGCAGAATTATAACAGGAAAATCTCAATGGGAATCAAATGCAAACTTTTAAAAGCCCTCCCCCCACCCACAATGTTGGGATTTTACATAAACTTCACTTTGATTTAGTGACGCAGGCAAATAGCAGGAAAACCTAGCGGCAGAGATAGTCCTATCACATGTCTGCAAACAGCTCCCTTCCATTTGGGGGGCTCTCTCATGCTGCTAATGTGAATCCAAATCATCTGTGTTTAAGGTATAACCTAATGATTGACAGGTACTTTGTAGTCTCAGTCTGTAGTAAAGATTATTAAAGCTATCTATCAATTATTACTACAAACTCACTATGACATTTAATACCTAAAGAAAAAAAATGTTTGTTTAAGGTTATAATGTTGAATTCATTTTTCAAAACTATTTAAAAATAAATAATTAAATACACATAGGTGGCTGAAATCCAAACGAAAAATTTAATGTGCAGGAGTTAGAAGAAAAAGACACGTTAAAGCATCCTCTTTAAATCCCCAAAGAAGATTCAGCAGAAAAAAGATTTCATTTTGAAGCTACTCTCTGCTTTATAATATAAGAGTTATATGAAGAATTAGGATGAGAGAGAGTGTGTTGAATTCCATAACATTCTCACTGTGGACTAGTCTCTGTCCTTTTATAGTTCTTGTTTGCCCAGATGCTGGTACGATCTGGAGAAAAGGCTGCAGAAACCTCCAGGAACCAACTCCATAGGAGGGACCCAAAACAAAACATAACTGAGATTCCTTATTTTGGTTAAGTAGATGAAATATACAGTATGTGACTAAGTCTAGCGTATAAAAGGGCAAAACTTGAGGATTTATTATAGCAATAGTAACAAACTTATATACTGCTTCATAGTGCTTTTACAGCCCTTTCTAAACGGTTTACAGAGTCAGCCTATTGTTCCCAACAATCTGGGTCCTCCTATTACCAATCTCGGAAACATGGAAGGCTGAGTCAACCTTGAGCCAGTGAGATTTGAACTGCCGAACTACACTATCAGTCAGCTGAAGTAGCCTGCAGTACTGCACTCTAAGTACTGCACCACCTCAGCTCTATAATTTATATCATTAGGAGAATAAAATATGACTCTGGGTTCATGATTAAATGTTCCATTAAAAAAATTCCTCCCCACAACTTTCACACCAAAAACTTACAATGAAAAGGCTTTCTAGAGCTTGCCTTCTATTAGATTTCAGAGAAAGGTTATGGAAGAGACCATTTCATCAAATAAATTAACTCATTCACTGTCTAAAGTGATAACATCCAGGTACAGATTTACATACATCAGTGAGTAATAAACAACAGATTATTCCTGCAATCATATCCCTTATAAAACTATAACAGTATTTTTATTTTTATAACCAAACTGATTTGAGGGGGGGTAATTATAAATGTTACGATAGCAAATTATCACTCCAATTTCTTTTTCCCCACCCACCTCTTCCCCCTCCATCATTTCAAGGTGAAAGAGCAAGAAGAGAAAGCTGAATTATCTCTCAGGGCGGGTAACCACCTGCCATCCAGAAAAGGTTCTTGAGAGCAAGCATCTGTCTGAGTTTTGATGTAATGGCTTTGCTTGCCAGGTTCTTTTCAAGTCTCCTCTAATCAAAAGCTGTCACTTGGTGCTATTAGCAAGAAAAAGGAATGGCAAAGGGGTGGAAAATACAGCCATCTTTTAGAAAGAGGGGAAAAGAAAAGAGAGACAGAAAGAAAATTCAAGCAACTAACCACTCCAGTCACCTGATTTCAAAAGCAATAAATGCATTAATGGCATGGCCAAACCTTAAAGTCATGAAAGCTTGCCGATTCTGTCAATAGAACTATTTTTCAAAATATATGTGCAAACCTAGGAAAAAACTTTCCTCCATCCATACTTTTTAGAGTATGCAGAAAGAGAAAGAATGAGAGGGAGGGGGGAGAGGGAGAGATAGTACATCATTGGAAAAGAGCAAGTGCAAATAGAAATATTTAACAAGTTGACATTTTCGTGTGTGTAAATAATAAAACTCGGAGAATATTTCAAAAGAAAAAAAGGGACAGGAACACAATATCATGTGTGTGGGACAGTGGGGGAAGAGATGAAATGTGAACATGTTCCATGTTTTTATATGGAGAACCCGAAGTCTGGCAAAAGTTGCGGAAGAATACAATGTTTTCTGACCTTTTGATATAGAGTCAAGAAGGTAGCAATTCAAAGTGCAAGAGAACATGCATACTAAAAAAAGAAGTAAAGACACGGATTTTGTGAGTAGTGCAACACAGGAGCTGTCTGCCATGAAGCTGTACATGCTCTATTAGGAAAACAACATGGGAAAGAATGACATATTGACACAAAAAAGGTTTTCAGCTCAATCCTTGCACCCTGGAGACATTAGAAAATAGGGCAAAATGAGAGGTGGCCATCCTGCTATAAAAGTAGGTTTCTAAATCCTTGGCACATATTGAAATTGTTTCAGTTATAGACATGGAATTACATATTATTGTTTTTAGGTTTTTTTTTACAGTTTCAGTTTTGCCTATAAAAACTGAAAAGGCCAAATGGTGAACAGCTCACGTACAAAGCGTTCCATGAAAGAAGTTTAAAAAGTTTGAAAAGCAAAAATAATCATCACAATCTCCATCAATTGGTATCCAAACATTATTTACTAAAATTTCCCAGTGAGGCATTGAGGAAATAATTCTGTGGTTTCTGATGAGAAACACAATTATGACCCATAATGTAATTTTTTGATTTTTGACTTAGCAACTTGAAGAAATAAAGCGTACATAATGATGTTGTGCAAGAGGCAGTCATGTGTTACATAAAAAAGTCACATATTTCACATAAATACCATTAGAATTATTTATGGTTGACCAACAATATAATACTTACAATCTGCAAACTAGTTCCTACTCTGATTTAACACCCTGCACTAAATTATATGTGATATACAGTATCTGCTTTTATCCTACAAATTCACCATGAAAACTCAAAATCTATGTTTCATTAATGTGTACAATGTGAATCTAGTCAATTATGATTTATCTCATAAGCCATAATAAAAACATGGCAGGACATAATGTGTGAAGCCACCAAACCTATTAGTTGTTAATTTTAATATTTTGACCTTGGCAGCACAATTTCAGAAAGTTTTTGACAAAACTTAGGCATGCATTTTGGAGGTAGTAATGTCCACAAGTTGCAAAAGGAACTGTTAAATTTTCACTGTGAACATTTTTTACATTTGTTAGGCAAAGCTACATACATATGCTTTGGACACAGACACATCAAACATACTCTCAGCCCTCTGTTGAATGAATGAGGCTAATAAAATATATGCATTCCTGAGAAAATAACAGAGGGCTTTTTTGCAGGGTGGGTGGGAGGATGACAGAGAAGAGTATATCTGTTGTACATGTTGTTCTTTTTTTAAAAAAAAAAAGTTTAAGCAGGATCAGCACTGATTAGTATTGGATGAGAGTACCAGGACTATAGGTTAGAGTGGGAAATTTAAACATGTCAAGCCTTATTGTTTCTAATACATGAATATACTCTTAAGCCCACCAAGATCTTCAGGAAGATCTTTTACTCTGCTTGAAAAGCAAAATCCATTTTTAAGGCAAATATGCATTAGAGGGTGAATTTGCTTTTTCCCCATGGCTGTATCATGCTAATGTTTTTAAGTTAACCCAGATTTGTTTGGACAGTGACCCCTTATTTAGTCATCCAGTAGAGCAACATTAGCAAGATAAAACATTAAAAGAGAAATTTAAGGAAGGTTGGAAAGGCATCACAATTAATTTGCTTCCTTTCTCTCTCTCTCTTTCCCCACCTAATATACCATTATTTATTCCCCAGAAAAATATAGAAATGTACATCATTCTATATTTGCCTACATAAATCTTCTCTGGTTCCTACAAAAGATTTAATGAATATTTTACAGTAAATATCTTGCAACGTACTTTCATTTAGAAAAAGACAGATTACTGGTATTTTAATCATAAAAAATGCTGAACATTTAAGACAGAGCAATGATGTAACTTGAATGAAATAAGAGATTGCTTTCAAACATTTTGGTATTTAATTCAATTTATTTCTAAATTGATAGCTAAACTAAAAACAGATTCAATTGCTGTGCAAAGGGGGAAGGTGTACAGGAAATTATCAAACTTTTCTTGAATTAATTCTCAGCTTTTTTGAGAATTTTCCTCTGTTTCTTACTATTGTCTCAGAACAGACAGTAGCTATTAATTCAGGTAGTGACTGATTTTCAGTATAAAATGCCAGTGGTTTTCTAGGATATGAAATGAGTTAGTAGATGAAATATTCAAATGTTAATGGATGCACATTTATTACTGACTACAACGAAAGAACAAAGATGGAAGCATTTTGGCCTCTGGAAACAATTTAGAAACATTTCCCCCCAAGTCCTGAGACTATATTGTATTATATAACAGCCTCATTTAAAACTCATGCCCTTTCAGAAGTGCTGTATTAGCGCTCCAATAATTCCCAAACAACAAAGATGTAGTCCTAAATGTAGGCTCCAAGGAGACTAACAAACAAAAGCATGGAGGCTGGAGTGAGGAATTTATTGGTGGCTGCCTCATTTCCTCAATTCCCCAATTCAGATTGTGTTAAAAAAAATTGAATTTTTTTTTTTTAAAAGAACTATTCCAACATTTAAACTATGGAAACTGTTGAATATCCAAATGAAGGAGTGAAGATGAAGAATAAAGGTTTCACTCAGGTCCACTCCACCTCCAAGGTGGGAAAAATAGTTTGTTGTGATTGGCTAAGCCGACTGACAGCTCCCTATAAAAGGGCAAACTGTCAGACAGACAGTTGCTGGGTTATTACTTGTTGCAATAAAGAATTTGAACTCGAAGATCTGCCTCTGTCTCTTCAATCACCCACAATTTAACAGAAACCAAATGGCTTTTGTAAAAAAAAAACTGCTAAACATTTATCAATATCATATTTTTAGTCATTTTTGCTTAACATAATCTGAAGAAGGCTTCCGTAAATCATGAAAATTTCATCACACCAACATTTTAGTTGCCACACCTCCATTTTTCATTGCACCTTAGATTTTCTTCTCTTCTCCACCACCTTTCTTTTTATCTGCTAAAGCCAATGGCCTAATATATTATTCATTGTGGTAAATTACAAAAATTAAAATAATTATTGCAATGTTATTTGGATATATCTATTTTACTTTCTTGAATAATAATTATCTGAGAATTATTTGTACCATAATTTGAACAGGATTTGATCTATATTTTAGTTTTCTGCCAAATGATCATCATTCCCTTCCTTCTGCAAAGGGTCTATGTCCATGTATGCATACAATTAATAAAAAATAGAAAAATAGAATAACAGAGTTGGAGGAGACCTTGGAGGTCTTCTAGTCCTGCCTCTAGCCAAGACAGGAAATCTTACGTCACTTCAGACAAATGGTTATCCAACATCTTCTTAAAAACTGTGTTTTTAAGTGTTGGATTATTCACAACTTCTGGAGGCAAGTTGTTCCACTGATTAATTGTTCTAACTGTCAGGAAATATCTCAGTTCTAAGTTGCTTCTCTCGATTAGTTTCCATCCATTGCTTCCTGTTCTACAGTTAGGTGTTGTTCCTTATAAATCTCGCTCTGACATTTTTAAAATGTGATTTTGTTTCCTGTCATTTTTTAAAAAATATTAAAATGCCCAGTTATGCTTATATTATTCTGTTATTCTCTTTTGTTTATACACCCGGATAAGGTTAAAATAACCACCTTTCAAACTTGGATGAATACTGGAATTTCTTTTGTTGTTGTTTTTTTAAAAGAAATTTCCAGTATAATTTGCAGAATATGGATTGGCAGGCTAAACTTTGGAGGAAACATCCGCATGCTGGGATGTTCACCAAAACCAAATGTTTTTCAAAAACCAAATTCAAATGAAACGAAATGAATGCTGCGGAATGATGACATATTTATGACAGCCTTGATGACTAAGAAAAGGACTGTTTTTCTGAACTAAAAAGAGACAAAACAAAGTAATAATCTGCAGTTAAGAAAGCATCCTAGTCACTGGATTAGAGTAAGAAATAGGTAAAATATTCTGAATGATAAAAAATATATTTATTATCTTTGATACTATTTCAGCAACATAAAATTGTCCCCCATTTTCTGTGTCAGATGTTCTTAACTTATCCTTCCTATTCCAGTCTGTTTTTGACCTTAGCCACAAACCAAAGAACCTTGAAACAAATTCTGTGAATGGAAATGTTCTTTAAACTAGTCGTCTCCTAAAACAACATCTCTCTCCATTCTCAAAATACTATGCTGAAATTATTTTTAAAACCTTTCAGTAGAGTGGTGGAATCAATAGCTAGAAAAGTAGAAAGGTTTAAATTTATCTGGCCCAGCACAAGACCTTTATGCCAGTTTTTTGCACTGTTTGTCAATATGGAAATTCAGGTAGTCTTGACTTGGGACTACTACTGAGCTCAAAATTTCTGTTGCTAAACAAGACATTTGATAAGTAAGTTTTGCCCTACTTTACAACCTTGCTTGCCCCAACTGTTAAGTGAATTACTGCAGTTAAGTTAGTAACACGGTTGTTAAGTGAATCTGACTTCCCCATTGACTTCTTATTAGAAGGGTGCAAAAGGTGGTCACATAAGCCTGGGACACTGCAAATGTGATATATATGAATCAATTGCCAAGCATCTGAATTTTGATCACATAACCAGGGATACTGTAACAGTGATAAGTGTGAAAAATGGTCATAAGCCATGTTTTTCAGTGCCATTGTAACTTTGGATGTTCAACAAATAAATGGTTGTGAGTCGAAGACTACCTGAACGTGGAACATGCAATGGTCCATACGTGTCTTCTTTCATTCTTTGCTTTTCAATGTGGAAGAAATCGGAAGCAGACGCCCTCAAAAAATATTTTTTTTATTGCAAATGATGTAGCTGATAGGATGTCTGGGTTTCTCTTCTGTATACATCACAATATTGTAGGACAATTCATGGAAAAATTAAATATTGCTGTCTGAATATATCCCCCCCCCCCCGGTGGTAATTTTTCACAAAGCAGCAGTGTTGCTAGGTTTATTAATTGTTTCAGGATCATAATTGCATGCCATATGTTTCCTCTCTTCCCCCCCTTTTTTCTTATTACTTAAATTAGGG
Source organism: Thamnophis sirtalis (assembly GCF_051295495.1). NCBI lineage: Eukaryota > Metazoa > Chordata > Lepidosauria > Squamata > Natricidae > Thamnophis > Thamnophis sirtalis. The sequence continues at coordinate 31,966,175 of NW_028261384.1, read as the reverse complement.
ATATACCAGAGATGCCGAGGTTCTACATCCCTTTTTTGCACCCTGAAGCTTCTGTCATCATATCTGCTAAAATGGGACAACTATTTTATCACTTGATAAAATAATTGTACAATAACAATAAAGGCTATTCTCTTTCTAAGTATTTAAATCTTTTCTTATTGATAATTAAAAGTCTCTGGAGAAGGTTCTGATTAGCTATTGATACCCTTTTTAAAAAATACAATATCGCAGTAATGCTATGGAGAAACATTTTGATAAATATTTTTTTACTAAAGAGATACTATTGTGTTATAATTAATCTTCACAAGAAAAATCCATAAAGAACTCTGGAATATAGGGAATAAATACTACAGTTTACAAGCATTCAGAATAAGTGGATACATAAATAAATAAGTAAATAAGAAATAACTTATCTCCTTCTTTACAATAAGAATAAACACAAATATATCCCACAAACTAGGAGTATACTTAGTCCCATAGTTAAAGAAACTTTAATCAGGACTAGTTTGTAAATTCAGTATTTAAAGAGAAACTAAATTCTAAAAGCAATTGGTGGAAAATTCTAGATAGAATAATAAATACAGTATTCCAATACAGTGAAAGGTATCAATTGAAAAAATACAATTCTATATCCAAATTTCTTACTAGCCTTGTTCCAATGAATACATTTGTTCAAATGAGCAGCACCTCCTTTTAGAAAAGTTTGTCCTCCACTGTACTATAGAAGACTGACAGCAAAGAATTTGGGACTATAAGGAACTCCCAATATGTGAACATATTAAGTCTCCTTGATGCTGACAATTAAATTGGACTCATGGATCATCACTATTACTGCAGGCTACTTCTGCTGACTGCCGGCTGACTGCAATTTGGCAGATCGAATGTCACCAGCCTCAAGGTTGACTCAGCCTTCCATCCTTCTGAGGTCGGTAAAATAAGAATCCAGATTGTTGGGGGCAATATGCTGACTCTGTAAACCACTTAGAGAGGGCTGTAAAACACTGAGAAGCAGTACATAAGTCTAAGTGCTGTAAGTTACACCTAACTTACAGACTATATAGATTTGCTCACATGGGAAGGGTTAAACACAAACACAGATACCAGAATAAGCCTAGTATAAATCAAGGAATCAACCACAAAGAAAACAAAGGAACTATGGAAAGATTTAACAATCGATGGAAATCATTTAAGTTTCTTCTTTTAACTAACCTTTAATAATCTCATAAACTGAGGAGCTACTTAATACTTGGATGCAGTATTACATGACCTTAGCTATATAGGGAAGCATTAAAAAGAAAGTATTTCACAGTCATGGTACCACTTCAATAATGCTATACTTCAAGCGTCTCTTAACAAGATTAAGCCAGCAATATTAGACACAAAATTAGCAGAAATAAACAAGCAACCAAACAAATGTATCCTATTCATTTTTATTTTGCATCCTTGGCTCTCCAATTCTGTTCATAAAGTTATTTTGGATACAATAAAATATAATCCCAGATTTTAAAATCCCCCTTTCTGATATGTTTACATAAGAAACACTAATGTACTATAGTTTACACCCTGATTTATTAAACTATAAAACTACAAAAAACCAAAATGAATCTTTTTTGCATTAAAGGGTAGAATTGGTCTTCAGGTGATGTGCCAGAGACTTTACTTCCAAAGCAGATGGACAAGAAAAAGATGAAGCAGAGGCTTACAAAAACTGAGAGGATTTCTAAAAGTTAAAAAATAGTAAATCTATTTCCTTGTCTGTCAATCAAAAATTATAATCTAATGTCAATATTTGGGGGCACATAAACCCTAAAGTTTAGATCTGTGCAATTTTGATTTAAAGTATTCTATACATTTCTTAATCTAACCTAAATCATATGGTCACAATGAGGATATGAGAGAGTACAATTGTGATGGTGAATCTATGGCATGCATAGCATGTGAAGACATATCTGCCGGTACGCAAGTCGTCTGCTACACTGCGCATGCATTTGCTGGCCAGCTAATTTTTGGGCTTCCAGAGGACTGTGGGAGGCTGTTTTCGCCCTCCCCAGGCTTCAGGAAAACCTCCTGCCCAATAAACCAAGTGGAAGTTCGAAAACGATCAATTTCCAGCTTATGGAGGGCCATTTCTGAACTTCCAGTTGGCTTGTTGGGCCCCTTCTTTGTTCCCCCCCAGGCTTCAGAGGCTTTCCCGGAGCCTGGAGAGGGTGAAAACAGCCTCCTCTGGGCCCCCGCAGATCCTCCAGAACCCAGAAATGGATCATTTCCAAACTTCTGGTTGGCCCATTGGGCCCGTTTTTTGTCCTCCCCAGGCACCAGAGGCTTTCCTGAAGCATGGAGAGGGTGGAAATACCAAGCTCAGCTTGGAGGTGAGCAGTGTGGCACGTGTGTGGGGTGAGTGTGGGAGGGGTTGTGTGCGCATGCACATGTGGAGGTGCACTTTGCATTATGGGTGCCGGCACACACACATGTTATCACATGCATGCTCGCATTTTTGACACCCAATAACAAAAAGGTTCACCATCACTGGAGTAGAACCACCATCAGAAAAAAATCTGTGTTCTGGTTTCTTGATGCATATTCATTTAGATTCATACTCAATTTATACTTCCAGTGGGCATGTTCCATCTTCCCTGCTCAGTATCCCATTCATTTCTGCTTTTCATTTGTTCAAAACCTGCCTCAATAAATACACACAGACTCATAGACACACACTAAGTGCATTTGCATTGGGTCTGTCTACTGAGACTGACTAATCAGCAGAAGAATATACAAAGTATTAATAAGGAAAATATGCTTACAAATCTAAGCTGCCTCGTAGTGTTATTGCAGTAGATCAAATTATGGTATAATATTGTGAGATGAATAATTAATGTTAATCTTGATTCAAAAAGTTATTTTTATGCATAGACCACATTTAAAAGTTGGCTCCAATAACCTGTGGCTTTGAACTAATTACTATTAACAGAAAAAATGCTCATCCTTTCTTTTCTCCTTCATTAATACTATTATTATTTTAGCAAAAATGCATCCTCCGGAGTCTCTGTCAATTGTATATTTTAGTTAATCATTGATATTAATCCCATCACTTTTTGGCAGAACTATAAAACAAAGAGGCAAAAAGAACTAAATCCATCTCAATAGATCTCTGCAAACAAGAGCTTTCAGGTAAATTCAGATCAACCACAAAAAATTCTAGTGGTAATTTTTTATTCTTGATGTTAACAACTCTTTCAACCTTCCTTCCCTCTTTCAGAAAATTTCTGGAATTTGAATGTATTTGATTTTTTTTTTTTTTGACAATTTTCTGGTTTTTTCCCATTTCTCCAAGTGAGCTCCTTTGGCCATTGAAAAATATTATTCTTTTGCCAGCCAACAAAGTATAGCAGCCAGGTTTCTATTATTTGCATTCCTTTGTAAAAGCATTTCCTTAATGCATACTCTATTTCCACAACTGGATTAAGTTTTTCAAAGGAGCAGAGTTTTATTTTTCCTGATTTTTTTTTAAAGAAGAGCATAACCTGTTGTCTCAAAGCACTGAAGCATGTATATTAAATGCCCTTTGCTGGAAGGCACTTTACAAGTGTCATGATTTTTGAAAACAAAAATCAAATAAATAAAGGTTTCACCTTCTTCAGTGAGCTTTGCTAAGTGCCACCTGCTTGCAACTTAACCTCTGAACAATTGGTAAGCAGGTGAGACTTTGTTAAATATAGGGATCCCTTTCAGGAATAGACACTTGAGTACCATGAAAGTCATAATCTATTTAAGATGAACTAGTGATGTTTTCTTAAAGGGGCCAATTGAAATGGAACAAGCTTGGGTGACCTATCTAAAGGCTTTATGAAATTTACCACGCTAGGATAATGGTCTGTAAGTTTTTCCAAGACTTGTGCCTTACAACCCAAAATTCCCCTAAGAATACAACTTTCGGCTGTGCTGAATTCTGAATTCAAGTTATTTGGTGGAGGGCTGTCCAATTAGAACATTTAATGCTAAATCAGTTCAATTGGAAAAGGAATTTGAAGTTGTCATTTAGTAGTAGTAAGTAACTTGGTTTTGGAAAACAAATGCAAAAATGACAGTTGGTCAATACATGATGTCACCTAGTGGCAGATGGACTGTGCCTAAACAAATTTATTAAACAAATAAATTATAAACAAATAAAAATCTGCCACATTGCCAAATTGTTCTCTTAATTCTATAAACCTCTTATTCTGAAGAGTCCTTGGTTTTATTTACTCTATAATCTTCCTACTGCTAAATCTAAATATGCCCAGAAAAAATAAGCTACCATAAACCACCATCCCCAAAAGAAATCTCCACGTTCAGAACAAGATAAAATATAAAATCACTTTTTCCCCTTTCATATCACACTGAATTCTGGGTGGTAATTAAACATAGTATAGTAACAGCTATATCAGTGATTTTCAACCTTGGTGACATGAAGATGTGTGGACTTCAGCTTCCAGAGTTTCTCAACCAGCAAGGCCTTTTGAGCAATCTTTCTTCCCTGTGTCCATTTCTGTTGAGAAGCTTTTTGTTTATTGATCTTTTTCTTTATACTTTCCCATAGTGAAATTTTACAATATTACTGAACAATAAATGAGAAAGTGAAAAATGAAAGGGGCACTATTATTTAAACTTTCTCAATCTCAAAGAACCTATTAATTAACAGACATTATTCAAGGATCAATTAGTAATCTGTTACATAATAATCATGGCTGGAGATTAGTAACACAGCATTCACAAACAGCATGGATATATAAGACACTTCTACAAGGCAACTACTGTGTTTCCCAAAAAATAAGTCCTAGTATGTTTTCTGCATGTGTGCTCAATATAAGAACTACCCACAAAGTGAGGTGACACGTGGCTGGATCCAGGCGGTCGTGACCGCCTCTCTTCGGGAGGGGCACTTCCCCGCTGCACTTAAAACGGCGGTGGTGAGACCCCTCCTGAAGAAACCAGGGAGGCTCTCGCAACAGTCACTCGAGCCCTTGTGATCTCTAGGCTGGAATACTGCAATGTGCTCTACATGGGGCTGCCCATGAAGTGCATCCGGCGACTGCAGTTAGTTCAGAATGCGGCCACGCGAGTGATAGTGGGCGCACCGCGGTTCGCCCACATAACACCCATCCTCCGCGAGCTGCACTGGCTACCTGTTGATCTCCGGGTGCGCTTCAGGGTGTTGATGACCACCTTCAAAGCACTCCATGGTAGTGGATCTGAGTACTTGAGAGACCGCCTTCTGCCGATTACCTCCCTTCAACCGATTAGATCGCACAGACTGGGCCTCCTCCGCATTCTATCCGCCAGTCAATGCCGACTGGCGACTACACGGAGGAGAGCCTTTTCTGTTGCAGCTCCGACCCTGTGGAACGACCTCCCCGTCGAGATACGCACCCTCACCACCGTCCAGGCCTTCCGCACAGCCCTTAAGACCTGGCTATCCCAACAGGCCTTGTGCCACTGATATGAGGCGAGGGGAGGCAAAGGAGATGGAACTGCCCCATGTGCACACCAACTTACCTCAGAGCCCCCATAGCCAGGCCATCACCTCGGGGATGAGGCAGCTCCAACAGTCACATCCAGCAAGACCCCACATGGCTGCTGGCCCACTTCTTTTACTTGCTTGCAGCCGCAATGGAGGAGAAGCCCAAGCAATGTGCTGATGCAGCAGCTATAAGCAAGGCAGGTGTGGGGGCAAGGATGACTTGGCTGTGGGGACCCTGTGATAAGTCGGTGGAGGATGTGTGGGGCAGCTTCACACCCCCATCTTGCCTCATTGCCACCGCAACAGTACATCACGTGGCCTCCTGCTTTGGTGCCACTCCAGTGCCGGAAGAAGTTATGGGCCAGTGGCTACGTGGAACTTTGCTGGATGGGGCTACTGGAGTTGCCCCATCCATGAAGTAAAGCAGATGTTAGGGCATGGATGGCCTGACTGCGAGGGCCCTAGGATGAACCAGTGTGGAGCACGTAGGACAGCTCCACTCCTGACCTCACAATGGCGGCACTCAAATAATACAAGCCCTAGTTCTTATTTTGAAACCCAAAAGAAAATAAGACTGGGTCTTATTTTCAGAGAAAAACAGCATCAACCTTAAAACTCAATATACCAAACAAAATTCAAGTTCAAAATGATTGAAATCTCATAGTATTTGACTTGATGTAAGGGTTGTGTCACTTTTAATAACTGTTACCTCTGTGCTTTAAGATTAGTTGAGCGTTCATTTAGTGACTATTCAAAGTTACAACAGCAATGAAAAAAGTGACTTATGACTTTTTTTTCACATTTACAAACATTGCGGCATCCCCATAGTCACATGATCAAAATTCAGAAGCTTGGCAACTGACTCATATTTATGATGGTTGCAGTCTCCTAGGCTCAAGTGATCACTTTTTGCCAACTTCTGAGAAGCAAAGTTAATCGGAAAGCCAGATTCACTTAATAACCGTGTTACTAATTTAACAACTGAGGTGATTCACTTAACAATTGTAGCAAGAAAGGTTGTAAAATTGGATCAAAGTTCACTTAACAAAAGTCTCACTTAATAATAGAAATTTTGGGCACAAAAGTGGTCATAAGTCAAGGTCTACCTGTACCTTTTATTTATCACTGTTAACTCAAGGTCTACCTTTTATTTGTCATTGGTTTTACTTTCAAATGATAGTTTTGGCTATAATCGTTATACATCTAAAAAATAGGCTATTGGAAATATTGACATGCTTCCAACCAATTGATGAAAAGGGCTAGAACTGTAGTCCTCCTGAGAGTGCACCAATACACCACTGCTTTTTCAGCTTTGGCAGCTTTAAGATATGTAAACTTCAATTCAACCAGCATGCTTGCAGGAAAATTATGGAAATTGAAGTTTACTATCTTCAGGTTGCCAAGGTTAAGAAACAGTCCTATTCATAATACGTTCAAAAATGAATTTAAGGCATTTAAGGATTTAAGCACTTCATTTCCAAGTAATTTTACATTAAAAACATATTGTAGCATATGCCTGGATTCAGATGCATCATTTAAAATAGGCCGAGCATAATTCTGGGTATTGAATTCCAGCCCAGTTTTAATTGACTGCCAGCTCTTAGCCACTTTCAGTGGCTGAAGACAGCCAATCGCAATGCTGTAATTTCTAAATATACTTTGTACTTTGCCCAGCAGGAGACCAACTAGCAAGCATTTCGGTCAGCGTTTTGAAATATAAACATGATATTTCAGTTACCCACAACAGACTCGTGCCTTTAGACACCTTGTTAAAAGTATTTTAAATGAAACAAAACTTTGCTGTCTATGTCAGGCAGAGATAGTCATCCCTAATGTTGATAACACTGAAACATAAGCAATCAAGTTATATCATTTTCTATCGAAAGAAATATTCACTAGTAATGGCATAATCCCTTAGAAATCTCTTCGGGCACACCATGGGTTGATATATCTGCGAAAGTCTCTAACTTCACATTTTCATTCAAGCAGACTGTAATGCATTCCAAATC